>NC_089495.1:167328596-168054846 GCF_036850765.1 Saccopteryx bilineata
AGCAAACGATCCAATTAAAAATTGGGGAGAGGACATGAACAGATACTTCTCCCAGGAAGAAATACAAATGGCCAACAGATATATGAAAAAATGCTCATCTTCACTAGGTATTCAAGAAATGCAAACCAAAACTACAATGAGATACCACCTCATACCTGTTAGATTGGTTATTATCAACAAGACAGGTAATAACAGGTTTTGGAGAGGCTGTGGAGAAAAAGGAACCCTCATTCACTGTTGGTGGGAATGTAAAGTAGTACAACCATTATGGAAGAAAGTATGGTGGTTCCTCAAAAAATTAAGAATAGAACTACCATATGACCCAGCAATCCCTCTACTGGGTATATACCCCCAATACTAAAAAATATTGGTATGTGAAGACACATGCACCCCGTGTTCATCACAGCATTATTTGCAGTGGCCAAGACATGGAAACAACCGAAGTGCCCTTCAATAGAGGATTGGATAAAGAAGATGTGGTACATATTATACTATGAAATACTACTCAGCCATAAGAAATGATGACATAATATCAATTACGACAACATGGATGGACCTTGGTAACATTATACTGAGTGAAATAAGTAAATCAGAAAAAGCTAAGAACTGTATGATTCCACACATATGTGGGACGCAAAATTGAGACTCATGGACATAGATAAGAGGGCAGTGGTTACCAGGGGGAGGGGAATGTAGGGGATGGGGAGGGAGGAGTGGGTTGGGGGGAGGGTATAAAGAGGGACAAATATAAGGTGACAGAGGATGATTAGACTTTGGGTGATAGGTATATAACATAATCAACTGTCCAAATGATGTGGAGATGTTTACCCAAAATCTATGTACTCTTGTTGATCAATGTCACCCTGTTAAATTTAATTTAAAGAAAAAAATCACAGACTCTGGTTGGGTGGGGGCCGTGGAGGCGGAGTCTGGTAGCAGGCTGGAGAGCACTGTCTTTTGGGGTGAGCTATTATCTGGCTACAGCCAACTGCTGCCAGGTGGGAAAAGTGGACCTAGTCTTGCCAGATTTCTGCCTTTTTAAATAAAAAAATAAAAACTGCACAGGCCAAAGAGAGCGTACTCACACACTGAAACTAGATAGTGGTGAGCAATTTTTTTCTGTGTTGCAAGAAAACTTCGTGGAAAACTTCAGCCACAAGATACAAGCTTGCTGTTAGAAAAGCTCACTCAGTTGAGTGTCCAGAGACTCCAAAACATATTATCAAGGGATGCTGCAACAGTTGTATAGAGATTTTTAAGTGACCAGAATTTCAGATTTTTTGGAACCAATGTATACTTTTTGCTAGGAGTGTTCAAACAATTCAGACTTCTCCAGGAGCAGTCTAGAAGACTTGGCTTGGAGGCCAACTTCATGAAACAAAAAGGTAAAGCTAATAAGGTTTGTGGCAACACAGACCGGGATTTTTCATAGTGAAGAATCGGGTTGCAAAGCTGCACTGAGTTGCCCTGCAAATACATAGTTATGGAATGAATAAACAAACATGGGAGAAAAAGTAACAAATCTAGAGGTTCAAGTAAACCTGCTATAAACGAGGTAGGGAAAAAGTTCATACACCACGGAGAAAAGACTTTTTATCTTCTCAACAAGCAAGTAAACTCTAAGTCTGCAAATTTGAGAATTGGGTGGCTCCTTAGAATTCCAGTGAAATACTTCCTCTCATTAGTAATGTCAACTCTCAGAAAACTACTGAGTAGTGAAAATTACTAGATAAAACAATTATTTCTAACGCCTCCAGTTAGAACGCTCAGGTACACAGAGCAAACAGGCACTGTGCACAAGTCGGCGTTCTGAACTCTCAGTCAAGTGTCTATTACATATTCAAATCTGTGTCAAGATTTAGTTTAAAAAGTAAAAAAGGTTGCAGTTTAAAACAAAAAATAAGGCAAGGGTTCAGGGGGCTAAAATCTATCCTTAGTTATTAATTCAAGACTAATAACACAATGAGATAAATATATTTTCCTACTTCCTTACGTAAACTGGCAGAACCCAATCAGCGATCTTCCTACAAAGTGGTGATAGATCCCTGAAATTGTTTTTTTCTTCCTTTTGACATCATTTTGTGTCCAGAAAATGGAAACAGCTAGAGAAACAAAGTGAAATATGCTGAATAAAGGGAGGTAGGGGAGAGATGATGTTGAGCAGAAAGAAAAAACCTCAACTTCTTATCGTTTATTCTCTTTTATATGCAAATGTACACCTGCTAAAATACTTCTAAATTTATAAAGAAAAAGAAAAAGAAAATATCTGATGAACAAGTGCTTTTAACAGCCTATTCCAAGAGCAAGATAAATATGTGGTTCACCAGCGTCTATGAGTGTCTCCCAGGCAGAGAATCTGTCCTGGCTTTCAAAGAAATCCCAAATGCAAAGAGGAGTTGGGTCTGGAAAAGAAATAATAAAGGGAAATGCAAACGATACTATCACTACAGCAAGAAAAAATGACCTTGAACTGACAAAAAACTGAGTATCTCAGAGTAAGAAAGGATAATTGCATTTACTATATAAAGTGTGTGGAATTTTTCAAAATGAACTAACAAGCAAAATAGAGGCAGACTCACACAGAGAGAAGGCTGACAGCTGTAGGGGGTGGGGGTGGGTGAGGGGGTGAAGGGATTCAATAAAAAAGGACAAAAAAGAAAAACTGATGGACATGGATAACAGTGGGTGATTGAGGGGCAGTGGAGGAGGGTATAAGGGGGACGCATGGTGATGGATGAAGACGTGAATGGTGGGGGGAACACACAATATGGTGTACAGAGATGTGTTGTAGAGCTGGGTGCCTGGAACCTGTGAAATTATGTTAACCAGTGTCACGCCAATAAATTTAATAAAAAATAATTCAATTAAAAGAATATTTTTTTATCCACTGAATTTCCCAATGCTGTTACATTTCATGTATGTCTACATTCATGCAGTTTTTTTCACAATACACTAGGTGCTGCTGATGCAGCAAACCCAGTTGTTTTTCCAAAATAAAACAAAAATTGTAGGATATATTTCTAAAATTAATTCTAAAGATATTACTTAAAGTCTAGAAACTACTTGTCTAGTAATCTGCTCAAATGAAAATGAGAAAATACTGGGTACTTTCACAATTCTGAAAATGCTGAAAACTCATCTATATTTAGGAACTTATTTTTAAAGGCCAGAAGTCTATGTAAATGTGAGAAACACAGGTTGGGTCCACTTTTCATGTGCAGTCTATCCACTCCACTCCACCAGTGGTCCTGGGCCTGTAAACCCACTGCCCAGGTCTCTCTGTCCTCTTACAGAGATGGCTGATGCACAGAGAAACTCCTAAACCACCTGGCTGAGAGGCCTGCAGCTGCTTCAGAAAATCGGTATTTGCATCACACTCTTAATCTCTATGGAGCAATTCAACAGTTACACCCGAGAATAAATGCCAGGTTTACAACGGAACTTTACGCTGAGCTGAAACAGTTTGGCTGCCATTGCTTCATTTGTAAATTTATAACCACAGTGCTTGCCACTTAACACTGCTCAATCATGGGAGGTGAATTTTCAACTCTAAAGTCATGGAATCTCTGATTGAGTAATCTTGATCATGAAGTTATATTTCATTGGTGTAATTAAATAGTTTTTAAAGACAATATTTTTAGCAATTTGCACTCAATAATTTACATAGTAAGAAACAGAAATAAGGACATTAATATTATCAATGTCATCACTGATAGCAGGGACAGGAATAATTACTAAGATGAACCAAATGTTAGGAATGTAAAACATGAAGAAATCCCTCCTTAACCCCTGTTGTGAATTGAGTATTATTTCTCCCAAAATTCATGTCAACCCAAAGATACATGCCAAAAAATGAAACTAGACTACCTTCTTACACCATATACAAGAATAAACTCACAATGGATTAAAGACTTAAATGTAAGACCTGAAACCATAAAACTCTAGAAGAAAACAGGTAGTGAATTCTCTGACAGTGGTCTTAGTAATTTTTTTTCCTGTTCTATCTCCTCAGGCAAGGAAAACAAACAAACAAAAAAACCCACAAATGAGACTATATCAAACTAAAAAGTTTTTGCAGAGCAGAAGAAACCATCAACAAAATGAAAAGACAGCCCACTGAGTGGAAGAAGATATTGACCAATGACGCAGCCCCTAAAAGGTTAATATCCAAAATATATAAAGAACTTATAAAGCTTAACACCAAAAAAACCCCCAAACCAATTAAAAAATGGGCAGAATACTTGAATAGACATTTCTCCAAGAGGACATATAGATAACCAATAGATACATGAAAAGATGCTCAACATCACTAATCATCAGAGAAATGCAAATTAAAATGACAATGTGATTCTTATCTGTTAGAACAGAATGACTATCATAAATCAATCAACAAACAATAACTGTTATAGAGAAAAGAGAACTCTCATTCAGAGTTGGTGGGATTAACTGGTGTAGCCACCATGGAAAACAGTATGGAGTACCTAAAAAAATTAAAACTAGGACTGCCTTATGACCCAACAATACAACTTTTGGGTATTTATTCAAAGAAATCCAAGATACTAATTCTGTGTGTGTGTGTGTGTGTGTGTGTGTGTATGTGTGACAGAGACAGAGACAGAGAGAGGGACAGATAGGGACAGACAGGCAGGGAGGGAGAGAGATGAGAAACATCAATTCTTTGTTGAGGCACCTTAGTTGTTCATTGATTGCTTTTTCATATGTGCCTTGACCAGGGGGCTATAGCAGACTGAGAGACTCCTTGCTCAAGCCAGAAACCTTGGGCTCAAGTGGTGAGCCTTGCTCAAACCAGATGTGTCCATGATCAAGCTGGCGACCTTGGGATTTTGAACCCGGGTCCTCCGCATCCCGTCTGATGCTCCATCCACTGTGCCACCACCTGGTCAGGCCAAAATACTAATTCTAAAAGATATATATGCATCCCTATGTTCATTGCAGTATTGTTTACAATAGCTAAGATATGGAAGCAACCTAAGTACCCATCAGTTGACAACTGGATAAATGTGGTACAATGTGGTACATATACACAATGGAATATTTATTACTCAGCTATAAAAGAGAATGAAACCTTACCATTTGCGACAACACAGATGGACTTGGGGGGTATTACACTAAGTAAAATAAGTCAGATGGAAGAAGACAAATACCATATGATTTCACTCATATATGGAATCTAAATAAAATAAACATTAAAACAGAAACAGACTCATAGATACGAGAACAAAATGAGAGTTGCCAGATGGGAAGGGGGTTGGGAGCTGGGTGAAAAAGGTGAAGAGATTAAGAAGTACAAATTGGTTGTCACAAAATAGTGATGAGTATGTATGTAAAATACAGCATAGGGAATGTAGTCAGTAATATTGTAACAACTATGTATGGCGCCACATGATACTAGACTTATTGCGGGATCACTCTGTAAGTTACCTAAATGTTTAACCACTATGGTGTACACCTGAAACTAATATGAAATGTCAACTATAATTGGAAAAAAAAATTCATGTCCACCCAGAACCTCAGAATGTAATCTTTGCAGATATAACTAATTAGGAATCTCAAGATGAATAGTCCTGGATTTACGGTGGCCTAACCCCAGGAGCTGGTGTCCCGAGAGAGGAAGGAGAGTGGACACGGCAGACACGGAAAGAAGGTCATGTAAAGATGGAATTGGAGATTGAGGTTATGTGGCCACAATCCAGGTCCCACCAGGAGCTAAAACAGGTAAGGAAAAAGCCTCCCCTGGAGCCTTCAGAGGGAGCACAGCCCTGCTGACACCTGGACTTTAGACGTCTAGCACCCAGAACTGTGAGAATTCATTTCTGTTTTCAGTTTGTGGTACTGTGTTATAGCAGCCCTAGGAAAATACATTAAACCCTCTATGTTGGTGGATTTTGCACCTGTGGAGTAAATCATCGGCAGATGAAAAAGATTTCTTAAAAATCCTAGAAACTTCCAAAAAGCAAAACTTGAATTTGCTATTACACTAAATCTGAGTACTGTACTACACTTACTCCATGTGAATGAAGTGACATGGAGGCACACCTTGCTGTCACCAATATGAAAACTTAATGCATTTTTATATAAGGGACTTGAATATCTGTGGATTTTGGTATCCACAGTGGGGAGAGGGGTTGTGGTATTAATGGAATGAGTCCTGGAACTAGTCTCCCAAAAAGACACCAAGGGGTGACTGACACTCCCTGGTTTTATTAAAATATCTAAAGCAAACTTGAGTCTCTTGTGTCAAGTGAGGGTATTTCACAACATGACCTCCAAGGGCTCTTTCAACTTGAGATCCCCTGCTTCATGGTTCTCAAACCTGGGGAGTCACCTGGCTTCTGCCCCTAGAGGTTCTGATATAACCGGTCAAGGAGGAGCTGCGGCATGGCTATGGTCTAACACTCCACACAGGCTCCTGCTGTGCAACCACTGTGAGGAATCTCAAGCACTAGTCAGAAAACTGCCTTTCATAAAACACCACCACCTTGCAACATCCCGAGTGAGGAATGCTTCACCATGGCAAGCAGCAGGCAGTAGACCGGGTAGGTCAGCAGTTCTCAACCTGTGGGTCGCGACCCCGGCGGGGGTCGAACGACCAAAACACAGGGGTCGCCTAAAGCCGTCGGAAAATACATATACAATACATTTTTAAATAAAATATATATTTCCGACGGCTTTAGGCGACCCCTGTGTTTTGGACGTTCGACCCCCGCCGGGGTCGCGACCCACAGGTTGAGAACCGCTGGGGTAGGTGAAGTCCCAGCAGCCTGCCCCCTGCGTAGAGACAGGCCCAGGTGACCTACAATGGATAATCCAGAAACATATGGTGGTTCCTTGGTTTTGCACGACTTGGGGGTCCCTGGCCCGGGCGCAGCAGGTAATACATCTTTACTGATTCTTACACATTCTGGGAAGGCACAAATGAACATTCTTAGTAAAGTCTTAGCAGTGGAGATAACATGCCAATGTACTTTGGTGATGTGGTTATCACCACGGTCTTTTCTCCCAGGATAAATATAGTCACTGATGACAACTTGGCCATTGTATGTTTCCAGCTCTTTTCCAATTTGGTGTGAAACTCAAGCAATAATGTTTCGGCAAGCACTGCCCAGAAACCCGTGAGGCATCCTTCAAATTTAAGCTTCTAAGTGAACGTACCTTAGTCTGACCTTGAATATTTCAGCTTGCCTAAGAATATCAGTGAGAAATGGCACAGTCAGGCAACCACTTTCAACACAGCTTGACCAAGAGAATTGGTGTCAAAAGAATGAGAGGCTGAATGGACATTCTTAGAGGCTTAATCCTCTTGAGATAAAAGCTGAGAGCCCCTTTCACATGGAGCTTAAGGAGAGGAGTTTTGCCAGGATGGGCACGTGGGGTGGGAAAAGTACTGGCGGAAGGAGCGACTGAAAGAGATAGTATTTTGGCCTGGATCAACAAGTATTTAAGGAAACTCCTTTAATACTCTCATTTTTATTCATTGTTTGTAAAAATGAATGCCCACTGTGTGCCAGACACTGTGTGAGGTCATGGGTTTTTATGACATTTAGTATAAGCTGCAACACTTGCTAAGACTAAAATTTATATGTATGTAACTCTCAAAGGTAAACTTAATTGAATAAAAATAAAGTGATCAGTGTGGGAAATTTTACTTGGGGGTGTAAATATCAATAGTTCAGAGGGAGACTTTCCTTCATAATCCAGATAAGCAAAGCTTTACTCCTGACCCGTGTTTCCGGAAAACCCTGACTGAATATCCTACTACCAGCATGTGGCCTCAGGCCCACAGGCACTCAGATTCGTCTCTCTTTATAAAGGGCATACCTCCTGGTACAATCCATATGCAGAAACCCTTGCATGCTTCCCACCTCTGCAGTCCTAACACAAGAGAAAAAAAAAGGTATGGCTGTGTTCATCACTGCTTTCAAATATATCGTTGCGGAGTTCATCTTTATTATGATACATGTTGGCATTTCATTGATCCAGACATCCCGATGTTGATCTTCCATAAAACGAAAGAGGCAGGGTGGTAGGGCAGAAGCCCAGCGCTTAATTCTGAAGTTTGAGTTCTGTTCAAGATCTAACACACCAGCTATCTGGCCTTGAGCAGGACTCAACTTTCCAAAATGTCCTTTGGACTGTCTGCAGAATGCTACTAATACATATTTACCCCTTAGGGCTGATGTGAGGATTAGAGATGTGAGGGCAAGGACACAGTCATTTGCTGTCCCTAAAATTTCCAACGAAAGGTGTAATAATAGTACATGCAAGTGATATATTATTTATTATATCTAGAAAACTACACATTCACAGATATCAACATTAATTTTTTATTTCTACCTGAATTCTTTAGTGTGAATAACTAGACTAATAAAAGGGGTAGATTGTGTTAACAATAGGTCAGAGGCTGTGAAAATACTGTGGTTGTGGGTATGGGTATTGATTGGTATGAGAGGGTTTCTATGTACACTTTAGCACAGATTACAGGAGCCAGAGTTATAAAACTCATACTATTCACAATGATGGCTAACAAAGCAGATGATTTCAGAGCAATAGATACTCTAAAGATAATTCTTTCTTCCCAAAAGACCCATGTTTGGGGTGATAAGAAAATATGGAAGGGAAACAGAAATGAGAATGTTGGCACATTTGATTTCTTTAATGTGGACAGAGAATCATAGTCTCTTAGCATTAGAAAGCAGGTCAGGTTCCCAGAAGTGAAAATTCTTTCCAAGGTGCCCCTCTAGAACAGGCTTCTGCCATGGTTCAAGTGCCTGCATGCAATCTCACACCCAAAAGGCATTCAACTTGGTGCTGCTGATAGGAAGAACCAGAAAGTTTTTCTGTTATCCAGCTGTGAATTCCTTCCCTGCAACACTCACAAACAGGGCCCCTGAGTTACACTCCATAATTATGTCCCATTAATAGTCTACCTCGTACATAACAGTTCTGCAAACACTTAAAAGACAACTTTTGTGCCCTTCTCAGGTTCAAATCCCCCAGGATCTACCTTGTTATAAAAATGGTGTCACTTCAGAGCTTCCAGCCATTCTGCTTAGCGTCCAGGTGGCCTGCTCTGGGTTTTACTTTGGCCTCCTCCTTTACTACACTCCTGAGATGGCTGCAGAGCATATGAAGTCACATAGAAGGCCCCACACTGAGGGAGAGTGCTCTGGCTCATTGAAAGTAACTGCTGAAACCTGCTGGTCAATTCCAAGAGCAGTTTTAAAAAGTAACTTTTGATCATAGCATCATCTGGGTCTAGTTACACTAAAGTAGCCCAAAGAATCATTATTAAGTAATCTTGTCCACAAAGGAGGCTCCCTCAAAAAGGAGCCACAGGAAAAATGATGGTAATTTTAGTGTATTGAGAACACTGGTGCCCTCATTAGACTTAAGGATTTAAAAAATGTTCCACATGTAGGTGTGTATATTTTCCAAAATGCATTCCATAGAACATTAATTCTGTGGCTGTTTATAGGAAGGATTACATTTTCTTTTTCTTTTCTTTTAAAATTTTATCTATTTATTTTAGAGAGAGAGAGAAATAGGGAGGAGGGAGAAGCAGGAAGCATCAACTCATAGTAATTGCTTCTCCTTTGTGCCTTGACTGGGCAAGGCTAGGGTTTTGAACCAGTGACCTCCGCGTTCCAGGTTGACTGTGCCACAACAGGTCAGGTCGAATTCCATTTTCAAAGGGCAACAGATGCTTTATTTGGTTCTAGGTTCATACTTTTAAGTGATTCATTTACTGAAAGTCTTCACCAGGGTCCTGCGTGTTGTGCACGCTGCAGAGGGAGAGCCCAGACAGGGTGTCTGTAGCTGGAGACTCACGCTCCTTGCAGCATCTCCTGGCAGGAGCCCCACACAGAGCACACTGGAGGAATGCGCGTCCAACCATCTACCTGGTAAGGCGGCACACCAGGAGGACTGTCACCTGGTGACCAGGAAGCTGTGGCTCCCTCGCCTGTGTGCACAGAGGGTAGAAACAGCTGGGCCTTGACCAGAGAGACCCCAGGCGCCACTTCATCCACTTGCTGTGATTCTCCTCTAAGGGTTTCTTCATGGGACTACTTAGAAGCTCTAAAAGTAGCATGAAACTCTCTTCAAGCTTCTTTTTTTTTGATAAGTAAACATACTTCTGAATTCAACTCATCAGTTGAGTTCTCAAGTGGGAATTTCTTGCAGAAACTAATTTCGTGGTACCACCAGGAAGCATGGGCGGTGAGGACGAGGACCCTCAGCAGTGCGCCTGAGGAAAGAGGGCGCTGTCAGGACAGGAAGCGAGCAGGTGCCCAGGGGGGTGGTCCTCCCCACCACCACCTGGCTGCTTCCCATTCTGAGTCTGCTTTGTGAGGCTCTTTCAAACTAGATGTTGCTGGTTTTAAATGCTCAACCCAGTGCATAAGACCAATACTACTATGCACATTCCCACCAATATTATTAGAAGTCCCAGCTAACATGTCTGAGTGTCTAGAACATACCTGGCACGTTCACACATATGAGCTCATTTTAACGTTAAGCCACACCTGCCAGGGACTATGTATGTCTGCTTCCCAATGCCAAGGCTCAGAGCAGGGAAGAAACAAGCACAGACTAAACAGCAGACACCGATGGCTCCACTGCCACGTCTCCTCAACAGTCAGAGGATGCCTCTGGAATAGTCCCTTTCTCTGAAATATTCTAGAAGGAATGCAGCCTATATAAATAGGAAAGCCTCAATAGATATGTTACAAGTGGGGAGGCAGAATCTATCATAAATCAAACTACATACTTGACTTACTTTACCAAAGGCCAAATCTCCAAATAATATGACAAAAGACACAAAAGTTTAATAAAGAGATGATGGTCAAGAACTCAGAGATCAAAGTAGTTTCAATGACAGACACAAAAATGGTATTAAGCAGAGCCAAGATGCACAAGGTCCTAAACATTAACTCCAGGAACTTCAGGGGTGGGCCAGTGTGTGGAGAGCGAAAAATGAAGAGAGTGCGGTGGCCAGGGCAGAACCGCAGTGCTCCAACAAAGTCAATGGTTTTGAGAAGTTTTTCTTTTCATATATACCAGGTCATACAATAGGCATATAGTAGGCACAAAGCAGTTTTCTTTTTTTAAATGTCAACTATTGATAGAGTGACAGAAGGTTGCTGGAATTACAATTTCTTTAAAACTCTTAACGGCAAGTAGCCCTCATTACTTCTGGGCCCATCACACCTTTTTTTGCATGAAGAGAAGGAAGATTTGAAACCCTCACACTTAACTGTCTCTTCTCTTTAGAGTAACTCTATGAGACAGATACAGAGAACAGACTGGTGGTTGCTAGAAGTGGGGGATGGGAGCTGGGTGAAAGGGGGAAAAGGGTCAAAAGGTACCGATTTTCTGCAAATAAAACCATGGTGAGATATCACCACAGACCTGTCAGAATGGCTACCACCAATAAGTTAACAGATATCAAGTGTTGTCGAGAGTGTGGAAAAAGGGAACCCCTGTGCACTGCTCATGGGAATACAGATTGGTGCAGCCACAGTGGGAAACAGCACAGAGATTCTTTAAAAAATTAAAAACAGAACTACCATATGACCCAACAATTCTTCTTCTGGGTATTTATCTGAAGAAATCCAAAACACCAATTTGAAAAGACATATGCACACCTATTTCATTGCAGCATTATTTACAACAGCCAAGATATAGAAGCAACCTAACTGTACATTGGTAGATGAATGGATAAAGACGTGATACATATTTACAACAGAATACTACTCAGCCATAAAAAAGAATGAAATCTTACCATTTGGGACAATATGCATGGACCTAGAGGGTATAATGCTAAGTAAAATAACTCAGACAGAGGAAGAAAAATATATGATTTTACTTTATAAGGAAATCTAAAAACAAAATAAATGAACAAACAAAACAAATTCATGGACACAGAGAACAAACTGATGATTGCCAGCTTGGGGGTAAGGTGGGGAAACGAGTGAAAGGTGAAAGGGATGAAAGTCACATTGACAGTTATAAAAATAGTCACAGGGATGTAAAGTACAACATAGAGAATACAGTCAATAATATTATAATAACTATGTCTGTGTCAGACAGGTATCAGACTTATCAGGGTGATCACTTTGCAAGTTATATAAATGTCTGACCCCTATGTTGTCACCTAAAATTAATATAGTATTATATGTCAACTGTAATTAAAAAAAATGAATTTTAAAAAGGCCTCAAAAGATATAAATTTCTAGTTATAAAATAAATTAAGTCATGGGGAGGTAACAAACAGCATGGTTACTCAGGTTAATAATATTGTATTGCATATTTGATCATTGGTAGGAGAGTAAATGTTAAAAGTTCTCATAACAAGAAAAAGAATTTGTAACTGTGTGTGGTGATAGATGTTAGCTAGACCTATTGTAGTGATCATTTTGCAATGAGTCATTACACTATATACCTGAAACTAACATAGTACTATACATATGTCAATTATACCTCAATAAAAAATTTTATGAGAAAATAACATTTGCAATAATTTGGGGGAGAGTCACCTTCTAGTATCAAGAGATGATTGGAAGGAATACTTAAAAGACAAATAAGAATGGGCAACAAGGCCACTTCCTGGTTTCTCCCCAATAAGCCTTTATACTTTTAACCGAAATAAATGCCGAGATTATTAGATACACATTCAAAGGTAAATGCAAAAGAAAAGCATCCAAGTGACTTCTTGGTTATCTGCAGTTTGGGACCATCTACACTGCCATTAAAAAAAATAGGGAACTCTACCAGAGTTTCTCAAAATGGAGACTAAAAATGCAATAAACATATCACTGGGAAATGTTTAAAAGAAAAGAAAACATCTGTATTTTTTTGTTGTTGAAAACCTCTGCATTTTGAAGTGAAATATTGTCTGATGCAAAATATATACAATAATTGTTCTACTATAAACTCCTTTTTCAAAACAGAGTTCATCACAAAAACATGAGTTTACAAAATTAATCATCAGGCCATGAATTGTATTGCCATAAAAGAAAGCCATTCTTTTCTGCATATAAACAACAAAATACCACATATGCAGATGCATGCCCCAGCACCTCAGTGCAATGGCGTATTTACTTGTATAAATATTTAAAGTCAGACCTTTGAATTTATAATGAAGTAGCACACCACTTTACAAAATAAGGTACTACTAAATTTAGATGTACAACAAATAGAACTCTGTTCAGAATACTAATTGCTGTTGTTGATATTCTAAAACCAAAAAATGATATTCAGATTTCATCTTAATAAGCCTAATACATGTGCATAAATCTTAACAGGTCTTGATGAAACCTTATTGCTAAAATTTTTAAATAACCAGACAGGCTTTGTAACTGAGGCACAAACAAGCTCATGCCTAACACCCTCGTCCCCCCCCCCCCCCCCCCCGCTCTTATTTTAATGATACACATTCAATTATCACAGGAAAGAAAAGAGTAAAATCAGAAACATCCGTAGTTTACCAAGTAAGGACTGGGAGCTCCCAGGGCAACTGACCTTTTCACACAGACGCAGGTGCGGAAAGACTATGCGATGGAGGATGCTTGCATGTGTAAATGTATAACATGATTATGAAGAATTCAATAGACATGGTTCTTTTCCACTTAGTTTGTGTTAATGTTATGCTTGCAAGTTATGATTATGTGTTCTTATAATTACTCTCCTGCTCCAGCCTGTAGTAGTTGAACATACCTGCTCTTAACGGAGCCCACAAACCACTAAACTAGAATGTTCTAATTATATAACAAGGTTGAATTCTGTGTTTGAAACTCTTAGGCAACCATAACTTTACCTGTGATTAGATTCTTTGCCACCATGCTTTCTTCTTTGCTCTCGTCTCTACAGCCACTTGAAACTTCTAAAAACCAAACACATGATAATAAAAGTGTATGTCAGGGCTTATATTTATGGACTAGGATTGGCTTGTTTTTTAAACTAGCAGTCCTCTTATTTTTAGTCTCCCCCTCCCCCACTTTTTTTGGTTTATTTCTTGCCTGAAACAGCACTGTTCCTAAAAGGAAACCTATACTAAAACTAAGGTGTCTAAGTTGTTTTCATGCAAAATAATTTAGCCTGACATCAAATTTGCATAGGGCTTAAAACACGTGAGCCTTAAATCCTGTGCATGTAGATCAAATACATTCTGATAGCTGCCTTGAAAATACCACTACAGCAGTTTACTGACACATGTTAATTGTAATGCTAAGATAAGCACAATTTCTGGGTACTAAAATTGGTTTTAAATTTTGGGGTGCCTAAATTCCTTGACTTTTATTCATCTGTTTTGACTTTTATAATGTTGTGTAACAAAGACAATCTTAAAAATGTTTATAAATTACTAGTAAATTCTATTTAGTGATTATTGAAAACTTCACAGTACTTTATGGAATCATTTTAATGTAATCATCTTCATCTTTGTAGGATGATCAAAATTATCTACTGCCCAGGGATGAGTTTTGATAAGATTTCACAAGTTATAAAACCTTAATTTATTGGAAATTCAGCATAACTGCAGACCTACAATTAGATTTCCTATTCCTGTTAGACTAAACAAAACCATACATTTATTGAAAGGTGTTATAGAACAAATAACCTATTATGCATATTAAAACAGAGGTATTCTCCAGTCCCCTTTATTTTATAGGCACACCTTAAGAAAGAGGGTGTCGTGTTGACTCTGAATGCATTTTTGCTGTGGACCCACCCTTTAACAATCGTTACCTTGTTCCCTTGTAAGAACTCTGTTGACCCATGGAGCGGGTTTTGCTTTCTTCATTTCGCTATTGTCATTCAGAATAGATGGCAGGCTGCAAGATGATTCATTACTGTGAATAGCCAAGCCGTCTTCACACTCTTCTGTAGGGGCGCTTTTCAATAATGCCTTGGCCTACAGTGTTTAAAAGAAAGCACAAGGAAATCAAAACAACTGTAGATACATTCCCCTTCGTCTCAAAGACTCAGCTTTCAAATACAATTTAGGTTAAGCTTTACTTAGGATTTAATTTGCTTTCTGACATTTAACTGAAATTAAAATGTCTTCAAGATAAAATATCATCTGATTATTAACCAACAGAATTTAATTCTTTATAACAACTTACACTGAAAATAATACATTTTTTTGAGAACTGAATCTTATACAGAAGTGTTCCTCTGCTTGTGAAGTATGTATATGAGATATGACCATTTGGTTAATCTGGGCTTAGTTTATCCAAAATTTTCTCTTTCACTGCATAAATCCTTTGGTTTGGATTGAGAAAAAGCTACGGAAATATGTGGTATCTCTATCCTTCTACAAATGGTCCCGAACTTCCTCCAAACGGGAAGATTGCAGAAAGACTTGGTGGCCGCAGAGGAGACACTAGGCAAAAAGAGAACTGTGTTAAATGGCAAGCATCAATCAAGAATGAAGCTGCTCTGCTGCTAAGTCTGCTGGGAGCTGGGGAAGCGCAACCACCAAGCTGCCGCCACCTGGGTTTCACCTCCTGTGTCCTGGGCAGGGAGGTGGGCACAGATTCTACCACAGCCAACATGAGAGGCAGCCAAAGAGTGGCGATTAACAGGAGAGGGTAATACACAGCTTTCTCTCTAGCTCTTTATTTTAATTTTTAAAATTTATTGATTGATTTTAGAGAGAGAGGAAGAAAGGGAGAAAGAGAAGGAGAGGGGCTGAGGGAGAGGGGGAGAGGGGGAGAGGGAGAATGAGAGGTGGGGGGGCAGAGGGAGAGAGAGAGAGATCATCACCTTGTTCTACTTACTTGTGCATTCATTGGTTTATTCCTGTATGTGCCCTGATTGGGGATTGACCCTGAAACCTTGGTGTATCAATATGATGCTCTAACCAACTAAGCTACCTGGCCAGGGTTCTTAATTTCCAGGTCAGCACTCTTAAAAATATGCTGGTAAAGAGTAAAAGGACCAACGATGACATCGTCCTGCTGCCAGAGTATGTGTTTCTTTCTCATTTCCTACTCAAAAGTAATTTGCCCAGGCAGCTGGGCGAGGAAACCTTGGTGTGGTTTCATTGGTATCTGACAACAGTAGTAAATATGTACAGGGCAGTGTCCAAGACAATCTATGGGGAACAAAGAGGAGACTCCGCACATTAATATGATGGAGCTGGACAAAGCCTCACAGGCCATTGTTAGTCCAAGAGCCAAGCAGTAAAAATATAATCATATAGTGAACAAGAGGGAAGATAATCTTTTCTTGTAATTAACATGAGAGAAGGCAAGGATGCCCTAACAGGAAGAATCACTGAGGCAGGACATGGAAGATCTGGACTTGTAAGTTTGGTTTTGAAAATAGAAGGCCTTGAAAGCTCTGCAAGGTGCCTGCCCTCTGCCCTCTGCCTTTCTCAGACTAGCTGGCTTCCTGAGCCCACAGCCTATCCTAGAGGCTGGAACAGATGATCTCAGGGGATTTAAGGAGCTCTAGTCTCTTTGGCCAAAGGACTTACTGCCGAGTGAGCACAGGGAGCTTTTCCTCTGTTTGTATACAGTAGTCCTGCATTCATTCCGCTGTGATGCCTCTCTGTTGGGATGATCTGCACAGGGCCCCCGTGTCTGCAGACTGGGATCAGGTGGGAGTATTGCCCTTGAAGCTTAGGCCAGGGCTGGCTCCCATCACTGACTGCCATAGAGCCCCAATCTCAGCTGCTTACATAGACCACTGCTCTGAATCTGCTTCCAGAATCTTCCAAGAGAGGGGTGAAGAGTAGCATCAGCTCCCTGACTGTCACCTCTCCACCCTCCGTGGCTTTCTGTCCCACCCTGGTGTACCTCGTTTTTAGGGCTCTGCCCATCCTAATCTAGGCTCTCCACACAGGAGCTGAGCTCTATGCTGTGTCTCCAGTAATCCTGGATATGAAAAGCAGTTTAAAATATGAACAAAAAGAACTGGCCCAAACTTTCTGAGAGCACTCCAAATATGGGTTTCTTCTCCATTTTACCTTATACAACAATAATAATTTCTTGGCAAGAATTCATAATAGCCATTTAACACACATTTTAAAAGTAAAATTGTTAAAGGACTAATGAAGCCTTCCACATTTTTACTATAGAGTTTGTAGACAATGAAAACTGTTTTGGATTGTCAATGACTCAGATAACTTCTCACTAGTCTCTCCATAATGATACACAATTTCTCTCACTGTTTTGTATAACCTTTTCATATGAGATTCCCCTCTGCTGTAGCTGGGTTCCAATTGGGCTTCAAAAGTACACAGAATAAAATGCTATAATAATACTGCAAACATCCTTCTGATGAGTCCTTGCATGCTTGGTAGGAATACCACCACATCCAACAGTTCTCTACTGAGCCCTCTTTTTTAACCGTGGTGAGATAAATCAAGTGGTGAGCATACTGCAGATTTTCATTTATCTTGTATATTTTATCCTGTTTATCTTCATTACTCATTACACATATATATTTCTAGGATTGCTTTTTTTTTATAGATTAAGTTTATAAAAAGGCTCACCTTATAAGATAATTGTATGGATAATTTCTCAAAGATGGGTGTTTTATATCTATAATAATTTTGATGAACTATCAAATTACAACATGAGACAGTAGGCTTGAGTCTACTGGACCATGGTGCCAACAAAGAGCAGCATCTCTGCCCAGTGGGCCATCACCCATCACAAAGGAACCCGCAGTATCAGTCCCGAACAAGGAGGGAGTGACAACAAGCAAGGCCAGAAACAAAAATCAACACAAATGCTCAGAAGGTTTCTAGTCCAAAACAACTTCTGCAGAGTCAGGGAAAACCTTTGTATTTTTTGTAGCTCTTTTAGAAAGGTGTATTTCTAAGGAAGCCCCCAGTCTGAATGAGCTTACAATCTGAGACTGAAACACTAACCCACAACAGTGACAGAGCAAAAGCCCAGAGCAGAGTGGGCAAGCTGCCCTACACATCCCACAGGGGTTTGCAGCACTCTGCAACCTGAAAAATGCCACCACACAACAGTTTTACCATGGGCCTTCTGATAATGCTTATGAATGGACCATGCATTGGTTTTAACTTATCTGTTAACTCATGAAGGCTCTTTGAGTTTATACATTTGGAGGCCAGAAGCAAAGGCTGGAGACTGTCTCACTGTTCATAGCAGTATGAAGCCCAAGTCAATAACAACAAACTGGTCCTTTACTTTCCTGCTTTCCCAGGAGCCAGCACAAAAAGCTCAGAAACTCAGTGCTAAGGCACATATTTGCAAAATCACTGATGGTGATAACTCCATATTTCAGATTTTACAAAAGGTAAGTGCCTTATTAATTACACTTAGCAGGATACCTTGGATTATTGGCTCAGTTTTACTAGAATTTTTCTTTTTTTTTTTCTTTTCCATTTTTCTGAAGCTGGAAACAGGGAGAGACAGTCAGACAGACTCCCGCATGCGCCCGACCGGGATCCACCCAGCACGCCCACCATGGGGCGATGCTCTGCCCACCAGGGGGCGATGCTCTGCCCATCCTGGGCGTCGCCATGTTGCGACCAGAGCCACTCTAGCGCCTGGGGCAGAGGCCAAGGAGCCATCCCCAGCGCCCGGGCCATCTTTGCTCCAATGGAGCCTTGGCTGCGGGAGGGGAAGAGAGAGACAGAGAGGAAGGTGCGGTGGAGGGGTGGAGAAGCAAATGGGCGCTTCTCCTGTGTGCCCTGGCCGGGAATCGAACCCGGGTCCTCCGCACGCTAGGCCGAAGAATTTTTCTTAAAAGTTCAGTTTAAATATGGATCCCACTAGGTCTAGAACCCCAAGAGTTATCTAGGACAGTGTTTTTCAACTGCTGCTCTGCAGACTGGTTCGCCAGAAATTCCGTGCTGGTCCATGAAAGAGTTAACCACTCTAATGCTGTATGAAGATTATAGACCCAGTGATCTTAGGTGTATTTGCTTATGCTCTCGGTGATTTCTGCCTTAGCAGTCCCTAAAATGATTCTATTTTCACCAGTCTCCAAGTGTAAAAAGGTTGAAAACCATTGATCTAGGCTGACTCTTAATTTATACCCAGAAACTTATCAATTGTGATACTCAAATACATAAATAGATGAATGAAGATATTAATGAGAAATACTTTGTGTCCAAAATACCACTAAAAAAAATGAAAGGGAAAAATCAAACTGCTGAAAATATTGCAACAAATTGTAAAAATTTATATAAAAAGAATTCTTACAAGTTAATAAAAAATATTACTAACATAATAGAAAAATGAGCAAAGAACATAAATTGACAAATTATAAAAGAATACAAATGGCTAACAAATAGGCAGGGGAAAAATTTGACCTCAATTGTAAAGATCAAATGAACAAAAGAATTGGATGTCATTTGCACTTTTCAATGTGATGCTCAAAAAAAAAAAAAAAAAAAAAGGTGACAGTACCCAGTTTCATAAAGAGCTTGGAGAAACATTTTCATACATCCCAGGTGACTCTGATGCCCTTACAGAGTGAGCAGTGCATAGCAACTCCTGAGGGATTCGTAAAACCTTTGACCTAAAAACTTTACATGGAGGAATGCATTCTAAGTAGCATGGCTATTTGTAAAAAATTGAATCACTCAAATGTTCTCTGAAACCATTTTTGTAGAGGAAAATTAAAAATAACTAAGTCTCATTATCAGGAGCCTGGTTAAAGAGACTGGGATAGCTGTACAGGGGTCTCTGCACAGCCATGTGAAATTATGTGGAACACGTGAGAGTATGAAAGGAAGTTCAAACTGTGACAAATAGGACAAAAAGCAGCTCTGTATACAAACAGGGTAACACATGTCAATACATTAAATAGCAAAACTATACACAACAATATCAAAAGCTTAAACATGGAGAGCCATAGAACAGGCAATTTTCTTCTTTTTAGTTACTTTAACATTCCAAGTTTGTGTGTTTTTTCCTTGCTAGTTTTTTAAAGAAAACATATGGCAGATAGAAAAAAATCTGTTTTTTTGTGGCAGGTGGTACAAATACTGTGGACGGAATGGGGGGGGGGGCAATACTAAACCAGACAAGCTCAGGGGAGACCTGCGCAGCAGCCTTACAAACTCAGTACCACATAGGATCGTCTGAAATTAAACTTTCTAACTAAAAGCAGTTCATGGCAAGTAGTCATGGCCTACGTATTTTGCCTCAGTTTCCCCTGGCAAAGTCAGTCTTTACCTTAACTGAGCCTGCCTGTTGTCTCTTTGCATCTATGACAACACACCTCTGGAATGTCAAAGTAATTTCTTTCTCCCTCCCCACCCCTAAGAGTAGGACCACGCACTAAAGCAGAGACCACAAAACCCCTCACTGTTATTTTTATCATGTAATTTCTAACTGCTAACTAGCCTACATCCACAAATGTGAAAGAAGTACATTTGTTTTACTTTTTCTGCAATTCTACAGCTTTGCTTTCTCCCATCCCCTTAATCTATCACCAGTGAATTTTATATAATTCCCTAAGTCTTCCTCTTTGATGCTGATGCATACAATAAGTGGTAAAACTGCCATTTTTGATGCATTTTCTCAAACTGTTGAGATTTTGCTTCCCGGAAATTGTCATCAGTTTGACTCAAATAAACTTATAAAAATTATCTACAGGTTTGGATGTTTCTTTTTTTTAACGTTTATTTACTGATTTCAGCGGAGGAAGAAGGAATATATAGAGAGAGACAGAAACATCCATCTGCTCCTGCATGTGCCCTAACCGGGGATCAAACTGGAAACGTTGCACTTCAGGATGATGCTCCAACCAACTGAGCCATCCGGACAGGGTGGTCTGAATGTTTCTTACCTTGACAATACAAACAGGAAGTATGTGAAAGCATTTGATAAAACTGAATCCTTTCTATATGTAAAGCAGCGCTATTAAGGCAGATACAGAAAGGCAAGAGAATTAAAAACCACAGATGTAGAGTGCCGATGACATTTCCCCTTATTACAGATTTAACTGACCCTTTCTCAAACCCTCCTCTTGCACACTGGAGGTCAATTTTTCAGTATTTATAGAGAAATGCAAGCATCATCACTTAAGTTATTTTAAGTTCTAGAAAAGGAAGGGGAGTTTATGTAGTGATTAAAAGAGAGGGAAAGTAGTCTCCTGAGTCAGGACACAAAGATTCCGAGAGATGAACAAGAAACCAGTCCATCATTAGGGAGAAGTGAAGGGGTTTCTGTGACCAGTCCTATCTGTGTGATGTGTGCATGTGATAGGACAGGATGTGTGGGGACAGGACTGACCTCCTCTACCAGTGACACCAGCAGACCACTCTGCTTTGCCTGGATTTCTCCCAGGTAGAAACAAGCAAGCATCACTTAAAAGAGAAGGAGTATCAAGGTGCTTTGTATTCTAATGAAGCATGAACTCCCTTTTTGTTCAGATAAAGTAATCACAAATGTTTCTAATTTAAAGCATGCAGCTCGATGATGTAATTGTCTAGCAGGTTGTGCGGGTGCTGTGGATCTCATCTAGTCTCAAGGGGACATAATCCGAGATTCAGGGCTTTAATGATGTATTTACTCAAGAGATGGATTGACTCTCGCTGACAGCAAGGGGACCCACAGGTAAACATCATTTACATGTGGCTGTTTAATTAGCCATTTACTCAAGAGATCAAAGTAAATATTTCTGAGCTTCATTAGACTTTCACTTAACCAAGGAATTGCTAGTAGAGCTTTCTTAAATTTTGAAAATCTCGCTTTTAAGGATTTTATCTGTAGAGAAATATTTAACCCATATTATTTACTAAATGTATACATTGTTTCAACACAGGAAAACAACTCAAAGATACTTGATTTTGCTAATCATAAAAGGATGATGTATAAACCAAAACAGTTCTAGAACCAATAAAAGAATTTTGCCCTAAAAAGCCCCCAAGGCTTTCCTTGCCCATATTATTTCGGTAACATGGTTCTTTGGGGCTCTGCATTTCTTCAGATAGGACATAATTGTGAAACTGCTTGCTTACTTCCATCTTTAAAGATAGAGGCTGTCATTAATTTATTGGTATTTTTTATGATTCCAAGATGAGATCAAGTTGAGTTAAAGGAACAACACAGAATATCCTTTAATTTCTAAGTTATTAATGGGCAGTTCCTCTAATTAATAATTGAGTTATTATTTAAAAATTATAAGTGGATTGATTGTTTGGAACTTGGAATATGTTTTCTAATATAAACAACATCCTTTAAAAAAAGATAAGATCGCAAAGGGCATTCAACCAGTATTTACTTCAACTTTGACACAGCTGAGAGGTGACGTGCTTGCTGTAAACAGTGTTATTACAAATTAGTACTAAATAAAATGGACAATAAAATAGGAAGAAGAAATCCTTCTTGAGATCTACATTTATTAACAAATGTGAAATGGTTCTACAAGACACAGGTTCTGTTATTCCTAAGGAACACTGTTTTTTCTTAGAGAATATTCATACAAAGAGTTTCATACCTCAACCAAAAGAAAACTGTGTTAATTACTGAGTCACACATGTGCAGTAAAATGAAAATGTGTGCAAGTAGGATATACACAAAGTAATATTTGAAAAGGAACATGAGATCCTAAAGAGGCACATGGGGACTGTAACTATAGCTAAAATAATTTATTACAGAAGAAAGAAAGGGGAGAGGAAGGAGGCTAGAGGATGAAGAGATGGAGAAGGAAGGGAGAGAGGAGAGAAAGTACAGGAAAAGGGAGAGAAAGGAGTGGAAAGGGGAGAGAGCGAAGATAAGAGAAGAGGGGGAAAGGAAAAGGAGAGAAAGGAAGATAGAAGAGAGAAGGCAGATGAGGAGGAGGAGGGTTGAAACGATACAGTATGATGGAAATAATGTCTGTGAATTTGGGCTGGTGGGCATGGGATTGGTGGGTACACTGCATCACTTTATGTATATATGTTTGATATACTTTTAAAAAATCCTACTCTCTTTGAGTTTAAGAGGCAAGGAAAGGGCAGGGACTTGAGAACTGGAAAGGCTCTGAAAGGCGTGAGGGGAGTGGCAGACTCTGGACCACACAGCAACACAGGTGTATGACTTTGCGACAGAGTTGGCAAGGCAAGGAAGGCTCCAGGAGGGGCACATGTAGAATCTTTGAACTATGTGCATGATAAAAATAAAAAGTTAAAAAGAAAACCCTATATTATGTATATGGGTGAAAAAAATCATACTGAAATAAGAAAAATTCATGACATCAAACTTTGGAGAAGAAAGACCATCTCCCCGACCACGGCTTTTCTAGGGAATGGCAGACTACGATGGGAATGCTCCAAATCTGGGCTCTGGTTCTGCCCCCTATACTCCCCTCGGGAATCTGCTCCCCAGCTTCCAGTTCCTGTTCAGGGGTGTAACACTCTCCATCTGCATCAGCTCCTAAATTCAACCCCTGCACGGCCCCTCCTCTGTGGTCTCAGTCCTAACCCAAGCAGGTGAAGTTCCCTAAGGCAGTGCAGTATTTATAACAGCCCTGCTCAAAAACGCTCCCGTTGCTTACTAAAACCTTGCAAACTGAAACATAAGCTCCCTAGCCTGGGCTGGACCCTGCACAGCTGGGACCGCACTACCTCGGACTGTCTCGCTCACCATCCCCAGCCCAGAGCCCACATTTCAGCCATAGTGGATGACTGGCTCCATTTCCTGAATATTGGTTGGCTTTCCTGGTCTGTTCTTTGGCTCATAACAGCCCTTCCTCTCGCCCTGCCCCACCCTGCACTCATAGCCTGTCTTTTAACGATCATCTCCCATGTCCTCCATTTTCTCCACTGTAAAGTCTGCCCTCACTGCTGCTCTAGACGGTTTAGCTCCCTTTTCTGAAGGCTCATACCTTATACTCTCTGCCATTTTCTCATTACATGTGTCCCACTATGCCATTCCCTGGAGTGAGGCCACATTTTATATTTTCCCCTCCAATGGATCTGGACTGGGGCCTGTGTACAGAAATGGATTGATACATATTTGCTGAATTGACATAAATGACCACCATATAGTGTTTCTAAAGTACAGGGTGGAGAAATAAAACCAGAATGCTACAAGATGCTTCTAATAAGCTCCTTGGAAAATGTTGTGGTAGATGTGTTTAATTAGATGATCTCTAGGATCTGTATTAACTTTATGTAAAGGGGTAAAATTTCTACACCAAACAAGATGCAAAAGATCTGAGATCAGAAAGTTAAAAAAACCCACAGAACCTCACTTATTATTTTTTTCAAATACTATGTTAAGAACATAACTGTTGCCTTAAAACATTACCTTGTACATCTTGAAACTGTTTTTTAAAAAATGACTAACCTTTGTGCTCTGGTCCATATTTTTGACTGGGAAGACTTCAGACAGCTCAGCTCCCTCTCCTTTGATAAAATCATCATCTTGTTTCAAGATGGCAACACCCTGACCCAGGTGTGCCCTTAAGATGCTTGAGGCTGGTGCTTGTTCACATCTATAAAACAGAAATTGGAGAAACAGCAGAGATTTCTAAGATTGAGTTTTCTGAGATTTCCACA
Source organism: Saccopteryx bilineata (assembly GCF_036850765.1). Lineage (NCBI taxonomy): Eukaryota > Metazoa > Chordata > Mammalia > Chiroptera > Emballonuridae > Saccopteryx > Saccopteryx bilineata. Next base: position 167,353,099 of record NC_089495.1, read on the forward strand.
TTTTTAAAGACCCCGTAATATAGTAGAAGATAGGTTATACAGAAAAGTCCTACATACTCTGGATGAAGGAAATTTTTGGAGTCTAGGTATACATTCGTTTTATTTTGGTTCTGATTTCACTGGTAGACGAGCATTCTCCACTTTGGCTGCATCTCAGAGCCACGTGGGAAGCTCTATAAAATCTAGGGGTCTGGTGCCACCCCTACAGAGTCCTGGAGAATTGGTCTAGGGTGAGGCCCAGAAATAACTATTTCTTTTTTTTTTAAATTATTTTTATTTATTCATTTTAGAGGAGAGAGGAGGGGGGGGGGAGAGAAAGGGGAGGAGCAGGAAGCATCAACTCCCATATGTGCCTTGACCAGGCAATCCCAGGGTTTTGAACTGGCGACCTCAGCATTCCAGGTCGACGCTTTATCCCCTGCGCCACCACAGGTCAGGCTAGAAATAACAATTTAAGGCTTAAAGAGTGTTCTAATGCGTAGCCATGGTTTCAAATCACTGCATATATGGTCAGGCTCCTCTTAAATGTAGTTAAGAGAAATAGATCACATTTCCATCCTTACAATAGTTTATCCTTGTTATACTCTTCCTGTGGTCTACTTATAATTAAAAAAAAAATTAAGATAGTATTAGGAAAGACTCACAAAGTAAGTCTATCTTGCAGTCTAGACTATGATATTTAGATGCTAAGAGGAACCAGGGCACTTTAGAAAAATTCCCTATTCCAGGTCTGAGGCAAGAAATGTACAAGACAGCCTGGTGCACCTTATCATACCAGAAAGTAAGTCATGTCAGGAGCTATCTTGGAGGGGCTCCCGCTGGCCAAAAACAGGACAATGGACTGACACAGCTAGTATATAAAAAGCCATGACTTCTTTTAAAAAGTAAATAAAAATAAGGCCTGACCTGTGGTGGCGCAGGGGATAAAGTGTCAACCTGGAACGCTGATGTCGCCAGTTCAAAACCCTGGGCTTGCCCATCAAGGCACATATGGGATGTGATGCTTCCTGCTCCTCTCCCTTCTCCTCCCCTCACCCCCCACTCTAAAATAAATAAATAAAGTCTTTTAAAAATAGTAAATAAAAATAAATTTAAAAAGTAAAAACTGGCCCTGGCCTATTGGCTCAGCAGCTCAGTTGTAGAGCGTTGGCCCAGCATGTGCATGTCCTGAGTTCGATTCCTGGTAAGGGTACAGAGAAGAAGAGCCCATCTGCTTCTCCACCCCTCCTCTTGCTTCTCTCTCTCTCTCTCTCTCTCTCTCTTTCTCTCTCTCTCCCCTCCTGCAGCCATGGCTGAACTGGAGTGAGTTGGCCCTGGGTGCTGAGGATGGCTCCGTGATCTCTGCCTCAGGAGCTAAGAAGAGCTTGGTTGCAACCAATGCCTCTGATGGGCAGAGTATCGCCGCCCCTAGTGGCTTTCTGGGTATATTCTGATTAGGGCACATGTAGGATCTTGAAACTGTTATTTAAAAATGATTAACCTTTGTGCTCTGGAGGCAGTCTGTCTCTGCCTCCACTCCTCTCACTGAATAAAAAATAAAAATAAAAAAATAAATAAAATAAAAAACTTGGATTTAGCATTAAAAAGGAAATAAATCTTGTCACATGCTAAACATAGATAAATCTTAGGGACATTATGCTAAGTGAAATAAGCTGGCCACAAGAAGCCAAATACTGTGTGATTCCTCTCACATAAGGTAGTCAAAGTCATAGCAAGAGAAAAGAGAACGGTGCTTGCCAGGGGCTGGAGGAAAAAGAAATGGAGAATTGTTTAACAGTATGGAATGGTTGTTGTTTCTTTTTAATTAATTTTTAGAGAAAGAGGGGAAGGAGGAGGGAGAGAGACAAATAGGGAGAAAGAGAGAGAAGCATCAATTTGTCATTCCACTTATTTATGCACTCATTGGTTGATTCTTGTATGTGCTCTGACTTGGGATCAAACCCACAACCTTGGTGTATGGGGACAATGCTCTAACCAACTGAGCTACCTGGCCAGGAAAGAGTTTCAGTTTGTAAGATGAAAATGTTCTGGAGATTTATTGCACAATAATGTGAATGTACTTAACACTATTTATTGAACTGTACACTTAAAAACAGTTAAGATAGTAAATTTTATGTTATGTGTATTTTACCACATTTAAAAATATAAACAAAAAAAAACCCTTTGGAGGCTGCTGGGGCAACAATCCATTATTCTGAAAATTGGTAAGTAAAGGGATAGAATCACACACATATTCATCCTGTCTTTGTGGTCATAAAATGCATTTCAGGATTACCAAGTAGTTAATGAGAGAAGTTCTTCCAACTAATAAATGCAGAAGAAATGAATGAATTAGAAGTCACCGTTTTGAAAGTGAAAATTCATGCATGTAGGAAATTATACTAATTTTCTGATTGCCTAACAGTAGACTCTATATTAGAGACATCAGTCTGCCAATGCTCGAACCCAGGGATTTGTCTTAGCACCACTAACGAGAGATGACCAGATGTCACGTGCTGCCTGAGGAAGTATAATAAAAAGTATAAGCACCATCGATGATGTCAGCTAACCAAAAATAGCTGGTATGGACTATCACCATGTATCTGGATCAAACCACCAATTTACAGATAATATCTTTTGGTTTCTGATTCAAACAAAATTTAAAAAGAGTTTTTTGAGGTAATCAAAAACAACGACAAGTACTAGGTATTAAATAAAGAAAAAGAATTTTGTTAAATAGTAATATATTAAATCCTTATATGTTAGAGATGTATTTGTGAGTATTTGTAAGTGAAATGTGTTTGTTTTAAACCACTGAAGAAAAAAACTGGGAGAGGGAAAGATATAGAACAAGATTAGCAAAATGTTGATAATTGGGTATTTGGGTCATGGGTACATGGATACTTCATTATACTGTTAAATCTACTTTTGTGACTATTTTAAAATCCTCAAAGTAAAATTTTTAAAAATAGTGTACTAATATCTGCAATTTACTTGGAAATACATAAAAATGAGATATGGAGATGGACAGATGGATGAATGAAAAGACTAAATAAACAGATAAATAAAATGTCAAAGATAGAAACTGGATGGCGGGTACCTGGATGTTCACTGAAATACATTCCCTTTTACTTTTCTGTATGTTTAAAAATTTTCATAAGTGGGAAAAAAAGTAAATCTAGGTACAATTCAGAACCTTCATTAATAAATCTTACCGTATTTTTCACTCCATAAGATGCACCTGACCATAAGACACACCAAGGGTTTTAAGGAGGAAAATAAGAAAAAAAAATTCTGAACCAAATGGTGTGTTAAAATATTTTTTAATATTTTAACCTGGAACTCTGCGACTGTGGCATGGTAAAGAGAACCTTGGGATACACTAAGCTGGGTGGCAAAGGTAGATTCATAATAGAAGTTGGCAAAAAGGGGAAAGAGAGCTCTAAATTAGGAGTAGGTCCCAGCCTGAAATATGAGTGGGGCATTGAGGTAGGAGGGATATAAAGGAAACACTATATATTAAGCAGAAAATAGGACTATCAACACCCACAACAGAGATCTTTGAGGGAAGAATAAAAAACCTGACTATTCAGGCAAAACATAGTTAAGTGGCCCTTGTGCAAATGAGATCAGTTTACCTGCTTCTTGGAAGAAATACCCTAGGCTCGTCCACAGTGTCGTAGATGGGGCGACGGCCCTGGGCACCTTCAGCCTTCAGTGGCAAACCCCAGCTTTCTGGGCAAGGTTAGGTCATAGGTGGCTGGAGCAGGGCTAGAAGAGACTGAACCCTCCCTTAGAGGAGCGAGGGGGAAGCCTACCTTCCAGTGTCCCTGTTTCCTCACAGCAGAGGCATGTAAGCCTGGCAGGCTTTTTAGCTCAATGACCTTCCTTTCCACTACTGAAGCAGGACCCAGATGGCATCCTATGAGACCCCTTTGGGGCGCTGGAACCTTTAAGGGTGTATCCTAAAAGCTGGTAGTTCCCCTGATCTCTATTGGGCTTTTTCTGCCTCTAGGTATCTTAAAAGCCATGCTCAGAAGATCTCGCTGAGGGGTTTGAGGATCCCCATCTGCCTATATAAATCTTTTCCATATATCTGGAGCTATTTGGAAAAAGACAAAACAGTGTTATTAGCTGGATCTAATAAAGAAGGTAGTAGTTTGCAGGCGAAAAAGATTTGGTGTCTCCTGTTCATCAGCATTCAAAAGAAATGTAATTTTTTTTTTTTTTTAAAGTAAGAAGCATGATATGGTAGACCCGTAGGAGTTCCAGGATAAGACTACCCCCTTTAAATTTTTTTTTAATTGACCTTAAAATGTTTGCTGAGTACACTTTAATAATACCTTAACTTTAAAGATTGTAAGCATGACAAAATACAGTAAATGCTTTTGCTCCATATGCAGGAGCATTTTCAGTTTAGCCAGTTTAGGAAATCCAATAATAGAACAATGCATACAGACAATGAGCATCACCAGAACGCTGTAGCCCAGTGTAAACAGTTTCAACTTTCTCAGGAAGCAGCACGGCAGATTGGGAAATCCTGTCCAAGGGGTCCTATACTGCCCCTTCATTTGGAGTTAACCCTCAAGGACCCCTACCAGGACAACTTTGGCAAATGGATGTTACTCATATACCTTCATTTGGCAAACAGTCATATGTCCACATTACAGTGGATACATATTCTGGATCTATAGTAACCTCTGTCAGAACAGGAGAGGCTGCTAAGCAGCCTCATTGTCTGTATGCATTCCTGACTTTTTTACCTGGCTTTAAAAAATGACTGTGGTATAGAAACCATCCTGAAGTCTCCAGATATTAATTTTAAAATTTGTTTTGGTCATAAACAAAGATCATTTCTTATAGAAAGCTGATTTACAAACTGACTGTAGATCAATAGTCATATATAGTGCAACCTTTCATAATGGAAATCAATGCTCAAATATATATGTTGAGGAACTATAACAAACGTCAGTCTAGTAGATGTAGGTATCATATCTTATCACCCACAATCAGTTTGGCAGCCTCGGTTAAGAGAGTCACACAACGAATCGTTTACTCTAACAAGTCAGTTTGCACACAGAATTATAAAGGCAAAGACACTTTCTATGCCACATATCGCAACTGTGGTTTTTGCAAAATAGTACATCAACAGATATAAAAAGCAGTGAGAAAGAAACAGGGGCCTGGTTAGAGAGCCTTACAACACACAATCACTAACTAAACATCCTCAGCAGACTGCAGAGACGCCTTCCCAGCCAGCTTATTCCAGCACCTTGTAAGGAGTACTTTTAGTTTGCATGATAAAAAACATGCAAGGATTTTCTTGCATTGCCCTTTGCCGCTTTAGGTTGGAAAGCTACTGAACAGGAAGATAATTTCCGATATTTTCATAGTTTGCAGATTGCTAGTGCAGATGCAGAAGGTACTGTAAACACATTCCGGGCTTGCAAACCCCGTCTTGTGGTCTGTGAAATGGAGCCATATGATTGGCCAAGATTTTCGTGGCAGGGTCCTTTCCGAGACTGTTATCTGACTTCCCCATATACTCTTTGCTGGCGTCCAACACACACTAGATTTCTGTTGAATTCTTCTCTAAATGAAATCATGTCGTCCTCCCTATTTATATTGTTAACAAGAAGCAGCCTCCGTGGCACATGAAAGGGACAGAAAATGACATTGGATGTGAGATGACTAGACCTAACGTCCCTCTCTCTTGCTCAGCCAAGAGGTCCTTTCAGGTGGGCTTTTCCAGATACTCATATGCCAACCACACTTGAATAACAATTTGTTCTTTACTAGTAAATGGTAAGAATATATATATTTTAATAAGAAGAAATGCAGTCTCCAAAATAAAAATCAGAGTCAAGACACTGGTAACATTTGTGCACTATGAATTCGGCACTTGCCAGGTGCCAGCACTGAACAAACCAATACACGTATTGCACATGTATGTGAACTAAACAGTCCAGATGCCACAAAGATTCTGAGGCCATGGGAGGAAACCCAGACAGTCTAACAGGGGGGTAGCGGGTTTGGAATAGATTCCTGATTGACTTAGGAAGGATGTACAAGAAGCATGACTCACATGTGTCAACTACCCTGTAAACAAACTTCTCTCTCATCCCAGCTTTATGGCCATTTACAACACATCCTCTGAGTGGTAGCTCTCAAACTTGAGTGGTTTGAGTTCCCTTAAAGACTCATTAAAACCCATATGGCTGGGCCCACCCCCAGATTCCTCATTCAGTGGCCCTGGGTAGAGCCTGAGAAGGTGAGTTTCTGTTCCCAGGTTTTACTGATGCTGCTGATGTAGGTACCATACTTGTAGACTGTAGACCTGTATCTTCTAGACTGGGAGCCTGTATCACTAGCATGACCTTGGAAATTCAGGAATCCAGCTGGGGTTTGGACCTGCCAAGGACATCCCTCTAGGCCAGGCATGGCCAACATACAGCCTGCGTAATGAGTTTATGTGGCCCGCGATTAAATTCTTAATATTCTCCGCCACTTTAAAATTTCAGCTACTCATAAGTGGAAGCGTCTTTGATTATTGGAAATAGAGATATTTAAGAAGATAGTGATACGTGGAAAAGAATTCCGCATGTGACTAATCTAGGGTTAACTTCTAATAATTGGTCGAATGGATTAAAGATACTTATTTTTTAAGAAAATTCCATTATAAAGATTTACAACTTTTGTACTCGTCTGTACTCGATATGAACTGTTTGACATTTAGCGGCAATGTGAAACCCAAGTTCTTTTAGGCAGAGTTTGCCAGTGCGCACCCAAGGTCAAACAGTTCGTTATTTTTGTGGTCAAGTGTGCTAAATCGAGTGGCATTGTAGCATAGACAATAGCTGCAGTTGATAACTGAAAACGTGTCCAGGCTGTTTGTAAAACGAAATAATTGTTTTATTTGTGATATAACCCCTTGAAGCTCATTCTATTAATTAAAAATGTTGTTTTGATTGATTGTGATACAGTTTGGATATTTATATGTATGTAATTAATTTTTATTAAAATAATATTGTATATTAAATTTTTTTAAACTCACATTTATTCATAAACAAATTACATAATAAAATTTTGTTTACTTAAAAGAATCGCTTTTGTATTTAACATTTTTTAATTTTAATATTTCATCCGGCCTGTGAAAAAAGTTTTCTTTCTAATCTGGCCCAGGGGCAAAAACTGTTGGCCATGCCTGCTCTAGGCCGTGGCTATAGCGGTTATATGTTGGGTTACTCTCCCAGGTATGCTAATGTGACATATCCAAAGGCTGTCCGACCATGTGAGCCCTTAAAACGTTGAGATAAGCACACACTGAATGAATATATCCAGTTAACAATTAGAATTACCTTTACAAAGAAGTAGATGGTGAAGCTGGTAAAAAATTTACACCGATGACTACACGTGTCCACCCCAGTGCTGACCATATGGACTAGTGTTTTGCAACTCTGTGACCCTTTTCTTAAAAGCACCTGGGAGCGTGACAGGCTGCCCCATCACAGCAGGGGTTTCAGGACAGTAGTACCTGACTTGCTGGGCACTGCTGCCTCTCCCAGGGGAGAGACTCCGAGGCTGGTAAAGGACAGCTGCTCCACGGCCTTCAAGGTCTTCTTTCAGAACGTCACTGTGATCCCAGAGTCTATAAAATAACACAGGTACTGCCCTGGCCGGTTGGCTCAGCGGTAGAGCGTCGGCCTAGCGTGCGGAGGACCCGGGTTCGATTCCCGGCCAGGGCACACAGGAGAAGCGCCCATTTGCTTCTCCACCCCTCCGCCGCGCTTTCCTCTCTGTCTCTCTCTTCCCCTCCCGCAGCCAAGGCTCCATTGGAGCAAAGATGGCCCGGGCGCTGGGGATGGCTCTGTGGCCTCTGCCTCAGGAGCTAGAGTGGCTCTGGTCGCAACATGGCGACGCCCAGGATGGGCAGAGCATCGCCCCCTGGTGGGCAGAGCGTCGCCCCTGGTGGGCGTGCCGGGTGGATCCCGGTCGGGCGCATGCGGGAGTCTGTCTGACTGTCTCTCCCTGTTTCCAGCTTCATAAAAATGAAAAAAAAAAAAAATAAATAACACAGGTACTGCATGAGATGTTTATCTAAGCACAGCCAGCCAGCTTCTAGAATAGATGGTGGTTCTTTGTGGTTTATTGAAATATATCTGTAACATAATTTAGACATAAAAATGCAGCAACTAGACCGTCTAGTGACAAAGATGTAAAACAAGCAGTTTGTGTGTATGTGCAGTTTTACAGCCATCAGAGGAAGTAACTTTTAACCCTCTGAAGACTTTAATGATGACCAAACCCATAGCTGTGCAATCTCATTCCTCATTCCACATTCCACTTGACTGATAGCAAGGCTAGATAATCTTAACAGCAGAAAAGGCTAATTTTATATTGTCAATCATAGCAAAGTTAGATCTCCACAACTCACGAAATTTACTTAAATTGTCGCTGCTAAGAAATTGAAAACTGCTGGCTGAAGTATAGGTTACGTCCTCTATTTCTGAATGCAGAAAAATGACTATTATTTCTCCATTTAGGTTCCTCTGCAATAAAATTTTCTTTATTCTTAGTGAGCACAGGAAGTCATGGAAAGAGAGACTTAGCCGTCATTACTGACTTCCAGTCTACTGAGGGACTTGTAGAGTCTAATAATTTGGACGCTCTTTTAGGTTAGGTTTGTCATGGTATAATTATGGTAGCCTCCAAACAGACTGGTTACAACTTCCTTTTTTTTAAAAAAAAAAAGTCTATTTTGGGAAAAGAATGATTCTAAAAAGCTAGGATCCCTGGCTGGTTGGCTCAGTGGTAGAGCGTCGGCCCAGCCTGTGGAAGTCCCGGGTTCGATTCCCGGCCAGGGCACACAGGAGAAGCGCCCATTTGCTTCCACCCCTCCCCCTCTCCTACCTCTCTGTCTCTCTCTTCCCCTCCCAGCCGAGGCTCCATTGGAGCAAAGTTGGCCTGGGCGCTGAGGATGGCTCTGTGGCCTCTGCCTCAGGTGCTAGAATGGCTCTGGTTGCAACAGAGCGACGTCCCGGATGGGCAGAGCATCGCCCCCTGGTGGGCATGCCGGGTGGATCCCGGTCGGGCGCATGCGGGAGTCTGTCTGACTGCCTCCCCGTTTCCAGTTTCAGAAAAATACAGAGAAAAAAATTAAATAAATAAATAAAATAAAAAGCTAAAAATGAAGATATTAAAGGCAAAAACAGTATTTTGTTGTTTTAAGAAGCCAGTCACTTATGTAGTTTAGTTGGGAATATTCAACACATACCTTCTAAAGAAAAGGAAACAACTTATAAACAATATGACCACATGACACCACAAGGATGAAAAGAGACGTGCTCTGCCCGTCTACTGGAGGGTGAGTGATAAGTGCAGGCCCCGGCCCACTCCTGCTCGGAAGCAGGCTTCTTCCCGGGGCAGGAAATACAAATGACAGGAGTACAGGCCCTGCTCTGGACTCTGGTCCCCATCAGTGCTCCAGCTCCTTGCTAAGTCTGAAGCTTTTATTTAAACTTTAAGTCTGGGTTGTCGGTCCCTGTAGGCCAGACCTTGTGTTGGGTCCTTTGTCCACTCTGAGCTCTGCTGCCCCAAACCTTCCAGACTCCTGGCCTATGTGACTTATAGTACCTCTGAATACCCTCTCCCTTTTTTTGTGATAGAGACAAAGAGAGAGAGGCAGAGAGAGGGCCAGACTGGGACAGAGAGACAGGAAGGGAGAGAAATGAAGAGCATCAATTCTTCATTGTGCTACTTAGTCTCCTTAGTTGTTCATTGATTGTTTTCTCATATGTGCCTTGACCAGGGGGCTATGGCAGAGTGAGTGACCCCTGGCTCACGCCAGTGACCTTGGGCTCAAGCCAGCAACTCTTGGGCTCAAGCCAGAGACCATGGGGTCATGTCTATGATCCCATGCTCAAGCCAGCACCCCGAGCTCAAGCCAGCGACCCTGTGCTCAAGCTGGGTGAGCCTGCGCTCAAGCCAGCAATCTTGGGGTTTCGAACCTGGGTCCTCTGCATCCCAGTCTGATGCTCTATCCACTACGCCACTGTCTTGTAAAGCTGAATACCTTTTTTATTAGGCAAATCTGGAGTCTAATTCTTTCTGGAAGGCTTTATCTTGTCTCCCCACAATTCACAGAATAACAGCTTGCCCTTAAGAAGAGAAAGATAAGCCCACTAGAGGTGAGCCAATTTCAGAGCAGTAAAGGAGAGTCTGTAATCTATGGAAAGACAACAAGAAACTTGGAGGGGGTAGAGAGAGCTCCCTGAAGTCACTGGGCTAGATTAAGGATGAAGAATTTGGGCAGGCAGGATTTAGATAGAACAGAAGATAGTAATTCAAGCTAAGGAGCAATACAGGTAAAGGTGACAGGAAGTGCCAGGGGAGGAATGGTGTGGGGACCAGCAAGGAAAGAAGTCTGGCCAGATGGGGGATGCTCTTGTTGGTGGTAAGACAGTAATGGGAAATACAATATAAAATTCTGACAGGAAAACAGGGATAAACCTTGTGGATCTGAGCCATGGCTGGTTTCCAGGAAGCCATGGTTTTGAGAGGGCCAGCCCGAAGCGGGGCGTGGAGGGCATGGTGAGAGGAAAGACCGAGGCTCCGGCCCATACCAACCAGGAAACTAACCTGGTGCTCTACAGGGTGGGGAAGGACACGCAAGTGTGAGAGCAGTGGTGGGTGGCAGGGGAGGAGAAACAGGTGGTCCAGGGAGGACTCAGGTGCCTACAGCTGGTGGGGTAGAGTGGCAGTAAGCAGAGTGCAGGCCCCTGCTGCATGCATCTCGTGAGGCTAGATCTTCCTAGTTTTCAAGAGAAGCTGGAAATTCATAATGACAAGTTTTATTTTGATATCACATCATCCAAATTTTAAAATGTGACAATCTTGGGGTTCGAAACCCCAAGATTGCTGGCTTGAGCACAGGCTTTTCCAGCTTGAGCGCAGACTCACCCAGCTTGAGCACAGGGTCGCTGGCTTGAGTTCGGGGTGCTGGCTTGAGCATAGGATCATAAAAAAGGTTCGATGCCGTGCTTGACAAGCACTGCCCATTTGTGGACTTGGGCCTCCAGCTTACACTGTTTTTAGTCTCACTTCCTGACTAGGTGGTATCCCCTGAGCAAGGCTACGGCTTGATGATTCTGTACCTCCTCTACGATGCTAGGACAGCAGTGGAACTTAAGAGACGCTCACTAATGCTGGGGTACTGAGGGAGTGGGGAGGCGTGCCGCCCAGGAGCAGCCTCCCCGCAGGGAGGCCAGTTTCTCTCTGCCATTCTTAGGAATGACGGTAAGAGAAAACAGACTGAGTTTTAGTGGTTTGCTTTCGTTTATAAATCTCTACACTTTTTCTTTCCATGAAGATGGCTCCAAAAGCAAAGAAAGAAGCCCCTGACTCTTCCAAAGCCAAAGCCAAAGCCACAGCAAAGGCCTTGAAGGCAAAGAAAGCAGTGCTGAAAGGCGTCCATAGCCACACACACAAAGAGAGCTGAACGTTACCTATGTTCCAATGGCCCAAGACAGTGTGGCTTGGCCGGCAGCCTGTATGACCTCGGAAGCGCACCCCAAGGAGAGACAAACTCGACCACTATGCTATTATCAAGTTCCCCCAAACACCGAGGCAGCCATGAAGAAGACAGAAGACAATAATATGCCTCTGTTTATTGTGGGTGTCAAGGCCAAAAAGCACCAGATCACACAGTCTGTGAAGAAGCTCCACGATATTGATGTGACCAAGGTCAACACCCTGATCAGGGCAGGAGGCATATATTCGACTGGCTCCCAACTATGACGCTTTGAATGTTGCCAACAAAATTGGGACCCTCTAAACTGAGTTCAGCTGGCTAATTCTAAACAAAGCAATTTTACACACTAAAAAAAAAACTACAATATACCCCTTGTTGCTTGCACCCACATCCTCCCACCCCCAATACCACCCCACCCCCCAATATAGCCTCCCCAGCCCCCAATATGCCAGTGCTAACACCTGATAGACCAGTCAGGAGAAATGCCAGATGACTGTTCTTTTCCAACCTGGTTAGTCCAAACGTGAGGCTTACTTAGACTAGCTCATCTCACAGTTGTCTAGGAGCTTCTCCAACTACCTCATTAACAGGCTCTTTCCTCTCCCGGAATACCTTTAGCACAGACAATGTCCTACACTGTGCTGCTCTCTAATTGTCAGGTCTTCCTAGTCTTCTCAGCAAAACTAAAAGCTAGTTTAGAACAGCAACTGGACTTCAGAATTCTTAGTGTACTTTAAGTTTCACATAGCACTTGGCACAATACTGAAGACACACTTAATAACACTATATGTTGAATGACAGGTCAATTTTCATGACATATCTATTTTTACAATCTGTTTTTACATGTTGGTATTATTTATTAATACCAAACTCATTAGTCAACAGAGCCAAATATCAACAGTACGATTGAAATTTCTTTGGAGAGCTAAAATTTTTTAACTTAAACTATATAGGTAGGTACATTCCTTATCGAGGTAGCACCTGCACATGGTATTTTGTGGAAGAGCCACACTCAAGGGGCCAAAGAGCTGCATGTGGCTCATGAGCCAGTCTGCCGACCAGGGTCTAGGGTGAGGCTTCCAGGGGTGGCAACAAGAGATCAATAAGGTAGCCACAGCATTGTCTGCACCAAGCTATGGTCTACTCTAGATCCACTTGGAACCTTGTCTGGCTAAAAGACGAGTTGGTCTGACTCTATGCTGAGGATCTCTAATAGTTATCTCCCCGTGTGACAGTGGGCAGTTAGTTATTAAAAGGAGGGTAGCACACAAACCCAGCCTCATTTAAAGGAAGAGGCAGTTTTATATAGTCAACCTGGGGAATCCATGCAATTAATGGGGAGTGGGGGGAAGATTACGGTGCAGGGAGAAGTCCCTTACTAGCCATGTGCAATAAAAAGCCAAGTGACAAAGGAGAACTGTGAGGCATGCACAGCAGGAGTCAAAATGGCGACCATAAAGTGGGAGGAAACTACCCTGGGACAATCTGGGGAAAAGACCAGACAGGGTGAGGGCATGAAATCCCAGAAAATTCATAAAGGGATTAGATGGAGAGAGGGTGCTAGCACAGGCCCAGTAAAAGCCAAGAAAGAGGTAGGATGGTTTGAAAGAAAGCCTGCCCCTTCCAGAACCCAAGGAAATATAAAGCGTAACGAAAGCCCATCTCTGTGGGGCAGCCGTGGCCCGGGCATCACTGAGCCTTGGCAGCAGATGTGCAGGTAAGGAAATAAGGCACAGAAAAGTTAAGTAACTTGCCCAAGGTTGCACAGCTAAGAATTTTTTTTTTTTTTTTTTTTTTTTTTTACAGAGACAGAGAGAGAGTCAGAGAGAGGGATAGACAGGGACAGACAGACAGGAACAGTGAGATGAGAAAAATCCATCCATCATTAGTCTTTTGTTGTGCATTGCAACACCTTAGTTGTTCACTGACTGCCCTCTCATATGTGCCTTGACCACGGGCCTTCAGCAGACCGAGTAACCCCCTGCTCGAGCCAGCGACCTTGGGTCCAAGCTGGTGAGCATTTGCTCAAACCAGATGAGCCCACGCTCAAGCTGGGGACCTCAGAGTCTCGAACCTGGGTCCTCGGCATCCCAGTCCAACGCTCTATCCACTGCACAACCGCCTGGTCAGGCCACAGCTAAGAATTTTAATGCTAGCTGGGAGCAGAGGCTGAGGTAGACTGCTGGAGACTTGGGTGCCAGAGGTGATGGCACTGTAGCTCTGAGTTCTGACTCTCCTGGCCTGGTGGGCACAAATGCAGGCCTGTGGTCTCAGAAGCTGAACTTCTTTCTCAGTGATGAGGCATCGAGCATGATGTACCTGCAGCTTCTGCTGCTGGATCTGCAAGGGAAGCGCCTCGTCCAGTGTGGCAGCCTTCGCAAGGGCACTGTGCCCAGCAGCCCTTCCTTCTTTCAGGCTGTACTTTTGCTTTCTTTTCTCCAAACTCTAAGGGTCTCCATGACAATTGCAACCAGGGGAGCAGCGGGCTTTCAGGACTCTCCTTTTGCCTCTGTGACTTCCTTTCCTGAGTGCAGGCAGCCCATTGTAGGCTCACTCCCGTTGCTGTGATCCGGCTGCTTCTATCCTAAGCCCTTCCTTTGTTTTCACTCTAGTAAATCTTAACCTCGATCACAGGAATCTTCCTCTGCGAGTGTCCCTGAAATTCCTTTCTGGGACACCGTAGGAAACTATTTCTTCTAGTAACAAGACCAAGCTTTCATTTGCAAACTACCCATCAATCCTTGGCTGAAAATAACTCCCTTAAAGAATTCACACACTGGATAGGGCTAAAGATGAAAGACTACGTATTATGAAAACACGATTTTAGAATTCAAGCCCCCAGTGCTCTCCAGTCTTCCTTTGGATTCCTATGGTCTTGGAACCAACAGGCTGAGCCCCACCTCAGTTCCTTCTCTGAGAAGTCCAGCAAGCCAGAAACCCTGCTAGTGACAAGTAATCACTAGAAATACAAATGACCCTTTAAAGAGGTATATTTTATTTTACCAGGAACAGTTAAAGTGTACAATAAATACATTTTTAGGGGCTAAATTTAACTTAAAGAACTTCTCCCTATTGCAGGCTAATGTGAGCACTCAAAAGGTACATTTTTAAAATGAGTTATTAAAAAAAGTTGCTCTGCTTTTTTCTCACTATCACAAGCTTAGAATTATTTCTTGGCAAAAATAACCTGGTATGAGGGCTACAGAAACTAAACTTTTTCTTAACTCCACCAGATAACGTTCACACATTCCCATGGGTATGATTTTTGGGAGACTTAGAATTTATGTATTTTGAAATGTAGGAACACCATACCCCAACTATAGAACAAATTTTGCAAGATTTGCAGATGAGTAAATGAAAATAGTTGTATAAAGCCATAATGTTAGTCTGTAAAGGTCATAAATGTTCCCTGATGTCTCGGGATCCTGGACAAGCCCTCAGGATGCTGCCTTAACAACCTCTGAAAAAGGCCAAGAGAATCGAGCACATTCTTTTGCTTTCTGTAAAATGCTTTACTGAGCACTTTCTCCCTAGATTGTTCTAACAATAACCAAAAGCCTGTTTCACTTCTGTAAACCTGCTTTGGCTAGGGGCTTGCCCACTCCCCTTGCTTCTTTTTGCTTTTAAAAGCAAACCCCTGAGTTCGTTTGGGGCCTTGAGTTCTTTAGGATGCAAATCCACTCGTGGTTGTCGGCCTTAGAATAAAGACTCCTTAATTTGACTACTTGATTGTGTGGCAAAATGTTTGTTTCCTCGTTGTCCAGATATAAGTTTCTTCTTTTGTTATTTTTCTGAAGCCAGAAATGGGGAGGCAGTCAGACAGACTCCCGCATGTGCCCGACCGGGATCCACCCGGCATGCCCACCAGGGGGCGATGCTCTGCCCATCCAGGGCGTCGCTCTGTCGCAACCAGAGCCATTCTAACGCCTGAGGCAGGGGCCACAGAGCCATCCTCAGCGCCCGGGTCAACTTTGCTCCAATGGAGCCTTGGCTGCAGGAGGGGAAGAGAGAGACAGAGAGGAAGGAGAAGGGGAGGGGGGAGAAGCAGATGGGCGCCTCTCCTGTGTGCCCTGGCCAGAAATCGAACCCGGGACTCCTGCACGCCAGGCCGACGTTCTACCACTGAGCCAACCGGTCAGGGCCATAACAGTTTCAATTGTAGCACTCCAGGCTGGACTTTCAGGTTTTATTTTCTCTAGGGGACGGCAGTCTCAAAATGGTGTGGTAATTACTGACTATAAATAGTAATGTGTTTGCTTATATAATTTACATAATATGATGTTACTTTAAACAGTTTTATAAAATGTTTACTATATTTTTAATGAGCTGATGAATCATAAACACTATAGTTGGTCATATCAGAACAATGTTTTAGGAAAATAATTGTATTTTAAATGAACAACAACAAAGAGGTCTCATTTGTAGAGGTGGTCCATAAACTATGAGCGTTTTACTTAGTTTGAATCCACACCCAAAAAGGTGGGAAAGAGGTAAAGCAACCTTTGTTTCCAATTTCAACTTAAAACACCAGCCCGAAACTCCTCTTCTTCTTCCTCCTGGTTTGACCCTACCTTCTTTCCAAAGCACAAGAAGGCTTTGATCTTTAAACTAACAACACGTGGTCTGGATAGAAAAGTTTACTTTTAAAACTATCACTTTATCAAGTGCTAGTTCTGGTGTTTATACATTTAACAAGGTTTAAAATCCTCCTAAGACTGTACTTCTTAAGCTTAAGTAGAAGTAACAGAATGCATTCATGCACAAAATACCCAAAAGACCACAACTGCTACAAAATATAACTAAGAAACTAGAGGGTACTGTTGTCCATCAAAACTGAGCCTAGCCTGACCTGTGGTGGCGCAGTGGATAAAGCGTCGACCTGGAAATGCTGAGGTCGCCTGTTCGAAACCCTGGGCTTGCCTGGTCAAGGCACATATGGGAGTTGATGCTTCCAGCTCCTCCCCCTTCTCTCTCACTGTCTCTCTCTCCTCTCTCTCTCTCTTTCTCCTCTCTAAAAATGAATAAATAAATAAAAAAAAAATTTAAAAAAAAACAAAAAAAACCCCAAACAAACAAACAAAAAAATTGAGCCTAATTCAATCTGTGTAGCTTACTGGTCATCCTGAAGCAATTTAGCACCTTCACCAATACGAGAAAACCTTCAGTGACCTCCCACCCACAGGTACACAAATACAACTAAGAAGCTCTACCTCTATAAAGATGCAAATTAAGGTTTAAACAGTATAACAATTGGATGGAGCTAATCCTTTTATCGAGGTGTAAATGGCTATTGAGAACTGAATTCCAGGCTGCTAGCTTTTGTTAAGGAGCCTTACAGACGAATTTCACCCAAGAGCAATGCCATGCCACCAACTACAGGACTGTTAATAGTTTCATAAAGCCAGTGCAATTTGTTTGCTTTGATATCAAATTTCTTGACCATAAATCCAAACGTGTAAATACAAACTGCATCAGGAATTAGTGCCCTGGGAAAATAAACTGGAAGCGACCATCTCCAACCTGACCCCCTGGCTGGTGTGGCTGTATGTGCGGCCACAGTGCAGTCTGCGTGTGGGGTTTTGTTTGCCACACAAAACAGCTGTAGAAAGGACAAACACATACATAGTTAAACAGTATTTTTCTTTTAATGGGCAGCCTCACAAAACCTATGTTTTAGTGGCTACCTCTGTTCCCATTGTGCAGCCCCTTGGGTGGTCCCTTACGGTGGGGGGGCACTCGAGGAGAGCACAATGTCAAAAAGGGAAGAAGAGGACCTCGACACAAAGGCCAACAAAGCAGGGCGGTCTGCAGCAGGCTGCAGACCAGGGGTCAGCAAAAACGCTCCTTCTCTGTACCCAGGAAACCAGGGCTCCTTCCCTTCACCTGGAAACAGTGTGGCTAAGCTGATAGCTTGAATTATGAGCTACCCTCTATAGGCACTGTCCATCTGTGTTAAGGTCCTTTTCATTGTAGCAAAGGCTGCACAAGCAAAACCCTTGCCTTTTCCTCACTTTGGCCTCAAAACAGACCTCATCACTCTGTTTCATTTTAATTCTCAGAACTCCTCCCTCACCCATACCACTGTTTCCCCCCTTAAGGAGGCACTGCAAGGCCTGAGAGAATTTACAAGAGGTGTTTCCCTCCACCCTCACGCAGAGATAACCAGTCTGAACCCATAATGAGTTTTAGTAGCCAAGAATGATTTGTGATAGCTGCAGACGAGCTTTATGAAATGGGTGTATGGGTGTGTTCCCAGTCCATTTTCTCTTTGATAACTGTGGATCCCAAACCTAACATCTGGGTTGATAAAAACCCTCCTTGGTGGGAAAGTGAAGACTAGAAAGATTTACTCTGGCTCCCTGGGTGTCCTTTAACTCTGCACTCACACGCCACCAGAGGGGTGTCGTCATTAGGGTGCTGGCTGTGCTCTCTAATCTGAGGTGCACACAACAGATTTATGGAGCCAGTCACCTCAAGTGACCTGGCTTTAAATACCTGCTGCAAAAAAGAATGAGGAGGCTAAATGTCTTATTGTCATACAACCTTTATACCTTTGAAAGATTCAATCAGGCCCTATATTTTGGAAAAGTTTAAAAAACACTAGGAAAATAATGTCTTTTTATTCGATATTATTATAATAAATTCTAAAATTAAGCTCTAAGAAGGTACTTCTGGCAAAGGGACATCTGATAGAGTTAGGACAGATTATCTTTGCTAGGACTTAATGACAATGGAGGATCATAAAACATCGGACTTTTGCTGTGCTGTCACATGTCTGTGTGTCTGCGTATGTATGTGTGCATGTGTCGGGGCTCAGACGGGGCTGTACAGGGTTACATAGGTGAGGGGTTCAGGGATAGAAGAGACCAGTGGGTGCAATGAGATGGTGGGTGGGCTTATTGGGGGCTCAAGCAATGTTCAGACCCCAAAATAAATGAGTATGTCACTTCTCCAGGAAAAGTGAGTCTCCTTAAAGCCAGTTAACTCTAATGAATGGGAATGGGGTCCAGTGCAGTCATCCTCCCCTGAAGGGGAACTCAGACCAAGAGGCAGATGTCTTTCTACGTATTCTGACTCCATGTGGGGCAGCTGTGTTAGGCTTGCTCGCTGGTTTATAGGCTATAAGTACTTTGCCTGATTAATATGTGAGTGTGTGGCTGCCACGTGTGTACGGCCTATGTAAGGCAATGCGTGCTTGTGCTCAAGAGAGATGGGGGATTGCGGATTGCCTGCCCGCCACTGTGGGGGCCATTTTGCTGTTCATATGCCTGAGAGGCGGTTTTCCCTGCCTGTCTGCTCATCTGCTATTGTGACACTCTATTAAATGGGACTGGCCCAATGCTTTCCAGCTCTGTAGTTTCTCTACCATCTGTCCGAATCCAATGTGGACCTGCCTGGCCTTGGCCACTGGCATCACAGTCCATCTCCATGATGACAATGAAATGGGAGTGACAGCACCCAGGAAGGGCACCCCCAGGAAAGGGACTGACCACGTAGCATCAGTGCTGGCCCTCCCGTAGCAGTGGTCGGCAAACTCATTAGTCAACAGAGCCAAATATCAACAGTACAACGATTGAAATTTCTTTTGAGAGACAATTTTTTTAAACTTAAACTATATAGGTAGGTACATTCCTTATCGAGGTAGCGCCCACATGTGGTATTTTGTGGAAGAGCCACACTCAAGGGGCCAAAGAGCCGCGTAGGCTCACGAGCCGCAGTTTGCCGACCAGGGCTATGAGCATGGTATGAACCGATGGTGCGGGTTTGCTGCTGGGCCTCTCAGAGGATCAATACTGTGTTAGCCAATACACTATCACTGGTTAATTATTTAATCAAATACTCATTCACCTAACCAAGTGCTAAAAGAATGCCAAAGACAAAAAGAAGAAATAAGAAGGTACATGACAAATCATCATTATGAACAAATAGATTATCTGTAGAGGAAAGGCAGAGAGAGAGTCAGAGCAAACTGGCCTCCTGGGTAGACCCAGGGACCAAATGAAAAGGCTTCTCTTGTTAGTGTCAGAGTTCAAGGGATGTCAGAAAAGATACTCCTAACCCTGGGCGAGTACCCTGTTCCTGCAGCAGCACAAGGCGGCTGCTCACGTGCTGGGATGAGGAGATGAGGGAAAGGCCTTTGCAATCTCTAGATGTGTCCCTTGGCCTTCAAGGGTGCTATGCTCTGTTGCCACGTGAGCCACTCCTTTGGTTGGAAGAACCAACAGTTCCCTAGACACAAACTATGGTGGCTTGTCTCCAAGGCCTCTGCTCATACTGCAGCCCTCCCCTGAAATCTGCAATGGTTATCCTGGTAATAATCTACTGCTGTGTAACAAGCTAACCCAAATTTAGTGGTGCAAAACAGCCAATACTTCTTGTTATGTTCATGGCTTCTGTGAGCAGGAATGTGGACAGGGCACAATGCAGGTGGTTATCTCTGCTCCACGATGTCTGGGCCTCAGACTGAGCAACCAGGGCTGAGCTGGAATGCAGGGAACTGGAATTGTTTGAAAGCTTCCACACTCACATCTCCCAGGGGTAAGGCTGGGATGACTTCCGGCTCAGCTGGAATTACTGACTGCAACACCAACACATGGCTTCTGCCTAAGGTCTCTCCCATAACAACCTTGTTTTCTTGAAAACCTGACCATATTCTAGCTTTTCCTATTTTATTTTTATCTTAAATAACCAGATCCTGACTCCTAGACTCCTCTCCAACCTGTGAATCCAAGGGTAAACTTGTTTCACACAGAAAAAGCTACTTTTCAATCTCAGATGCATTAAAAGGAGGCCTAGTTTGTCGACATTCTAGCAGCATCTGGCCTGCTGGCGCCCTCCCGGCATTCTCTCTCTAGCCTCCCCAATTTTTCCTCCCTTTCCCTCCTTCCCTTTTTCCTTCTCTCCTCCTCCCTTGGCTCCCCTACATCTCTTGCTGGGCTCCCAAGGTGCTGCAGCAGGGCACCTTAGCACTCCATTGGACATGTTAGAATCTACTTAAATATCAAATGTTAAAAATTCTAGGTAAACAGTGATAACATTGTCTTTCATTTTCGTTTCTTAATCTTCCAAATTCCCTTATTCAGAGTAAGAGAGCAGGAAGAGCAAACCAACAACTCATGTTTAATATGTTACAAAATTAAGGGACAAAATACAATTGGGTCAAATTATTGACAGCAACAGAACCCCTGTCATAACTGCAATTGTGCAGAGGAAGTGGGAGGGACAGCAAATGGACCTGAGATGTTCCTGAGAAGGCAAGAATCCCCACCTCAGCTAGTGAGCAGCAGTAGTCCATTGGAAGGGGGGCTGCAGGTCCATTGCAGGGGTGAGGGCAAAGGAACCGTGGTAGAGCAGAGGAGCAATCTGGCCCTACAGCTCTACCACCTCACCAGGGCCTTTCAGCAGAACAGTCCACACTGAGGAGAGACTTCTGGGAGTGAACTCAACTGAACTGAGATAACAAAGGGAGGAGTAAGATTTCTTCTGTTTAAAGTGTAGAATAGGACAAGAGCCAAGAGATCCAAGACAATAACAGACCACTTACAAACATTCTGGAAGAACCACAGAAGAGGGAGCTCCAGAGACACAAAACTAGGAAAGCAGCCCGGCCCACCTGCCCCCCTAAGCATAGGAAAGTGCCCGTCAGTGAGCACAGCCTGAGCAGAGAGATTCCAGGCCCCTTCTCAGTGAGCGCAGGTAACGACCCCTCCTCTGCACAGGGTAGCTGTAGCAAATGACACAATGTGTATAAAGCAGCTGGCACAGCTTCTGGTACATAGTAAGCA
This sequence comes from Saccopteryx bilineata, assembly GCF_036850765.1. Classification (NCBI taxonomy): domain Eukaryota; kingdom Metazoa; phylum Chordata; class Mammalia; order Chiroptera; family Emballonuridae; genus Saccopteryx; species Saccopteryx bilineata. Next base: position 167,374,393 of record NC_089495.1, read on the forward strand.
CTTAAAGATGATAGAAATTATTACCATTATTATAAACATTAGCATAACATGTTTATATAATAACCTTAAGTCTAACTGTAGGGCAGCTGTAGGCTTGCTGGTTTACCGGTTTGCCGGCTGCAAGCACTTTCCCTGACTAGTACATGAGCACGTGGCAGCACTATGTGTGTATGGCCTATGTAAGGCTATGGGTGCTTGGCTCAGGGGACTGCAGATGGCAGATTACCTGCCCACCACTATGAGGGGCCATTCTTGCTGTTTCTTTGCTGAGAAGTGGTTTTCTCTTGCCTGTGTGCTCATCTGCCATTGGGAGACTTGATTAAGCTGAATGGCCTAACTGGCTCTGCAGTTTCCCTGTCATCTGCCCGAACCCAGTGTGGACCTGCCTGGCCTTGGCCACTGGCATTACACTAACCCTAACAAAATATTAAAGATTTCGAGTAGGTTAAGGTGAGATGTGGTAAAACACTATTGTCCCATTCCAGAGAACATCTTCCAAGTTGTCCATTCCTAAAAATAGTGCCTTCTCCCCTGAAAAGTACTGGATATATAACTATCCAACTCTACCTCTGGCTTTCCCTTTCCTGGGCTGCAGGCTGACCTTCTTCCAGATGCTACATCCACAGCTGATTAGCCTATGATTTTCCATTATGATAAATTTTGAGCCCTGATTATCTGGAAGGTATCCCATTTTTTAGGAAAACTTCTGATCGCACCTATTGGGATGGAGATTTCCTGGTTACCTGTCAGAGTTCTAGGGCCTTACTGATGACCTCACACACTAGTGCTAACTGTGCATAGGCTAGACTTACAACATGTCATGCCTAACACCTCTCAACGAAAGGGGCTAGTAAAACAAAAATGGCCATTTTGTCATGATTCTGATTCTCTGATGGTAGAAATTAAATTTATTAAATTTCTAAGAGCCAAAAGTAGGAAAGAGAGAAACCAAGTTCATTTCTAAATTAAAAAAAAAATAGACAATAGTTGGCTATTCCTGGTTTACCTCATATGCATCTTTTTATTTTTAATTTTATTTTAGAGACAGAGGAAGGGAGACACAGAGAGAGAAACATCACTTTTTTCTTTCACTTTATTTATGCATTCAGTTGATTCTTGTATGTGCCCCAACATACAAGAACCTATAACCATGGCATATCAGGGCAACGCTCTAACCAGCTGAGCTACCCAGCCAGGCTATTCCTGAATATTAACTTCCATAACCATTACATCCAATTATCATTAAGTAATTAATTACCAGATGTCAATATGCCAACCACCTGAGCTGGAAAACGAAATCTGATGAAGAAGGTAAATAAAAACTGAGAAGTCAAGTTCAATTAATCAATTGTAAGATTGGTCAAAAGGAGATTCAAGATCACAGTTGCTTTGCCATTCTTCCTTTGGTTTCATGACATATCCAGAACAGGGAGAAAGCAAAAGAACATTCCAAACCAAAACAGAAAGTTCCTGATTTCTCATGACCACCTCTAGTTAAAGAAAGGGATTAGGGGCATGGCTAGCCTGACATGAGAAATAAAAGAAAATAGGTTAATATTCTGTTAATTTTTCATAAATGTGTATAAACAACATTCTGAAATAGCATATTCTACATGTCAGCAGGTGGTCATGAGTTTGGAAAGCTTTCTAAAAAGCACACATAGGAAAACAAGAGAGTCTTGTAACAAGAGAGTCTTGTAACCTATCTAAAGAAACAAATTGTTAAAAGACTTGAGAGGGCTTAAGAGGGCTCATCATGGGGACGAAAGATAAAACAGAATGGGAGAAAACCATCCTAGTAATAGATTTGAAAGGTAAAGGGCAAACCAAATTAGAAATTACTTGGTCAAAGCTATGAATTTCATAATTAAAACTGAAAGGAGCCAAATGATAGCTAGTTTCCTAGGTCTTCAGAAAGGAAGAAGCCAAGTGGAAGTGATTATGAGGGAGGAGGTCGGGAGCCACTGGGCACAATTCAGGACGTTGATAATTCTTGACTGGGGAGGGATTATAAAGTGTGCTCACTGTGCTAATTAACTGAGTAGTATACACTCAAGATTTGTTCCCTTTTCTATATGTATGCTATATTTCAATAACATTTATTTTATTATTATATAAGGATAAGGACCTCAGCTGCTTGTAATGGCATCCTAGCTAATGCAGCCCAATCCTTAATATCTCTTTGATAGCATATAAAGATAAGGTAACAAAGAATTTCAGAATCAAAATCTAAAAAAAAAAAGAGAGAAAATTCTGAGCAATGAGCCCAACATTTGGGGCAACTTTTCTTTGAAGAGTATATGCCAATTCCAGAAAAGGCAGTTGAGACTCTGAGAAACTCAGTGAAACTTTCAACCACCTCAGAGCTGAAAAATAGAAACTGAAGTCCAGCTCCACCAAAAGAGGGAAAATCAATAAATACCCACACTTTAAACTGGAAACTCAAAGGGCTACTTCCTCTAGATAAGAGTGAAACATAAGTATTCTGGTTATTAAAGGGACTAAATCCTGACTTCAAACCACCTCTGTCCTCAGACTTGGATAAAAATGACCCAAAGTGGTAGAGCGTCGGCCTGGCGTGCAGGAGTCCTGGATTCGATTCCCGGCCAGGGCACACAGGAGAAGCGCCCCATCTGCTTCTCCACCCCTCCCCCCCCCCTTCCTCTCTGTCTCTCTCTTCCCCTCCCGCAGCCAAGGCTCCATGGGAGCAAAGCTGGCCCGGGCACTGAGGATGGCTCTATGGCCTCTGCCATAATTAAACAAAAATTAGTAAATATACAGATAAGTAGAACTATGTAATTAATAAACTCCAGCTAATGAAAACATATAGAACTCTGCACCCAACAAACAGTCAATAATACATTCATTTAAAGCATTCATGGGCATTTATATAAATTGGTCATTACTATGGATAATCAACAAAAACTAAAGAACAGATGTTATTCAGAGCACATTGTCAAAAACACAATAAAATCAGAAATCTATAATGAATAGTCCTCTTCCCCTCCAATATTTAAAAAAATGAATCACTTCTAAATAATGCCTGTCAAAGAAATAAGTGTAATAATTGTAAAAATTTAGATAATTAAATTAAAATACTTAAAACTGAATGGCTGTGAAGCAGTAGGTACAGGTGAAAGCAGTGCTAAATGGAAGTTCACAGCTTCAAGGCACATGCTCAAAAATGAGAGAGACTGAAAATCAGGCATTCAATTACACCTGGAAAAAGACCCACATGGCAAAACCAAGAAAAGGAAAATAGAATAAAGATAGTAACAGAAAAAAAAAATGAGATTTTAAAAAAGCAATAGATGGCATCAAATCTGATTATTTGAAGAAATTGATAAAATAAGAAAATCTCATGCAGGATTGATAAAAGTAGAGCAGACATAAAATTATGAGTGAAAAAAGGAATATAATTATTGACACAGTAGACATTCTAAAATATAAAATATGCTCACAAAGTTGAAAACTTAGTAGATGAATCTCTAGTACATTATCCATTTTCAAAGCTGGCTCAAGATAAATGAAAATCTGAATATACACATGAGCATTTAAGGACTAATCAAACAAAAATTGAGGGCATTTGCACCAGTAGATGTCTTGCAAGAAAAGTTAAAGAAAATTCTTCATGCTGTCACCTTTACAAGTGCAGTATCCCCAGGCTGCCTTTGCTTCAAGTCACCCACCTCCTCTGGCTGAGGCCAGCAGTCTATGGTGAGATGGTTGCAAAGGCTGGGAACCAAGTTCCAGCTGATCAATGGAGTCTTCTTTTAACAGCTGTACAGAAACCTAGTGATAATGACTGTGATTACTGCCTACTTTGCCAAGGATCAAGTCTCAGGACTACTGCCCTCTTCGAAGCTTTTGGACTTTTGAAATTTAAATCAAAATAAAGATCAGGATAGTCTCAGATTTTTTTTTTTCAGATCAAAATAGTTAACAGGAGAGAAACAGGCAAGACTGGGGAGTGAAGTGCCAGGTACATGAAGGGACTCACTGATGGCCCCACCTGCTGGCACAGGGCTTTTTTCCGAAGGTGTAATGCAGAACCTTACTTTGGGAACAAAAACCAGAATGGGGTGGCAAAAAAAGTTCAGGCGGCTACCTGTGTTGGGGGCAGAGAACATGTCCAGGAAAAAGAAGTGATAGTAGTGAAGAGTAAAGGCAACTGAGAACAGATATCTGAAGGCACAGTCACTTCTGAAGGGTCATGGAATCTAAAATATGCCTCCAGTTGCACTTAAAGTGAATTTAGGGTAAATTCTAAAAGAACAAAGTTGTAAACTATTATTCCAGGCAATATAATTTTCAGCAGCAAATCTTTCTCGGATGCAACTGCTTCCTATATTTATTGAATAACTTTGAAGAGGGGCTAAATTAAAATTAAAAATCACTGGATGAGATCAGACTTTTATGACCTTGAGAAAACAAGGCTTTCATTTGACTTAGCTTAAAAGGCAGCTCTCTGTTTTGCTTTCAGGAAAGAAAGCATTCCAAGGGTAGAAAGAACAAAGCAACTTTGCAAGTACTTTGCTCAAACTTGAGAAAAGGCACACAGCACTTCATCAGCTTACTAGCGGCTGGAAGGCACAAAACTCAATATGAACACAGCAAAGGGTCAAATTGCCACTGCTTAATTTTATTTTCCAATTCTAATTAAATAATCTAACTTGCTTCTTGAGCTTCCTTATTCAACCTTCTAAAATTTATCCTTGATGATACTCTAGTTACTTAGGCAGTAGAGTAATTGGGATATAGCTCAGGGTACCAGTTCAGAATACAGATTTTGAACCCAGATGGCCGAGTTCAAAGTACACTAAGCCACTTTGTGACGGAACATAACCACTCTGTGTCTCAGTCTCATTCTCTATAAAATGGCGATAATAGGAATAAATGGATTATTATAAATAAAGCTCTTACAACAGTACGTGGCACAGAGTTAGTGCTATTGAAGGGTCTATCACCATTATGATTGTGATATATGTGGTAAAGCACAGAGATTTAGAGCAAGAATTCTGGCATCTGTCAGTTTGGGCGCTAGCTGCTCCTCCAACCAGCCCTGTTACTCAATCTTTCTAAACCCCACTTGAAACGCTCTACTTGGCATCAGCAGCACAGGTCCTCAGTTCTCCTTATTCTTTCTCAGACTCCTTTTCTGGCTCCTTCTGATCTTCCTGATCTTGAATGTGGAGTCAGATCTTGGTCTACTTTCCTATTTATGCTCACACCCTAATGTTTTTCTCAGGGAAATAACGTTAAAATGTACTTTTATGATTAAGTAAAATTACAAGATACAGTCAACACACACAAATCAGTTGTGTGTTCTATATGATAAAAAATCCAAAAAGAAAACTAAGAAAATAATCTTATTTACAGTAGCATCGAAAAGAATAAAATGCTTAGAAATAAACTCAACCAAGGAGGCATAAGACTTAAATACTGAAAAGTACAAAACACTATTGAAAGAATTTAAAGAAGACACAAATAAATGAAAATATATCTTATGTCCATGGGCAAAGTCCTAGTGGCATTTTTTAAAGAAATAGGAAAAAAAATCATGTGGAACCACAAACAACTCTTAATAGCCAAAATAATATTGAGAATAATTGAACAAAGCAGGGGGATTCACACTAACTGATTTCAAAACGTACTGCAAAGCTACAGTAATCAAAACAGTATGGTGCCGGCAGAAGCACAGATATACAGAACAAAATAATCCATGCACACAGTCAACTAGTCTTCGACAACAGTCTCAAAAGTACACAGTGAGGAAAAGAGTCTCCCTCTTCAACAAATGATGTTAAAAAACAGGATAGCCACATGCAAAGAAATAAAGGTGGCCTCTTATACCATACAAACAAAAAACTCAAAACAGATTAGACTTAAATGTAAGACATGAAACTATAAAACTCTTAGAAGAAAATACCTGGCATTGATCTTAGCAACAATTAGTTGCATATATCACTGATAGCACAGGCCACAAAACCAAAAATAAACAAGTAGGATTATATCACACTAAAAACTTCTGTACAGTAAAGGACACTATTAACAAAATAAAAAGGCAACCTACAGAAGAGAAAATATTTACAAGTCATACATCCAATAAGAAACTAATATTCAAAATATATATAAAGAACTCGTACAAGTCAGTAGGAAAAAAAAATCCAATTAAAAAATGTGCAGAGCCTGACCAGGCAGTGGCGCAGTGGATAGAGTGTCGTACTGTGACACAGAAGATTAGGTTCAAAACCCCAAGATTTCCACCTTGAGCGCGGGCTCATCTGGTTTGAACAAGGCTCACCAGCTTGAGCCTAAGGTCGCTGGCTTGAACAAGGGGTCACTTGGTCTGCTGTAGCCCCCAGTCAAGGCACATATGAGAAAGAAATCAATGAAGAACTAAGGTGCCGCAACGAAGAATTGATACTTCTCATCTCTCTCCCTTCCTGTCTGTCTGTCCCTCTCCCTGTCTCTGTCTTTACCACCAAAAAAAAAAAAAAAAAAAAGTGCAGAGGATCTGAACAAACATTTTTTCAAAGAAGACATACAGATAGCCAGTAAGTACATGAAAAGGTGCTCAACGTTATTAATCATCATGGAAATGCAAACCAAAGCCACACCTGTCAGAACTGCTATTATCAAAAAGACAACAAATAGTGTCAGCAAAAATGTGGAAAAGAGGGTATCCTCATGCACTGTTTGTGAGAATGTAAATTGGTACAGCAGCTGTGAAAAACATTATTATGGTTCCTCAAAAAATTAAAAATAGAACCATATTAATAACCATATTATCCAGCAATTCCACTTTTGGGTATTTATTCAAAAGGAATAAAACACTAACTTGAAAAGATATATTCATCCCCATATTAACTGCAGCATTATTTACAATAGCCAAGACATGGAAGTAACCTGTGTCCATTGATGGACGAATTAATAAAGAATACATATACACAATGAGATATTTATTATTTATGGTGGACTCTGAAACATGGGGGGACTCTGAGGGCATTATGTTAAGTGAAGTGAGTCAAACAGAGAAAGCCAGATACCATATGATCTCATCGACATGTGAAATCTAAAACAAAACGAAACTAAAACCCCAATGAGTAAGTACTTAGAACAGACTGGCGGTTGTCAAAAGTGGGTGAGGGTAGGGGGGCCAGATGGCTGAAGGCAGTCAACAGGTACAAACTCAGTTATAAAATAAATAAGTCCTGAGGATAGAATGTAGAGCATAGCAACGATAGTTAATAATACTGTATTGTATATCTAAAAGCTGCTAAGTGTATAGATCTTAAAAATTCTCATAAGAAAAAAATTTGTAACAATTTGTGGTGAGGCATGTTAACTAGCCATATTGTAATAATCATCTCACAATATATACAAATATCAAATCATTATGTTGTACATCTGAAACTAAAGTAAGATTACATGTCAGCTATAGCTCAATTAAAAAAGTACTTTCAAATAAAGGATAACCAGCCAAAAAACTATGTTACATATTCACCTACGTGCTGGAACAACTGGACATCTAGATGCAAAAAAAAGAATCTAAACACAGACCTTACATCTTCACAAATCTTCACTCAAAATGGATCACAGACCTAAATGTAAAACACAAAACAATAAAATTTTTAGAAGATAAGGGAGAAAACCTAGATGGCCTTGGGTACAGTTATGACTTTTTAGACACAACACTGAAGTCATGATCCATGAAAAACATAATTGATAAGCTGGACTTTGTTAAAATTAAACACGTACTCTACAGAGATGTCAAGAGAATGAGTAAACAAGCAACAGATTGCAAAAAAATATTTGCAAAAGACACATCTGATAACGGGCTCATCCAAAATACACACAGAACTCATAAAACTCAGTAATAAAAAATGAACTACCCTATTAAAAAATAAGCCAAAGATTTAAACAGACACCTCACTAAAGAAGATACATAGATGGTAATATAGATAAGCATATGAAAAGATGCTCCTCATGTGTCATGAGGGAAATGCAATTAAAACAACGAGATACCACTATACACCTATGAGAATGGCCAAAATCTAGAACACTAACACCAAATGCTGGTGAGGATGCAGAACAACAAGAACTCTCATTCAAGGCTGGTGGGAATGGAAAATATAGCGCCACTTTGAAGGAGAGTTTGGACATTTCTTACAAAACTTACAAAAGGAATACTAGTGGAACAAAAAGAGAAAGGAGCAAAAGGAACATTTGAATAATGGCTAAGAACTTCCAAAGTTAATGGCAGATACAAAATCATAGTTACAGGATTCTCAGAGAATAGCAAGAAGGATAAATATCAGAAAAATTACACCTAGGAATGTCACAGAAATCCTTACTGTGTATGCATCTAACAACAGAGCATCGGAATACGTAGGCAAAAACTGACGGAACTGCAAGGAGCAACAGATAAATCCACTACTATAGTTGAACATTTCATCACCTCTATCAGTAATTGACAAGCAGGAAGAATATAGTTTAAATGAATAGCACCATATATCAACTGGATCTAATTGACATTAATAGGACAGTTCATTCAACAGCAAAAATATACATTCTTCTCAAGCTCACATGGAACATTTTCCACATTCTGGGCCATACAACAAACCTCAATAAAATTAAAAGAACAGAATTGATAGAAAGTATGCTCTTAGACCACAATGAAATTAAACTAAAAGATCAATAACAAAAGATTAGTTAGAAAATCTCAAAATATTTGGAGACTGAACAGCACACTACTAAATAACATGGGTCAAAGAAGAATTCTAAATATAAATGTAAAACTATTTTGAGCTGAATGAAAATAAAAATACAATTTCTCAAAAACTGTGAGATACAGTGAAAAGCAATGCTTACAGGGAAATTTAAAGCATTGAATGCATATATGAGAAAAGAAGAAAGATCCAGAATCAAGAATCTTAAGTTTTCATCTTAGGAAACTAGGAAAAAGGAGAACAAATTAAATATAAAGAGAGCGAAAGGAAAAAATAGTAAAATTTAGAGCAAAAAGCCAATAAAATTGAAAACAAAAATCAACAAAACAATAAGCTAGTTCTTTGAAAAATAAAAAAAAGCCCAACAAAATGGATAATTCGCTAGCCAGGTATTTTAGTCTGCTTGGAATAACAAAATGCCACAAACTGGATGACTTAAACAACAGAAATTTATTTTTCACAATTTTGGAGGCAGGGAAATCTAAGATCAAGGTGCTAGCTGATTTAGTTCTTATTAAGACACTTCTTACTATGTTCTCACATGGCAAAGAAAGAGAGCTCTGGCATCTCTTCCTCTACTTATAAGTACACTAGCCCTATAGGATTAGGGCCACACACTTAATGACTTATTTAACCTATACCACCTCCTCACAGACTCTATTTACAACACATTCAGTGTTGGTATTTCAATATAGGAACTTTAGAGGACCACAAACATTCAGTCCATAACAACAGGCTAACCAGAAAAAGAGAGAGAGAGAGAGAAGAGACAAATACCAGAAATGAATGAGAGACCATCAGTATTGATGCCATGAACATTAAAAGGATAAGAGAATAATATAAAACAACACTATGCTCACAAGTTTGTTAACTTAGATGAAACTGGCCAATTTCTTTTTTTTTTTTCTTTTTTTTTTTTTCTTTTCATTTTTCTGAAGCTGGAAACAGGGAGAGACAGTCAGACAGACTCCCGCATGCACCCGACCGGGATCCACCCGGCACGCCCACCAGGGGCGATGCTCTGCACATCCTGGGCGTTGCCATGTTGCGACCAGAGCCACTCTAGCGCCTGAGGCAGAGGCCACAGAGCCGTCCCCAGCGCCCGGGCCATCTTTGCTCCAATGGAGCCTTGGCTGCAGGAGGGGAAGAGAGAGACAGAGAGGAAAGTGCGGCAGAGGGGTGGAGAAGCAAATGGGCGCTTCTCCTGTGTGCCCTGGCCGGGAATCGAACCCGGGTCCTCCGCACGCTAGGCCGACGCTCTACCGCTGAGCCAACCGCTGGCCAATTTCTTGAAGGACACAATCTATCAAATCTGACCCAGAGAAATAGATAATATTAATTAAACCATATATGTTAAAAATTGAAAAAATAATTAATTTTCCAAAACAGAAAGCACCAGGACCAAATGAATTTACCAGTGAATTTTACTAAATATTTAAAGAAGAAATTATACCTATTCTCTACAATCTCTTTCAGAGGATAGAGGCAGAGGAATTACTCCCTAACTCATTCTAAAGGCTAGCACTAGCCTTACCCCAAAACCAAATAAAGACATTACAAGAAAGGAAAACTACAGACCAGTACCTCTCATGAATACAGATGAAAATATCCTTAACAAAATATTAGCAAACTGCATCTAACAATGTATAAAAAAATTACACACCAAGTAGATTTTATCCCAGGTATAGAAAGAAGACCAAGTCAACATTTGAAAATCAATGAATGTAATCTGTCAATCCACTAGCTAAAGAAGAAAAGACAGTTGATCATGTCATTAGGTGCAGAAAAAACATGAGACAACAGTCAACACCCATTCATGATAAAAACCCTTAGTAAATTAGGAATAGAGGGGAACTTCCTCAACTTGATAAAGAACATTTAGAAAAACCCTACAGCTAGCCTTATATTAAAAGGGGAAGAACTAGATGCTATCTTTGTAAGATCAGGAACGCGGAAAAGATGTTTCCTCTCACCATTACTTTAACACTGTACTAGAAGCTAATGCATCAAGACAAGAAAAGAAAATTAAGGCATGCAGATTAAAAACAAATAAAACTGTCTTTATTCACAGATAACATGCTTGTCTGTGTTGAAAATCCCAAAGAATTGACCCCCCAAAAAAAAACCACCCAAAAAACTCCTGGAGCTAATAAGTAACAATAGCAATGTCGCAGGACATAAGGTTAATATATTACAAAAGTCAACCACTTTCTTATAGAGTAGCAATGAACAATTGGAAGTTGAATTAAAAATCCAATATCAACTATATTTAGCATCAAGAAGTACTTAAAATTAAGTCTAACAATATATATACAAAAACTACATAAAGAAAACCATAAAACTGATGCAAGAAATTAAAAATCTAAATAAATGAAGAGCTATTCCAAGTTCATGCATAGGAAGACTCCACAGTTCTAAGATGTCAGTTCTCCCCACCTTAACTATGGATTGAATACAATCTCAATCAAAATCCCAGAAAGTTATTTTTTTGGATATTAAAAAACTGATTCTAAAGTTTATATGAAAAGGCAAAAGACCAAGAGGAGTCAACACAGTATTATAGAAAAACGAAGTCTGAAGACTAACACTACCTAACTTCAAGATTTACTATAGAGCTACCATAACCCAGACGAAGTGATATTGCTGAAAAACAAATAAACAAACAAATAAATAAATGGATTAGAATACAGAATCCAAAAATAGACTCACACAAATACAGTCAACTGTTCTTTTATGAAGGAACACAGACAATTCAATGAAAATAGTTTTTTTTAATAGATGGTACCAGAAGAAATAGACATCTACCTTTAAAAAAAAAAAGAAAAAAGAATCCAGACACTGACTTTATTCGTTTCACAAAAATTAACTCAAAACGGATCATAGATCTAAATGTAAATATCCAACTATATTACTTCTAGAAGATAACAGGAGGAAATCTAGGTGACCTTCGATTGGTTGATAAGTATTTATATACAACTAGAAAGCCCGGCGGTCATACGAAATGACCGTTGTTCTAGATATTATAAATTGTAATTAAAATGATTTGTGCAAAGGTGTCTGCTAATTCAAACTGAATTACCCAGGGCAGGCAGCGAGGACGCCCCTTTGCTTAGTGCCCCACGGGGTTTCCCCCTTCTACTTGCTTAATTGCTTAAAGTAGAGTGCAATGAAGGAAACCACTGGCGGTACATTTCTTTAAGAGCCACCGCTAGCTCAATAAATAAAGGTGATTTAAATAATAAAATGTTAATTCACATGTCAAAGATCTCTTTGTACACAACATTTCTTGTGTAGATCTTTCCATCATTTTTAAGCTCGCTTTACAGAGGACCATCAATTATTTTTCATTTTACGTCCGTTCTGAGGCAAGCCTTGTTTCTCTATGATCATCAGTCTCATTTTGCCGAGAAAGACACATTTGCTCTGCGACTGAAGCAAGCCTTGTCTTTCTCTGCTCAGTGGTTTCTTTCTGTCGAGAAAGCCATTTTTGTGCAGTTTTAGCTCCTTTTCTCTCCTCTTCAGTGCTGTATTTTCTAGGAGGCATTCTTAAAAGAAATTACGTTAAGACGTAGTTTTTATGTAAAACAGATGATTGCCAATGCAAACAAATGTTCACCTTCCCCCTGACACGCTCAATTTGCATTCAGCCGTGGCAACTTCACCCCATTGGCTAGTACAGTTACGCAAGCAACCAATAAGCTATCAGCAACAAACAGACACTTAAGCCTCATATAATAAAGATACCAAAAGTACAATGAAAAAAACAAAATGATAAGTTGGACATTATTAAAATAAAAATACTTCTAGGACCCTCAAAGTGGTGGTGGGCACACCAAGTGGCTCACCCTGGCAATAATTGTTTGTTTGTTTTTTTTTTTCTTTCATTTTTCTGAAGCTGGAAACAGGGAGAGACAGTCAGACAGACTCCCGCATGCGCCCGACTGGGATCCACCCGGCACGCCCACCAGGGCCGATGCTCTGCCCATCCTGGGCGTCGCCATGTTGCGACCAGAGCCACTCTAGCGCCTGAGGCAGAGGCCACAGAGCCATCCCCAGCGCCCGGGCCATCTTTGCTCCAATGGAGCCTTGGCTGCGGGAGGGGAAGAGAGAGACAGAGAGGAAAGCGCGGCGGAGGGGTGGAGAAGCAAATGGGCACTTCTCCTGTGTGCCCTGGCCGGGAATCGAACCCAGGTCCTCCGCACGCTAGGCCGACGCTCTACCGCTGAGCCAACCGGCCAGGGCCCCTGGCAATAATTGTAAGCACTTGCTGCAGGTGTTGGCCACCACAGGATTGTCTAAAAAACAAACGAATAAAAAATAAAAATAAAACTGTCTTCTCTGCAATACTCTGTTAAGAGAATAAAAAGACAAGACCCAGAATTGAGGGGATGATAGGATGGGATCAGAGAAGGGAAAGAGATTGGTGAAATTATATATACATAACACAGCATAATAGAGAGCAGGAAAGCAAATCCTGGAGAGAAGGGGAAAGGGCATGGGGGGGAGGGAGGCAAGGGGGATGTTGAAGGGAATATGGGGTGGGGGGAATGTATTTGGTGGGACACTTGAATTTATGTAAACACAATAAATTAAAATCAATTAAAAAAAGACACAGAATCGGAGAAAATATTAGCAAAACACATTACCCCCCTGACAAAAGACTTGTATCTACAATATACAAAAAGCTTTTAAAACTCAACTATAAGAAAATGAACAACCCATTAAAAAACAGGCAACAGATCTAAACAGGTACAACCAAAGAAGATATACAAATGGTAAATAAGTATTTCAAGAGATGTTCAACATCATATTATTAGGAAATTGCAAATTAAAACATCGCCTACTTTCCCTCTTTCCTCCTCCTTCCTATCTAAAGCCTCTACAGCTCTCAAGATGCTGCATCCACACCTGTACAAAACCTTTCCTGACTCACATGGAGTTTATCTTTACAGTATTTAAATTTGTCCTCAAGTACTATGAATTGCAAAAAACATGACCATAAAATTTTCATCCCTGTGTACGCCTTTCTGCAATATGATATCGCCACTCACTTCATCAAAAGAGGCTGTATTTCTCTACCTCTTGACTCTGGGCTGGGTCTTGTGACTTTTTTAGCCAATGGGACATGAATAGACGATGCAAGCAGACACACAGAAGGTATCTGTGCACTGGGGCGTGCCCTCTTGCTGTCTTTGGAACCCTGCTACCACCACCTGGTGACTGAGCCTGGATTACTTTTCTGGATGATGAGGGACAAGTGGCAAGTTACATCTGTGGCCCCAAATGACACTGGGCTAACCACCTGCCACATGAAAAATAATAAAGGCCTAGTGTTTTAAGTCATGGGGCTCTGTACCAAACTACTTACAGTAAATAGCAGCAAACTATTTTCTCTTTAAGAATAAAAAGATTCGCCTGACCAGGCAATGGCGCAGTGTAAAGAGTGTTGGACTGGGATGCGGAGAACCCAGGTTTGAGACCCCGAGGTTGCCAGCTTGACTGCAGGCTCATCTGGTTTGAGCAAAAGCTCACCAGCTTGGACTCAAGGTCGCTGGCTCAAGCAAGGGGTTACTCGGTCTGCTGAAGGCCCATGGTCAAGGCACATATGAGAAAGCAATCAATGAACAGCTAAGGTGTCGCAACACGCAACGAAAAACTAATGATTGATGCTTCTCAGCTTTCCGGTACATGTCTGTTGTCCCTGTCTATCCCTCTCTCTGACTCTCTCTCTGTCTCTGTTAAAAAAAAAAAAAAAAAAAAAAAGAATAAAAAGATTCAAGGTCCTCCTTTTTTAACATTTCTTTTTACTCACTTTCATTCTAGTATGCTTTCTTGTGATAAGAGTTAATATCGCTTATAATTATAGTTTATAACAAAGGATTAATTGATGTGTATAAAAACAGTCTGATTTTCAATATCTGGAAGTATGCAAGGGAGTGGATCATGGAGCTTCTCAAAAACACTTGATTTTTAAAGGGGGATGCAATCCAAGTGTACATCGACAGAGGAGTGGATAAACAAAATGTGGTATATTCATATACAGGAGTATGATCACAGGGAATAAAGTTCTGACATATGTTACAATGGATGAATCTGGAAAATGTTATGGTAATTGAATCAAGCCAGACACAAAAGGACCAATATTGTATATTGCCACTAGAATAGACAATTCATAGAGTCAGGAAGATTAGTCAAGTTACCAGGGATTGAGGGGAGGGCAGAGTGGAGAGTTATCACTTAATGGTTATGGAGTATAGTATACTGGGATGATGAAAAACTCTGAGAAATAATGGTGATAGTTGCACAATATTGTGAATGTAATCAATGTCACTAAATTGTACACAAAATGGCAAATTTTATGTTAATATATTTTAGCACAATTTTTAAAAGTTAATAATGTATTATACCAAAATCCTTCGAATTACACATTTTAAATGGGTGGACTGTATGGTATCAGAATTATTTCTTAATAAAGCTGTTAAAAAATTTTTAAAACAAAAACTTACAGCAAACATAACCCCTGGCTTTACTCTTCTCGCCACATGGAAACTATCAAGTATACTGCACTGCTCTTTTGACCTTCACTGCCAGGAAGCTTAAGTTTTATGTTCAGATGGGACACAGATGTGCTAAAACAAAATACCCATCGTCGTCATTCTCATCAAATTGGAGGTTCCAGTTTTCTGTTCATATGAGTCTTCCTTTGTCCCACCTCTTTACCATTGTTAACTAAAATTCAGTCTAGTAACTTTCCTTTGAGGCCCAAACAGATCCCAAAGTAAACTGAGATAGTGGTCATTTGAGGTCATAGTGTTACTCTCTAAATATGATGCTATTAGCATTGGATTAATAATTAACCTTCTGAGCAAAGAAGAAGCTCATGCTAAAGAGAAAATAAAACCTCAAAAAAAAAAACCCCAAAACAAAAAAAAAAACCAACCCAGCAACAATATGAGCAGGTTAACCAGCAGCATTTAAAACCACCTTCAACCTATTCTTGGTGGGAGGTCTTTCACCACAGAAAATCAAAGACTCAAATTTGATAACAGACACAGAAAACAATCATTACTGACTGACCTTTCATTCTGGATGCATTCTATTAAGATAAATACTCAAAAATTCTTGATATGTCATATTTGGGAAAACTGTATCTCATAATTCCAAGAAGCTTGGTTTAAGGTCATAGGAAAAAGTCATTCATATAGGAGAATGGAAGGTAAAACATTCTTAATTTCACACAAGACACAACTTTTTTCATCTCAGAAAAAGACTGAGTCCTGGGTAAATACTCTAATACCCCAGTTAATCTACTAAAATATTAACTTGTCCAATGCATTGCTATAAAAAAATCCTACAAATACAAAACCCAAAATATATATAGTCTACCCTAGCAATAAAGATTCTAATGATGTTATTATGTTGATGTACCTCTTTGATGAGAGAGAAGTATTATTAGTAGGAAATTCCATTTGGCTTGCCTCTGCAATAAACCAAATTTCCCAAGAACAGGCACCATGTTGGTTTCTCCTTCCACAGGACAATGTGGATGTGCTTTTAATAAATATTTCTTGAACATCAGTTTGGAGACAACCAGACTAGAAATTAAACTTTCATCAAAAGTAGATAATGAGTGGTAAGAAGGAATATATTAAAAGATACAATGGTGCTTTAAAAGAGAACTTATACTCTCATATACAAGGATGCCCATTTTGCTTTACTCTCGCCAGGCTATTGGAAAGAAAGAATGATAGCATCTGAGTGTAACAAAGTTCTGGTGGGTAATGTGGGGGTCAGGGAGGCTGTATAAGAGAGTGGGCTCTAAAACCTATGTGTCACTTCTATGTCCCTGGCCTTGGTTTCTTTGTTTTTAAAAGGTGATACCTTAGTTTGTTAACTTGGGCTCCTTTTCCTAAAACAGATTTGATACTATCAGTGTTTTGTTTTGTTTTCTTTTTAAAGGGGAGTTGCTTTCCTCCCTCCCTCCCTTTCTTCCTTCCTTCCCTCCTTCCTTCCTCTCTCTCTCTCTTTTTTTAAGATCTTACTTATTGATATTACAGAGAAAGGAGAGGGAAGGGAGCAAGAAGTTTCAACTCATAGTTGGTTCACTTTAGGTATTCATTAATTATTTGTTGTATGTGCCTTGACTGGACAAGCCCAGGGATTCAAACTGGCAACCTCAGTGTTCCAGCACGACACTTTATCCATTGCACCTCCACAGGCCAAGTGCAGAATTGCCTCTCAACAGTTTCCATGTTGCCTACACATTTTCACCCAGTTATTGCCAATCAATAGTAAAAAATCATATATGAGCTTTTATGAGTTGAATATTATAAGTGCTAAAGTATGTAACACTGCTGTTATTCCAGTTTAAGAACAAAGATTCCAATGTCCTCTCTTCTGGCCACATGGCTCAGTTGGTAGAGCGTTGTTCTAATATGCTAAAGTTGTGGGTTCGATCCCTGGCCAGGACACATACAAAAATCAACTGGTGATTGCATAGATGGGTGGAACAGCAGGTTGATGGTTCTCTCTCTCTCTCTCTCCCACTTCCTCTTTCACTATCTATGATCAATAAATTTAAAAAAATTTTAATCTTTAAAGATTCCAGTGTCCCCATATTTATATTCAGAAAAGGAAAGATGGCTTAGAAATACCTTTAGAAGAATTTGTTAACTCATATCTAATCAAATGAGAAAAATGATACATCAAGGGATGTAAGAATTAAGCAAATTAATTATATACAAGTTCTTAGTCTCTAAAGCTGAATTCCTAGTAATTTTAACTGTCACCTTGTGTGTCACCAGAACTTTAAAATAACTTATTTTCTAAAAGGATGGAGGGTATGAGGTAGGGGGATAATTTATGAGTTAACCAGGGATTGTCTGGATATTCCAGTCACCAATTTCAATGATATTCAGATTTTTAAAGCTATTTCATAAAAAAGGGGGAGAAAAAAGAAAATTAAACCTTATCTAAAAGACTAGAATGGCCTCTAAAAATGTCTATAATTAAAAGCAGAATAAAAAAAATTAAATGGCTTACTCTCTTGTTGGTGAGTTAGTAGAGGATTCCTTTCTTGAATCTGGAGAGCTTAGGGTGTGCAAAATATAATTAGGTTTCTCAGTGGATGGGGCATCTCTTTCTTGCGCAGAGTGGATTAATTTTAAAGCCTCCATTCCATCTTCTCCTTCCATCTTTGCACTGGGATTTGGTCGTAGTTCTGGACTCCTTAAAATCAGATCATCTTCACTTACAGAAACAGTGAGGTCGCTGCTGCTGCTCAGGCTCTCCTCCTCTTGCTCTTCCTGTCTTATTCTGAAGGGCGTCTGTGACTCTAGGTCCCCATGAGGAAGATAAACTGTAGGAGGGGATATAACTGAATTACTAAAACATTCTACCTCACAGATGGAATTATTTCATCAGTTAAAAACATATAGTAACAAACCAAAACTCATTATAGTATTTAAAAATTCACTAAAAAAAAAATTTTTTTTTTTGTATTTTTCTGAAGCTGGAAACGAGGAGAGACAGTCAGACAGACTCTTGCATGCGCCCAACCGGGATCCACCTGGCATGCCCACCAGGGGGCGACGCTCTGCCCACCAGGGGGCGATGCTCTGCCCCTCTGGGGCGTCGCTCTGTTGCAACCAGAGCCACTCTGGCGCCTGGGGCAGAGGCCAAGGAGCCATCCCCAGCGCCCGGGCCATCTTTGCTCCAATGGAGCCTTGGCTGCGGGAGGGGAAGAGAGAGACAGAGAGGAAGGAGGGGGGGGTGGAGAAGCAGATGGGCGCTTCTCCTGTGTGTCCTGGACGGGATTCGAACCCAGGACCTCTGCACGCCAGGCCGACGCTCTACCACTAAGCCAACCAGCCAGGGCCTCACTGAAATATTTTTTAAAATATCAAAGTCGGCCCTGGCCAGCTGGCTCAATGTTAGAGCATTAGCACAATATGTGGGTGTTCCAGGTTCAATTCCTGGTCAGGGCACACAGGAGAAGTGACCATCTGCTTCTCAACCCCTCCCCATCTCCCTTCTCTCTGTCTTTCTCCTCCTCTCCCACTGTTTGTCACCTTGTGTGTCACCAGAAGTTTAAAATAATTTATTTTCTAAAAGGATGGAGGGTATGAGGTAGGGGGATAATTTATGAGTTAACCAGAGATTGTCTAGGGCTTGGATAGAGCAAGTTGGCCCCAGGCACTGAGAATGGCTCCAAGGCCATGCCTCAGGAGCAAAAAATAGCTCAGTTGCCAAACAACACAGCAACAGCCCCAAATGGGCAGGGCTTCACCCAATAGGGGGCTTGCTGTGTGGATCCTGGTCGAGGCGCATGTGGGAGTCTGTCTATGCCTCCCTGCTTCTCACTTAAGAAAAATAATATATATAAAAGGTCTACCGGAAAGTTGTGTCCGTTTTTGGAATAAAACAAAATGCAAATTCTTCTGACCTAATTCATGTGGCACCCATCTTGAATATTTCCACACCAATCCTATCTTCCGAATATGGTCCGAAATGGTTTGCTGAGCTGAATAAAGCCTTTCTGTGATCTCCGATGTTGTCAGAAAAGGATCTTGCTCCAACATGGTCTTAACAACATTGTCATCGATCAAAGATGGTTGCCCAGAACGTGGCTTATCAGAAAGGTCGAAATCACCTGTTCCGAATTTTTCAAACCATCTCCTGCATGTCCTATCAGAAACTGTACCTTCACCAAACACTTTCAATAAATTTCTACATGTTTCTGTGGCATTTCTTCCTTGTTGAAATTCGTAAAAATACAGTGGCGTAAATGAACTTTATCAGTAGCCACGGGTACACTATGGCTTCACACATAAGACTAACGTGAATCAACTTTGTTTCAGTTAATTTGCTACATCAGTAGGTTTACATTAAGTGATTAAAAATAGAGAGTCACACATGCGCCAAATAAACATGTGCTTATGTGTCGAAACTTGTTGTGATAGAAACAGACAGAACTTTCCGGTAGACCTTATATATATCAAAGTGGATTTAAAAGTAAGAGAATTTGCAAAAATCTTTCCATATATATATATACATATATATATATATGTATATATATACACATACATATATATATATATATATTTAAGAACTCATTAGAATGAAATGTGTTGCCAAAGACCCTTTGTTTTTTGATAAGGAGATTAAAATTCAGGTATATTTTTTCTTACATAAGACCACTATCAACCAGAAAAACTAAATACCAATATAAATCAGCAAAGAATTTCAGCCTATCACCCCACCTGAGACATCTTGCCCAGTAGAACGCTTCTCTTGAGAATCTTTATTTTCAGATGTACAGTATTCTGAGGCTGCTATCGGAGAGATGGGCTGTCTGGCTCTTTCTTCCTTGACTTCAATATGTTCTAGTGTCAGTATTTCTCCCTCTGATCCCTCTGATCTACTGGAACTGTCACACTTTAAATCAGTGGTTCTGTTCTCTGGACCTAATCTCTCCCATAACAGGGAGTGGAGTTCAGCAGACTTTTTGCCTTCAGATAAATTACTCTTGCTGTGACGTGTGGTGCCTGCTATCTCCAAGCAATGAGTTTGTTCCTCTTCAGACAATGGACTGGCTGTGACTAGCGTTTTCTCAGCAATCTGAAGAGATGTCTTTCCATCTATTTTGTCAGACTTCTTTAAGCACTGTGTGTCACTATTAGTCTGTACTACACAGCTGTCTGTCACATTACTGCTCTGGGCTATCTGTTGGTGTGACTGTGGGTCAGGAATTGAAAAGCTCTTTGTGGATTGGGGAGATTTCTGCACCGCATGGAAATCTCCAATGCTCGAGATGGCTGTCATCTGGCGGCCCATAAAGATTGTTGCTGGTTGATACAATCCTCCTGACAGGGCTGTTGCTGAGTGAATTCCTGCCTGCACTGCAACCTGCAGCACCAAAGGAGATGTGAGTTACACATACTGTGTGTGCACAATGAGGCCGTTCAAGTTGTTTTCAGAAATAAAATGAGGTAAAAGCAAGACCAATGAAATCAACACCTACCACAGTTTATGAATCTCATGGCTTCCTTCAAAATGAATAAGCAAAACCCAGTGTGTCCCACACTACTTAATTTTAATGAAGATATTGGTTCACAAAACAAAATCTGCTCAGGAACTATGGAATCTATATTTTTCCAAAAGAGATGTAATATATTGCATAACAATGTCAATGTACTTAATTCCACTGAATTGTACACTGAAACATAGTTAAAATAGTAAATTTATGTTATGTATATTTAACCACTACTTTGTTTTAAAAAGCCATGCATTCTGACCACTTTCCACAGAGAAGTTAGAAATTGATGGAGCTAGGGAAGTAACTGACCAAAAAGAGAGAGAGAGAAACAGAGAGAAGAATATAAAGAACTGCTGTAGGTTTCAAAACTCAATTTCTGGCCCTGGCAAGTTGGCTCAGTGGATAGAGAGTCAGAGTCAGCCCAGTGTGTGGACACCCCAGGCTCTATTCCCAGTCAGGGCACAGAAGAGAAGTGATCATCTGCTTCTCTATCCCTCTGCCTTCCCCTTCCCTTCCCTTCCCTTCTCGAAGCCAGTGGCTTGACTGGTCCAAGCATCAGCCCCAGGCACTGAGGATAGCGTGGATGATTCGAGCATCAGCCCCAAATGAGGTTGCCTGGTGGATTCCAGTCAGGGCGCAAGAGGGAGTCTGTCTCTCTATCTCCCCTCCTCTCACTTAAAAAAAACAACAACAAAAACTCTATTTCTAGTATTATGTACAATATAAAAAAATCTTCTAATAATCATATTCAGAATTGCATTGAACTATACTGCATAGGTGTAAAATAATCATAATTTCCAGTCAAAGGGAAAATAATAAGTTTTTCCTGAACATCTTGAAGTAATTTTTAAAATATTTAAAGCAATTTAAATTTAATGACATGTCTACGGGGAGAAGAGCATTTTCTCTTCCTTAAAAACACAAGGGAGAGAAACACTAGCAACTGGCTCAGTGGCTTAATCAAGGAAACCCAGTAGGAAGCAGAACTGGAAGTAATAGTTATGAAGCAGCTTTTCTTCCAAAGGGACCAAAGTATCTCCACACACATAATAGCATTTAGTTCACAGGGTCCTGCAGAGTGGACGGAAAAGAGGGAAACTCCACACACCTAATAGCATTTAGTTCACAGGGTCCTACAGAGTGGACGGAAAAGAGGGAAAATGTCATACACAGAGCTGAAACACAATCCAGGTTTTCCTCCTCTTCAAATATACAGCCTTTTCTATTCCCAGAAATGAATGAAACAATTTTGAAGTTAAAAACAAATGGACAGGGATGTTAGAGAAACTGTGGAATAAGGACATCTCAAAATTCTCTGTTCAATAAAAGAAGTAACAACACTAGGAAACATCTTTAGAATAACTTTTAGAACTCTGGAAATTAACCAGAGGCTTGAAGCTATCTGGGGAGAATTTATGGTGTTTTTAACTTGCCTTATTTCTATTCCCCCTCCTAAAATTTGCAGTAACCTTCAAAATCAATAGCCTGTAATCACAGCTTGTAAAGCAGCAGCTTAACACATATTGAATGGAGTAGAGAAGAGATGGAACTCCTTCAAAGTCCCATTCCCGAAAAACTATCATTATTGGAACTGTCTAGTGGTTCTCTGGAAGACAGCACCTACCAGACTACCTTTATTTGACCTGACTGGGAGCAAATACACTGTCAACTGCCTTTTTCCCAGGGGAATTTGTTGATAATAATCAGAGGCAAATTTTTAACATTGAGGATTACTAAAGCATTGGATAACAGTTGGAGAAGCAATAGGCTAACTAAATAATCTTAAAAGAAAAAGTTAGTGAATGAGATGTCCATAGGGGGCTTTCAAAAGCTCCAACATATTCCTGGAAATCTAGATGACCAGTCACATGTTAGGACTGTGAGCATACTTAGGAAAAGCCCTGAGATGAACTTAAGCTCTCACCTCAGGTTTACCTGAGGCTTTGTGCAGCACAAAGCAAAGGCGAAGGCCTGGAAGAGTGTTGAAGGTGTGCCCCAACATATACCCATAGCTCCTTGCCAAAGACTGTGAGACTTACTGGTTTTTGGCATTTAAAGAAAGTTCTGTCTAATCATTAGCTAGTCACCAAGCTAACTGAACAGAAACTTCAGTGACAATACATGACAAAGAATACAGACTTTACATAATAAGCTTAGAAAGTCATTAAACAAACAAACAACAATAATAAATTCTGGGTGAGCAAATGCATAGCTGTAAAAGCCTATTTTAAAAAAAGAGAAAGAACTCAAATCAATAACCTAACCTTCCATGCTAAAAAATTAGAAAAATAAGAGCAATTTGATGTCAAAGCAAGAAGAAAGCAGAAACAGTCCTTGCTCAGTATCTGGATGATTGGTTCCAGGACTCACTGAGGATACCAAAATCTGAGGTTACTTAAGTCCCTTATATAAAATGGAATAGAACAATGCATATAGTTGGCCCTCCACATCCACGGATTCCCAACTGTAGATTGAAAATACTGTTTTCAATCTACAGTTATTTGAATCTTTGGATATAAAGCCTGTAAATATGTAGGGCTGACTGTAATAAAGATTCGAGCAGAAATAAATGAATTAGAGAACATAAAAGCAATAGAGACAATCAACAAAACCAAAAGTTGGTTGTTTGAAAAGATCAACAGATTGGCATACCTTTAGGTAGACTGACTAAAAAAAAGAGAAAAGATTCAAGTTACTAAAATCAAAAGTGAAAGTTGCATTTTGTTACCAATCTTACAGTTATAAAAAGATTATAAGGGAATACTCTGAAAACTGTGTGCCAAGAAGTTAGATAACCGAGATGAATTTGACAAATTCTTTCAAAGACACACTCAAGAAGAAAGAGAAAATAAGAATAGACCTGTAACATGGTAAGCAATTGAATTAGTAATCAAAAAACTTCCCATAAAGAAGAGTCTAGTATCAAAAGGCTTAACTGGTGCATTCTACCAGATGCTTAAAGATTAACACCTTCCTTCATAAACCCTTTTAAAAACAGGCAAGGAAGGAATACTTCTCAACTCATTCTATGAGGCCTGTCCCTGCCACTACAATTGGACAAAGACATCACAAAGAAAAACAACAACAACAACAAAACAACAAAACTACAGACCAATATTTCTTATGGAGATAGAAGTAAAGAAAATATCTTTTTTTGTATCCTTGGGTGGACACAAACCAACGTAAAAATTATTAGTGTAATACTAGCAAACCAAATTCAGCAACATAGAAAAGGGAAAATACACCAAGACCAAGTAGTATTTAGCCCAGGAATGCAAAGTTGGTTCAATATATAGAAATCAAGTAATGTAATATACTATATCAATAAAGGCAAAACTCCAAATGATTATCTCCATGGACATAAAAAAAATCACTAGACATAGTCCAATATGTGTTCATGATAAAAAAAAAAAAAAGACAACACTCAACTAGAAATAGAAGGGAACTCCTTCAACCTGATAAAGTACATCTATGGAAAAACCCCTAGCTAACATCATAGTCAATGGTGAAAGACTAAAAGCTTCCTTCATGACATCAGGATTAACATGAGAATGTCCACTCTTACCACTTTTATTTAACACTGTACTGTATAGGTTCTAGCCCCAGCAGGGCAATAAGAAAAAAAAAAAAGGCATCTAAGTTACAAAGGAAGAAGATAATATTTGCAGATGATATAATCTTGTATAAAGAAAAACCTAAGAATTACACAAGAAACAATTAGAATTAATACACATGTAGCAAGATTGCGGAATCTAGGATCAGTATACCAATACAAATAATGTATTTCTTCTACACATTAGCAGTAACAGTCTGAAACTGAAATTAGAAAAACAATTTCATTTTTTATTATAGCATCAAAAGAAACAAAATACATAACAATAAATTCAACAAAGAGGTTTAACACTTGTATGCTGAGAACAACAAAACATTTACAAAGACCTAAGTAAATGGAAAGACATTCTGTACTCAAGAAACATCAGACTTATATTTAGATAACAATACTCCCAAATTGACCTACATAATCAATGCAATCTCTATCAAGATCCCAGCTGGCATTTTTGCCGAAAACAGCAAGCTAAAATTTTTATGGAAATACAAAAACCCAGAATAGCCAAAACAATTTTCCAAAAAAGAACAAAGTTGGAGGACTCACACTTTCCAATATCAAAACTTACTGTAAAATTAGGGTAATTCTAGACTATACTGGCATAAGGATAAACATAAATCAATGAAATAGAACTGACAGTTGAGAAATAAGTCCATATATCTACAGTCAGTTGACATTTTTGGAGACATTATTTTTAGAGCAGTTTTAGGTTCAAGGCCAGAAGGAATTGGTTATTTCCCTTCCTCCTCATTTGAATGCTATTATTCAGCCATAAAAAAAGAATGAAATCTTGCCATTTGTGACATGAACAAACCTTGAGGGCATTATGCTAAATTTAATAAGTCAGACATGATCTCTCTTATATGTGGAATCTAAACAAACAAACAAACCCCAAAACTCAAGGTCATAGATACAAAGACTTGATTGGTGGTGGTAAGTGGTGGGGGTGGAGGGATGAAAGAAATGAATATACTATTAATTTTTTTTAGTTTAAATAAATTGAAGAAAAGTACTGGGAATTGGGAAAAGTGATAATAAGGCAAATGAATATAACTGAAAATAACTTATTAGTGAATAGACAGTAACTTTTAAAATCAGAAGTTCACTTTTGCTGAGGGAAAGGGGAGGGGATATACTTAAGGATACTTAAGGAGAGATTAGTAAATTTAGAATTAATGTATTAAAGTCTTAGTTAATAATTACTACCAGTTTTAAAGCAGGGAATCTTGATCATTTTCATATTTTAAAAATATATATTTATGTTACATCTCAAGTTTTATAAAATCCTGCAGACAGGATGTGTATGTAGCCTCTCAGGCTGATCACCTCATAAGCACTGTCAATCACCTGTCTGTGAACTTCTTCCCACTGTGCCTTATCTGCATCACTGCCTGATCAGGGTGCAGGTTCTTTAGGGAGACACCAGCGATGCTCTCTCCACTCCACACAGGTACACTAGAGTCTCCACGCTGCCCAAGGATCCACCCATGACGGCTGGGGTGAACTCCCAGCTTCTGCGCCATTACATAACAGAACTGAGCTGAATCCAGATTGCAACCACTTCTAATAACACGGTTTTTGGGAAAGCCGTTTATCTTCCAAGTCACACAGGTCAAGATGCCCACTGGACTGAAAACACTATGCAACTCACAGTTGGGGGGTGCATTTTACAACACTGGGACTGATAAATTTAAAGATGTTCATGTTACGCTGGACCAAACGAAGGTGACTTTCTCCCTCTTGTTGACATGCTCCAGCTGTGACAGTAACCAGCTTAGAGCCTGCAGTCACATCATAGTCCACTAGAGACAATGTTTGGTGTTCTAAGAAAAAGGCTGCCATGATAGAGATCCATCACCTCTCCCTTCAATTGTCTTACATGATGTCAACAAGAGCAAGTTCATCCGCCAAGACCTTTGTTAAGATACTGATAGCACAGCCATGCAAACAGCACCAATCCCTACAACTATAATCTTACCTGGAGGCTTTGCTCTTCCTCAAGAAGATTCACAATCGGCTGATCTTTGAAGTTGAAATATGGGACTTAGAACCAAAAGGAATAAGGAGTGCATGGCGAGTGGGCATAAGTGGTGTGTGGCATTGGATCAGAATTGGTGACCGCTGCTCTGGTACCCTAGAGAGACCATTTCACCATCTTCAAGTTTAGGTAAAAATGCAGCATCTAAATGAATAACAAATATTTCATAAAATGTGCCTAGGCTGTTTTTATATGACCAGAATTTCTCCAGACTTTTGAAGAGCATTTCACCCATATTGCCTTAGAAGGCAGTGTAGCATGATGGCTATTAACATGGATGCTGAAGCCACATGGTCTAGGTTTGAATTTTGAGTGCCTCACTATGTAGTCTTGGGCAAGTTAACTAACCTCTGAGCCTTCTTGTAAAATGAGGATAACGACAATATCTACTTCCAGGGTTGCTGAGAGTATTAAACGTATTGATGACTATAAACAACTTAATGAGGCACCTGACATAGAACAAGTTTGCAATGATCATTAACTATTATTACTATTCTTTAAAAAAAATTTTATTTATTCATTTCAGAGAGAAGAGGAAGAGAGAGAGAGAGAGAGAGAAAAGGGGCAAGGAGCAGGAAGCATCAACTTCCTCATGTGTCTTGACCAGGCAAGCCCAGGGTTTCACACTGGCGACCTCAGTACTCCAAGTCGAAGCTTCATCCACTGCGCCACCATAGGTCAGGCTATTGTTACTATTCTTATTAGAAGTGGGAGTAACAACCTGCACAACCACTCTCCACATGACCCTTGCAGAAAGTTGACAACAGTGGGACTAGAACTCCCCACCTAGCCTGTCACCTGTGGGGGAAGTCCCAGGCACTCCAGCCCTGCAGAGTACACTCTTCCAGGGAAGAAGGAAGATCACTTCTGCTTTTAGTAGACCCTATTTCACAACGTTGCAGTTCAAAGAAACTTCACAACCATATCCCAAACTTTATACTCTCATTGACAAATGCTATCTCCACCTCTCTTGGGTACATACATTTTGATGTGTTTTTATGTAGTCACTGACTATACAAAAAACTGAACAACTAGAAAAACATGCCTAGAGATCTACAGAATTAGACCTTACCTCAAAACAAAAAAATGACAATGTACAATAGAGGAGAAAGATTACTGAATTATAGTAAAAATTTTTGAGTCAAATGAGGACTTGAACATTATCTTTTGCTATCTATTAACAAAAATATTTTGTTAAGAAACTAATACTGAAAACAAGCTTAGAGAATGAACAGACCAATTCTTAGTTCACTTCAGAGAATACGTGACTCTGAAGAGTAGACATTGGGTCCACGAAAACACTGGATGCTGTATTAAAAAAACAGAGCTAAGGCCCTGGTCAGGAAGCTCAGTTGGTTAGAGAGCACTGTCCTGAAATACCATGGTTGCAGTTCGATCCTCGGTTAGGGTAACTATAACAAGCGACTAATGAATACACAACTAAGTGGAACAAATATTTCCCTCTTCCTCTCTCCCTTCCTCTCTGATCCCTCTAAAATCAATAAAAAACAAACAAACAAAACTGAGCTAAACCTTTACATTAAAAAACTACACAACTCCTACTTTATGACTTTTCTTACTTAGTAGAGCATCCAAGTTACTGCTTATGGTTGAAAGCTGCACAACTACTTTTTTTCTTTTTGTACTTTTCTGAAGCTGGAAATGGGGAGAGACAGTAAGACAGACTCCCGCATGCGCCCGACCGGGATCCACCCGGCACGCCCACCAGGGGCGACGCTCTGCCCACCAGGGGGCGATGCTCTGCCCCTCCGGGGCGTCGCTGTGCCGCGACCAGAGCCACTCTAGCGCCTGGGGCAGAGGCCAAGGAGCCATCCCCAGCGCCCGGGCCATCTTTGCTCCAATGGAGCCTTGGCTGCGGGAGGGGAAGAGAGAGACAGAGAGGAAGGAGGGGGAGGGGGTGGAGAAGCAAATGGGCGCTTCTCCTATGTGCCCTGGCCGGGAATTGAACCCAGGTCCCCCGCACGCCAGACCGACGCTCTACCGCTGAGCCAACCGGCCAGGGCCCACAACTACTTTTAAAAAGTATCTTTTTATAATTTTAAATAATCATTAAACTAATAGATCCTTTTCCCTTCATTAGTGCTTTCTACGTCAATGGCCACTCTCACTTCAAGCCCTTGGTTAACTCTTCCTATCGGCACTGACCCAGACCTCCGCAGTTCATCCTGCACAGCACCGCCAGCCTCATCCTCCAACCGCTGAGACTAGCTGCTTTGTTTTTCCTTCACCTGCACCCCAACCCCTAGCGTGCACATGCACGTGTGCACGTGTGCACACACATGCACATACACGCACATACACGCACATACAGGATTACAGGAGAAAAATCTCAATTCTCGAGCCTGGTACTAAGTTCCATGATGTACCTTTTCAAGCTCCTGTCTACCACTTACCTGCAAGGATGCTAGACTTTAGCCAGACTAGAAAACTACCCATTGGTCTTTCCTACTTCTACTCCTCACTCACATCTAACCCTGGAATGTCTATCACATCCCCATGACTGACATCCTGCCCATTCTTCATGCCAGCAACTCAAACATCACCTACTCTACCAAGCCGTGGCTTCCTCACCGCAGAGGAGTCACATGATCTCCTTGTGGCTCCTGTCTGCCCCATGTAACTGGCACACACCACCCACTATCCCATGTCTTAGAAAGAATGGCACTTTATGGGAAGCAGCTCAAGGGCAAGTGTTGTGGCAGTGTTAGAAGAGCCTACTGTGGCCTCTCAAACAGAACATTTGCTCAACAACTAATTATTGACTTTATCCAGTGAAGCTGTGCTGTGCTTTAGGCTGGACCTCAGAGACCAACAACTCTGGGCACAGACTAATTCATATGACTACCTAAACAAGAGGAGCAAAGGTTTCCACCGAAAAATAAAATATAACATATCATAAGGAATTGTCCTGGAATTAGTATTAGTTACTAAGGATGAACTAATTTGTGATTTTGTTCAAATGTACTTACTTTTTAATTGATGGCACATCAATGGGAAAAGGAAAAAGGCAAGATATAAATTTCTCAAAATGTTACCTAACTGATTCTTACATATAGTCAACAAAGCTTTTAAGAAGACACTTTTCAGTATAATGAAAAAACTTCTAATTATTATTATATGTAATGTTTTAAGGAGTTGTTAGCAGTGCATCTCTGCCCTAAATTTAAATATGATGTAAAAGAAGACTGCATAACTATATATAATACAGGAAGCAGTAGTGCAAAAAGGAAAAAAAAGTTTCCCGCTGTACTTAAGTACCACTGACACTGCTGACCAAGAATGTGTCTACCAGGAATAGCACAGAAAGAACAAACCAATTTATAGATGAAAACACATCAATTATTTCGTGACCAAATGTTAAACACAGAACCTGCCTGAATGGTTTGTATGGCTATCACATCGCACCACATTCGGCACACTTCTACTGGCACAGAAATCAGTTATCATTAGAGGCCTTTTAAAATAGGTCAAGGTTGCTGAGGCTTGATGTTTTATATCCTACAGTTTAAAGAATGCTCTAAATTCTAGGTTTTTTAACTTTTTAATCTTTGGGAAGGAAAACTAAAACTTCCTATAAACTTAGATTAATGCCTGCTAATGCACGGAAATAAAAAGAGAAACTAAAACCTTCCTCCTACTATAAAAACAAAATAGTGTGGCCTCTGTTTCTTTTCTGATAAGAGTCTTAAATACCAAACAGTTAACTGCATAATAACATTCATTGGCAGCCAGGCAGCCTGCTTAGCAGATATATAAAGCAGGTAAAAGGAGAAAAAGTTAATTTCTTGGCTGAATGATTCCATCGGTAGCTATAGGGCAAACCTGAAAGTCTTTTAGTAAAGTAGCAGTTGATTCTTCTATCAATCTGTAGCACACATACTCTTCCAAGGAAAGCATTAAATATGAAAATCATATCCCGTTATCATCTGTTTCCAGCTTTCAGCCCAGTAAGCTTTCCTTAATGAATGCTGCAGCCTAAGGAACAAGCACGCTGTTGGCTTTTCTGAATAATGGAGTGATGCTACCATTTTTGCTTATTACAATATCGACTGGCTGAGGGGGTTTCACACATAGTCACAAGTGACTACTCTTGCCAGCATGCTCCAAGTTATTACAAGATGTTTTTAGACATTTCATCTAAAAGAGCTTTACTGCTTTTAGTGAAGAAAACATCTATGGTCTTGAACAGAATCATTTATATGGAGATAGGCGGGAGGATTAGAAGCCTGCATTATGGCAGATACATAGCAGAATTTATTTAAGTATTCCTTTCCAGTCTTTTTGTCTGTTGCTTAGATATGCAATCCTTTCTTTCCACTTTATCTGTGAAAAGGTTAAAATGTACAAAATTATATATACAATAAAAGAAGCAAAATGCTACATTTTGTTTACTTTTCATTTAAAATGTTTCTGGAACTATGAAAAAGCAGCTACAAGGCTATTTAGAAAACACAATTTCACCTACTAACAACACTGAGTTTTTCTTCGGAAAATATCTCTTTTGTACCCACAGTGACTGCCTTTCAGCAAATGTAATTGAATTAGACATTAAGGCAATACTCTATAACCAGACGTTTTTAGGTAATTATTTAAGGTTTAGTAAAAAATATCTGTCATAAGATGATTTTAAAAAACAATATCTTAAAAGGTGAACACTCCAAAAATCCTGTTAACAGAAAGTTTATCCTTTTAATTTATTACCTTTTCTCTGTCTTCATTTTTCAGTTCACCATTCACTCCCAGGCTATCTTTTAAGAGTAGCTGCATCTTCTTAATTTGAGTCTCATATTCAATCTAAATATAAACAAAGTTTGATTTTCTGGTGAACATTATTACAATTAGCATCTCTACATTTTTCACTCATTACAGAATAAAAGAAACAGTGAAGTAGAAAGTAAAGCTGATATTGCTGAGAAATTCAACTTATCTCAAAAAACAGTTTCAGAAGTAGCATATACAAAAAAGGTACATTCTATAGTGTTATACATTGTTAAATTAAATAATATTTGATGGGCTTTTACTTAGTCTTTCATCAATTTAGAAAATGAAATCTTGATATACTATCATAAAAATCCAGTTACTTAATTATGAAAGTAATATATCAGATAGTGTTTTCTCTGAAAAGTTTTGTCCTAAACAAAGGAACTCAACCTTATTGACTTCTTATCTGTATGGTATCTACATAATATCATAGTCCTACTAGTAACAGCAACAAAGTAAATGATCTGTCTGATCATCAACTTAACACAAATTCTATGCTCTATGAATAAAAGTACACAGTAGACATCGGTGACCAGCACCACAGGACTCAAGTTTGCTCTGGTTCAATAACTGCATAAAGATGTCTGCATTGTTGTTGTCACACTATAATTGATGAAGGTGATTCCATCACAAAATGACTTTTTCTTAAAAAGAAGACATAAAAAGCACTTTAATTCAACATTTAGTAATTAAAGTCTAAAAATGTCACTGAATGTCGTCCACCGCAGGTAAGTATCAGAGCATTTTCTAAATTAATCAGTGATGCACTGCAATTAGAAACAAACTACTGAAATAATCAAATTAGAAAACTGCTTCCTTAGTTCTCAGCCTGAACATAAAATAGGCCTGAGTTTTGTTTCAACACACAAAAAATAAAC
The DNA here is from genome assembly GCF_036850765.1 of Saccopteryx bilineata. Classification (NCBI taxonomy): domain Eukaryota; kingdom Metazoa; phylum Chordata; class Mammalia; order Chiroptera; family Emballonuridae; genus Saccopteryx; species Saccopteryx bilineata. The sequence goes on from NC_089495.1 coordinate 167,406,467, forward strand.
AGATAATAATAAACAAATTGACTTATTTCCTTCAAAATATTTTAAAAGGTACTTTATGGTGCCCTACTTTTAATAATAAACAGGAATTTTTGTTTTCTCTACCAGAATGTTATTAACATGATATATAGCAGTAATGCAGTAATGATTTAAATAGATACTAGATTAAATAAAAGTTCTATTAGGCCAGAACAAACAATAAAATGAATCAAAAAATAAAGAAATGGGCATTTTATATCTCCCTCATCTATATCTACTCCTTTGAACTCAGAGATTTTTAATTTTTAACCCCAAGAACTTTCAACAGGCACACTTTCCAGATTCCAAGGCAAAGTATCTTTAAAAAGGGATGAGGGATGGATTACAAAATAAATAGAGGTTAAATAATCAGAGGTTAAGCAAAAATTTTTTGTTCCTGTGACTTCAAATGTTTTCTTTTGCTCTTTGAAATCAATTGCAAGCATGCAATGGGAACGGCACCTGATTTCCTCATTATGGGAGCACTTCAGAGTCACACTTCCAAAGACAGAACACATTCTCTTGGAAACACCGAGTATCATTCAATTCATTTTGCTGAAGTAAAAAATTATAACCACATTAGGGCTTCTTCAGGATCAGTAAGGAAAGAGTCTTTGAGTCCAATTTAAATGTTTTCAATGCACCTGCAGAATTTACTGAACCATAGGTACTCTCCTAAATTAATGATTCAAATAAAAATTGTACAATATACTTGAAATAAAAAAAGTTACTACGACAAATTAGTAACTGATATAAACTGTAACCTTTTATCACCTACAATTATGGACTTCCACCTAAAACTATTCTGTTCTCTTTCTTTGCCTTTTTTTTTTGATACATGGTTATTATCCATCAAATCTATACACTAAACACTAAAGAGCAGGTGTTTTAAACCATGCTCTGAAGAGGCCATAAGGCCCCCTAGTTTCACTTTCTCTTTTATCTGCATTTAAACAAAAAGTTCTACTATGTTTAAAAGTTCTTTTAAGTTTGGAAAACACTGTATAGATGAATCTTTCCAAGATTTTCCCAACTAAAAACAGAGAAAAGGGAATTCTTGTGCACTGCTGGTGGGAATGCAGACTGATGCACCCACTGTCAAAACAGTTATAGAGTTTCCTCAAAAAAATAAAAAATGGAACTACCTTTTGACCTAGCAATTCCACTTCTGGGAATAAATCCTAAGAAACCCAAAACATTAATTTGAAAAAATATATGCATGCCTATATTCACTGTAGCATTATTTACAATAGCCACCATCTGGAAGCAGCCCAAGTGCCCATCAGTAGGTGACTGGATAAAAAGCTGTGGTACATTACACAATGGAATATTACTCAGCCATAAAAAAGGAAATCGTACCTTTTGAGACAGCATGGATGTGCTTAGTGAAATAAACCAGTCAAAGAAAGACAAATACTGTACCATATAATCTTACTTATATGTGGAATCTAATGAACAAATAAAATGACCAAATAAAAACAGAAGCATAGCTACACGGAAGAGATTGGCCACTGTCAGAGGGGAAGGATTTTGGGGGACTGGATGAAATAAGGTGAAGGCATTAACCAAAGAACAACATAACACATAGACACAGGCAACAGTGTGGTGATAGCCAGAGGGAAGGGGGGCGGGGATAGATGGAGTGGGCAAAGGGGGATAAATGGGGATGGAAAGAGACTTGGCTTGGGGCGATGGGGGTATATGCAGTGCGCAGATGATGTTTTGCTGAGTTGTACACTTGAAACCTGTATGCTCTTATGATCCAATGTCACCCCAATAAATTCAATTTAAAAATATACATATATATATATCAAAAATAGCATTAAAAAACCCCCACCAGAGCATGTGCCTTAAATGCATCTATTTTTCCAACCATCAATCTTTCATTATTTTATTACCTATTTCCTCTCTGATCAGGTCTCATGTTTCTACTATTTCCACAATACAGCTGGGCTACTGCATCCTTTCTCTCTGGTGCAGACTCTGCTCCCTGTTCTTTCCCTGCCATGTGGCCTAGGTCCCTCACAGTCAGATCTGCTGCTCCACGGGTCAAACTCCCTGGACCCCAGAGTATCTGCTGGTCCAGAGCTTCACTAAGGCTGATCCCCATACCCCCTAACTTCCCTAGGGGGAATCTGTTTTAATAAACCCAAGATCATTGAATTTACCCTTCAGCTAACTTGTTCTGATACTATATTGCTTCACAGCCCTGGGCTTGATGCTGCTAAATTTAGGAGGATCTTTCTATTCACTTCTTTACTCTGTACAAACAATTTACTTGTGTTCAACTAATGAAATCTGTTGACAATGATCAGCAGTCATGGGAAGGGAAGATGAAGGTTCTGGCAGATTGTTCAGGTCCCTGGGATATCTTTCCATTCTTATAACATCTCCCATTTTCTTTTATGTTTCTTTCTTTTCTTCTATATTCTCACTCACATGCTTTCAATTTCCCTTTGTCATAGTACTACTTCATAGAGTGCCACCATTACCTTTTGTCTCAAAGTCTTCCTTTTTTTTTTTCATTGGTCTTTGGGATTATACAGTTACAAAACTGTATATATATTTAAGATCAGCGGGGCCTGACCTCCTCATATCAGAGTTGAAGAACAGGTACAGAGAGTTAAATAAATTGTCTGACTGGACTTTCAGGTGAATATGAAAGATGGGACTAAGATTAACTATCTTTTGCTTTTTTTTCTCCTAATTTTCCTAGGCCTTCTCTTAGATGCTGAGCCAAAAGATATGAAGGTACATTTATTTATTCAACTAGATAATATTAATATGCAAGACACTTTGGTTGATAAAAAACGGGATCTCCTATACTCTATCCTCCAGGAAGCTGAAGTTCATCTTCTGCCCACAGTGGCTGTCACAGTGCTTAGCAGGAATTGAATGAGAAATCAAATTTTTTTCCTCAAATTGTATTCCCTATAGGCACAAATAACCTAAAGACTGAATTTTCAACAAGAATCACATCTTTAAATAATGATATTATACTATATCTTCAGAATGCCTTTGCTATTAAATACTAATGTCCCTGGAAGGTATAACACAGGGTACAATCAATACCACATTAATTCTTAGATAGCTGTTCATGGTCTGTAAAAGAATAAGACAAAAACATGGAAGAATTTTTAATCGGGGCAGAGGCAGATTTAAGGGTGGACGCATCGGGCACGTGCCCTGGGCCCCGACTTCTAAAAGGCCCCACAAAACCCCAACTTTACGTTTTTTTCTAATGGCACCAAGTTTGCTTTCATATGTGCAATTTTAAAATTAATAGTACATAATATTTTTAATTTACTTAAAAATATGGTTAACATATATTTTTATTTTCCCTGTCTCTCTCTTTTTTTTAAGGGGCCCAGTATTTTCTTCTGCACCCAGGGCCTCAAAGGACCTTAATCTGCCTCTGATGGGGGGCTATCTCGATGCTTATTATGTGCCACTTTCTGGGTCAGATACTCAGTAGTAAAATAATGATGAGGAGCTTGTAGGGAGGTGGAAAATAGACCTGTAATCAATTATACTACCATAAAGGTAGTGCTTACTGAGATCACTATGACACAGATCTAAGGGAGAATAGAGGGAAAGAGGCCTTCCAGTTGAAGAATATAAGAGATAATGTGATACTTTCAAGGAAATGCAAATTGCGCAACATGTTTAAAATTCTGTGGGTACGTGTGAGTGAGTGGATGAGTGCGTGTAAAAGAGAGCACACACATATGTGGGAGACAGAGATATAGAGAGTGGGAAGACACAGGGTGGAAGAGAAGGAAAGAGATGGAGATATGGAGGAGACAGAAATGGAAGGTCAGTGGAGGTGGGAAAAGATATAGACAGGAATAGAGGAGATGGCAGAGACAGGAAGAACTGGGGGTGGAGAGAGAAGGTTGAGGACAGCAATGCATATGTCTGCATTTGAGTGAGAGAGCATGCACGCGTGCTCGTGTGTGTTTGTGTGTGTGTGTGTTTCTTGGGAGGTTGAAGCTGGGTTGATATGCAGGCAGAGACCAGCCTCTGGGCTTGGTCTTGAAAAGGCTGAGCAATGAATGATCTTAGGCAAAGGAGAGAAATAACCAGGTGATGACGTCTTTCCTTGGGGACTCTCCCTGAGCACCCTGACATGTCAACCCCATGCCTGGCACTTGAATGTGGGAGGCTAAAGCAGATGCTGGCAATGCTCCATGCAGGCCCCAGGGACCCTTTTGAGCTGGCAATGCTCTAAAGTTCCAGAATCCCTGTCTCTGTGCCTAAGGTTCCTCAAAACCTGGGGAGGCTGCTCTGCCCACAGGAGCAGATAGTTAATTCTCCATAACCTGGTTCTCCTTCCCCATCAGTCCTCAATCAATGACACCTGGAAGCCAGAGTGTGCATATCCCAAAAGCCCTGAACCATTTGCCAGAGTTTCCCTGAGGTCTTAAGGTCTAGGAGCGAACTGTGGTAGTTGGCTTAATAATGTACCCTGTTCATTACCCGTGCTGCTCTGCCTCACTTCCCCACCTACCACTGATACTCTTTGCACTTCCCAAATTATCCACTTACACTTGAATGCCTGTCTCAGAGTAGACACTGGGGTGAACCCAATCTCAGACAAGGAAGGCCAAAGGGCACCAACGGAAAACTGTTCTAAGGACCAACTTGGGTCCTTCTATAAAAGTTGCTATTGCAGGGAGCAGGGGGACAGGAAAGGGGAGAAAGACAGAAAAACACCCCAAAACACTAATTTACAGCATTACTAATACTACTATTTACATTCTTGAACAGAATTTATTCAGCCTCTTTATCCATCTGACATGTGGCAATATAATCACAACATTTTACTTTCAAAACTACATAACAACGGAAATGGCGCCGTGAGCAGCGCGTCCGACAGCTCTCCCCTAAATCACAACAAATTTATCAACTAGAAACAGAAAAATTTATCCTCGGAGCATTCCGGAGTTCCACACAAACTGATAGCGAAAGGACTGTTATCACTTGAATCTGAGAGACGAGGGTGTGGAGGAATCTTCCGCAGGGACGTTCATTCAAGCCGCGAGGAAGTGCGCCTGTGGTGAGTCAGCCCAGACTCGGGAGCCGCGAGCCGCCGCGAGCTAACGTTCCCAGCGGCCCGCACACAGCGAGTGAGAGTCGCCAGCCACCGGTGTCCGGAGCGCCCCATTCGCGCGCGTGCCCTGGGCATTCCACACGCCCAGAGCGCCCTACTGGCCCGCACACCCAGGGTGCTCCATTATCCTGCGCCTGGTGCGATCCAGCCGCCAGCGGCAGGGCGAGCGGGAGAGGCTTGGGAGATTCTCTCCGTGGGCGGGGCACCTCACCCAGCCTTTCAAGCTAACAATCAAGCGTTGGGGGAGGGGCGCGCGCAGGCAGCCTAAAATACCTTCGGGAGCACAGCTGCGACCCAATCACTGAAATTAGCTTAACCCATGAAATCTGCGCACCCTCGGTTCTAATTGATAAGATCTCTCTCAGTTCAGCGATCCAAGACAAGAGGCGTGATATTTTTTAGTGCCTCTCGCTAAAGGGGCGGGGGCAACTTCTGATTGATAGAGCCTCCATATTCAGGGATAAATGCTAACATGAAGGACTTGGCAGATAATAAGATCTATACTACACTAGTCGCAAGCAGAGACTAGTGCCTCTTCTTCCCTGCAAAAACAGGCTACAAAGTGTGGAAAGCCTGGGTTGAGAGGTCCAACTAAATGATAGGCGCTGAACAGTCACCTTGACAACAATTGACTCCCACCCCCGCCTGATTAAACTGGAGGCCCTGACTGTCAGAGCCTTTCCCAAAGCCTTGCACTGAGTGGGGATAGAGTGGGGATTTCCCAGCTCTTTGAGCCTCTTACTCCCCAGGCAGAAGCAGTTGCAGCCTTATAGCTGGATCACCAGGCTGCTAATTCAGAAAGGGGGGACTAGGAGAGAGAATCCAGGAAAGCAAACTCTCTCATCGTTGGACCCTGCAAACGCCAACAAGCCTTGACTATCAGCAAGACTAAAGCCAATTATATGACACTGCCATAGAATCCCATCAACTGCAAATCCCTACCTAAGTGTGACACAGGGGCAGAGCCTGGGGTACAGTCACCGACCAGGAAGAGGGAGAGAAAAGAAAAAGGAAGAAGTTAACCTCTCAAAATCAAGAAAAATCCACAGACTTTACAACTTGATCCACTAATTTTTTTTGTTGTTGTTGTTTGTTTCTTCTATCTTATTGCCTTTATTTCCTCCACATCGGTCCTTCTATTCTCTGCCCATCTTATGCTTCCCCTTTCTTGAACTACACTACCCATGAGTGTTGCATTTTATTTCTCTTCTTCATCCTCACCCTCCTTTAAGGTTATACTCCAAAACACTTAACTCTCACTCTCTCCTCTTTTGTTTTTTTTTTTTTGTCTTGCTTTATTTTGTTTTTTTCTCTTCCTATTTTATTTCTTCCTTCGTTTTTCTCTTTTTCTTATTTTTTCCTTTCTATTCGTTTTTTCTTTTCTCATTTTACTTTCCTCCCATATAATCCTCAATCACGAACAAATTAGTTAATTTGGGACTCAAGGCTTCTTTTTGGCTTTATTTCTCTTTTTTGCTTTTGTTTTTATTTTTTTTCTTGTTTGTTTATTTTTGTGGCATTTTGGGTCCTCCCAACCCAAGGTCTCCATTGTATTTAATCTTCGCTCCACTTAATACAACAGATTTTTACTTATTATTTTTATTTTTTTCTTCTTTATTATTCTTTTTTGTTCCTTTTTTCTGGTTCCCTCTTATCCCTCTCATTATTTCTCTTAGTTGACCATCACTTACAAGCAAATCATCTTATGCTTGTCTAAGATTTTCTTCTTTTTTTTTTTTTTTTTTTTTTTTTTGCATTTAGTAGGTCCCTACTCCCTTTTTTTGCCCCTTGAACTCTTCACCCCAAATCAGGCCCTCCATTATAGGCACGATATTTCCCTGAGGAGGGAAGAGGAGGGAAAGAGAAGAAAGAAAAAAGGGGGAAATAATAAATTATTACTGTTTTTTTTGTGGGGTGTTTTACTTTTTTTTTCTTTTTTTTTTTATTTTTCTTTTTTTTACTTTTTACTCATTATTAATTCTAATTAGTGCTATCAACAAGACCACCCTCAGATGCCGATAAGAAAGAGGAAATCGAATATTATGGATACAAAAGAAAGAGAGGTAACACAAATAGATGTGGAAAAATCTATGGAGAAAAGACTTAACATATTGGAAGCCTTGGAGCTAAATGACAGAGAATTTAAAATAGAAATCTTAAAAATACTCAGAGATATACAAGAAAACACAGAAAGGCAATATAGGGAGATCAGAAAACAACTCAATGAACACAAAGAATATATTACCAAGGAAATTGAAACTATAAAAACAAATCAAACAGAAATGAAAAACTCAATTCACGAGCTGAAAAACGAGGTAACAAGCTTAGCTAACAGAACAGCCCAGATTGAAGATAGGATTAGTGAAATAGAAGACAAACAACTTGAGGCACAACAGAGAGAAGAAGAAAGAGACTCAAAAATAATAAAAAACGAGAAAGCCCTACAGGAATTGTCTGACTCCATCAGAAAGAATAACATAAGAATAATAGGTATATCAGAGGGAGAAGAGAAAGAAAATGGAATGGAGAATATACTCAAACAAATAATAGACGAGAACTTCCCAAGCCTGTGGAAAGAACTAAAGCCTCAAATTCAAGAAGCAAACAGAACACCGAGTTTTCTTAACCCCAACAAACTCACTCCAAGGCACATCATAATAAAGATGACACAAACCAATGACAAAGAAAAAATTCTCAAGGCAGCCAGGGAAAAGAAGAGTACAACATATAAAGGAAGGCCTATTAGATTATCATCAGATTTCTCAGCAGAAACTCTACAAGCTAGAAGAGAGTGGACCCCAATATTTAAAGCCCTGAAAGAGAGGAACTTTCAGCCAAGAATACTATACCCATCAAAGCTATCCTTCAAGTATGAAAGAGATATAAAAACATTCACAAATACAGAAAAGATGAGAGAATTTATCAACAGAAAGCCCCCACTCCAGGAAATATTAAACGGGGTTTTCCAACCAGATTCAAAGAACAAAAGAAAACAACACCACAAGTAACAGCTCCAATAAAACCAAACTTAAACACAATAAAAACCAAGAACACAATAAAACCAAACTTAAACTGTGACAACAAAGGAAAAAAAGGGGGGAGAGGATGGAGATTAACAGTAGCAAAGGACGATGAACTGCAGAAATACTTATAAGATAGGGTACTACAATGAATATGGTAGGTACCCTTTTCATTACTTAATGGTAACCACCCTTGAAAAAACCACCACAAAAACACTTGACTTAAAAAAGGTAGCAACAGAGGAAAGAAGTATGGAACACAAACAAACAAAAACAAATGATAGAAAAACAAAAGAGAAGAATCAAACTAGATACAAAACTAACAGAAAGCAATTTATAAAATGGCAGTAGGGAACCCACAAGTGTCAATAATTACACTAAATGTAAATGGATTAAACTTACCAATAAAAAAAAAACTACATAACAGATTGATATCCTTAAAAAGCTCCAGTTTCCCCTCCTTAGGCAACTGGAGAAATTCTATCTATGTTCATGATAGTGTGGGTGCTCTGTGTGTGAACATATTGTGAATTCATGCCATAACTGCTAACTTAGTTCTTGACTTAATTTGCACCATCCTTTAGACTACATTGTACAGCTCAATCTGAACTTCATCCTGGCAAAAACAAAGTTGCAGGCACAACAGTTAAAGTATCAGGATACAAATAAATATCCAAAAATCAGCTGCATTTTATACACCAATAATGAACTATCATAAAGAGAAACTCAGAAAACAATCCCATTTTCAATTGTTTCCAAAAGAATAAAATACCTAGTAATAAATTTAACCAAGACCAGTAATTGGAAAATTATAAGACACTGAAGGAAGATACAAATAAGTTGAAATGCGTACCATGTTCATGGATAGGAATAATTAACATCATTAAAATGTCCACACTACTCAAAGCAATCTGTAGATTCAACACAACTCCTATCAAGATACCAATAATGTATTTTATAGAAGTAGAACAAATACTCAAAAACTTATATGGAACCACAAGAGACCCTGAAGAGCCAGAGCAATCTTGAAAAAAACAGAACAAATTTGGAGAAATCATGCTACTAGATATCAAACTACATATATTACAAGTTCACAGTAATCAACACAGCATGGTAATGGCATAAAAACAGACATACTGAGCAATGGAACAGAACAGAGAGCCAGAAATAAAAACATGCCTTTACAGTCAATAATATCTGACAAAGGAGGCAAAAACATACAATGAGGTAAAAATAGCCTATTCAATAAGTGGTGTTAGGAAAATTGAAGATACATGTAAATAAATAAAACTAGACCACTTTCTTACACCATACACAAGATAAACTCAAAAAGGATTAAAGACTTAAATGTTAGACTAAAAGTCATAAAATCCTAAAAGAAGTCATAGGCAATAAATCTCAGACATTACTCATAGCAATATTTTTTTCAGATATATCACCTCAGGCAAGGGAAACAAAGGAAAAAAAACAAATGGGACTACATCAAACCATGTTTTTTCACAGCAAAGGAAATCATCAACAAAATGAAAAGACAACCCATCGAATGAGAGCACATATTCATTGATACTGTATATCTGATAAGGCTTTAATATACAAAATTCATAAGGAACTTATAAAACTCAACACCAAAAAAAACCCAATTAAAAAATAGGAAAAAGATATACAGAGGGCCAACAGACATATGAAAAGATGTTCAATGTTACTAAACAGCAGAGAAATGCAAATTAAAACCACAATGACCTATCATCTCGTACCTTTCAGAATGGCTATCATCAATAAGTTCACAGACAACAAGTGCAGAAAGGGAACTCTCCTGCATTGTTGGTGGGAATGCAGCTACTGTGGAAAGCAGTATGGAGTTACCTCAAAAAATTAAAAACAGAACTGCTTTATGACCCAGTGATTCCTCTTCTGTAGATATATAAAAAACACCCAAAACACTAATTTAAAAGAATATATGCACCCCCATGTTCACTGCAGCATTATTTACAAAGGCCAAGACCTGGAAGCAGCCCAGATCTTCAGTGGATGAGTAAATAAAAAAGCTGTGGTACATATACACAGTGGAATACTACTCGGCCACTAAAAGGAAATCTTACTTTTGCAACAGCATGAATGGACCTGGAGAGTACTGTGCTAAGTGAAATAAACCAGTCAGAGAAATACAAGTACCATATGATTTCACTTATATATATGTGGAATCAAATGAACGAAATAAACTAACAAACAAAATAGAAACAGACTCAGATACAGAGAACAGACTGGCGTCTATCAGAAGGGGAAAAGGTTGGTGGCTGGGTAAATAAAGTGAAGGAATTAAGCAAAGAAAAGGAAGTTCATAGACACAGACAGCAGTGTGGAGGAGGTAAAAGGTGCTAAGGGAGATAAACGGCAATGGAAGGAGACCTGACTTGGGTGATGAATGCATAGTGCAGTGGACAGACGATGTGCTGTGGAATGGCGCACCAGAAATCTATGTAATTTTATTAACAGTGTCACCCCAATAAGTTCAGTTTTAAAAAGTAAGATGCGCTAGCCAGAGAGGTTGTTTGTTTGGAACATCTTCCTGATATGCAAAAGTTGCTGGTTTGATTCTTGGTCAGGGCACATTCAGAAAGTGATTGATGTTTCTCTCTCTGTCTCTTCCTCTTTCTCTAAAACCAATAAATTTTTTTTAAAGAAAGAAAGAAAAAAGACACTGAAACAGACACAATAACCATAGTTGGTTCCTGGTCTGGAACTGGAGAAATTTATATGATATATTGGTTGGACATTACATGATATTGTAGAACCATTTTTCCTTTTCTGCGGTGTGAGAATGAATGGTATTATGATTATATAGGAAACTGTTCTCTAGGGGAGAACTATCATTGTGTCTGCAGTATAGTTTTAAAAACATACACATACACACATACACTCAAAGCAAATGTGAAAAAATATTTATAACTACTGCCTTCAGGTAGAGAGTATAGGAGTTATTTTAGTCCATTCGGGCTGCTATAACAAAACAGCACTGATTGGTGGATTATAAACAACAGAAATGTACTGCTCACAGTTCTGGAGCCTGGGAAATCTAAGATCAAGGCACCAGCATAGTCACCTTCTGGTGAGGTCCCTCTCCCTGTTCGCCCCCACCTGCTCACCATGTCCTCACATGGTAAAGGGGCTGGGAGCTCTCTGGAGCCGCTTTTATAAGGCACTAATCCAACTTATGAGAGTTCCACTCTTATGATTTAATCACTTCTCAATGGCCCCACCTACTAATAGCATTACTTTTTCAAGTGATGGGCATCAGGATTTCAACAAATGAATCTGGGGGAAACACATTCAGGCCACAGCATAGATGTTAGAATAATTTATTTTTTCTGTGTACTTGAAATCTTCCTAATAAAAGTTTGGGGAGAAAACTGCTAGAGAAAATAAAAAGGGAAGGGAAGTACTGAGACCACTGTCCTGTAACCAGCATTCAGTTGGGATAACTTGGCCAACAACTCCTGACAAATACAATGGTGGGAAAAAAGGCCTAGCCCTCAACACTTTGCATAATTTGGAGAGCGGATGGTTTCTGAGCTCCTTAAGGGAATGGGACTCCAGAACTAGAGAGGGCTAAGAGCAGCTGCTCTGGGGTACGATGAGGAGCATGAAGGCGAACTCCTCAGGGCCGGGCCTGCCCCCCCCCACCCGCCCCCGTCTTCTCCCAACACACCTCCAGACCAGAACAGAGGGGTCCAGACCATAGAAAAGGAAGCATTTAAAGGAGGAAGAAGTCTCTAGAGGGGACTCTAATGCAGCTCAAATTCAACCATGAGGCCAACGACTACCAAGCGTCTTACAATGGCTGGTGATGCATGTGCCCATTTTACGTTAATATTTTGTATAGTACAACAAAGTATAGAAATTCCATAAATTCCTTAACTAAAGGAGGAATCTGAGAAAATTCAATTTCAAGTTCTCTGATCAACATTTGGCCACGTGACAATTCATAAAGAAAACTGACAGATGAATAACTGAAACTTAATCTTCATTATTTCTAATTTCAGCAAAAAGGGTTTAAAAAATCCATAGGACAAAACAAGATATCACCTTCAGTTCTTGAAGCTTCTCTGTATTTGTGGTAAAGTGTTCAACATGAGCTTGGACATGTTCAAACTGCTTTAAATATTCTTGGTTTCGAGTATGCGCCTTCTTTTCTGATTCACATATTTGCTTCTGGTATTTCTTTAGTTTTACATACTTCAGCTTAGCTCTAGAAAAATAAAAGCAGATTTTTAAACAACAAACTCAGATTTTGACAATCGAGGAAGAATTTTCTTTTTTTAAAAACTGAATTTGAAGATGTTTATTGCATTCTATTTTTGGTGGAAAAAACATAATATACATTTATTTAGCACAACCTTGTAGAATATACAAAGTGAAACTGGGGAAGAAACATTTTTCTTCTCCTAGTCCATTCTGAGGACTAAATCATGAACTGCTCCACCACATTTAAGTATCTCTTGCAATAATTGGGCACCAAGTTTAACATTTACTAATTTAGAAGGAGAATTTTCTTTAACAAAATTGTTAGTGAAACTATGTATTCTAAGATATTTTACCCAAACACTGAAACTTTAAGGACAAAATGTGTATGCATTTTTAGAGATAGGAAATTAATGCAACATCACTAAGGTATCACATCTAGATATAATTGCCCTGAGAAATATATACAGACCACATTGTAACATTCACACAGAGAAGATTTACATAGATTTTCTTCTCAAAATTACATGTGATTCTGAGTGGTGTCTATGTGGCCATATTCAGAGAAAAAACCCATTAGCATTCTTTTAAATGATAATCTCAGAACTACCTGCTCTATGAAAATCAAACTATAAACCTCAATCCATAAACAGTATGAAAATTTAAAGTAAAAAAGCTCTCATTTAGATATAATTTTAAAATTTTGTTAGAAACTATAATATACCATATTATTAAAGTATATTATAATAATAACATATAGACTATAATGCTACTCAAATTATGAAAAATCCTTTCAGGACTCATCCAAAGTATAGTATGGCCTGACTAGGCAGTGGTGCAATGGACAGAATGCTGGCCTGGGACACTGAGGGCCCAGGTTCGTAACCCAAGGTCATAAACATAACCCCATGGTTGCTGCCTTGAGCCCAAGGTTGCTGGCTTCATTGAGCAAGGGGTCAATGGCTCAGCTGGAGCCCCCAGTCAAAGCACATATGAGAAGGCAATCAATGAACAACTATGGTGCCACAAATAAAAGTTGAGGATTCTCATTCTCTCCCTTCCTGACTGTCTGTCCTTGTCTGTCCCCTTCCTCTCTCTTGCAAAGAAAAAAACAACAAAGTGCAGTATGAAAAGGCTCAAGATGTATAGCCCACTCTTCTCACAGAACCAGCACTGCTAATTCTAGCTCTTTTTCACAAGTACATAAGTCATAAAAGTACCAGTTGCACTTCTATTGTTGGTTCAATAAATTGTTCACTACTCTTTTAGCAAGATAAAGTTGAAAACCACAAAAATGTTCACTCTAAAAAACAGATTTGCAAAGATGCTAAAAATATTAAAAATTAATCTCCGCTTGACTAGGCGGTGGCGCAGTGGATAGAGCGTCGGACTGGGATGCAGAGGACCCAGGTTCAAAACTCTGAGGTCGCCAGCTTGAGCGCAGGCTCATCTGGTTTGAGTAAGACTCACCAGCTTTAGCCCAAGGTCGCTGGCTCGAGCAAGGGGTCATGCGGTCTGCTGTAGCCCCTGGTCAACGCACATATGAGAAAGCAACCAATGAACAACTAAGGTGCCCCAATAAAGAATTGATGCTTCTCATCTCTCTCTCTCTTCCAGTCTGTCTGTCCCTATCTGTCTCTCTCTGGCTCTGTCACCAAAAAAAAAAAAAAAATGACTGAGGATCACAAAAATTAATCTCCAACATATCTTAAATCTCTATTCCTAAATCTTGATCTTTAAGAATTTCTTTATTGTGCTTTGATCTCAGTTGGCTGTCCATATTTTTCCTTGTGAACAAAAATCTTGTTTTTGTTGTTGTTGTTGTTTTAGAGACAGAGAGAGAGCCAGAGAGAGGGACAGACAGGAGAGAGATGAGAAGCATCAATCATCAGTTTTTCGTTGCGACACCTTAGTTGTTCATTGATTGCTTTCTCATATGTGCCTTGCCCGCGGGCCTTCAGCAAGCTGAGTAACCCTTGCTTGAGCCAGCGACCTTGGGTCCAAGCTGGTGAGCTTTGCTCAAACCAGATGAGCCTGTGCTCAAGCTGGCAACCTCGGGGTCTCGAACCTGGGTCTGTCCGTATCCCAGTCCGAAGCTCTATCCACTGCACCACCGCCTGGTCAGGCTGAACAAAAATCTTAAGACCGGTTTTACTACTACCCATAACTGCCATTTTCAACATAGCAACAGTAATGAGGTAGAACCTATTGTTATCAGTTTTCACATGCAGGTACTTGGTGAATCTGCTAGTGGTGGTCAGTATCCACTTGGACTAGGTACAACAGTAACCATGCCTTCTCCATCAAAAGTCTAGTTTCATTTCCGTCCCTACACTAACCTTCAAAGCTGACCACATAAGTAAGTCATTCATTCATCCATCCATGCAATTATTCATGTATTCAGTGCTCTGAATATGAAAGCCACTAAGCCAGGGTCAACAGGTAAAAAAAAAAGAAGTAAGTAAAGTACAGTGTAAATAAGTGCTATGTGGGCAACTCCAAGGGACTCTGACAAGACTGGGTGACCTGACCTAGTTGAAGGGCTCAGGGAGACCTTCCCAGTAGAAATTATTTTTTAGCTGAAACATGAGGCTGGGTAAGAGTTAAATCAAAATTGGGGAAAGTAAGAGTGAAGAGTTGAGGAGTAAACATTCAGGCAGGGGAAGTAACATGTTGAAAAGCTCAAAGGCAATTAAAAATATAACAGATTTGGCTTTGGGTGGTATACACACAATGCAATACAAAGATTATGTATCACAGAATTGTACACTTGGAACCTATATGATCCTATTTACCAATGTCACCCCAATCAATTTGATAAAAGACTTCATCAGTAAATAACTAAATAAATAAAATAACAGTGATATTGAAAAAAATAATAAAAAATAATAAGTTATCAACTCTTACTCTGGGTTAGACACTACTTTAAGTCTCTACTAAGTTCTCATAACTATTGTTACCTTCACTGGACATATAAAAGAATGGAGATACAGAATGTTGAAGTAATTGTCCCAAGGTCACACAGCTAAGAGCTAGTGGGGCTCAGAATAAATCAACAAAACTGGAAATAGAACCTACCTGCTTACACTCTACTACAAAGAGATCTTATCATGGGCCCTGGCCGGTTGCTCAGTGGATAGAGCGTTGGCCCGGTGTGTGGATGTCCTAGGTTTGGTACCCAGTCAGGGCACAGAGGAGAAGCAACTGTGTCTCTCCCTCTCCCTCTCTCCTTTCTCCTCTCGCAGTCAGTGGTTCAAATGATTCACGTGTGAGCCCTGGGCACTGAAGATAGCTCGGCTGATTCAAGCATCAGCCCCAGCCGAGGGTTGCCAGGTAAATCCCAGTCAGGGCACATACAGGAGTCTGTCTCACTATCTTTCCTCCTCTCACTTAAAAAGAGAGAGAGAGAGAGAGAGAGAGAGAGAGAGAGAGAGAGAGAGAGATCCTACCATGCTTCAGAAACTGAAGTTTAGTCCATGTAAATTTTTAGCAAAAGGCTAGCAAAAGATGGTGATGATGAAAATTAAACAGGGCAGATAATGGTCGGTCTGGTGAGCCCTTGTGCCCAGATAATTCTCACACCCTGCTCATCTCCTCCTGACCCAGTTTTTCTTCTGCCTGTCACAGCTGCAGCAACCTGGTAGCACCTGCCTCTGTGATGCCTGGTATTTTCCTTTCCCAGGGCTGCTTTTCTGCATTTGCAGCACAGCAAACCTGGATATGAGAAGAGTTAACACCTCTTGTGAGGGCCCTAACCAGTGGAGTCAGAAACCAGGCGGTGAACTGCACCCTCTTCCTTCCCCTAGTGGACACTTGTAAGGAACAGAGAGGCAGTCTAGACTGTTCCTTGGAATGTCCAGACAGATCGAGCCCAAGTGCCCTTAGCAGTGACCAGCTCCTACTTCATTCTTCCCAGCCCTGCTCCCAGTTTTAGGTGACTACTTCATAAAATAAACAACTACCTACAAAAAAAAAATACCACCTACATATAAACCCTGTCTCAGACTCTGCCTTTGGGGATAGCCAGGTTGAGGCATGTTAGACCATTTGAATTTTATCCAGCAGGCAGTCAAAGAAAGCATATTTTTAGCAAATCATACCCTCTCTCTAACAGGAAACAACAAGAGGCCGAGAGTGGGGAACAAACTCATAGAACTGACTGCTTGGTAAAGGTCTCCATTATTTTCTTATCACCATTATGTCAGGAAGTTGTCCAAGAACAGGCCACAGAAAAAGTCCATACTCTGTCCTCTGCCCCTGCAGCTGTGGACTAGAAGAATGGCAACTGCATGCATCTTCTAAGACAGGGGTCGGGAACCTTTTTGGCTGAGAGAGCCATAAACGCCATATATTCTAAAATGTAATTTCATGAGAGCCATACAATGACCTGAGTACGTTACATATCATACAATAAAAATTTGGTGTTGTCCTGGAGGACAGCTGTGATTGGCTCCAGCCACCCGCAACCATGAACATGAGTGGTAGGAAATGAATGGACTGTAATACATGAGAATGTTTTATATTTTTAACGTTTTTTTTTTATTATTAAAGATTTGTCTGCAAGCCAGATGCAGCCATCAAACGAGCTACATCTGGCTCGCGAGCCATAGGTTCCCGACCCCTGCTCTAAGACCTGGGCCCACCTCTGAGGCCACGGCATCCACAATACTGCTGTTTCTTCCATCCTCCTATCAGTTTCTCTGTCTCTTCTAGAGCCCAGAGAGTCAGGGCTATTCTCCCTGACTGGTACCATTGGAAGTACACTAAATCTTAAAACCAAAGAATTTTGAAGATCAGGAAATAAATGGGCCTGCTGGGTTATTTGGTTTTAAAGTTGTCTTGGCTTCTCTCTCTTCCGGATGCTTTCAATTTTTGCTCATATTATAATATGGATAAATCACAAACTTATCATAGCCAGAATATTTTCACATAAAGAATACTGGAGGTAACACCATACATTTGGCTTAAGGATCAAGTTTAGTTTTCATAAAATAGAATTTAAAATATTATTTACTCTTACTATTAGAGTAAGTAACCTAAAAAGGATAACATGCTTATTACCTACTGTCCATAATGATTTTAACCTTCATTGCCATCTCATGAACATGAGACACTGTGTAACCCTGCTGAAAACAGTTTGTTGAAATCTCAGCTACAGTGATTATGCTTTAATCACTACACAGACTTAATGGGTTTCAATTGTGATAAAAAAGATAGCAGACCTTAATGTGTCTGATTCTTAAGCTATTTAAGCAATATACATTCATGAAATAACACAAATATCATGAATGAAAAAATATATACTAATTTTAATCAAATTTATTCTATTTAATAGTCTAATTAAATTGCAGTGTTTACTTCAAACTATTACATATTAAAAATAAGAGAATGGTAAAAGTACTGCAACTATGGTATTTACAACATATCTAGGGTTAAATTTTTATTGACTAACATGCAAAGTGGCTTAAAAACTATTACCACTGTCATATCTTACCTGTATATATCAGACTGACTGTATTCATAAAGTTTCTTTTCCAGATCCAATCTCTTCTTTTCACTATGGTACAGAAAGAAAATACTTTATGAATAATTATACTGATAATAGGCTGTCAAATTTAGAATATGATCTCCTTTGAAATCACACTTTTGTGAGAATATCTCTCTGGTCTAAGAAGCAGAAAATGCCAGCTGTGTTTAAAACTCAAGACATGAAAATACTTATTAGTCACCAGGGATGCCTAAAAGCAAAGGGGACACCAATACAAACTGAAAGAGAAAGATAATCAAAGTAAGTGGGAAATGCCCAAAGAAAAGGCTGGGAACCAGGTTCATTCATTCAGAAAGGTATTTCTTGAGTGCCTTAATGAGCCAAGCACTGTTCTAGGCCTAGAGATCGATATGGTGAATGGCAACCAAGAACCTTATCATTAGGCAGCTCTGACACTCTAGGGGGAAGGATAGACAATAAACAGATTAATATGTAAAATAAAACATGGCCAAACTTCTCAGAGATGCTGGCACTTGAGCAATGGGGTTCTATCAGGACTGGATATGATGCTTCCACAAATCCACCTTGGACTAATGACTGGTGGCTTGCTCTGCTACAAACCAGTCAAGCTTGGGCAGAGCCAAGTGGCTGAGTTAGGGATAAGTCTCTAAAAAGTAAACCTGGCCTCACTGACATTTAATGAAGACCAAGTCACTTAACACTATCACTTCAAATTTGGGAGAATTTTTTTTTATAACTTTGAAACATCACCACAATCTGTCACTAACTGCTATTCCCTGGAGCTACTACCAGTAAAGACTTAGCCATGATGTACAGACAGGTGAGTGCTGCCAGTAAGCTAGGAGACAGCTTACCCTGCACCCCCATCCTGAGCAAGAGGCAGGGGAAACTAGGCAGCAGAGGAGGGGGCAACAGCCAAATTCAAAGGGCGGAGGGATAACTGGGGAATGGGGCTCTGTCCCAGTCCCGAGAGGAGCCATTGGTAGGTTAACCACAGAGGGCTCCACCTGACCACCACCAAAGTACCAGCCTCAAGCTCATGTAATCGAAGTCACATTGCTAATCCAAATTACCATGAACTAAAGGCCGAAAGAGAAATCACATAATGTCTGAGAGAAAAATGCTAAAAAAAAATACTGTGAATCAAAGACAAGGAGTCCAAAAGAAAGTGAGCTCAGGTTGGTCTCCCAAGGGAAAGAGGCTGAGCCCACATTACATTTGTGAGCTCTTAGTTTGTTCTTTAAAAAAAAAAAAAAAGTCCTAAATGTACTCTGTTAGCTACATTATAGATAAAGTAAATTTGTTTAGCATAATTTAACCAAAATTCTTTTAATGGGAAAATGGGGTACCAAATCCAAATATTGAATCTTTGCTTGGGGAACACATCTATTCCTTAGCTGTAATATGCCTGTGTATAAAAAGGATAAAAGATCAAAAGGAAAAAAATATAGAAACACAATTTTTAAAACTGATAGCTTCTCATAGATCTGAACTTAGAAGAGAAGAAAATATGGCATAATTGTTTCCATGTCAGCAAATTTTATTAGTCAGTTTTTTCTCTTCTAAGGTTCAGTGATCAACAGGATACTTAACTCATGAATAATGAATGACTGGACAATGTAAGCAATTTGTCATTAACTTACAAGGACAAAAAGACTCTTAAATGAATCTATGACCTTGTACCCTTGGTGTCATGCTTCCTTTCTGTGGTATTCCTGCTTAGAAAGTATGACCAACATCTGGTCATAAGGAAACATCAGGCGAACCCAGTTTGAGGATCACCCTCTGGAATGCAAACTGTACTCTATGAATCTGTCAGGAACACAAAAGATAAGGAAAGACAGAGAAACGGTTCCAGAGTGGGAAAGACTATAGAGGCATGGCAACCACATGCAACCTGGACTCACAGATGGGATCTGAAACCAAAAAAGAAAAAAGACAGTGTTAGGACAACTGCTGAAATGGGCAGTTGTTGAATTTGATTGGGCCTGTGGACTGGTATGTCAATGTTGATTTCCTGACTGCGAGGGCTATATGCTGATCATGCAAGAAAGTATCCTTGCTTTTCTGGAAATACACACCAAAGTTTTTAGGAGTAATGGGGCATCATATCTATAATTCTCAAGTGATTCAGAAAAAAACCTAATAACTTTATTTTTTAAATCCTTTTTGTCATTTATAGTTGACATACAATATTATATTAGTTTTGGTTGTACACCCCAGTGATTAGACATTATATAACCTTCTAAGTGATCATCCCAATAAATCTCATATCCATCTGACACCATACATAGTTATTAGAATATTATTGTTTATATTCCCTATGCTGTACTTTACACCTCCCATGAATAATAATTTTAGGGAGGAAGACAGAGATATAGAAAATGTAATAAAGAGTTGAGGAACCTGAGTTAGGGAAATATTAAAGGGTTTTTGTCCTATACTTGCAACACTTTTGTAAACTTGTATTTCAAAATAATTTTAAAAATTCACCTATGACTTCTAGTGAAAAAGGACTGCACTTGAGAAATCCAGTGGCTCCCAAGCAGCAAGTTCTTTTAAATAATGAACGTGAAACTTCTTTGTTCCTGCTCAACTTTCAGTACACAGTCAACCAATGGTCGTTGGTGCCAATTCAACATCATCAGACCCCCGATGTGGAGTGAAGAAGTAAAGTTTATACAGTGTGAAACAGCTCAACTGTGATACAGCATGGCTACAAAAACAGCCCAGCTGTGAGGCAGCTCTGGGACCAGACCCCCTCACTCACAAGACAGCTCTGCTCCTATGAGACACTGAGCCCTCACAGACAGAGGGGAAACTTGCATACGTGGACCAAGTCCATAGCCCTGATTGGTCTGTGCTCATGCAAATGAGGGCTCCATATCTTCACAGTTTGATTGGTCCAAAAGGTACTGTTCTGATTGGTCAGGATAGAGCCACTCTGGTTGGCTGGTGCTATGCAGCTCTGATTGGATGAGGAAAGCCTCAACCCTATTGGTTGAAATAGGATTCCAGGATCTCCTTTATAAGGTCTGGTTCCTATGACAGAAACACAGTGCAGGTAGGCAGTTCAACACAGGGCTCTCCCTGAAGTACATGTGTAGAAACACATGCAAGGCTGTTTTTGTTTGTTTTTGTTTTGAGCCCAGTTAGCCACCAGTATGCCTTCTTAGTAGGTGTCTTCCTTCTCATGATTTACAATATAGACAGCTGTTGGTCATTCTTGTTCTCTATTGTGATGCTTCACACACTGAAAAACCACAATCAAATACCTCTTGGTCTTCTACTCCATGCAAAATGATTCTAATCTCATTAACTCTCAACCTAGGCCTATTTTTTTAACTTCCTCATCCATGCTGTATCAACTCTAAATGCTATCTTTCATATGTGGTGTTTTATTTTTTTGTTTTGTTTTGTTTGTTTTTTTTGAGCAAGCAAGCAAGGGCACCCATGTGCGAGAGATGGAGGGACAGACAAGGATAGACAGGAAGGGAGAGAGATGAGAAGCATCAACACATAGTTGTGGCACCTTAGTTGCTTATTGCTTTCTCATATATACCTTGACCCCGGATCTCCAGTTGAGCCAGTAACCCCTTGCTCAAGCCAGCAACATTGGACTTCAAGTCAGCGACCATGTCTATGATCCCATGCTCAAGCCGGTGAGCCCATACTCTAGTCGGTGACCTTGCAGTTTTGAACCTGGGTCCTCAGCTTCCCAGGAGTCCCAGGCAACATTCTAACCACTGCACCACCACCTGGTCAGGCTCTTTCATATGTTTTAAATTTAAGAGTTAAAACCATATATTTACTCCAGTAAAAATCCAGAGAAAGGCTTATTGACAGGATCCCCTTGCAATTTCCACATATTATTTAATAAATCTTTGAAACACTTAGCCTTGGGATGGATGTGTACCATAGTCTATGCTTTCAGTTACCTGCACCCCCTTCCTTCAATCCCCACCCCAATCATCTTAAGTTTCATACAGCTGAGCAGTCCTTAAAACATAGCCATGTGGTTTAGTTTTGTCCTTTTAAGCCACTTGACTATTCCAGTTTTGTCTCAATAGCATCTTCAGCTTTACTCAACTAATATCTCAGTGTCAATTTCGGAACTATTATGATATCTCAGCCTAAGTCAATACTGGCATTGAAAAAAACTATCTGGTTAATGGGCCTTTTAAAGGGATGCTTTTATGTAATTGTAAGAGTCAATTCCACTTATGTTTCCACCATGCTTGTTTGTAGCACTATAAACACTGTAACAAGTCACTTCACTAGGCGCTTTTGGAATCAATGATTGACTTTTACCACAACTCAGAGAAAATACTATATACAAAAAGGAAAAAAATGTCAGAATATAAAATTACATCTATGTGTGACTACAACTAAGACAACCTGAACTAGAAATATACCAGTTACAAGGGGGAAAGCCTAGTTATTAGACCAGCTATCATAGCAATGATCTACCTTAAAGAGGGCCAAGAAAGGGCACTAATTTTTTACCTCCCACTCCCAGGACATTTCTGATAAAGCAGCTGTTACTTCCTAGGGTTTCAGCCTATAAAATTATTCTTGAGTTTTAAGAGACAATGGTCCTCTGGTCACTGGAAAAAGGGGGCAGGGATAGTACAGCTAAACACTCAAACAGGAAGCAATGATATTCAGTTTACTCTACAAAACTACACCTTTCAATTTTTTTTACTCTGAGGATCATTACGCTAGTAGAGAAAAAATGTCTGTGGCCTGACTTTACATATTAATCACGGCCCCTCATTTCTGGTGAAGATGTCAAGTTCAAAGAAGCTGAATGATCTACTCAAAGTCACACAACTGTTCGTGGACTAGAACCCAGGTTTCCACATTTCTATTGCAATTTTCTCTGAATCCAAAGTTATTTACTTCTGTTTTTATTAACTATATGTTACAACTAGTCATAGACTTCTAAAATCAAAAATTGAACACATACAGCAGCGGTTCTCAACCTGTGGGTTGCGACCCCGGCGGGGTCGCCTAAAGCCATCGGAAAATACATAATGCATATCAGGTATTTAC
Organism: Saccopteryx bilineata; assembly: GCF_036850765.1. NCBI lineage: Eukaryota > Metazoa > Chordata > Mammalia > Chiroptera > Emballonuridae > Saccopteryx > Saccopteryx bilineata. The sequence goes on from NC_089495.1 coordinate 167,429,418, forward strand.
ATTCCGAATCATAACTGTAGCAAAATTACAGTTATGAAGTAGCCACCAAAATTATTTTTTGGTTTGGGGTCACCACAACATGAGGAACTGTATTGCGGGGTCACTTCATTAGAAAGGTTGAGAACCACCGACATACAGCAACAAATTTGTACTGACTTAAAACAAATCTCCAAATACAGAACCATGAATATGTTATACAATATGACTCAAATTTTTCAATTTCAACAGTCTTGCTTAATAGCTAAAGCATTAAGTGTTAAACATAAAGTGAGCAATAATAATTACATAGTTCTACTATAGGGATGCAGCCAGGTGTTCTAGCACAGGAAGCAAAAATGATAACTCTCAATTCATTTAGTTCAAAAAGAATACCATTTGAACCAGTAACATTTTGGAATTTGAACTTGGACTAAGAGATTCAAATAACTAAAGGACTAGAGTAACTTAGCTACTCTTTAACAGAACAGAGTCAAAAAGCACTTAAGTATACTAATGCACAGAGCAATGCCTTGTCTCTTGATTACCGGGTATGTGTAGACACTTAATACCATCTTTGATATAACACACTGTCCACTTTTCCTCGTTGACTGGAAAATGGTCATTATTTAGTGGCAATATGTGGCTACTCCAGTTCTATACAAGACATTCATAACTCCTGGACACTCTCTGGTAGACTTTGGGATTCCTTCCATTCATTCAACAAACATTTATCAGGCCCTTCCTCCATGTCAGATACTCTATCACTAGCTAACAATCCAGCTAGACATGATTCCTCTCCTGGAATTCTCAGTATAGGCAGGGAGCAAGTCCTAAGCCATTTTCTAGCATGCTGTAAGAATCCAAGGTCACATAAGTTAGGGAATCTGTTGTCAATACTTGGTGGAGAGGATGAAATTCAGGAAGTGATTTTTCAAAAATGGAAGTCGGAGGTCACTGGAGTGGGTGAGTAGTGGCATGTCAGAATGAAAATAGGGTGTAGAGAAAGATTAAGAGATAAAATATGATTAGAGCAATTAAGAGGGCCTATTGTAGATGCTCTATAAATACTTGACAAGAATTAAGGCTAAGCCTGACCTGTGGTGGCGCAGTGGATAGACCTTCGACCTGGAACAACGAGGTCGCTGGTTCAAAACCCTGGGCTTGCTGGGTCAAGGCACATAGTACAAACAATCAATGAACAACTAAAGTGAAGCAACTATGAACTGATACTTCTGGTTCTCCCCCCTCATCTCTCTGTAAAATCAATAAATAAAAAATCTTAAAAAAAGAGAGAGATAATGAAAAGAATTAAGGCTAACATGAGACGAATATACTTTGTTTCAAAAACCACTCCTGCCTTTACATGTAATTTTAGAATTGTCACACACACAGCTCTCCTCTTCACTAAAATGATTTTGTAACTTTTAACATTAAACTTTTTATCAATAGATCAAAAATCTATTTTCCTGTCAACTGAGATTTCTAATTTCAATTAATTTAACAGCTAAATAATAGTTCCAACGACTTAGCTTTTATGTTATTTATAGTAAATTATAATTTTCTCTTTATGTGCTCTTAGATCTGTTTTCAGTGGTTCTTTCATGTTTTAATCAGGATATTAATCAAGGTATCATAAACCCTCTGGAAGCTGGACTTTTCTTGCTGAAAGTTCATCCTTGCGCTGGAAATCTGGCTCCCAAAGTCTTCTGTATTTAAACAGGGCATGCATCTCTCTTTCTCTCTCTCTCTCTCCCCCCCCCTCCCCGTCTCCCTCCCCCCCTCTCTCTCTCTCTTTCTCTCTCTCTCTCTCTCTCACACACACACACATACACACACACGCGCGGTCCTGGACCTGTCATCACGCCTGCAGTGCAGCTGTCAGGGTGGGATGACAGTCTGAAGAGGTCCTAGGGCGGAGGCGTGTAGATGGGGACTAGAAAAATTCACAAGGCTTGATGGAGAATGACAGGCAGGAGAACTCCCACCCTCCTTCGGGCAGGAGTGCCGCGGCGCAACCTGCAGTGGTAGACCCCCAGTGAGTGAGGTGTCTCCGGTAAACTTTGTCCTCCAGGCCCCACCCGGAGCCCAGGGGAACACTGGCGGGATTGAGAGGGGGTGGGCACCAGCTGACCCTCGGAGCAGGCCGGTTCCTGCCCCCGCTCCGATAGGCCGTACCTGTCCCGCAGCCCGCGCTGGAGGCGGCCCAGCCGCTCGTAGTAATCGGAGCTCGCCATAGGCGAGGACCCCGAAGAGGCCCGGCGCATGCCGCCCGCCGCGGCTCCCGCGCGGCACCGCCTCCGGGCCGCGGGAACTGGGTTGTCCTAGGCGACGGCCCCACCATGCACCGCGGGTAGACGCCGCGCCCCAAAGTCGTTCGAGGGGGCGGGGCTCCGCGGAGGGCGGGGCGCCGGCGGTGGCGTGGGCGGGGCGCCGGCGGTCTCCGAGGAGTGAGCGGAGGTTGCACGCCGGTTTGAGGCTGTAGGCTGCGTGGGCTGATTCCAGAGGCATGTTCCCCCAGAGACGGGCGTCGTCCTTCCTTCTAATTCTTCGCAATTTTCCTAGGAGAGACTTAAACCCTTCTCGGAAACCATTCTCTTAGAGCCAAGTCAGAAGTCTACCTCTGATCTCGGCCCTCAAGAGGATGTGGGCTGAGCTGGAGCAATTCACGTGATCAATTTTGTCTTTGGCATCAGATTGCATTAATTTTACAAGATGAATTCTCTTCCGTCTGGCCACCTCTTCCTTCCTTCTTCCCAGAATTTGCGGAGGGCTAAGCCCTGTGCTAAGCTTGTTTTCCTTCCAGCACTTAGAAGTAAAATGAAACACCACCAAATATATGACAAAACAAAAACCAAGCTATTGTGTGTGCTCAGATGGTAGAACAACCCCTTGCATGAAAATCTGTGCTGTCCCTAGGCTGTGTTCAATTCTGTAGGTCACATTACCGGTTGGTCAAGAGGGAAATGTCGCTGACAAGTTGCTTGCGAAGCTGACGTCTATGCAGACATCTTTGGTGGACAAATGCCCCATAGACTCCTTCAGCCGTGATTCTGAATCCAGGCTGCCTGGGCTCAGGTCCTTTCTCCTACTGCCCGTGGCTGTGTGACTACCCACGTGCAAGTCAGCCTCCTGAAGCACGAGGCTCCTCATATGTAAACCAGTGAGGATGTTACTGCAGGACCCAACTATGCCACTGTCAAAATGATTCGATTCAGAAATGTATGTGTTTGAAAGAGGGCCCATCAATTTTTATCCTCCTCATCAACTTCCGGGAAAAGCTTCCAGAAGAAAGACCACCATATTCCAAAACCACAGAGCAGAAAAGAAACTATAGAGTCTGTTATTCTTCATTTCTTTTGGTTTCTTTTCTCAATTGCTAAATTCACTTACTTATATTATATATAAGGTGTGACTTAAACTAGTAAGTCAATCATTAGAGAGCGAGATGGACCACTCATCATAGGTCAACAATTCAAAATTATATTAGTCTTTCCTTCACATTTACCAGGTCCAGGGCAAGAGAATGAATAAAGTATGAATGATCCTCATACCACCTGTCAAAATATTAAAAAAATATATAAATCAAGATGACAAATGATAAATAAAATGTCTCTCCTATCTTGACCATTGTACCTTCATAAGAACTTGGAGAGTGGCAGGGGAATTGAGTCCTCTGACTCTTTGCTCAGCCCATCCCCTACTTACCACCCCAGGCTCAGTTCTGCATCACAAGGGGCCACACCACAGTCAGGGATGCATGTGTCTCTCCACTTACCCCACCCCTGCCCCTACCCCAGTCCTCAAATCCCAGCTCTGTCCTCATTTCCACCTCAGCCTCCTCTTGGCAACTCCTCAGGCCTAAGGGTGTGCACATCAGTGACAGACACCCTTGCAGGAGGGACCCAGGAAAGAGTTGTTTAAAGAAGCTTGGCCCCTTCAAGCAGGAAACATCAGGATGGTGGGGGGACCTGGCATGTGTTCTAGAAAGAGGGGTGAGGGTGAGCTCAGAGCAGGCATACTCCCTGGCCCTGGGGCCTCCTTGCCTTCAGGGCCAGAACAGGCCCTGTAATATATGGAAGCCAGGCCATGGACCCTCTTGCCCAGAATATGCTTTTATTTTACTTTTATTTAGTTATTATATCAAATCATTGTGCCAAATTGATGCCATTGTAGTGCAAGGTTTACCTTATTGATTTTAGTGCAAATGATGTTTTACTACAACCCTGGCAAAAAAAAAAAAAAAAGTGTTTTAAGGATTTTTTTTAAGGTTCAATCTCACCCAGAGTAGTTTTTGGAGGAAAATAAAAATCCTCCAAACAATTAACATAACTCATTATTTTCAGCAAAAGCAGAGTAAGAGGATGAGGCAATCATTTAGCATCCCAAATTTTCATTAGGCCATTTTAGGAGCATCTAAAATTAAATACAATAAAAACAGTAAATAGATAATTCCAATTAATTATAATTTGAATTCTATGGTTGATTTATTAATGACATATGACAAATCTAGAGGCAGGACCTCTTTTATGAACAATAGCACATAGCAAACTAAATAAAGATTTCTAGAATATTTATGCTAAAATTATGCATTCTAAATGGTGGCAGACTTAATAAATTCAGAATTCTTCACTTGGAATATTTAATTTGCTGGAGCACTCTTTTTTAATATTGTTCTCAAATCCCTTTATATTAGCAGAGCTGATTTCTATAAGCAGCTCTGCTTTGAGCTTACCTGGACTGTAGGCCATCAAGTCTACCTAGATCGTCAAGAGTTCCTATAAACCACAGAATATCTCAGCTGAAAGTTAGAAAGAATCTGGCCTCATTTTCTTTTCTAGAGAGAAAAATGGTTCAGGGCAGGTAAATGACTTGACCAAGATGACACAGCTGATAACGTATGTAATATTAATAAGTCTAATTCAAAAGATGGGCTCCTCATAGCACCATTAAAGAAACAGCAAGGAAAGGTCTATAGTCACAAGAATCTTTTGTGGGTGTGGGTGTGTGTGTGTGTGTGTGTGTATGTGTGTGTGTGTGTAACAGAGACAGAGAGAGGGACAGACAGGCAGGAAGGGAGCAAGATGAGAAGCATCAACTCTTCGTTTGGCTCCATAGTCTCCTTAGTTGTTCATTGATTGCTTTCTCATATGTGCCTTGACCAGGGGGGCTACAGCAGAGCGATTGACCCCTTGCTCAAGCCAGCAACCTTGGGCTCAAGCCAGTGACCATGGTGTTGTCTCTATGATCCCACGTCAAGCTACTGGCCCTGCACTCAAGCTGGTGAGTCCCCGTTCAAACCAGATGAGCCTGAGCTCAAGCCTGCAACCTCGAGGCTTGGAATCTGGGTCCTCCATGTCCCAATTCGATGCTCTATCCACTGTGCCACTGCCTGGTCAGACACAAGGATCTTTAGTAGACCATATGAAAATGCTGTTTCTATAGCTCAAAAACAGTTGAATCAATGAATGGAAAATTGGTTTTGAAAATATGTTGAAATTGTAAATTTACATTTTAAAATATAAATCCCATGCAATTTTAAAATGAACTCTGTATAGTTGTTTCCAAGTTACAAACATCTAACTTATGTACAACTCATACTTACAGATGAAGCACCATAAGGGCTATTGGTAATCAATTGCACTTGGATATCAGTAAAAGTGATATCATAGAATTACTCAACTCCCCTGGCAATAAACTAACCAGTGAAGACCTTATGAAACTAGAGCAGCAGATGATACCATTTGGGGAAGAAAACAGGGACCTAGAAACTCTAGAACTGAAAAAGTTTTCTACAAAAGTGTTAGCTGATGCTTTTCATCTCATTGAAGCAAGAATGGCAAAGTTAGAGGAGCAAGATCCTGATACAGAGAAGTTCACCAGAGTTTACTGTACAGTTACGGAAGGTCTGAGATGCTCCAGGGCCATTTATGATGAGAAAAAGGAAAGTTCCATACAAACCTCTCTGATGCCTATTTCCAGAAACTGACTCCAGCAGCAGAATCAAACCCTGTCTCTAACACCAGTCCCATCCTCTCCAGCAAGTCCATTATCTTCTGCATCATCCAAGATTGGTTAAGGTTGTATTTGAAAATGTTTAAGTATTTATTTGCACAGAAAAGTAAAATTACTATGTTAAGACAAACATCTTTCTAAGTTGTACTTAATAGGTAAATGTACCTGTTCCAACTTATATATAAATTCAGCTTAAGAACAAACCTACAGAACCTATCTCATTTGTAACCCAGGGACCACCTGTATTTGAGTCAATAACTCCTTGAATATTATATTAGTTTGCTAGGGTTGACATAATAAGATACCACAAACTGGATGCTTAAACAACAAAATTTTAGAGTGTCATAGTTCTGAGGGCCGGAAGTCTTGAGATCAAGGTGTTGGCAGGCTTGGCTCCTTCTGAGGGTTGTAAGGAAGAATCTATTCCATTCCTCTCCCCTACTTCCTGGTGGTTTGCCAGCAGTCTTTGGTATTCCTTGGTCTCTGTCTGCATCTTCATAGGCATAGTCCCTGTGTACCTGTGGTCTCCGAACTTCTTTGTTTATAAGGACACCTCCCATACTGTATCAGGACCTCACCATCCTTCAGTATACCCTCATCTTAACTAATTACATCTGCAATGACCTTATTTCCAAATAAGGTCACATTCAGAGGTACTGGGAGTTGGAACTTCCACATATGAATTGAGAACACAATTCAACCCATAACAGACATGAACATAAGAAAGTATTTTATTTTGCAATCACTATGCAGAAATGTTAGACAACGCAGCCTGTGCTGTTTAGAATATTTGATTTGTAAGTAGAGATGACTCAAAGTAGAAGGTGGGTGAAAGGGTGCAATGCCACATGTATGTGTGTGTGTAACCACTCCTGCCACTGAGCATTCACACTAGTGTAAGCATTTATTGTCTCGTTTAAACCCCATGACAGCTTTTTTAGGGCACACAAGTCTAAGCAACTGCCTAAGATCATGCTGCCAGGAGTACTGCTAGAATTGGCGAACAGACCAACCTGTTTCAATTCCCAAATTTATCCTTTCTTACCTTCCATCTATATGGCCTTGAAACTCTTCATTTGACATCCTTTCTAGCAGTTACATGGGTCTACATGACCTGGTCTAGCCAATAAAATGAGAGAAGAAGTGATATAGCCACTTGCAGGCCTGGCACCAAAACATGCTGCATGCGCTTCTCCACTTTTCATTAGCTAGTCAGCCAGATGCAGAAGATCCAGTAGAGAACTTCAAGGTACTGGAAGAGGAGCGGATAACGAAAAGGCATAGGAATGTGTCTTGGGCAAGAAATAAACCTTGTGTTGAGTTACTGATATTTTTGGGTTGTTTGTTTCAGCAACTGACATTTTTCCTGACTAATATACAAGTCTCCTCTGCAACAGTTACACAAATGTAATAAAATATCTATCCATAACATTTTCATTGAGGACTTATGTGACTACCCAGTTGGTCAAAGAGACTGCAAACGTAGGACTCTGAGATTAAGAGTCAATATATGAAGAAAGAGGCCTCAAGAGTGAAGGTATTGTGTCTTCATGACACAATGAAAAAACTTCTAAAACCACTCTTTCCAGTGGGACTTAAGCAATGATGGAAATGTTCTATTCTGTGCTGTGGTGGCCACTACCCACATGTGGCTATTGAGCAGTCAAATGTGGCTAAATGCAAGTAAGGGACTGAATTTTTAATTTAATTTTATTTTAATTAATGGCAATTTAAATTTTAGAGGACACGGACCTAGTGCTACAGTGTTGGACAGTGCAGATCTAGAGATAGAGATAAAGATGGCTAATTAAGGTCGGGGCTAAAGAGAGGTCATAAGTCACAAGAAGTGGAAAGGTAGGAGACAGAAGATAAGATGCCATTCTTTGAAAGTGTGATGGTTAATTTTATCTATCAATTTGGCTAGGCCATAGTGCCCAATTATTTGGTCAGACACTAGTCAAGATGTTGTTGTAAAGCTATTATTATTATTATTTTACAATTTATTAACATTTCAATCAGTAGACTTTGAGTAAAGGAAAGTGCCCTCCATATTGTAGCTGAGCCTCATTCAATCAGTTGAAGGTCTTAAGAGAAAAGACTGAGGTCTCCAGAGGAAGGAATTTTGTTTACAGACTACATTTGGGCTCAGAACTGCAGCATCAACTCCTGCAGAAATGTTCAGTCTATGGTATTTACCCACTGAATTTAGACTTTAAAGCTCCCACAACAAGCTAATTTCTTAAGATCAATGTCCTTCTTTCTCTCTGTCTCTCTCCAGATAATCAGATACAAAATTTTATATATACAGGTTTTGTTCTCTGGTGGACCCTGACTAATACAGGAGGGCAAGAGTTACTAAGAACCTTTTTCTTAAGAATTGGATGAAAATTCCAATAAATAAAACCTAAAATTTCCCATTTGATTTTATATCATGTAAACTGACAAGTAATGAGTGGCTCTTATGAGTTACATGAACACCAAGTAATAGTCAAAAATGGAATGACAGAAGAGTTGAATGGCTTTAGCTAGAGACTCACTTCTTGAATAAAATGAGCACACTGTCTCACCACTCTTGCATGCCTATGGTTTTTAATGAAGTCCTCCAATGTGTACCTTCATAAGATCGCCAGAATTATCCCTTTGTTGACAGAAAGGAAGACTCAGAGGTGATAGACTTGTGGCACCAAGTCCTTGTACTCTTCTCCTTGCAGGTCTGGCTGGTGGCTTGGTTCTGCCTGGGAGGGACTGCTCCCCAGCCCTCGCTCCCTGGTGTGAAAGCAGCATCCCTGCATCCCTATAGGTCCTGATGTCACATATGAACAATCTTTGAATGCTGAGATTCTCCTCAAAAATCATTTGGTGAATTTCATAATTGTTTGCCACTTGGATATACTTCTCCACAGGGTTCAACAAGTACTCCTAACAACAAGGATGGGAAACAAAGGGATGCACTAGGCCTCTTCCTACAATTCACAGGCAGATTGAAACCAGAGGGTTTTGTATAATAAATACCATTTAAATTGATGGCTATGAGTCTGTGTTTACAAGGTGACAGATCACTTGGTATAGAACATTCTACTTCTTATCATCTGCAATTATCCATGGTATCTTTCTTTGTAGAAATGTTGACTTCATTTATTCTTGGGGCACCTGGACGGTGACTGCCCTCCCTGCTCCAACAAATACTTGCCATTGTGTCCTAGAAAAATGTAGAACACAGTGGTTGAGAATTTTGGCTCAGGTTCCCCTTGGTGTGGTATACTACCACCTCCTCTTATTAGCCGTGTGACCTTGAACATGTTACTTAACCTTGCTGTGCCTCACATTTCTCATCTGTAAAGTGGTGATAATAACAGTGCCTTCCTCTCAGGCTTGTTGAGAAGATTAAATGTGATGCACTTCAAATCGTGCCTGGTAGAGTTAGACCTCAATGAACATATCTGTCATCACTTCTTCAGAAGCCCAGAAGAGTCTCCCTCTGAAAAGACAGAGTCATCAGAGGTAAGAGCCCATGTTCTGCTTCTTACTATTTATTTCTGTCTCTCAAGGCACTTCCTAAGCTTTCTTTTGCTCCTTCTTTATCAATGCTGCTGGCCCTGCATTCACATGCCCACACAGAGGGGTCAGGTCCCATGATGTCATCGCTGATGAGTCAGTAGGTGCCATTCAGTTGGGAACCTCAATTGAGATTCAGTTTCATCCTTTTTGTGACAGCCCTGGCAGGTGAAAGAATCCCACCATATCACCCCTCAAGCATAGAAGTCCAGTAACTTACCTTTCTAAAGAGCCTATTTCCAAGTATAGTCACATTCTGAGGTCCTAGGGGTTAGGAATTGAACTATAAATTTGAGAGACAAAATTGAGATCAGAGCAGTCCCCCAGTGTTTCTTTCCCTTAAGAATTCATGACCTGTTGAATCCCCTCCCCCACTAAATCAGGGCTAACTTGTGTGACATCCAAAAATGGCTCCTTTTGTGGTAAATGAACACCATATTGTGAAGAAACCTGAGCAGTCTTGAGGCAGGGGCCATTTGAAGAGTAACTGAGGCTTCCTCCTAACAGCCAGTACCAACTTATCAGCCACAGGAGTGAGTGGGACTGGCTCCCTCAGCCCTGTCCAGCCTGCTGATGACTGCACTTCTAGCCAACATCTGCCTGCAACCTCATGAGAGAGAGACCACAAGCGAGAACTGGCCAGATGAGCTGCTCTGGAATTCTGGTTCAAAGAAACTATGAGATAATACAGTAAATGACTAACAAGTTTAAGCCATTAAATTTTGGAATGATTTATTACACAGGCTTAGATAACTGATACAGCTGAGGTGAAATGGTAGAAACTGAAAAAGTCAATGATTATTATAAACCCACTACCTTTTAGCCATAGAATCATCTGTGGGAATCATTGCCAAGCTTCACAAGCTCACTGTAAAGTGTGTTCTGTTGTCACTGTTTCATTGAGGCCCTAGAGGTTAAGGAACTAGCAGAGGATTTAAATCCATGTGTTTTCTGCTCTATCACTGGATCTCTATTTTGGGATATCCTCACCCAGGGCTGGGCTGTGTACACAGTTAACTATTTGCTATCACTTAGCAGCAATAAAAGTGACCCAAAATGTCTCATATTTACTTTGGAATTCTCCTTTGGAAAAGTCACCTTTGTGCATTCAACATTCTTTTTAATTTTTTCCCCTCTCATATATTTCTTTCCTTTCTTTTAAATTTTATTTTCAATTACAGTTGACTTCAATATTATTTTATAATAGTTTCAGATGCACAGCACAGTGGTTAGACACATTTAATTTGTGAATAGATCCCTTGATGATTCTAGTAACTACCTGGCACCATACACAGTTATTACAATAGTATTAACTATATTCCCGATGCTGTACTTTACATCCACATGACTATTTTGTAATGACCAATTGGTACTCCTTAATCCCTTCACCTTTTTCAGCCAGCCTCCTAACCTTCTCTCATTTGACAATTGGCTTGTTCTCTGTACCTGAATCTGTTTCTGTTTTGTTTGTTTGTTTATTTTATTCTTTAGATTCCATATATAAGTGAAATCATGTTACTTGTTTTTCTTGGTCTGACCCACTTCACTTCTTGGCTATTGTGAATAACATTGCAATGAACACAGGGGTGCATATATGCTTTTGAATTAGTATTTTGGATTTCTTCAGATAAATACCCAGAAGTGAAATCATTGGGTCATAAAGCAGTTCTGTTTTTAATTTTTTGAGGAAACATCATACTGCTTTCCATAGTGGCTACACCAAACTGCATTCCTACCAACAGTATCCAAGGGTTCCTTTTTCTCCACATCCTCACAAACAGCTGTTATTTGTTGATTTATTAATGATAACCATTCTGACAAGAGCAAGGTGATATCTCATTGGGATTTTAATTTGCATTTCTCTGAGAATTAGTGATAGTGAGCGTTTTTCATATGTCAGTTGGCCATTTGTATGTCCTCTTTGGAGAAGTGTCTATTTAGGTCCTCTGCTCATTTTTTTTTTTTAATTTTTCTGAAATGAGAAGCAGGGAGGCAGAGAGACAGACTCCTGCATGTGCCTGACTAGGATCCACCGGCATGCCCACTAGGGATCGATGCTCTGCCCATCTGTGGCATTGCTTCATTGCAACCGGAGCCATTCTAGCACCTGAGGCAGAGGCCACGGAGCCATCCTCAGTGCCCAGACCAACTTTGATCCAATGGAGCATTGGCTGCGGGAGGGGAAGAGAGAGGTAAAGAGAAAGTAGAGGTGGAAAGGTAGAGAAGCAGTTAGGTGCTTCTCCTGTGTGCCCTGGCTGGGAATCGAACCCAGGACATTCACATGCCCCGCAAATGCTCTACCACTGAGCCAACAGGCCAGGGCTTGCTTTGTTTCTTTTTGAATTGCATTGCTTGTTTTCTTGGTGTTGAGCTGTATGTGTTCTTTACAAATTTTGAATACTGACCCCTTATTGGATATACCATTGGTGAATATGTCCTCCCATTTAGTAGGTTGTCTTTTTGTTTTGTCAATGATTTCCTTTGTTGTGCAAACACATTTTAATGCCCCATTTGTTGATTTTTTCTTTTGTTTCCCTTACCTTAGGAGATAAATAGAAAAATATATTACTAAGAGAAATGTCAAAGAGTTTACTGTTGAGTTTTCTTCTAGGATTTTTATGGGTTCAAGTTTTACATTTTAGTCTTTAATCCATTTTGAGTTTATTTTCATATATGCCATAAGAAGGTGATCTACCCAGCTGGGTAGCTCAGTTGGTTGGTGCATTGTCCAGATATGCCAAGGTTGCAGGTTGAGTCCCCAGTGGGGGAATGTATAAGAATCAGTCAATGAATGCATAAATAAGTAAAACAACAAATTGATGTTTCTCTCTATCTTTTTCTCTCCCCACCCCTTCTCTTTTTCTAAAATCAAGAAATAAAAACAATTATAAAAAAGTTAATCTAGTTTCATTTTTCTTTTGGCATAAATCTGTCCAATTTTCCAAACACTATGTTTTGAATAGACTGGTCCTGATCCTATCATATGTTCTTGCCATCTTTGTCATATGTTAATTGACCATGTAGGTGTGAGTTTATTTCTGGGCTCTCTATTCTGTGCCATTGATTTATATATCTGTTTTTATAGCAGTACCATGCTGTTTTGCTTACTATGGCCTTGTAGTATAGTTTGATTTCAGGTAGCATCATACCTCCAAATTTGTTCTTCTTTCTCAAGATTGTTGTGGCTATTCGGGGTCTTTTGTGGTTCCATATCAATTTTTTAGCTCTGAAAAATGCCATTGGTATCCTGATAGGAATTGCATTGGATCTATAGATTACTTTGGACAGTATGAACATTTTAATGATGTTAATTCTTCTTGTGCATGAGCACAATATATCCTTCCATTTATTTGTATCCTCCAATTTTTTTCTTTAATGTCTTATAACTTTCTTAATACAGTTCTTTTATCTCTTTGGTTAAATTTATTCTAGGTATTTTTCTTGATGCAATTTTAAATGAGATTTATTTCTTAATTTTTCTTTCTGATAGTTCTATTTATTTTCTGTGTGTGTGTGTGTGTGTGTGTTTTAGTGTTTTCAAACAAAGATGACTTGTATTGCTTATGAATCTTGGTTTGGCTGGTTGGGACGACCTGGGTTACATATTAGCTGCATTCAACCGGGAGATTAGTTGAGGCTGGAATATCCATGATGGCTTCACTGTTATATCTGGACCTTGATATAGCAATTAGCTGAACCTTTCTTTCCACATGGTCCTGTATCATTCAATGGTTTGGGTTTTTTAAAAAGTGGCTGGCTTCTAGGAGAACTCTCATAAATTTCATTATTTACTTTTAAAGCAATACATCATGCAAAATTCAATTGAAAATATATACAATGAAGATATCCCTGCCACAAGCTCTCAGTTTCTTTTTTCAGAGGCAACCTGCTACCACTTTTTAAATTAGTCTTCTTGAATTATTCTGAGCACAGATCTACATCTATGTCTTATATGTATATGTGTATGTATGTGTATATTTCTAATTTCTATAGATATACCTATTACATCATTTAAAGTACAAATAATAGTATTCTTTATACATTCTGCATCTTAAGTTTTTGCTTAATATATCTTGCAGATCTTTCTATATCAGTATGTAGAGACTTATAGATCTACCCTATTCTTTCTTAACAGCTATATAGTGTTTCATTTTGTGGATATTAAATGAAACTTTTTTATCAGTCCTCTTTTGATGGACCTGTTTTTATTTTATATACCATGAGATCGACAGTGGTGCCATTTAATGTAGTAACATCTATTTTTTTAATTGACTTAATAATGTCACAGGGATAGGCACCTTTCTGGTATACCACAGTGTCACCTTAATACTAGTGGGCCATTTATCAAATGTGTACATGTGCCATGCTTACAAAATCACATGGTCCAGGAAATGCTGTTGACTGATACCTCTGTGCTTTGTAAAACTTAAATCATTAAGTCATATTTAAAGATGTGTTCCACTGCTTTAAGTCTCCTCTTACCAATTTCCATTAGATTTTTAAATACACCATACCACTACTATAACATAATCCTAGAGAAATGATCCTTTTTTGTCTTTGGGGACCAGCACCTGAGCTCTTCTTTTAATCAGCTGTGTATGTGATGGTTGAAATTTTGTACAGTCAGATTTTTTTTTTTTTTTGTATTTTTCTGAAGTTGGAAACAGGGAGGCAGTCAGACAGACTCCTGCATAAATCCTGACTGGGATCCACCCGGCATGCCCATCAGGGGGTGATGCTCTGCCCATCTGGGGCATTGCTCTGTTGCAACCAGAGCCATTCTAGCACCTGAGGCAGAGGTCATGGAGCCATCCTCAGCACCCGGGCCAACTTTGCTCCAATGGAGCCTTGGCTGTGGGAGGGGAAGAGAGAGACAGAAAGGAAGGAAAGGGGGAGGGGTGGAGAAGCAGATGGGCGCTTCTCCTGTGTGCCCTGGCCAGGAATCAAACCCGGGACTCCTGCACACCAGGCTGATGCTCTACCACTGAGCCAACCGGCCAGGGCCTTGATTTGTATTTTGTAATACCAGCCTTGGCAGACAAACACGGCAGAGTCAGTACTGCACTGTTAGAGTCCAAGTACGTGATGCTTGACATTATGTTATCAATTGTTTCAAGTGTATTGTTCCATATCCAGTAAGACTGAAGGTCATAATCTAGAACCAGAACCCCTGGCTTCTTACCATGGCTCTGCTAGTAATTAGCTTTATCATTAGTCAAATGACCTGCCTTGATTTGATTCTCAAAAGCAGATTTCAAGCCCCAGTTTTTGGGCACAATTTTTTTTTCTTTTTTCTGAAGCTGGAAACAGGGAGAGACAGTCTGACAGACTCCCGCATGCACCCGACCGGGATCCACCTGGCACGCCCACCAGGGGCGATGCTCTGCCCACCAGGGGGCGATGCTCTGCCCCTCCGGGGCGTCGCTCTGCAGCGACCAGAGCCACTCTAGCGCCTGGGGCAGAGGCCAAGGAGCCATTCCCAGCGCCCGGGCCATTTTTGCTCCAATGGAGCCTTGGCTGCGGAAGGGGAAGAGAGAGACAGAGAAGAAGGAGGGGAGAGTGGAGAAGCAAATGGGCGCCTCTCCTATGTGCCCTGGCCGGGAATCGAACCAGGGTCCCCCGCATGCCAGGCCGACGCTCTACCTCTGAGCCAACCGGCCAGGGCCATGGGCACAACTAATTTATTTAAGAGATGATCCCATGCCTGACCAGGCAGTGATGCAGTGGATAGAGCATCAGACTGGGATGCAGAGGGCCCAAGTTTGAAACCCCAAGGTTGCTGGCTTCAGCATGAGATAATAGATGTGACCCCATGGTCGCTGACTTGAGCCCAAAGGTCGCTGGCTTGAAGCCCAAGATTGCTGGCTTGAGTGAGGGGTCATTCACTCTGCTATAGCCCCTTGGTCAAGGCACATATGAGAAAGCAGTCAATGAACAACTAAGGAGCTTCAACAAAGACTTGATGCTTCTCATCTCTCTCCCTTCCTGTCTGTCTGTCCCTATCTGTCCCTCTCTCTGTCTCTCTCTCTCTCTCTTTGTCTTTGTCCCAGGAAGTGATTGAGAAAGATGTGAGTAAGAGAAGGGAAGAAAGTAGATATAAGTTGCCTTAATGAACAGGTTGCCACTGTGAACAATGGTGGCTCAATTCAATGGAAACCACTAAGAACTATGTAAAATGGAACAAAATCATCCTGATCAAAGGATAAAAAAGTAGGGTTTTTAAAAATTATCTACCCACTCTTATCACTCATTGGTGGAGAGATGTTTCTGGAGGGGTCTTAACTTCCTAGTGTTTCAAGGCTTCCCTGCACTCTCCTAAGCAGTTCCAGGACTAGAGAGTACCCTGAGGTAGAAAGATGCCAGATGCCCTTGGCTGAACAGAAATTATGAAGGTAATTTTTAGGATGGACCAAGTGGAAATGGTCTCTGATAGAATTTGCTATGCTTAAAAACAATGTTATGTTAGCTAAAAGTAAAGCCTTTGACTACTTAATGGAGTACTTCATCATACGTCAACAAGTAAAGACTTGTTGAGTGCTTACTCTAGATCTAAAGGATGCTTAACACTAGGGAGCACAAAATAAGTTGCCGTAAAGACTTAGAACATGAGGCATGTGCTGTGTGCTTGTCCTGGATGGGTCTTTAATTTACATAATTTCATCAATCCAAATATAGTGTGGCAAGGTGAGCATTATTATCCTGATGCTCAGAGAGGTTTATTGTCTTGTTCAAGGTCCCACAGTAGACAGAGAAACAGAGGTCAGCCCACAGCCTTCTACATAATAAATGCCCACTCAGCTGGTTAAAAGACAGCAGGGAGCCCTGGCTGGTTGGCTCAGTGGTAGAGTGTTGGCCTGGCATGCAGGAGTCCCAGGTTCGACTCCCGGCCAGGGCACACAGGAGTAGCGCCCATCTGCTTCTCCACCCCTCCCCCTCTCCTTCTTCTCTGTCTCTCTCTTCCCCTCCTGCAGCCAAGGCTCCATTGGAGCAAAGTTGGCCCAGGTGCTGGGGATGGCTCTATGGCTTCTGCCTCAGGTGCTAGATGGCTCTGTTTGCAACAGAGTGATGCCCCAGGTGGGCAGAGCATCGCCCCCTGGTGGGCATGCTGGGTGGATCCCGGTCGGGCACATGCGGGAGTCTGTTGACTGCCTCCCCATTTCCAACTTCAGAAAAATACAAAAAAAAAAAAAAAATTAAAAGAGAGCAGGGAGACCAGGCTGTGTCTGTCGTCTGGTTTCTACTGGCTTGCTGAGAACTAATAAGTGAGTTTATCAAGGTTGTAGGATAAAAGATCAATTTACAAAAATTCATTATATTTCTATATACTGGCAGCAAACAATAGAAAATTGAAATAAAAAACCATTTGTAACAACATCAAAAAATGATATACTTAGGGATAAATCTGACAAAAGATGGAAAAGTTTATGCATTGAAAATTGTGAATATTGCTGGGAGAAAGTAAAGAAGATCTAAGTAAATAAAGAGAAATATTCTCCCCAAATTGAACTAAAGATTTAATAAAATTCTAATCCGAATTTCAGGAGGCTTTTTTTTTTTTTTTTGGTAGACATTGACAAACTGACTCTAAAATTCATGAAATGCAAAAGACCTAGAATAGCCAAACAACTTTAAAACAGAAAGAAGTTAACGAAGTAAGACTTATTTCGAGCCTTATTACAGTGCTATAGTAATCTACTGCTTGCTCACAAGGAAACTGTTCAACTGCCCCCGCATGACTTGTTCTGGAGAAGTTGGTGGATACACTCTGAAACCGAAGGGAGATGGAACTAGGGATAAACAAGTCTCACCCTGAATCTGTCTTGGACCAGTTGGTGGCCTTGTGACATTAGCATCTCCAAAACAGTCAAGAAAATGACTTTTTAACTTGTTGATTATATACTTAGTGATATTTTGGCTTTTGTTGTAAAATTGGTAACAACCCTCTTTCTAACTCTCTGTATCACTGAACAGAAACTGTAAATCTATGGAATAAATGTAAGCAAAAAAGTAGAGAAGATGAAATGATTTAGTGGTCTAGAAGGCACAATATGAAATACAGAGAGATCTTCAGGTCAATTGAATATTGAAAGATGTGTAGAGAAACGAAGACTACCAGGAAACCCTAGAGCATGAAGTCAATATTCCCTATGTCACTTCCCTTTTTCTACACCCCACAAGAGTCCTTCAACACTCTAAATTGCATATCCTTCTTTAGCTTCCTTGACTATTTCAAAGCAGAATTTCTCTTTAGGAATAAATTTCTAATAAACACATCAGAAATTGTAATGTTATCATCTTTGGGTAATAAAATAACAAAGAAGGAAAGAATGATCTCTTGTTGGGGTAGAAGGGAAATACAAAAATTTCCCATGACTCCTCAAATCTCAGAGAATGCACCTGGGCATTCCAAGAATAGGAAAATAATTGGACCTCATGTTATTTCCATTAAGACATTCAACTACATCTCCAGAATATTTTGGCTATATCAAATATTATATTGAATAAAATGATTTCTTCTTGTAGAAAATCTGCAGACAAGGTCATTATGCTTTATAAAAGCATCAGATAAAAGCTCCCTTATAATAAAACCTCAGAAATAGTTTAAGGTTTATTTAAGCAACTTTATTGAGAAAACAGAATAAGGCCTCTTTCACCTGAACCTATTAACTTTAACTCTATAACCTCATCAGGTCCTATAATTTTTATAATTTAGTAATTGGTCCATATCATGTTTCATTTTTTCATTAATTATTTTATATTTTGCATGTCTTAGTATTAATAAAATATGTATTATCAATTTAACTATCATCTTATTGATGAGTGTCAGGAATTTGAGAACAAGAAAGTTTGAAAAGACCTAAAGAAAAGGTAAATCTAGAAGGTATTCACTGTAGAGATGAAGAAACTGAGGTCCAGGGCAGCAGAATACAGTAGAGAATGTCAATTACTATTTCAATTAAATATTATTGCACGATAAATGAGTTGTTATTGCCTTTCGTGGTTCTGTGGGTTGCCTGGGTTCAGCTGAATGGTTCTTGCTTGGGGTCTGTGTCAATCAGTATTCTTCAAGGAAACAGAACCAATTATATCCATATATGTATGTATGTATTTTTTCTCTCTATTTTTTTTTTCTTAAGGAATTGGCTGGAAACTCTGGTAGGATTCAGCAGTCTTGAATTTCTTTTCTCCAGAAAACCTCCATTTTTGCTCTTGAGGCTTTCATGATAAGATGAGATCCACCCAACATTATTCATAATGATCTCCTTAATTAAAGTGAACTGACTTTAAATGTTAACTCTATCTACAAAATACCCTCACAGCAACATCTAGATTACTATTCAATTAAATAACCAACCACTGTGGCCTAGTCAAGCTGACACATAGAATTACTCATAATCTCATATCATTATAGTCAGATGTCTTCCGGAGGCTCTATTGGACTGGATGTCCAAGATGACTCACTCCCATGGCTGGTGATTACTGCTGGTCATCAGCTGGAAGCTCAGCTAAGGCTGTTGACCAGTGTGCCAGTCTCATTCCTTTCCATTGGTCTGGAATTCTCTCAGCATAGTGGCTGGGTTCTGAAAGGGAGTAGCTTGAGAACCAGCATTCCACAAGGCAGGAAATGGAGCCTGCTGAACCACGAAGTCCTGTTCCTGGAGCTACACATCATTTTCTCATTTCCATTATATTCTATTGGTCAAAACAATCACGGGACTCAGATTCAAGAGGGTGAAGAATTCAACTCTTGACGGAAATAAAGCAAGGTCCTGCTACAGAATATATGAACTGAGAAATTTAGTTGTAGACATTTTTGGAAAATATAATAGCACTCACCATTTTTTTTAATGGAATTTATTTGGGTGACTGTTAATAAAGACCAGACAGGTTTCAAGTGTATAACTTTATAACACATGTAGTCTTTATCCTTATTCTATACTTCAGAAGACAATTTCCCAGTCCACCAATTCAGATTGTCTGAATAATTCAGGTTACACTGAAGTCTCCAGTTTGAAAACAAGGTCTTCAGATACGATATTTAGCAGGCAGTGGCCAATGGCCCACTCTTGCTCTAAAGAGCTCCTGGGACAGAAAGCTATATCTCAGTCCAGACAGCAAATGTTCCTATCATTGCAGAAAATACATAGGCACGAACTGCCTGGATAAAATAGTCAAGATACTTTTTTCTCCATTGGTCATTTTTAAAAAAATAATTCACACCATATTATGGCTTCCTCCCACTAGCTTAAGGTTTATGAATTTTACCTAGCAGCAGTATGTGTGTAACCATTTCTCTGTGTTGATTTTTTGATAGAAAAATACTAACATACTATTTTTGTGTTGGTATATTAAAAAAAAAAACACTGACACCAGATTAATAAAAGAGATAATATCTCAAGAATGGTCTTGAACACACTTATTAATATTGATCATATTTGTTATAAACCATAACCATAGAAGATTTAGTTGATTGCTTACTAAATTAATCACACTTTCCGGTCAAAAGGGTAAAACACAATTTAGCTGCTAAAGATTTTGAACATACTTTTGGTTAACATTTGTCTTTATGTTAGATTTTTAAAAGGAAATGATTTGATTTGATCTACAATTTGTTTAGAAAACTCTGCTGGCCAACTTCACTAAATCAGTCATTTCCTATAGGAGCTAACCTCTTGCTATACACTATCCATAGCTTATGCTATGATGAGAGGAGACTTAATTTGGAAATACATTTCTTCAAAAACTAAATTCAAACTATATATATATATATATATATATATATATATATATATATATATATATATTTTTTTTTTTTTTTAAAGGCAGGTTGACATAATCATATCTACATCACCCACAGGGGTGGGGGTGGAAGGAGAATGCTCTTTCTTTCATTTATTGTTCTACTGGTGTGTTCGAGCCTGGATTCTGAGAACCAATTACCCTCCTTTGTGTCACCAAGACAACTTTTTATGAGCACTTACTGCTAGTGTATGGGATCAAATCATATAAAGTTTCATTTAATTGGTTTATTTATTTTAAGAATCCATAGAAACAGGAAAAAAAACTGGAAAGTAAAACCAGTTTCTAAAGACTTTATAGTGAAACACATGAGTTACTTTAAAAAGAAAAACCTCAAATTAAGGATTTAATTGAAAAAAATCCTTTATTTTCCTTTCTTCGCATCTATAGTACGCAAAAGGCAAGAAAGCCCCTTTGAATTGGGGGGAAGTTTTCCTTTGAAATGACTTCAGTGAGATTTCATCTGTATTTCAAACGCATTAATTTCACACCGTCCCCAGTAGGTAATGAAGATGCACAGATTCGGGTCAAATTCACCCTCTGAAAAACTGCACATTAAGATTCTGTTGATTGATACGCCGCAGGCTGTCTTAATCATCGTGATCAAAATCCAAACATTTAGGAAAGGGGCCCAGGAAGGATGCGATTGGGCTTTTGACAAACCCTCAGGCAAACTCAGAAGACCAGCCAACGCTTTTCCAAATCTTTTTCCAGGTAAAAGACCCCATCAGCCCGCGAGGGGTTCGCAGTGTTTCTCAAGAGTGGTTCGACACCCCCCTCACCCCCCGGACCCACACACCCCGACCCCGCGAACCGGTCTGGGCTGTCAGAACACGCGGCGGCGTGTTCAGTCCCAATAACTTTCATGGTGATTAATGAGCTCCTTGATAATTTAATATCGCGTGTGATTAAATTATAAGGCGCGGGGGGCGGGGAGCTCTGCGCTTCCTCGCCAGCCGGGGCCGACGCCGCCGAGCCGCCCGGTCCGGCAGCGCGCGAAGCCGCGCTCGTCCTCCGCGGTAACGCGCTGGGCTCCGCCGGCGGCCGGGCCGCGTCCTCCCAAGGTCAGTGGGTGCCGGGCCGGTTTTCCGGGGCGAGGGCGGTGGGAGAGGGGGTCGGGGGGATAGGCGGTTCGCAGAGCGGCGGCGGTCACTGGAGGCTCCGAGCAGCTTCAGTCCGGCCGCAGAGCTGGGGGGCGGCCTGTCTGTCCCTGTCTGTCCCTGTCTGTCCCCAGCCCGGGCGCGGAGGGGCCGGGAAATGGCCCTAAACAGGGGACGGTCCCTTTGTTACGTCCCTGGTCTCCCAGCCACAGGGGCTCCAGAAGCCCTTGGGACCCCAGGACCTCTGGGGAGAGGGGCGGGGGGCCTGTGGGCTCTGAGTCCCCCCCACCCCCACCACCCCCCGCCCCAGACTCGGAAGGTTCCCCTGCGGGAGAGGCAGCGGCGGCCAGGTTGAGCCGCCCAAAGCACCTGCTCCTCCCCGCCCGCGGACCCCCAGCCCGCCCTGTGCCCGCCGAGGTCCGCGCCGGCCCGGGTGTCAGGCACGTCGCGGGGAAGAGGAGTAGAAAGCCGAGCGAGAGCCCGAAACCTCGGGAAGGCAGAGAGGTGCTCACAGAATTCGGTGCAGAGCCTTCGGGGTTCCCAGACTGATTTATTGGGGAGGAGGCGGGCTTTGAGGTTACTCCGTAAGGGGTCGCGGCCAGGCTCCCGGAGGGGGGTGAAGGCAGGTGTGAGAGCAGTTGTCCCGCGCTGGGCGGCGCGGGCTAAGGGGCGGGCTGCCCTCGTCCTGTCCTCGCGGTCGTGGCGCAGCTCAGTCTCGGGAGAGGTAGGTGGCTGTTCGCTGCCGTGCAGAGTCGGGAGGTGGGGACCCGCACAGGTCCCTCGCGGGCTAAGGGATCGTCACCTCTTCGTACCGCATCGAAAGGCTTAACACGCATCAGGGGGAGGGGAGGGCCCCGAGAGGCGGGAGTGTCCCTAGAAAACCGTAGGAAACTGCGCTTAGACTGGTTAGACGCCGAACCCAAGGGAAAGAATGAAAGCCCCGAAGCCGGGTGTCTAGGCAGTGCCCAGGGGTTGGGGGGAGGATCCTACCTCCGCTGGCTGGGGTCTCAGCTGGACAGTGACATCCCAGAAGGGACGCCGCGGGTTGAGCCCAGGCTCCCCGCTTTCCTTCAGCCAGGGAAGCCCGAGGGACCTCCGGGGACGGCGCGCTTCGTGTCTGGTGCGCGTTAGGCTGCAGGTGCGGTGGCCGAACCATCCTCTAAGCACGGGATAGACCTTCCTAGGACCAGGCTCCTCGGTATATAGGAATTATCATTTGTTCATTCTCTAGATATTTGGAAGTAGCGCCAAGGAAGGGGGGAAATCATGAACAACCAAATGGACTTGTAAACAGAGGTCACAGTATGGAAATATATATCCCAAAACATCCAAAGAGAATACAGAAATAAACCTTCCTAGCTAGAGCAGTAACACGCATAAATTTGTTCTAAGATGCTTGGCCTGACATGCTCCGAGTTTGAGTGTGAGGGTGCCTACAAATCTAGGATATTCGGAATATGAAAAATCTCCCTTAGGAAAAAAGTGTGTGGATGGGGCGGTGGGGTTCAGAGAACGCTCAGAGGCCTTCACTGGTCCTTGGTCCAGGTGTGGCCCTGAGGCGCCCCCGCCCCCCTCCGCGCCTTTGCCGCCTCCTCTAAACAGGCCCGCAGGCTGGTCTAAGGAGGAGGTCGTTTAAGGTTCCTGAGTAAGAAGTTTAAAAGGGTTTATCGGCAAAGCGGCTGCCTGCAAGCGCCTCAGCAACCGGGAATAATTCTGCAGAGAGGTTGCCTCCAGGTCTCACTCTGGAGCTTGACCCCGGGGTACTGAAGCGCCCCAAGGGCAGGCTCGCAGGTAGCAGAGTGCCGCCTTTGTCCTTGTTTTTTTTTTTTTTTTTTTTTTTTTTTAAATCATTCCTTGAATTTGCTCCTCTTGTCCGTGTTTCTCCCAGATACAAGCTAAACCTCTATATGGTTTTCTCCCCAAAACGGTAGCTGGGCTCACGGAAGATCATTTAAAAGCTGAGGGCCAACTTTTCCAACTTGAGAAGGTGCCACGTGCCGTGTAAATATCAGGCGCCTCGTGGACACAGAAATTCTTCCCAGAAATGGAATCACCAGAGCCGGACTGAGAATATTCTAATAGACAGAAGTGTGTCCTTGGAAGAACTCCGCGTTCACGAGAATAACTTAGAGGAGGGGAGAAGAGGGGCGCCAAGGGAGGTTTTATTTCTCAGATTATCGTCATTCTGATTAAACGACGCCAGGATACAGCGAGAGTGATGGCGAATTCTAACGATTCCCAAAGTTGCGAAAGGAGGAAGAGTTCATTTTATTCTCTCATCCACAAGATCACTTCTATCTAATGATCTCGGACACCTGCAAAATTACGTCGAAACCGGTGGCGCATCGGCTCGCATTGTTCTTTCAACGTGCGCGACGCGAGCGGGGCTGCCTTTCTTCTGACTCCGGAGCGCGAGTTCGCACATTGATTTCACTCCTCGCTCTCAGCCCCGCCGTCGAACACCATTTAGGCCAAGATCGCGTATAATGGGAAACACCATCAGCAGCCAATTACCCTTTCAGGGGATTCACTTCTCCTCACAGACACTGTTATTTGAGAAATAGGATCATTTGATTTCATATTGCATTAAATAACACCCAGCCGGTTCAAATTGCCAGCTTCTTAAAAACCGCCCATTGGAATAAATTGCAGGGGCCTCTTGCTTTTCAGGGCAATATGCTGGGCATCGGGCAGAACTTGTAAAAATAACTACACAGCCAGCCCTGAGCCGTTGCTATTAGGAGGAAGAGCTCCGCCACCCCGCCAGCAAAGGCATTCAGCCACCGGTTTCAGGCCGCCTCCCCCTCTGCCCGCCAATTTTGAGATGGTTTAATCTCTTTTTCTTTGAAATGACGCGGCAGTCCCTGGATTAGGAACAGATAGGTTCTGTAGGTTTGAAAATGTTTAAGTATCTGTATGTACAGAAAGGTAAAAATAACTATGTTAAGACAAACATGTAAGTTTCATTTACTAAGTAAATGTACCTGTTCCAACTTACATACAAATTCAATTTAATAACAAACCTACAGAATCTATCTCATTCCTAACCCGGCGGGGACTGTCTGTAAAATGTAAAGCTTTAGCCCCGGGGAGAAAGCGCTTAGGGCTACACAGTGCAGAGGAAGAGGCGTGGGTGGGCCCAGCACGGATTTACGTTGGTTCCGCCCCCGCGCTCTCTGCAGGGCTCACAGCCCGCAGCGAGACTGCCCTGGATCTGAGGCTCCGAGGCCCCGGTGTGCGTCCTCCGGGTTGGAAGGTCTCGGGTGCATAGCTACAGCGTTGCCACTGCTGCCTCACCCTGTTTCCGGTGAGCCCTTCAGGCTTGCCCACCCCTCTCTGACCTCTCGGCACCGGTGCCAAACCCGGAGCCGTGGCTAGCCGGGTCCCACGGAGGACAGAAAGTGGAAGGAGCCTCACTGTGGCTTCAGCGTGAAGTAAAGGGAAAGAGAGAGAGGGCTCAGGGAAAAAAGAAGGAGGAGGAGAGCTGGAGTTCGGGGCACACCCGCCGCCAGAGGCGTTTCATAAAGAACTAAGCTTTTTAAAGTCTGCCACGCACGAGCTGAGGATTGTTAATTGACACTGTTCAACTGGGTGACAACTGTTCAGCTCTATGGGGGCAATCCATTACCCCCACTTTTATTTAAAACAAGGTCTCACTCCTTGGTACTTGGTTCATTTGTGCCAAGAGGCAGGGTGAATTTGAGACTGCCATGCCCCTAGTGAATGTCTTTTTAAGTATTTATTACATTTGTGTTCATGTACTTCATGATGGCCGAATTAGAGTCTCTCGCAGGTAATTCAGAGGCCACTTTCCAGAGACTCCTCTGTGCGCCCCGATTCGGGGTGTGGGCTGGCAGGATCCTTTTAGTGGGTTCTGAGTTCCAGAAGGCCTTCTGGTACAGTGTGGGAGCCTTTCCGTCCCCTGACACTGGGAGGAGCCAGGGAGGCCGGGGGTAGTGGGCACGAGTCCAGAGGTAAGGTTACAAACGTGCTGAAGGCAGGACTCTAAGTTCCCCTCGCTGGGGTTGGCTCAGTCTTCAGTCCGGGGGGGGGCTGCGGGAAAGGCGTGGGCGTTCACTCCAGCTGGGATGGTGTGGGCCTGAGGTGGAGGCACCCTCCACTTGGCCTGGTTCTGCGGAACCTGAGCTGCACTGCCCCTTGTTTCTTCACGTCATTCTTTCCCCGAGCAAATAAAAGCGCGATCCAGACCAAACCTTGGGCCAGGTTGGGCCGCGGGCCTTCGGAGCGGCCCTCTGGGCCTGGGAGGAGGATGCGGTGCACAGCTTCCCACGCTGTCACTTCTGGGCCTGAGCTGTCACTATCCGGCTCCAAGGCAGGCCTGGGGCTGTCCGCCCAAGCTTGTGGAGAGCCCCAGGGACTGCTCCACCCGGGTCCCTACCCTAAGCCCCTTGCGCCCTCATCCCGTGCTCCCCTGGGGGCCTTTATCCCCTCTCCCCCTCCTCGCGCACACAGAGCGCTCCCTTCCAACTCCCCACCTCCTCCCCTTGGGGGCACAGCCAGAGAATTCTTTCCTTGTCCAACGCTAAGACAGGAATAGGGTGAAGAAGTTCGGAGGAGTAGGAAAACACGTCCTGCCCGGCTCTAGTCTTCTCTGCTCGCGCGAATGGAATTGCAGAACTACTACTGGTGGAATGACCGTGCGGTTGGCGTTGCGAGGGTGACCGGGGCCAAAGTCCTAGAGCCGGCAGAGGCTGCAGCTGCCGCGGGCTGCTTCCCTAGGGTCCCCACCAGGGTATACAGAGGCTGCGTGGGTGGACCGTGCCCTTCACACGCACCTCTCCCTCTGCAGCCCACCAGAGCGCAGTGTAACCTCCACACTGGGTGTCTTGTGTACACCCTGTGCCTCCCTGGGAGCCTTGGGTGAGGATGGTGAGAACCGGTGGTCGCTGCTCCGGGGCGCTCAGGCCTCGGGCTGCGGCAGGGACGAGCAGGTCATTTATTTCCCTGGCTCACTACTGGCGCCCCCGCCGGGATCGCGTCTCGGCCAAGCGGGGCCGACGCCGCTCTCCCCTGCCCGCCTTCCCTCTACGTCGCCGCGTTTACCAGCGCGTTTTGTTTCCCTGTTGGATTCCAGACCTCGGGGTTGTCACCGTGCTCTCCTCCTACGGACGCTAATCAAGTAATTTCCCCATCCCAACCCCATCAAATTGCTCTTTAGCTGTTGAACTGCGGAGTTTTGCTCGCCTTTTCACATGCTAATCACGCCCATTCAGCAGCTCTTGGTGGGGCTGTTTGTCGCAGGATAAATCTCCTTGTTTGCCGACTGCATGATTAATTGATATTGTTGTCTGGCTTTTGTGGGGACCGCAAAAAGCTGAAAGGAGGAGCTTCGAGACTGCGCCGGGGGCCGCTAGCGACATCATCCGGCTGCCGAGGTCCCGGCGAGGTCGAGCCGGGGGGCTGATGACATTATGCGCCCGATTTGGTTTTCCTTATTAAAAAGATGATGAAAGACTCCGAGACCCCAGTTTTACAACCCACCACAGGGGCTCAGAAACAGCACGGAGTTTAAGCCACCGGCGCAGACAAAGCCCTGGAGTTTGCTCAATTCAAAGGAAAGGGTGGGTGTCACTTTTTCACGCAGGAGACAATTAAATCGCATTTCGGCCCACCCGGGATATCAGTAACAGTTGAACACGGGCAGCGTTGTGGTTTGGTTTTTCACACAAAGAATAAAATCTCTCTCTCTCCCCGCTTTTTCCTCCTTGTCCCTCTCCCCTACCCCATTCTCTTTAGTTAACATCCCTAAAAGATAAGTAAGTGAAAGGAAGCCGGAGCTTGAGGGGGACCCTGCAGGCGGCTGACCCGGGCGTGAGCGAGCGCACGGTTCTTAGACGGAATCGCGGGCCCAGGGGCGCTGACGGTGAACTCACAGGATCACTAAGTTCCACCTCCCGGCACTGACCGATATTTTTATTTGCCTTCGCCAGTCTCTGCTCATTGCTCATTTTCCTCAGCGGCAGGTGTGCAGTCAAACCCACACAAATTCCTCCGCCCTCCTCTCCTGCCCTCTCCCCTGCGTCCTGGAGTTTTATTCTCTACGGACATCCCTGAAAACTTGGAGATTCAATTAAATAATTCCAGTTACGCGGTGCTCCTACCGCCAGCTTATTGCAAATATTTTCTTTTTCGAGTTCTTAAAAAAAAAAAAAAAAAAAAAAAAGCAAAGAGAAGAAAAGAAACTGTCGCCTTCGCTTTCACTGTGCGCGGGGGTAATTGATAGGCGCCATTGGAGGTCAGAATTTGCATAAGAATTAAGAGCAGTAAATTAATTTAATATTCCATGCACATCTCCAATTATTCCTGGAGACCTTTGTCTACGCGGCTGCCAGAGAGGGGATTCAGCTGCTCTTCAGCCAAACAACATCTGTGCGGTTAATAATTTGATAAACAGCTCATACAAATAGTTTCTGAATTATCTGGCAGCCCAATGACTGTTCAGTTTGGAAATGTTTTGGCAGGGTCTCCGGCGTACTCCCAAGGCCTCAGGCGTCTGCTAGACAACTGTCTTCTTATCTTTTTAAACATCAGCAGATGACAATGTGTAAAATAAGTCATTATCATTAAGTAATAACCTTGCCCCTTTAAAAAGAAATAAAAACCGGCAAGGTCATCACAGTGGTCAGCAGGTCATCTATTAAGGACCCTGAGATGAATAGACCTAGTGGGAGGAGGACTGAGGGAAGCATTACCAGAACGGAGGAGAAGACGTGGGTGTCTGGTGGACTGGGTAGGGATGGGGGATGTTTTTTCTTGATATCATGGATTGAAATTAGGTGACTGGATTTGTGTATGGAAATATCTGCAAGGAAGGGTCCCCATAGTAGTTGTAAGTGAAAGGGGACACCAACTTTTCACTGTGTTGCTTCTTGTACCTTTTAATGTTCTATTCACATGCAGGTACTATTTATTCCAGAAATAAATACATAAAAACAAACCGAGTTACCAGAAAGTAGGGGTGAATTATTTTGGCTGTGTATAGTCCTTACCTGACTTCTCCCTATTCCTTCTCCTGATCGTACTTCCTCCCCCCTACCTTCAAACCCAGCCAGGTGTGTACGTCAGCCAAAACAGTTGGCCCGAATTTGGAAGGAAGCATTTGTAGAATGGTGCCATCCTGTTGTCAAAACAGACCTGAATTTGAGATGCTTTTCCTTTGCTCTCCTTGGCTCTAAAGATTTCATGGCTCTGATTTCATTCCTGTATCATTCTGCCACCAGAGCACAGCCCTGTTCCTGATATAAAGTCTAGAAAGGAACTACGTGATCTTGAGTGAGACTGACTGCTCTAATTTGTGCAGCCCGAGCATTGCAGCTCTATTTACTGCAAGTTTGTGTTTACCCTGGAATTGTTCTGCGCTGACTGTGCTATAACAGGATGCTCTACTACGATCCTTATCTCTGTCTATACATTCTTACATGTTTGATGTATACACCTCACTCATTCAGTATTCTTCTATTTCCTACACTGTTGACAATCTAAGTACTTGAAGTCACTGAAAATTACCCCCAAGTTCAGAGTAGTGTCGAAGCAGTAATATGATAGAGCTTTGTCCTTGTACTCTAATGAGCTTGGGTAGCACTGAGCTTTAACTTCAGGCAAACCCTTCATAGTATACTGTAGGTCTAAATATACAACTTGACAATGAATACAATGCACGCCTGAGCTCAATTGAAGAATTACTTTTCCAGAAAACAGGTCATTGTGTCACAAGAATATCACAATAGCATTTCTACAAGAACATTCATTATTATAGTTAACATTTTATTCTTGCATTTTATTAGATTTACCCCATCCCCATAGAACTACAAACACTACCAGGCCTTGAAGGCTCTTATAAGCATACAAATTGTTCCTGTTATTTATGATGGGGGTTGCTCTCTGCATTTTTTTAAAATTAATTTCTGACTTTGATTCAGACTTCTAGCTAGCAAAGTAATTTGAAAACATTTCTCTTCTTAAATGGGACATTATCAATTCTTTTGGGAACCATTCTAATTTTAAACACCAACACATTCAGTTTCTTAATCTGCAGCTCTGACGTTACTCATTTTTATGCACATAACCTATCCCCCTTTGGCAGGAGTTCGTTTATGCTTGATATTTATCTTCTTTACATTTGTTTGCCTATTTTTCACATCAGTATATGGGCAGAAAATGGCTATTAAACAAGAAGGCAGAGAACTCTGATTACATTTTTGACTATGTAAGTAAAGCCACAGAACATTGAAATTTTGAGATTTTAAAAAAACTAATGAGTCCTCTTCAGAAAAGCCGTCTGGATATCATTAAAGTTGATAAGTTTGAAATGATTATCCTGATAAATGCTTGGCTCCTTGGGGTGATTAGATACATATTTTCAACACAGTCTCCTAAATGAGTCTGAGGCCTGCATTTGAGGGAGATTTTCTGAGCATAACCGGAAGTTGTTGGGTGAAAAAATCTAGAGTAAAACTTTACCTTGTCGAGTTCAAAGCAGAGGTACCTGTTACTCATGTACACTTGTACTAAAAAAAATGGAAAATACAGAAATAGGTGACTGTCAATAACTTAAACATCACACACCCCGGTTATTTCCAACCTAATTGTAAAGAAAATACACCTTCTATCTTGGGAAAAGTTAAAGAATGGCCAATGGGCAGGATAGTGATTTAAAAACTAGGTGCTATATCTATTGAGGTGCTATATCTATTGAGGATAACAGAGGGGTGTGTGTGTGTGTGTGTGTGTGTGTGTGAGACAGACAGAGAGAGGGACAGACAGACAGGAAGGGAGAGAGATAAGAAGCACCATTTCTTCATTGTGGTACCTTAGTTGTTCATTGATTGCTTTTTCATATGTGCTTTGAAGGGGGGGGGCGGCACTACAGGAGACGGAGTGACCCTTTGCTCAAGCCAGTGAGTGACCTTGGGTTCAAGCTGGTGAGCTGTGCTCAAACCAGATGAGCCCGTGCTCAAGCCAGGGTTCTCCACATCCCAGTCTGCTCCTCTACCCACCGAGCAACCGCCTGGTCAGGTGAGAATAAAAGAGTTTTAAAATATAATCTGAGAGCTAAAAACAGTGCAGATTATTTTAAAAAAATTATTATTTTTACTTCATTTGCTTCCATTGTCCTGAAAAAAAAAAAAAGACAATTTCTCTATATACGACCAGCTTTTACCTAAATCTGGTTAAAAATTGAATTAAAAAAATATGGGTTAACATGTAAAAATTATGAACAGAATTTACTTAGAAAAACCCTTCTGCTCTCATTTTTCTCTATTTTAATGTTTAAATGAGTTGTGCTGGATGCTGATGCGGGTGAGCATCTCCATCTCTGATACTGGGTTCAGAATATAGAGCTTTAGCACTTATCAGCCTGTGGATAACTGCAAGCCACAGAAACAAGTCCAGATTCTTCGGAGATGACTGTAAAATGTCTCTGATCATCAGGGGAGTTTATCATCCCATGGTCTTTTCTTTACTCTCCCTGGCTAGGACTGTGATTATACTATACAGATTAGCCATCACCTAACTCCAGGGGCGCCCTTCACACTGTTGTCATTGTAGATTTGTATGTATTTTAAGACACTGTTCTGATGTATATAGCACTAAAGGTCCTTTAGAAAGAAGGCTATCATTAGTTTTTAAATAAAATTTGTATGAAGGGGAAACCTGGGCTTAGCAGTGAGACTGGCTGGCTCTGCTTGAAAGGGAGGGTCATGGGCAACAGAAACTATGACCCTCTTATGCCATTAGCTTTGGCAAGAAAGACCAATTCAGCAGCCATGAGACCTGACATAGTCTGGTTAGAACTAATGTGGGTGTAGAAGGTAAAAAATGGTGGGCAGAAGGCATATCCCTTTAGTTGTCCACCAACTGGCTGTAGTCACCTGGGCAATCACCTAAACTCCCTGTGTCAAAGACTCCCGTCTGCCACTTCTTAGTAATTTATTCTTTTTGTTGGGCATATGCATGCCCAGGGGACTACATTTCCCAGCCTTACTTGCAACTGCATGTGGCCCATGTAAATTCTCACCAATGAAATGTAATCAGAGGTGATGAATTCATACTTGCACCTTCCTATTCCTTCTTGCTGGCTGAGAATTTTGTTAATGAAAGGCACATAGTGAGGATGATGAGCTCCCTCAATGGCCTGGGTTCACAAGATTTCTTTTTTCTTTTCTTTTTTTAAATTTTATTTATTCATTATAGAGAGGATAGAGAGAGAGAGAAGGGGGGAGGAGCAGGAAGCATCAACTCCCATATGTGCCTTGATCAGGCAAGCCCAGGGTTTTGAACCGGCAACCTCAGCGTTTCCAGGTTGACGCTTTATCCACTGCGCCACCACAGGTCAGGCCTCACAAGATTTCTTAAAGTAGATTCTGCCCCCTGGAGAGATATTATCCAATATCCAAAATATTGGATAAAGTAGGTTACATGGAGATAAATTAATTTCTCCTTTAATAAACTGCATATTTTGGTTTACTTTGCTATAGCAGTCTCCCAAAATAACCCACATCCTGGCTTTGTTTTTCTTAACTATAAAATAAAAGCATGTTACTTTGGGTTTCCCCCAAAGCAAGCAGCTTAGTGGGAGGTGATCTCAGGAAATACTAGTAGGGGAATGGGGTTCAGTGACAGGGAGTGGAAGGCAGCCATTTAATTACATTATAAAACAACTTACCTTTGTGGTCCACTGGAATTTAATTCTACCACAGGAGCTCTGGGAAACAGTGTAGGACACCTGTCTTAGAGTGAGTCCACTGAGCTGGAAAAATTATATACCAGCTCCTATCAGTAATTAGATGAAGAGCTACTATTCTTCAAGGGCATTATTTCCTCAGCACTTTGGTCTGTTGCTGATGGGCTTCAGGGGCTAAAACAAACAAACATACAAACAAACAACCCCCTCCCCCAGGCAATGAAACACAAGTGCGGTGGCTGGTCATTGGGTTGGTACACACTGAAGTATAAAAGCAAGGATCTGCTTCAGGGGGCACTGGATGAATAGTTTCAAAGATTTCCTCTTCACATTAAAAGTTTTCTTGTCTCAGTTTGTTGACCTAGTTGTCTTCCTGCTCTAGCCAGATCAGCTTACTCAATTTAGGACTCCCCAAATACTTTGTGCACTCATCCTCATTTTGTTTATGGTATTCTTCCATGTGGCACAGCTCATCACTCAGGTGTGCCTCTTTATCTCCACTGTGTCAGTTATCTGCTGCTGTTAGACCAATCACCTTAAAACATAGTGACTTAAAACAACAATTTATTATTTTTACAATTCCATGAGTCAGGACTTCGTGGCACTTTTCCATGGATAACCAGCTAGACATCTTCATGTAGAATGACCAGATGTCTTCTCCTCTTCTGGGGGCTCTCTTCAAGTGACCTCTAACCATTCAGTAGCTCTGTTTGGACAACTGGGTTCCAAGAGGATGGAAGTAGAAGATGCTAGCCATTTTAAAGCCTATGTGATTGTAAGTATCAAAATGTCACTCCCACTGCATTCTTTTGACTAAGATAGGTCAGATTCAAGGGAATAGGAATAGGCTCCTCCTTTTGATAGGAGAAGCTACATGTGTGTAAAGAATGGGAAGAACTGATATTGCCATATTTGATTACTGTCTATCATGCCTACCTACCTCTTTCCATTAATTCAAATTCCCAAGACATCCTCCTATCCTACTTCATATAAGAAACCTTTCCCATCATGCTAGTCCTTTGGGGTCTTCTAGCCCTGTCTGACTTTATATAAGGGCACCTCTTATATAAACTTGTTATTTTTGTCCTTTGTACTTTACTGTCTTGTGACACCTTTTGTTGCTTTTTATTATTGGTTCTTCAAGGGCAGAAAATGCAGATTAGAGTTCCAAGAATACTTGGTACAGTTTGGAGCACACAATGTGGACTTTCACTGTGTATCTGTGCAAAGACAAAGGAAGGACACAGAAGGAAGGGTTGGTGGAGGGAGTGACCAGCAGGCATATGCTATTGGGCTGAGGTCTAGATAAGTAGAGCTCATTTGTAGTAGATTTATATACATGTTAACTGTTTATTCTGAAAATCAAATAATTCTGAAATCCTCCCAGCCTAAGTGAGACTTAGCTGACACATATTTACATGATGGAATGGCCATATTTGTAACTGGAATGAATCACCCTAAAGGTGCATGGAAGGCTTCCCCCTCTCACATACCACCCATCCCTCATAATGCACTATTTCCTTGAGTCAAACATTGTCCTCTTTTTAGAAGAGGCTGCAAGTACATCTTGTTGGAGAGGGAATGGGAAGTAGAAGGTGGGGTTGGAATTTGAATCTCTGATAAGAGCAGTGTTTCTTTTTCTCTCACAGAAGAAACTGAGACAGCATGAGTGTGCTGGAAGATCAGAGGCCACTGATGCTGAAGGAAGGAAAACCGAGGAGGGGACTCTCTGCAAACAACTCACCTGCCTTCATGTCAGTCTGGCAAATTATCCAGGAGCCATCCTGAATAATGTATTGTGCTGTGCATTAGAAAGTGTCTAGCATTAAAATGGACAACAGAGAAAAATAGAAAGGAGCCAAAGGAAGATTCCAGAATCTATGAGCATGTTACGTGAGTTTGCAGTCAGCAAATGGACATCCCTGCAGTCTCTGGAATCCAGTCTTCTATGTTGCGACTGGACCCTTAGTCACTAGGTTTCCAAAGGCAGAGTAAGCCTGTGTGAAAACTAGCCCATGCTATCCACAGAAAGGGAGTAGTAGTATTGTTGAGTTTTAGTAGAACCACTAAAGGAATGTCACAGACAGCTACATGAATGTAAGTGTTAAACAAACTTCCTCCATTGATTTTAGTGACTAGTGGGGGCACCTCTATAGCTCCCTGAACATGTAACCCACACCACACTTTTAAATTAAATGCCCTGAATTGCCCTTTGGATCAATCAGAGAAGGCTTGTTTCAGTCCACCTCATGGTTGAGGATATTAGGTGTGTAAGAGATGATGGTTTCCACACATTATCATGACCAGCAACCTTTTGTGCATTGATGATGGCTGGCATGCAGAAAATGCACTATATTGGAATCTTGAAAGTTTGTAATGGATGCATGGACTGGAGCATGAACCATGCTGTGGGGTCACACCTGGATTTATATTCTGCCTCTGTCATTAGCCTTGCGACCTTGAGCACATTTGAAAACTCTATTAGATATACAAAAGGTTTTCCTCATCTGGAAAGTAGGAATAGCAATACCTAAGTCACAGGGTTGTGATTAATAAATAAGTGAAATATGTTAAGTTTCTAGAAAGCTCCCTGGCACAAAGTTATATTTAATCAGTGACTTTTAAAATAAAGGATTGTTGTTGTTGTTACTTATCTTCTGATCATTTCACCACAGCTTTGTGCTTGCAGACTGTGTGTGTGCATTTTCCATTAACTACCAGAAAATAAACATAGGCATATGTGATTCTTTTTTTTTTTTGAGATATTTCTTAATTCTTTATTGTTGTATGCCCCCCCACACACACACGGCATATGTGATTCTTAAGGATGGGGAAGAAATCCAGAGGATTTAGGATTACTGACCATCCTGTTTAGTAGATTCATAGAGAAGATGAGGCATTAAAATAATAACAGAAAGAAGTTCTTTTGTATGGTAGAAATAATAGATGAGATGGTTATAAAAACTGGTGGGAGCCTTTGGGTGAAGCTTTCTTCTGCCTAGAACACTGAACCCCCAGTTACCCACTGACTGGGCACTCCCACCACTTCATTGTTACCATTTCTAAGTGTGTAAGGAAACCCCTTTCCTTTTGAACT
Source organism: Saccopteryx bilineata (assembly GCF_036850765.1). NCBI lineage: Eukaryota > Metazoa > Chordata > Mammalia > Chiroptera > Emballonuridae > Saccopteryx > Saccopteryx bilineata. The sequence continues at coordinate 167,464,666 of NC_089495.1, forward strand.
ATCCCTATTTGTTTGACCATGTTGAGACTTGTTCTTCAGATAGAAATTTGGTAAACTGTCCTGCTTCTTTCATCTTTATTCTTTCACCAAAATTCTCTACATGCAATCATGTCTCCAAGAGGAAATCAAGTAATCCTTCCCACATTCTTCTCTTCCAAAGACTGTTTGTCAGTTGACAACACTATAGAGTTTGCAGTGTCCTGAAACACTTGATGGAGCAAATATCTCTCCGTCGACTCTTTAACTGAGCAGAACATCTGGACCAGGGGTCTTTAGTCTTTTCTGTTAATCATTTGTAGGAAACCAGGGATTTCAGAAAGAACAAAAAATACTTGGTAACTTTACAAAACTCTCAAAAAATGGAAAAGAGGGGAAAAAATGCCCATAGAAAATTAATTTAAAGCTAAATAGCAGACACATCTGGGAAAATGCTGGAAATAAATGTACTTACAGACATCACCTTTCTGAAGGCAATCAGATCCTTGAATTTCATTTCACTCATTATAGCCTGTGCCCATGGCCAAGAATGTACTCTTCCAGGAAAAGTAAAGGCAAATTTCTTGGCATTGGCTTTGCACCATCTCTCACTAGAAAGCTCATTAAAGACCTATTCCTGAGGGCAACTGGAAATGTAAATGTGGTAACCCCTCTTAGTTTTTGGTTGAAATAGCCCAAATGCTTGGCAGTCATTAAAACTTTCCCAAGCAATATTCATAAAAATAAACCCAAGTTATCCATGCACAACATCATTAACGCAATGTCAGCATCACCATTGGAGGGAAATGGAAATCACGTATGTATCACAGAATGCAGTCATTTAGAAAGTGTAGCTTCATCTCTACTTTTTGGGGGGAGGGAGGAGGTTGTACAATCTCTTTACTGAGTTTTTAATCGAGTTGCTATTCCACTCTTTCTTTTATGGAGCCATAGAAGTGTCTGTAATGAAAGATTAAAATGGTTGTTTGCAGTGGCTCTGTCCGAATAAAATATGACAGCTCTCTCGTAGGGCCGATATGTAAGCGGAGGGAGCTCTGTAACAAGCTGCATTATGCTTTCTGCCATGCATACTGATCACACATTGAGTGGGTTATTCTTATAAAAATAAAAAAAAGATGTGTGTGTGTGTGTGTGTGTGTGTGTGAGAGAGAGAGAGAGAGAGAGAGAAAGCGAGAGAGAGAGAGAGAGAGAGAGAGAGAATTTCTTTCTCTTAACTGATTATGAACCTTATGCATAGCAAGTAATGGAGAGCGATGCTCAGATTTCCTATAGCAGAGGACACACACACACACACACACACACTCGCTCACACACTCACACACTGACAGGCTAATGGCTACTTTCCCAAAGAGTGGTTAGAAAGAAGTAGTAAATGGGACTGTGTTGATGCTGGGAGAAGACCCGGGCAAAGATCAAGATACCAGCAACATATCGGATAACAAGTAATTGGCAGGTCACCACCAAATGAGTGTAGTCATGCATCGCCGGGCAGGCCTTTGCTGGTGATAAAGACACTTGTAAACAATTCAGTCCCAGAACATGGCAATAATATGTTGATCCGGCGTGTAATGAGGTGTCCCTGGAATCAATAAGCAGTCCTGGAGAGCAGGGAGCAAGGGCAGTGGCTGTCTTTCTGATGACCTTTCCTCACCACCAAGGACCCCATCTCCCCTGAAGAGGACTTTTCTCATTCCGCAGCCAGCTCCGAGTGTCAGAACTTCCATTCGCAGCCAGCAAATGAACAGCTAGGCCCTGCATGCTAATGAAGTCCAGGCTATTTTGCACCTTTTCATCTGCACATTATGCTCTTGACTCTGGAGAAGGTGGGAATTAGGCCGGACCCCAGTGTCAGACTGCCTGATGGCTCGGCTTCGGGAAACTGGTAATTGAAGCTGATGACTGATGCGAGGGAGGCCTGAATTTGGAAATAAACAGTTTCAAGCACTGCATGTCATTTCTAGAGAGACTGCTGAGAGAATGGAAATGAGCTCCGTTTCTTGAATCTAATGCAGTTTCTCAGCAGGAAAAACACCGTCTTTTAGACAACAATGCCAGTCATTAAGATTTAAATGTTCTGGCGATAATAGAAGAACTGGCCTCCCGTTCACAAACAGCACTTATGTAAATGTCTTTCAACACCCAGATCTACATTTAATTCACGCCCAGGCAGATAACTGTGTTGGAAATCGGAACCAAATGCAATTCTTAGTCTATAAATATCATTCATAAGGGGAGAGAGGAAAACAGTAAAATTGTTTGCCAACATGTCACATAGCATTGCCTGTCAGTGCTAGCGACACAGTGACTCCCCGTTGAAACAATGAAAGGACATTTGGAAGTCTACAATAAAACACCTCCAAGTCACACTTTTACTGGTTATTTTTACAGGGTTGTATTTCATTCCAAATAATCTACCATCCTAGCCTTTTATGTTCAGATGACATGAATATTCCCTATTTATATGCAGAATTTATATTTGGATGGTGAATCTGTATGCTTACTGTTGCATTCAAAACCCAAATCTGAACCCATTTGTTTGTAGCCTTTTAAAGGAAGTTCCTTCATTAAGCATTTATTTCATTTTTTTTCCCCTGAACATAACTAGGTTTTCACAAAACCCCAGACCCAACATGACATGGTGTTTAGTCCCTTTCCCCAGTGTGCTGAGATTAATGGGACATATGTGCTGTATGCAAAAAAAAAAAAAAAGGCTTGGATCTCACATGCAGCCTTTTGCGTTTTAAGAGTCTTTTTACTAGATGTCCCTCCAGTCCAGTTTGTCCTCTGCAGCTGAAACACCTTCGGGAGAAATACATGAGCCTGGAGAAGAGGAGTGAGACCAATGGTGTTTTCCATGGCGGGCCGCAGTGACTCATTGGTAACCAGTGGCTCTCTCTCTTCTAGCTTTTCCTCCCTACCTGAAGGGAGATTTCAATATTTCAGGCCTTTTTCAATTTAATGGTGACATACAGGATCCTCATCGGCAGTCTTCAGTCTGTTAGCGACATCAAGGATATCAGTACAACTTGAGAAAAACCCAAGCTGGCTGGGATATTATTGTCACTTCAGTTTAAGGTAGCAAACCTATCTCGCAAAGGATCAACACTGAATTATTTCAACATTTCAAAATATAGATAAGCAATGCATTTCTAATAGAGTACTTGTGGATACTAGATAGATCAATGAATATTCAGCAATCCTTTGCATGAAATATATGAAACTCTACAAGAAAAAGGATAAATCTTAATCACACACACACACACATACACACACCTACTCCTCACTGTTACAATGTTGCTCCATTCTGACATTATTTCTGTGTCTTGTGGAGTCTCACAACATAATGGGCTAAAAAGAGGGAGAAAATTGGGGTCACAAAAATGTGCTAATGATAACCACACGGCTCTCCATGTGTGCTGTACTTGCATACTGGTGTATATATTTATAGTGATTCTATGTCCAGAGCAGCATTGATTTTTTAAATAGCTTTAGGTGTATTTCTTCACTGGACTCACGCCTTTAGCCTATGGCATAAAATTTTGTTTTGTTCACATATAAGGAAAGAATGTGATTTTTCTGAGGTTGCACAGCAACTATAATGGTGAAGCCAGAATTAAACTTTCTGTTTTAAACATTTGCTATGTTTTTCTTTCCTATAGATCCATGTTCTCCTGTGTAGACACGAGTAAGAAAGTTATGCGGCATTAGGCTATTTCTACTTTTATCCTTCATAAGCCCTGCCTCTTCCATTGCTGTTATGAGGTTGAAATTGTTCTGACTTGGAATCATGACATGTAACTCCAACTGTCCTGAGGAAGAATAGCTGAGAGCATTCCAGTCTCTAACATCCACTGGTGGGCACTACTGTAGTAATAGCATCCCTTTGTGTTGAGGTACCCAATGAGTCACCTATGTGCTGTGCACATTTCTCCCTGTTCTCATTGTGTCACAGCAGCCTTTTTTAAGTTTGCTCAGTGTCACCTTCTCAAAGAGGTCAACCTGGGCAATGCTATTTAAAATTGTAGTTGCTCTCCATTCCCCTGTACTCCTTATCTCTCTTACCTTGTTCTGTTTTTTTTTATGGTATACCATATATTTATTTTCTTATTATGTATATTGTTTACTATCTGTCTTCTAGCACTAGAATGTAAACTCCATGAGGACAGGAATTCTTGTGTGTTTAGTTCACTGATGTATGCCAAACTTCGGGGATAGTTCAGACACATGGCATGGTGTTTGCTTAGTCCATATTTGCTTAGTGAGTGAACTTCTGTAAATCTCAATTTCTTAAAACTGTCTCAAAGGAATACACTTAGAGTCAAGACTACCTGTCATCTAACTTGTACCCCTGCAGTGAGCAGTCTACTGGATGTAGATCCCCCCTGCCCCAGGAAGGGGTGAAAACATGGTGCAGGCAGTTTCTTCAGCTCAGGGTTGTTTCTGGGAAGGGACTCAACAATGAGTCCTAAGTAAGCAACCTGCTGTGCAACCATGCAGTGATTGCCTCAGTCGTGAAGGGAGACTCTGGGTGGTCTTACAGCATCTACTGTAGAACACCCTTAGTGCCTCTCAGGTGCACCTGCTGAACATCTATCTACCTGTGCAGGATTCTCCTTGCTTTTACCTTGGAAAACATTACTACAAGAGGAAGGTTAGTGGGATGAACCTGACTTGGCAGTGGTCTTGGGACTTCAGCTGATGTCTCTTTCTCCTGCTGTTCATTCTCAATTCTCCTCAGTCTCAGCCAGGACCCTTCCTGGCCTAGGTGGCTTACCTTTTGGGGTGACTCAGGAGGAATCATCCTGAAGAGTCTGACCTTTGCAGACTATGGCTGCTGTGCCTGTCTATTTACCATCAAAATGGTCAGAGGAAGACCATGAGGTACCCAATGAGTCACCTATGTGCTATGCACATTTCTTCCTGTTCCCATTGTGTCACAGCAGCCATACTTCTTTCTGGTGATCAAGGTCAATTACCCTGCCAGCATGGTGACTTCTCTCCTGGCTTGCTGGCGTCTTGTATGAGGAGTCCAAAGTCAGTGTTCATGACTTAAAGTTTAATGGGATACTTGCATCCCCTGTTGGAAGTGTTCCCCTCCTTAGCAGCTGGAATGTCTAGAGCCACAGTAAACAGAATTGCAGAGATGGGAAGCACAGATTCTCTAAATCAGCGGTTCTCAACCTGTGGGTCGCGACCCCGGCGGGGTTGCCTAAAGCCATCGGAAAATACATAATGCATATCAGGTATTTACATTCTGAATCATAACTGTAGCAAAATTACAGTTATGAAGTAGCCACCAAAATTATTTTTTGGTTTGGGGTCACCGCAACATGAGGAACTGTATTGCGGGGTCACGGCATTAGAAAGGTTGAGAACCACTGTTCTAAATAAATCGTTGAAAGTGCTGGTGTGTGGAGCCACTTCTGTTAACCCCTTGGTCCCCAGGCCTATTTATTTCCTCTACTAAGAACCCAACGCCATGCGATGGTCATTGATTTAGGGTCATTGATGTGTGCCACATACTGGAGAGTGGAGGCCCATCCTTGCAGGTTGTTATCTCTCAGTTGGCACATTGGTTGTGCCTCGAACAGGTCACTTAACTGCTCTTTCAGGTGGGCAGTTTGTTTGTAGTTCTGAATGCAATAAAAGAAGTAGATCCCTTGAGCATGAGACCACTGCTGGATCACCTTTGTTGTAAAATGGGCCCTTAGGCTCAATGTGACATAATATGGAATGTTGTGTTGGTGGGTCAAATACTCTATAAGCCCTTTGAGCATGATGCTGGCTGACACTGTGAGGGCAGGACAGGCAAAGTCATATGTGGAATATATGTTGAATCTAGTCAAGATGAATGGCCACTCCTTCCAGGGTAAAAGGAGTCCAGTGTATTTAACTTGCTATCAAGTGACTGGCTGGTCTCTTTGAGGGTTGGTTATAATAGGACCATTGGCTCCTGTGGTTGACACTGGACATTCAGTGGTAGCATAAACGTCGGTGAGTGAAAGCCTATGTTTTATGTAGGACACCATACCTGCCATCATGTCTATTCAGTTCACACCCTAATACGCCAACATTAGGACAGCTGATTGATGATAGAGGATGGCTGAGCCATTTTGTCTGCCTGAGTCTTAGTGTCTTTTCTGTGGTGGACAGTAACAGATAGGAAAATCCTTGTATTTCCTACTCATTTTCATATGCCCATTCACACACCTCTGTCTCAGAGTTCTTTGTTCCTCATCTTCTTATGTTGCTTCTTCCAGGCCCCTGACCAACCAGCTGTCATTTGCCACTGCCAATGAGTTTTATATAGTCTTCCTTTGAGCTACTCTCTTTCCAAACAAAATGGGTGATCGTGTGTACTGCCAAAGAACTCGGCTCATGGGGAGGAGTACCCCACACCACTGACTTTTAGGGGTCCCCTCAGTGGGGCAGTAGTACAACTGTGTCTGTTTTCTGCTTCCACACATCTACTGAGTCCCTCTATATGTTAAACATGCCTCATGTTGCTCCTTCTCTGTCAGCTGGTCATAAGGGACCATGTGGTTCAGGTATTAGGTTAGGGAGAAAAACTGGTGGTGTATTGCATGGAAGTCTGGCCATTTGCTTATATAATTACTTGGTTTTCTGGACCTGCTCATGCTCCATCTTGGATCCACAATATCCATCTTACAAGGGATTACTGTGGGTTCCCCCTTCCTTAAGACATTGTGGGTCGAGTAGAACTTCATTTAAACTGAGCTATTCTGGCTGTAGAGTCACTTGCTACTTCATTGTCAGGACTTAGTCTTTGCTTGGGCCTAGAAGCCCTCCAAGAACAGTTTTCTCCTAATATTTATTTTATTGTGGTATAATACACAAAACATAAAATTTACCTCTTAAAGCATTTTCAAGTGGATTTTCAGTGTATTAACTACATTCATACTGTTGCGCAACTATCGCCATCACCATCTCCAGGACTCTTTTTCTCTGGGAAAATTGAAACTCTGTACCTTTAAACAATATCCTATTCTCCTCTCCCCACTGTCCCTGAAGACCACCATTCTACTTTCCATCTCTGTGAATTTGATTACTCTAAGTACCTCATGGAAGTGGAATCATATAGTATTTATTCTTTCCTATCTGGCTTATTTTACTAGCACAATGTCCCCAAGGTTCATTCTGTTCCAGCATATGACAGAATTTTTGTCCTTTTTAAGGCTGAATAATATTGCATTGCACACATATACCACATTTTGAGTGATGTGTGTGTGTGTGTGTGTATATATTATATATATTTTTTAATAGTATAAAATTTTGTACTGCTGATGGCATGGACTTTCTCTAAAACTATAGTCTATGTTGTGGTTCCTTTACTGAAATTCACATAAACTCCACTATGCATCTTCTCCCACCACATATGCCTCTAATACCTCAAAGTCTGTCAAATTGTATGACCCAAAAGACTGGCCTGACCTGCTGCGGGTCCCTTTCCTGCTCTGATACCCTTCAAAGCTGCAGCATTTTGTGTCAGTTAGTGGGTATGTTGAGGAAGCATTCCCAAGTGTAGAATATTTTGTCGCAGAACCTGAATAGGTTTACCTGGCTGTGTGTGAATTACAATAATTTTTTCTGTCCTTTGGAGGTAATGTTACATCATGCTTCAAACCACTAAAAACTTTATCGATGGGTGAGTTTTTGACTCTTCATAGGGATTATCTTCCATTCTTTGTTTTATCACTTCTTGTTCATTTGTTTCTATGATATAATGTCATCAATGTGTTGTTCTGCAGGATGTCCAACTAGTCAAGTTCTCTATGGACCATAGAGTACTTAGTTCATAGGTCTAAGGTAGAAAGAGTTTATGTAACCCTGGGGCAAGAGTGCAATTGTGTACTGTTGCCCATCTTGGGTAGATACAAATTGCTTCTAGTCCTCATTCAGATAAGTATGACAAACATCCTCCAAATCAATGTCTACATGCCACTTATATGAAACATGTTAATCTGCTGTACAAATACTACATTTAGCACAGCTAGAGTTGGTTCCATTTGCACTTAATCCACTGTCATCCTCCAGTGTCTGCCTTGGTTTGGTAGGGCCAGATTGGTAAATGAAATAAGAATGTAACAGTGACAACCTCTCCTTCTTTATATCTTTAATAGTGGCAAAAATTTCTGCCATTCCTCCAGAATATGATATTTTTTCTGATGTAACCTCTTGACTAAGAACAAAAGGGGCTATTTCACTTGGCTTTTTATACTATGATAGCTCTCATACCATAGACAGAGGAACTAATGTGAGGATTGTGCCAACTATCAAATGTGTCCATTCTATACCATTAAATAGTCCATGGATTGAATGGACCCACTGAAAGCCTGGCCAGGACTCTATATATACCTGCTTCAATCTAATACAAATTTCATGTTGATGCTTCGGTTCATTGGTTATCAAAATCACATCAGACCCTGTGTCCAAGGACCCTACAATGTTTAGAAGGCAATCTTTTTATCCTGGAAGGACACCCTGCAGGGGATCAGATGTGGACACATTAACCCTTTTCAAGAAAGTATAAATTCATGTTATGGCTGAGTTGAGAAAAAATTGTTGGGGAAATATTTTTTCTCTGTCTATTGTCCATCGTGTGAGAGGTAATTTTTTTTTTCACTTACATGAGGGGATTTTCTTTTACTGGTTTAACTTTTTTAACTCTTGTGTCACTTTTTGGAGATGCTAGTTTATGTGAAGTGCTTTTGACTCCCCAGTACCTTGAAGTACGAGATCCAATCAGCTCCACAAGCGGCACATCTGAAGGGAAACCCCAGGGGCTACCAGACCCTGCTGAGGCAAATTCCTTCGTGTGGTCAGCACCTTCATAGCAGCTCATAGCAGCTCATACACTGTGGTCAAGGTTGGCCTCATAGTCGGCCAGCCTGAGGGTAGACTCCATGCACACACAGAACAAGTCTCTGCGGAGTTTTTAAAAATTGAAATTATACTAAGTATATTTTCTGACTAAAATGATATAAAATTATATATCAATAGCAGAAGGAAAACTGGAAAATTCACAAATGTGTAGCTATTAAACAACATACTCCTGAACAACCAATAGATTAAAAAGATCTTTAAAAGTCTTGTTTTCCAGTCCATGCCCCCAAAACTCCATTAATATGGCTTCCCATGTGGCACTTTGGTTGTTCATTGATTGCTTTCTCATATGTGCCTTGATCGGGGGAACTCCAACCAAGCCAGTGACTTTTGGGCTCAAGCCAGCAACCATGGGGTCATGCCCATGACCCCATACTCAAGTAGGTGACCTTGTGCTCAAGCTGGTGAACCCACTCAAGCCGGCAACCTTGGGGTTTTGAACCTGGGTCCTCAGCATCTCAGGTCATAGCTCTATCCACTGTGCTACCACCTGGTCAGGTTAGCTTTTGGTTTTTTAAAACTCTTTTCACGTATTCTTCTGAACGTTTGTTATGTTACATGGAGATTAGGTTCATGTATACCATTTCTTTATCTTTCCTTTATAAGTTTGATGGTAAATCTCTTGTATTTGTTAGTTAGCTTTACCAGCCACTCATTCCATTAAGGTTTTTTATTTAAGCCTGCTGCCACGTATTGCTGCTATTACACACACAGAAAAATAAAGTTTGCTTTAGGCACATGAGACCAGACACTTATATGTCACTTTCTTGGTTATAAATATTTTTCACTTTGATTTTTCATCTTTGATTCAATCTGTATCATTTCAATTAAAGAACAGAAAAATAAAACTTACATGGGAATCCTTATGTATGTTAAATAGAAGCCTCGTCAACTATTAAACCACATACACGCACACACAAAACCAAACTCAACACCTGATTCTTCCTTTTATCTGAGTAACAAGGGTGAAAGACTCTTTGAAATCCTCCCTGGGATCCATGTAAATGACCAAGACAGGTAGCAAATGATTTTCAAAGTGGGCATTCTTCCAACAAATATATGCATTGATTTCATTATTTCTGAAGCCTGCTTGGTGCCAGAAAGTACAAAGAGCTAAAGCAAAAGTCATCTTTTACTGTCCCCCCGCACCAAAACCCCCCCATCCTGTATTTTATGGTGAGGATATGATATTGCATGAACTTTGAGGTCATTTAGGGAATTTTAAATTTTAAAGCTCAGGGCTAAGAGGAGCTGGTGGGTGGGGTAAGGACAGTCTACATCATGGGGTCAGGTGTCTGAAGTTCTGTCTGCTGTTTGTTAGGTGTTCTTTATGACATGTGTGCATTAAGCTGCTTAAGAAAGGGTTGAAGAAAACAAACCAGATATTCTGACCTAATATCAATTATTTTGCCTGAATTTCAAACTTTGAATTCTTTGACTTTTAATGATGTAAAATGCACTGTGACTTTTCTATTTGCAGATGAAGAATTTAGAGTGGGTTTTCAGCATTTGTTAAATAATGAAGAAATATCAGGTGTGTGTTTTTTTTTATATATATATATATTTATATATATATTTTTTGCATTTTTCTGAAGCTGGAAACAGGGAGAGACAGTCAGACAGACTCCCGCATGCGCCCGACCGGGATCCACCCGGCACGCCCACCAAGGGGCGACGCTCTGCCCACCAGGGGGCGATGCTCTGCCCATCCTGGGCGTCGCCATGTTGCGACCCTCCTGGGTGTCGCCATGTTGCGACCAGAGCCACTCTAGCGCCTGGGGCAGAGGCCACAGAGCCATCCCCAGCGCCTGGGCCATCTTTGCTCCAATGGAGCCTTGGCTGCGGGAGGGGAAGAGAGAGATAGAGAGGAAGGAGGGCGGGGGGGGGGGTGGTGGAGAAGCAAATGGGCGCTTCTCCTGTGTGCCCTGGCCGGGAATCGAACCCGGGTCCTCCGCATGCTAGGCCGACGCTCTACCGCTGAGCCAACCGGCCAGGGCAATATCAGGTGTTTTATATATGAATTTCCTAGTAACTATGGCAGGAGGACAGAAAAACTAATGAGAAGGACGAGAGGACTAATAAAGTCAGAGTGTTGAGGGGGAAAAGCTAGGGCTACCAGGATAGGAGGGTTAATTTATAAAGAAGAATCTTTTTGTTTTATTTATCCATTTTTTAGAGAAAGAGAGAGAGGAAGAAGGGTAGGAGGAGCAGGAAGCATCAATTCCCATATGTGCCTTGACCAGGCAAACCCAGGGTTTTAAACTGGTGACTTCAGCATTCCAGGTCAACACTTTATCCACTGTGCCACCACAGATCAGGCTCAGACATGTAATTTTAAACTTTCTTGTAACCACATTATAAAAAGCAAAACAAAACATATAATATTAATTTTAATAAAATATTTTATTTAACCTAATATACTAAAATATTTTCATTTCAATACATAATTTTAAAAATTATTAATGAGAAATTTCACATTTTTATATTAAGTTTCAAATTTCAATGTGTATTTTACATTTATAGAACCTCTCTATTGTGACATTAAATTTTCACTAGTGAAGTGAAATGCATTCCCACAAAAACAATAAAACTGTGTTTTACAGAAAACATACAACATCTCTTTAGTTTTAAAACTTAAATTAATTAAAATTAAATATATAAAAAATTCATCTCCTTAGTCATAGTAGCTGCAATAGGGCTGAATAATCAGTCAATGTGGCTGCAGGCTGCCGTCTTGCTCAGCAGAGCTCTCACTGAAGGATGCTCTTAAGATTTTCATGAGGTTGAATCTTGCTGCCAATTTTCAGCAAAAATTTCTTGGGTTATCTAGGTTTGTACACATGCTGGATGTTATGAACTGAATTTGTGTCCTTCCCAAATCATATGTTGAGGCCCTAACCCCTAGTATCTCAGAATGTGAACCTTCTTAGAGATAGAGACTTCAAAGAAGTAAGCAAGGTAAAATGAGGTAATATGGGTGAGCTCCAATCCAACATGACTAGAGTCCTTATGAGGGGAGGAGATTAGGCTATACCAGGGGGTCCCCAAACTACGGCCCGCGGGCCACATGCGGCCTCCTGAGGCCATTTATCTGGCCCCTGCCACACTTCTGGAAGGGGCACCTCTTTCATTGGTGGTCAGTGAGAGGAGCATAGTTCCCATTTAAATACTGGTCAGTTTGTTGATTTAAATTTACTTGTTCTTTATTTTAAATATTGTATTTGTTCCCATTTTGTTTTTTTTACTTTAAAATAAGATATATGCAGTGTACATAGGGATTTGTTCATAGTTTTTTTTATAGTCTGGCCCTCCAATGGTCTGAGGGACAGTGAACTGGCCCCCTGTGTAAAAAGTTTGGGGACCCCTAGGCTATACGGAGGAGAGGCAAGTGACATGCATAAACATAGAGGAAAGCTATGTGAGGGAATGGCGAGAAGGTGGCCCTCTGCAAGCCAAGGAGAGAAGCCTTGGAAGAAATCAAATCTGCTGACACCTTGATCTTGAACTTTCAGCCTCCAAAATGAGAGAAAATAAATTTCTGTTGTTTAAGCCACTCAGTCTGTGGTATTTTGTTACGGCAGCCTGAGCAGACTAATTCACTGGTCCAGCACATACATATTAAATTTTATATATATATATAAATATATATATATATAAATATATATATATATATATTTATATCATAAAAAATCAGATAAACTCTTCGCCATTTCATATGTGTTTCTCCTATTTTGTCATCAGCTTCATATATGACTATGCCACATATCCTTAGAGCTTGACTTTCTGAAAACCAATTTAAGAAAAATAAATGCCCACAGGATGTGTTTTTAAAAAAATCAGCTTTGTTTGCAAGTCATTTAGTGGTTGGTTGGACAGGATGTTGTTTGTTTTCCATTTGGAAGGTGGAGAGTGAATGAGTCACATCAACAAACCATAAAAACACAGCTTTAAGGTTGCAAATGAAGTGTGCATACCCATCAAGCTGAGCCTCTTGCCTTTGTCCATCACACGTATCGAGCCTCTTCATGATCACCAAAGTTCGTTAATAGCATTTGTGTCTATGCTAATACAATCAGAAAATTATGCAGACCATCTATCTCTTCCCAGAGAGAACAGGGTGATCAGCCATTAGTGATTTACACTGATGAGCCTCACTAATTGTGCAGAATGTAATTAGTGATTATATAATATTTGAGCTCTTGCAACTGTCATTAATGTCCGCGATTATCAGAGATGGGCCCTACTGAATGGGGTGTGATTGCCACATGCTAAATCTAGTTAATCCAAGGTATGTTAATCAGCATAGGATGCACTCTAGGCAGTGGTTAAAAGCTCTTGTGACCTCAGAAAAAAACCCCCACCATCCACCGAAGTCTGAATTGCTTACAATAGGAATTCCTTTCAAAAGAGACATTTAATAATTAAATGGCCTGCGAAACTTGAGGGCAGAGTTATTAGATAGTATTAACACATTTAGATTTTTCTATAACAAATATGATGACCAAAATGTAGTATTGGTGCGGGCATTAGTTTATGATACATTTGACTATAGACTCAGGGTGTGTTGCATGCTAATATTATTATCATTTTATCATACGACTAAGGAGAACTTGATTAAAAAATAGTTCTTTTTAAAACCTTCTTAAAGCACAATATTGAAGATCATTTAATAGAACCATGTTTTAGAGGTAATAACATTGTAGTGATATTTTATCTCCTGTAATAAATAAAAGTTGAGTTCTAAAACAGATTTACATGATAACACATGTGCCCTGAGTCACTATAGTTTTTCAAGACTCTTATTTTTAGCAGATGCTGTGGATGCCCTACCCCATGTTCACTCATTCACTGACTTCACCTACAGCTGCAGAGGACAGTCTCCAGACAGGGGTGGGCAAAAGTAGGTTTATAGTTATCTGTATGGAAAATAATACAATACTAAATAATACAAGAATAAACTGTTTCATGTACTCAGAACTGTAAACTACTTTTGCCAGCCCCCTTTATCTGCTGTAGACTTTCCATCCCAACCTACTTTATCTCTCTGCTTTTCTTCCAAAATTGTTAGCACTCCATGCATTTGGTCAACCCATTTGCGGGGCAAACTGTAAAGTGTCAAAGATTCAACAATTCTGGGGTAAGTCTCAACCAAAGAGGACTGGCAGTTGGTTGAGAAATGTCCCAGTTTCCTATCCTTTGGTTGGGTAATTCTGAAGGTCTGTTCTACATGGTTTTTCACAGTGTCCCCAATGCCACTGAGCACCATTTGCCCATAGTGGCAACCTACTCATTGATGCTGCCTTTATTACCTTTTCTTCCTTCCTTGTTTTACTTTCTGATTCTGTTACTTTTGTTTCCTGGAATCTTCTATAATGCTTAATTTTATGTGTCAATTTCATAGGAATGGGGTGCCTAGATTAAACATTATTTTGGGATTTGTCTTTGAGGATATTTTCTGATGAGGTTAACATTTAAATTGGTGGACTCGGTAAAGTAGATTGCCTTTCTCATTCTGGGTGGGCATCATCCAATCAGGTGAGGGCTGGAATAGAACAAAAGGTGACAGAAGAAGGAACTTCTGCTGTGGCTGTTAAGCTGGGTCATCTCATCTCGTTTTCTCCTTTCCTCAGACTCAGGCTGAACTACACTACTGGCTTTCCTGTCTCCAGTTTGCAGACAACAGATCACGGGACTTAACCTCCATAACCATGTAATGAGCAAATTCCTCAGTATATGCATCTCTTCTCTGGAGAACCTTGACTGATACGCCTCCCAGATAAACTATCTGCACCCAACCCATTGTCCTAGGGTCAGTTTTTAGAGAAACCCAATTGGACAAACCTTCCTCTCTTTCCCGCCCTGCAATCTCAATACTTCATCACCCTGAGAGAATGTAAGCGCTGTGGTAACCTCCAGCAGCAGCCCCTTTCTATGTGTGGCGAGTCCTGAGCAGTTCTCTTCTGGAATGTAGTTTTTTAACAAGAGAATTTATGTGAATTAAAATCTTTTATCTCAACCATAATTTGTGCTTCAAGTGACAGAATATATAAATGATTGTTTTCAATGTGGAATTTGTACAGGTTTACAAATTTCCAAGGCCTGAGTAGCTTCATTGGTTCAGTTTTTCATAAAATAATATGGCTGTTGTAGACTCCAAGGAAAATAGCAACTTATGATTTATGTGATTTCTTCCCATGTATGTATTTTATATAAGTAATAAATACACTGGTATCTTGGCTTTGTAAGGTGCTTTCCAGAGGTTGTTTAACCAGTGCTAAGTCTTTCAGGTATTGTTTGAGAAAAGTTCTGTTGACTAGTAATGAGGATAAGCGCTAGTATCACCACCCACTCTGTGCCAGGCACTGGGCTAAGCTTTCTGCCATAAGAACTATCATCACCCCCAAGTTGTAGCTGAAGAAAATGTGGCTTAAAAAGGTTAAGCGCCTGACCTTTGGTGGCGCAGTAGATAAAGCGTTGATCTGGAACGCTGAGGTTGCCGGTTCAAAACCCTGGGCCTACCTGGTCAAGGCACATACGGGAGTTGATGCTTCCTGCTCCTCCCCCCCTTCCCTCTCTCTCTCTCTCTCTCTGCCTTGGTAAAATAAATAAAATAAAATAAAATAAATTTACCAAGTTAATATGTATAAAGTTTAAAAAAAAAAGAAGGTTAAACAATGTCTTGCCTATAAATGGTGAAGACCAGTCAGCCTAGACACTCCTTGCTTTAAAGCCCATCATTTGTTTGGAGGCTGAAAATCAAAGAGACTAGGAAGCTTTTTCCATACATCTCCTCCTAATTCTGTTATTGGCCTGCACTGAGTCAGGGGCCAGACACTGTAGCAGACAATGTCATGTCTGCTCAGGCATGCACACGCTCACCAGTTCTCCAAAGCCATCACCTGTGTCTCTTTGTTCATAGGCTGCTCTTAGGGCTCTTGTACTCTGATGACCAGTGGAAGTGCTAGAATCCATGTCTTCTTAGGGGCAACTCACAGCAGTGTTAGAGGGGAGGAGTGTGCATGCCCTGGTCAGCGTAAGCTAAGGAGTGACCTGCACTGTCCCAGAACTCCCCTTTGAACTAAATAAGAGGTGATTTGCTTGTTCCTGTACCTGTTGTGGCCTTCTTCCTTGTTCTTCTTCCTTACTCTCCTGCCAGTTGCTTTTGGGCTCAGGACCTAGGAAGCCATGTTCACAAGAAATGCTCATTTCAGGGACTGCTTCTGCAGATCCCATTTTAAGATAGAACCCATGAATGAGTCTATCAGTTCTAAGAGCTGAAGTGACTCAGAAAGGTAACCCTGTAAGACACACTTGAATTGGGAAGTATGAACAAGGTTTTTCATTATTTGAAATATAATATGATTGAAATACATTTGGAAACAATGTGAATGTCAATGGAAAATGGATGAATTATATAAATTACAGCATATTCACACAATGGAATAATGTGCGGCTATAAAAATGAAGAGACTTCATTTTAAATCAGCAGGAGTAAATTTAATCTATTGGATAAAAAGAAAATATAAAACAAAGAAGAAAACATAAAATAAGGTAGACTAACTTCTAACATATTAATATTGTAATAAATGTTTATGGCTTAAAAACAGACTCTCAGAACTGATTTAAAAATCTAATGATAAGGTGAAGGGATTAGTGAATTTATATATACATAACACATAGATACAGATAACAGGACAGCAAATCCCAGAGGGAAGTGGGGAGGGGGTTAGGGGGAGAGGAACAAAGGAGGGGTAAATAGGGACATGGGGATGGGGGGTGAGGGTGTTATATTGAGTGGGACACTTAAATCCATGTTAACACAATAAATTAAAATTAATAAAAATTTAAAAAATCTAATGATATATACAAGAGATACTCTTAAAATGGAAACATTTGAAAATAATAGAATAAAAAAGCTATACCAGAAAAATATGAATTAAAAGAAACTTGGTGTAGCAATCTTAATTTTTTTCTTCTAAATTGAATTTATTGAGGTTACATTGGTTAATAAAACGATGTAGGTTCCAGGTTGTACAATTGTATAATGAATCATCTATATATTGTATTGTATATTCACCACCCCAAGTCATGTCTCTTTTCATCACCATTTATCTCCCTTTTACCTTCTTCTACCTCCCCTCACCCTCGTTTTCTTCTGGTAATCTCCATACTGTTGTCTGTCTATGAAGTAAGTATTTTTTTAATTTAATTTATTAGGGTGACACTAGTTAACATGATTATACAGGTTTTAGATGCCCAACTTTACAACTCATCTCTGTACACCGTATTGTGTGGTCACCCCCCACCCCTGTCAAGTCTTCATCCATCACCATTTATGCCCTCCTCCACCTCCTCCTTCCCAGCAATAGCCACACTGTTGTCCATGTTCATGAGTTTTTTGTCCTTTTTTGTTCTACCTCTTCACCTCCCTCACCCAACCTGCCTGTCTCCTAATAGCTGTCAGCTTGCTCTCTATGTGTGTCTGTCTCTATTTTTCTTATTAGTTCATTTTGTTCATTAGATTCCATATATGAGTGAAATCATATGGTACTTGCCTTCCTCTGACTGACTTATTTCACCTAGCATAATTCTCTCCAGGTCTATCCACGGAGTCACAAAAAGTACGATATTTTTCTTTTTTTGGTTGTATGATATTCCATCGTGCTTATGTACCACAGCTATTTTATCCAGGCATCTACTGATGGGCATTTGGGCTGTTTCCAGATCTTGGCTATTGTAAATAATGCTGCAATGAACACAGAGGTGTGTATATTCTTTTCAATTAGTGTTTCAGGCTTCTTAGGATATATTCCCAGAAGTGGAATTGATGGGTCAAAAGGCAGTTCCATTTTTAATTTTTTGAGGAAACTTGATACTGTTTTCCACAGTGGCTGCACCAGTCTGCATTCCCACCAGCAGTGCACAAGGGCTCCCTTTTCGCCACACCCTAGCCAACACTTGTTTGTTAATTTATTGATCATAGTCATTCTGACAGGTATGAGGTGATATCTCATTGTGGTTTTAATTTGTATTTCTCTGATGATTAGTGATGTTGAGCATCTTTTTGTATGTCTTTTAACTATCTGTATGTCTTCTTTAGAAAAGTGTGTATTCAGGACCTTTGCCCATTTTTTAATTGCATTGATTTTTTTCTTCTTTTATTTTTGGTTTTGTTTTTGTTTTTGGTGTTGAGCTTTTTAAATTCTTTATATATTTGGACATTAACCTCTTGTCAGATGTATTGGCAAATATCTTCTCCCATTTAGTAGGTTGTCTTTTTATTTTGTTGATGATTTCCTTTACTGTGAAAAACCTTTTAGTTTGATATAATCCCATTTGTTGATTTTTTTTCTCTTTTCACTTGCCCAAGGAGATATATCAGAAAAAATATTGCAATAAGAAATGTCTGAGATTTTACTGCCTATGTTTTCTTTTAGAATTTTTATAGTTTTGTGTCTAATATTTAAGTCTTAAATCCATTTTGAGTTTATTCTGTGATGTAAAAATGTGGTCTAGTTTTATTATTTTCCCATGTGTCTGTCCAATTTTCCCAACACCATTTATTATCTTTACCTCATTGTATGTTTTTGCCTCCTTTGTGAAATATTAATTGATGATATAGGCATAGGTTGATTTCTGGGCTCTGTATTTGTTCCATTGATCTATATGTCTGTTTTTATGCCAGCACCATGTTGTTTTGGTAACTATGGCATTTAGTATAGTTTGATATGAGGTTGTATGATTCCTCCTATTTTGTTCTCTTTTTCAAGATTGTTGTGGTTATTTAGAATCTTTTGTGGTTCTATATAAATTTTTGAAATATTTGTTCCAGTTCTATGTAAAACATCATTGGTATATTAATAGGATTTGCATCGAAGCTATGAATTGCTTTGAATAATATAGATATTTTAATGATGTTAATTCTTCCTAACTATGAACATGATAATATATCAATACTTCCACTTGTTTGTATCTTCTTCAATTTCTTTCTTCAGTGTCTTATAATTTTCTGAGTATAGGTCTTTTACATCCTTGGTTAAATTTATTCCTAGTTATTTTATTCTTTATGACACACCTGCGAATGGAATTGTTTTCTTAGTTTCCCTTTCTGATAGATTATTATTGGTGTATAAAAATGCAACCAATTTCTGGGTGTTTATTTTTTATCCTGCTACTTTGATGAATTCATTGATAAGTTCTAGTAGTTTTTTTGTTTGTTTTGTGTGTGTGTGGAAACTATAGGGTTCCTTACATACAGTATTATGTCATTGCCAATAATCCAGTTTTATTTCCTTTCCAATTTGGATGCCTTTTATTTCTTTTTCTTGTCTGATTATTGTGACTAGGACTTCTAGTACTATATTGAATAAAAATGGTAATAGTGAACATCCTTCTCTTGTTCCTGATCTTAAGGGAAACTCTTGTAGTTTTTGCCTATTGGATATGATGGTGGCTGTGGGTTTGTCATGTACGGCCTTTATTACAATGAGGCATGTCTCCCTAATTTCTACTTTGCTGAGAGTTTTTAACACGGGTGATAAATTTTATCAAATGCTTTTTTTGCATCTATTGATATGTTCACGTAATTTTTATCCTTCATTTTGTTTATGTGGTCTATCTCATTTATTGATTTGCAAATATTGTATCAACCTTGCATCCCCAGAAGAAATCCCACTTAATCATGGTATATGACCTTTGTAATGTATTGCTAGATCCTGTTTGCTAATACACTGCTCACAAAAATTAGGGGATATTTCAAAATGGATATGAAGTGATAAAAAAGAAGCATTTGATTTTTTTATTAAACAAAAACATCAGAAAAGCAAATGACAAGTCAAAGAAAGTTGTCCAATTATGCAAATTATTCAAATAAAATGAATAATTTCATTGGTGAAAATGCACTGTACAAAAGGCTGAAAGTACTGGAGTATCTGTATGTTCCCATATCTTGAAAGTGCACATCCTGCAATTTTCCAGCCCTTGCAATGCACCTGCAACACGATTTGTCCAAATGTGAAGCCTGGAGAGCCACAGGACATCTTGAAGCTGGTCAAACACAAATGGCAGTGACAACAGCACTTGGAACATCCCAGAGCGATATTAGCAGACTGTGGAATCACATTCAAGAGACTAGCACAGTACGAAGAAGATGAGGGCAGAGTTGCCCATCTGCCACAACAGCAAGAGATGACCACTACTTGACTTTATTGACAAGAAGGAACAGGCACAATAATGCAACAGAGTTGCAAGGACAGTTTCCTACTGCCAACACATGACAGTCCATTGTGTTGGACTGCATGCCCAGTGAACAATGGTATTATATTCCATTATCTGCTGAACACTGTAGAACCTGTAGAAGGTGGGCTGATGAGCATCATCATTGGACCCATGATGAGTGGTCAACTGTCTTCTTCTCTGATGAGTCACAGTTCAGTCTGCAGCCTGACAATTATTGTGTCCTAATCTGGCGTGAACGAGGAACACGGGAGAATCCATGTTTCATGAGAGAAAGAAACTCCTTTAAGGGTGGTGGCATCATGGTGTGGACTGGCATCAGCATTGGTGGTCATACCAATCTCCACATCATCAGAAATGGATCACTGACTATTGTCACATATCGAGATGAGGTCCTGCACCCTAAAGTGGTACCCTATGCTAGAGCAGTTGGAAACAACTTTCTTTTTTTGGACAATAATGCAAGGCTCTACTGTGTACATATCGTCAACAACATGCTTCAGGAGGCAGGAACCAAATCCATGGACTGGCCTTCATGTCCTCCAGACCTGAATCCCATTGAACATGCTTGGGATGTACTGGGAAGATACACTGCAAACCATCCAGTGGCTCCCTCAACACTTCATGAACTGGAAGTTGCCCAGAGCAAGAGTGGCAGAAGATCCCACAAGAACTGCAGGACCATCTGATCCTGTCCATGCCTCATTGCTGTCAGTCTGTTTCAGCAGTCTTGGGTGATCATACACCTTTCTGAACAGTCAGTGTGTAGCACTCTCATCCAGTTTGACATGCTTCTGTTCACGTTCACCAATATGTCATTTGCTACTCAGTCATGATAACTGAGTTTGCATCTCATTTGCACAATCAAATAACTTTCTTTGACTTGTCGTTTGCTTTTCTGATGTTCTTGTTTAATAAAAAAAAATCAAATGCTTCTTTTCTTTATCACTTCATATTCATTTTGAAATATTCACTAATTTTTGTGAGCAGTGTATTTTGTTGAGGATTTTAGCATTTATGTTCACAGTGATATTGGCCTTTAATTCTCTTTCTTTGTAGAGTCTTTATTTGGTTTTGGAATTAGGATAATGCTGGCCTTGTAAAATTAGCTTGAGAATCTTCCCTCTACTTAAATATTTTGAAATAGTTTGAGAAGAAGAGGTGTTAATTTTTTTTGGAATGTTTAGTAAAATTTACTGTTGAAGACTTCTGGTTCAGAACTTTAGTGTGTTGGGAGTCTTTTGATAATTTCATTGGCTCTAATTTGTTTAATCAGATTCTCTGCTTCTTCCTGATTCAATTTTAGAGGATTGTATTGTTTCTAGGAATTTATCCACTTCTTTTAGTTTGTCCAATTTGTTGGCATATATTTGTTTGTAATATTTTCTTACAATCTTTTGCATTTTTGTGGTGTCAGTTGTTACTCCACTTCTTTCCTTTCTGATTTTATTTATTTGAATCCTCTCTTTTTTTGTGATAAGTCTGGTTAAAAGTTTATCAATATTGTTTGTATTTTCAAAGAACCAGCTCTTGGTTTCATTGATTTTTTTGTTATATTGTTATTTTTAGACTCTATTTTGCATATTTCTGCTCTGACCTTTACTATTTATTTCCTTTTAGTCACTTTAGGCTTTGTTTGTTGTTCTTTTTGTGGTTACTTCAAGTGTAATGTTAGATTGTTTATTTGAGTTTTTTATTTTTTTTTAATTAGACTGGTAATGTTATGTAAAAGGCGAAAGATTTATACGATCCGAAGAGAAACCAGAGCATTGGTAATGTTATGAATCTCCCTCTTAGAATTCCTTTCACTGTGTCCCAAAATTTTAGGTTGTTGTGTTCTTATCTTTATTGTCTCAAGGTATCTTTTGATTTCTTTTTTGATCTCATTGTTAACCCATTCATTGTTTATTAACATGTTATTTAGCCTCTATATGTTTGTGTTGTACAGTTTTTTCTTGTAACTGATATCTAGTTTCATATCATTTGGTCAAAGAGGATGCTTGATATAATTTCAACCTTCTTAAATTCCTTGAGACTTTTTTTGTGTCTTAATATGTGGTTTATCTTAGAAAATGTTCTATGTGAACTTGAAAAGAATGTATATTCTGCTGCTTTAAGGTAAAATGCTCAGAGATATCAATTACATCTAGATGATCTATTGTGTTACTCAAGGCTGCTGTTACTGTGTTGGTTTTTCTGTCTGGAAGATCTATCCATTGATTACATGAGGTGTTAAAATCTCTTACGAAGACTGTGTTACTGTTGATCTCCCCCTTAATGTTCATCAAAATTTGCTTTATATATTTAGTTGCTCCTATGTTAGATGCATAAATGTTTACAAGGGTTATATCCTCCTGTTGGATTGACCCCTTTATCATTATGTAGTGTCTTTCTTTGTCTCTCATTATAACCTTAATTTTAAAGTCTATTTTGTCTGATATAAATATTGCTACCTCAGCTTATCTTTTTTTTTCAGATTCAAATCATGCACCCTCAGCTTATCTTTTATTTCCATCTGCATGAAATAGTTTTCATCTTTTTACTTTTAGTCTATGTGGGTCTTCATTCTGAGGTGGGTGTGTTGTGGGATCCAGTGGCACAGTCTCCCTGATCACCTGAGCCAGGTGCTCCTGGAATGTCTCTTGTGTGGGTTATGTGAGCCCTCCTGTTGGCCCAGCTGTGCATGGAGTCTACCCTCAGGCTGGCTGATCATGAGGATCAACCTCAACTACCATGTATGAGGGTGCTGACCACACAAAGAGAAATTTACTTCAACAACATCTGGTACCTGCTGAGATTTCCCTTTGGATGTGCCACTTATAAAGCTAATTGGATCTTGCTCTGATGTTGTCTGAAGACTGCCAGTGGCTGTTTTGGTTCTGGGGCCTGTTGGAAAGTTCTTCAGTGCATGTCAATGTCAGATGCTATCTGTGACTGGCCCTAAGCAATGTGCTTGGAGCTACAAAGTGACCCACAGTTTGTGGCTGCCTCAGCTGGGTGTGGGTGTTTATTGAAAGGGCCAAGCTGTGTACCAGAAACTGCTTCCACCAGCACTAATCCCAGGGGCTGTCAGCAAAAGGCCCAAGGCATCATGAGGTCCTCCTCCACAGACCTCTGGCTGCCAGCAGTCTGTTAGCATTTGTCACTGAAAGAGCCTTTGGCAGCACACAAGCTGCACAAGGCACATTTTCAGTGAGTCACCAAATAGGGGTGAATGGTGTTCACCAGATTGATACAGATTCAACTTCAGGTTCTGTGCTGCATCTGAGGTCATTCTGCACAATCCCAGAGTATACCAAGGCAAGCTGCCACCCTCTATGGTGCCTGCAGATCTTTGTGGTGGGACGGGGTATTAGGGAGTTATTAGGGGAGGACAGCAGAGCTCATCAGACCCAAGCAGACCAAAATTTGACTGTGTGAAGGGAGGGCTCTGCACTGGCCAGTTGTGCGAGGGAAATGTGGTCCCAGTTTTAGGGCCTCACAATTAGCTAGAGCCTTTCGAGAGGACCAGGATAGTAGATTGGTTTATGTTGACCATGTGCTGAAAGAGCTTGTGCTCTCTATCTCTGCAGCTTGGATTGGCTGAGGGCACTCATTTCACCTTCGGAAATCTTCTGCTTGAACCTACTCCTGAAAGACTGAGGTAGGGACAGAGGGATTTGGACTCCCTGACCACATTCTGGCACGGCATCCAGTGCTGGTCATATTGAAGTCCTTCAAACTTTTTTTCCAGGAAATGTAGAGGACTGAAGAACATGACCAACTACACCATGTTGATGGACTCAGCAAAATTCAGGCTGTGTGGTGCAATATGAGCCAATCAATCTGCTTTCTTCAACAAATAAATTGCGAGCAGAGAAAAGGTGAGAGTGGAGGACCTATGGAATAAAATGGACCTAAAAGACATAATAAAATCCAATGTGTGGGCATTTTTTTGTTTCTTTATTTAAAGAAACAAACTAAAATAGTTTATGAAACTATGAAACATTTAAAACATTTATGAAACAATTAGAAACTTATACACCAAATGGTTATTTGATAATATTAAAAAATAACTGATTTTTTTTTTGCCTGACCTGTGGTGGCGCAGTGGGTAAAAGTATTGACCTGGAACACTGAGGTCACCAGTTTGAAACCCCAAGCTTCCCTGGTCAAGGCACATATGGGAGTTGATGCTTTCTGCTCCTCCCTCTCTTCTCTCTCTGTCTCTGTCTCTCTCTCTCTCTCTCTCTCTGTGTCCTCTCTCTAAAATGAATAAATAAAATCTAAAAAAAATAAAAATAAAAAAATAACTGATTTTTGTGTGTGATGTGATAAATTTGAAGGTCCTGAGGAAGCATTTAATTTATTTCAATCTTGCCTTTAATGTCTCAAAAAAGATATCTCACAAAATTTTGTATATCCAAATGGAAGAAGTACATTAATGGGCTAGACTAAGTCACTAACATATTTTCTTTTTTTTTTTTTAATAATTTTATTTTTTTAATGGGGTGACATCAATAAATCAGGATACATATATTCAAAGATAACAAGTCCAGGGTATCTTGTCGTTCAATCATGTTGCATACCCATCACCCAAAGTCAGATTGTCCTCCGTCACCCTCTATCTTGTTCTCTCTGTGCCCCTCCCCCTCCCCCTTTCCCTCTCCCATTCCCCCCTCCCCCCCGTAACCACCACACCCTTATCAATGTCTCTCAGTTTCACTTTTATGTCCCACCTACGTATGGAATAATGCAGTTCCTGGTTTTTTCTGATTTACTTATTTCGCTTCGTATCATGTTATCAAGATCCCACCATTTTGCTGTAAATGTTCTGATGTCATCATTTCTTATGGCTGAGTAGTATTCCATAGTGTATATGTGTCACATCTTCTTTATTCAGTCATCTATTGACGGGCTTTTTAGTTGTTTCCATGTCCTGGCCACTGTGAACAATGCTGCAATAAACATGGGGCAGCATGTGTCTTTACGTATCAATGTTTCTGAGTTTTGGGGATATATACCCAGTAGAGGGATTGCTGGGTCATAAGGTAGTTCTATTTTCAGTTTTTTGAGGAACCACCATACTTTCTTCCATAATGGTTGTACTACTTTACATTCCCACCAACAGTGGATGAGGGTTCCTTTTTCTCCACAGCCTCTCCAACATTTGCTATTACCTGTCTTGCTAATAATAGCTAATCGAACAGATGTGAGGTGGTATCTCATTGCCGTTTTGATTTGCATTTCTCTAATAGCTAAAGAAGATGAGCATCTTTTCATATATCTGTTGGCCATTTGTATTTCTTCCTGGGAGAAGTGTCTGTTCATATCCTCTTCCCATTTTTTTATGGGATTGTTTGTT
This sequence comes from Saccopteryx bilineata, assembly GCF_036850765.1. Taxonomy (NCBI): domain Eukaryota; kingdom Metazoa; phylum Chordata; class Mammalia; order Chiroptera; family Emballonuridae; genus Saccopteryx; species Saccopteryx bilineata. The sequence continues at coordinate 167,490,146 of NC_089495.1, forward strand.
TGTTTGTTGCTGAGTTTTATGAGTTCTTTGTATATTTTGGATATTAGGCCCTTATCTGAGCTGTTGTTTGAAAATATCATTTCCCATTTAGTTGGCTTTCTGTTTATTTTGTTATCAGTTTCTCTTGCTGAGCAAAAACTTCTTAGTCTGATGTAGTCCCATTCATTAATTTTTGCCTTCACTTCTCTTGCCATTGGAGTCAAATTCATAAAATGCTCTTTAAAACCCAGGTCCATGATTTTAGTACCTATGTCTTCTTCTATGTACTTAATTGTTTCAGGTCTTATGTTTAGATCTTTGATCCATTTTGAGTTACTTTTTGTACAGGGGGAGAGACTGTAGTCCAGTTTCATTCTTTTGCATGTGGCTTTCCAGTTTTCCCAGCACCATTTATTGAAGAGGCTTTCTTTTCTCCATTGTGTGTTCTTGGCCCCTTTATCAAAAATTATTTGACTATATATATGTGGTTTTATTTCTGGGCTTTCTATTCTGTTCCATTGGTCTGAGTGTCTATTTTTCTGCCAATACCATGCTGTTTTGATTGTCGTGGCCCTATAATAGAGTTTGAAGTCAGGTATTGTAATGCCCCCAGCTTCATTCTTTTTCTTTAGGATTGCTTTGGCTATTCGGGGTTTTTTATAGTTCCATATAAATCTGATGATTTTTTGCTCTATTTCTTTAAAAAACGTCATTGGAAGTTTGATGGGAATTGCATTAAATTTGTATATTGCTTTGGGTAATATAGCCATCTTGATTATATTTATTCTTCCTAGCCAAGAACAAGGTATATTCTTCCATCTCATTATATCTTTTTCGATTTCCCTTAACAATGGTTTATAGTTTTCATTATATAAGTCCTTTACATTCTTTGTTATGTTTATTCCTAAGTATTTTATTTTTTTTGTTGCAATTGTGAAGGGGATTATTCTTTTGAGTTCGTTCTGAATTGTTTCATTGTTGGCATATAGAAAGGTTATTGACTTCTGTATGTTAATTTTGTATCCTGCGACCTTACTGTATTGGCTTATTGTTTCTAGTAGTCTTTTTGTGGATTCTTTGGGGTTTTCGATGTATAGGATCATATCATCTGCAAAAAGTGATACCTTTACTTCTTCTTTTCCGATATGGATGCCTTTTATTTCTTTGTCTTGTCTGATTGCTGTGGCGAGAACCTCTAGTACCACATTAAATAAGAGTGGAGAGAGTGGACAACCCTGTCTTGTTCCTGATTTAAGGGGGAAAGCCTTCAGTTTAGTGCCATTTAATATGATGTTAGCTGATGGTTTATCATATATGGCCTTTATCATGTTGAGATATTTTCCTTCTATACCCATTTTGTTGAGAGTCTTAAACATAAAATTGGGTTGTATTTTATCGAAAGCCTTTTCTGTGTCTATTGATAAGATCATGTGGTTTTTGTTCTTTGTTTTGTTGATATGGTGTATTACGTTAACCGTTTTACGTATGTTGAACCATCCTTGAGATTCTGGGATGAATCCCACTTGATCATGATGTATTATTTTTTTAATATGTTGTTGTATTCGATTTGCTAGTATTTTGTTTAGTATTTTAGCATCTGTATTCATTAGAGATATTGGTCTGTAGTTTTCTTTTTTTGTGCCATCCTTGCCTGGTTTTGGTATGAGGGTTATGTTGGCCTCATAAAATGTGTTTGGAAGTATTGCTTCTTCTTCAATTTTTTGGAAGACTTTGAGTAGAATAGGAACCAAGTCTTCTTTGAATGTTTGATAAAATTCACTGGTATAGCCGTCTGAGCCTGGACTTTTATTTTTGGGGAGGTTTTTAATGGTTTTTTCTATTTCTTCTCTACTGATAGGTCTATTTAGGCTTTCTGCTTCTTCTTGACTCAGTCTAGGAAGGTTGTATTGTTTTAGGAATTTATCCATTTCTTCTAGGTTGTTGAATTTAGTGGCATAAAGTTTTTCATAGTATTCTACAATAATTCTTTGTATACCTACGGTGTCCGTGGTGATTTCACCTCTTTCATTTTGGATTTTGTTTATATGAGTTCTTTCTCTTTTTTCCTTGGTAAGTCTTGCCAAGGGTTTGTCAATTTTGTTGATCTTTTCAAAGAACCAGCTCCTTGTTCTATTAATTTTTTCTATAGTTTTTCTGTTCTCTAATTCATTTATTTCTGCTCTGATTTTTATTATCTCCTTTCTTCAGCTAGTTTTGGGTTGTCTTTGTTCTTCTTTTTCTAGTTCCTTAAGGTGGGAAGTTAAGTAGTTCACTTGGGCTCTCTCTTGTTTGTTCATATATGCCTGAAGTGATATGAACTTCCCTCTTATCACTGCTTTTGCTGCATCCCATAGATTCTGATATGTCGTATTGTCATTTTCATTAGTCTGTATATATCTTTTGATCTCTGCACTTATTTCTTCTTTGACCCATTCATTTTTTAAAAGTATGTTGTTTAGTTTCCACATTTTTGTGGGATTTTTTTCCTCTTTTTTTGCAGTTGAATTCTAGTTTCAAGGCTTTATGATCAGAAAATATGCTTGGTATAACTTCAATTTTTCTGAATTTGCTGATGTTGTTTTTGTGGCCCAACATATGGTCAATTCTTGAGAATGATCCATGTACACTGGAGAAAAATGTATACTCAGTCACTTTGGGATGAAATGTCCTGTAGATGTCTATCATATCCAGGTGCTCTAGTGTTTTGTTTAAGGCCACTATGTCTTTGTTGATTCTCTGTTTGGATGACCGATCTAGAGCCGTCAGCGGTGTATTGAGGTCTCCAAGTATGATTGTATTTTTGTCAGTTTTTGTTTTAAGATCAATAAGTAGCTGTCTTATATATTTTGGTGCTCCTTGGTTTGGTGCATATATATTAAGAATTGTTATGTCTTCTTGATTCAGTGTCCCCTTAGCCATTATGAAATGGCCATTTTTATCTCTGAGTACTTTTCCTGTCTTGTAGTCAGCATTATCCGATATGAGTATTGCTACACCTGCTTTTTTTTGGATGTTATTTGCTTGGAGTATTGTTTTCCAGCCTTTCACTTTGAATTTGTTTTTATCCTTGTTACTTAGATGAGTTTCCTGTAGGCAGCATACAGTTGGATTTTCTTTTTTAATCCATTCTGCTACTCTGTGCCTTTTTATTGGTGAGTTTAATCTGTTTACATTTAGTGTAATTATTGATACTTGTGAGTTCCCTATTGCCATTTTATATCTTGCTTTCAGTTAGTTTTGTGTCTTGTTTGATCCTTCTCTTTCACTTTTTTATCTTTTGTTTTTATTTGGTTGTATTCCATACATCTTTCCTCTGTTGCTATCTTTTTTATCTCATGTGCTTCTGTGGTGGTTTTTTCAATGGTGGTTACCTTTGAATAATGAAAAGCGTCCCTACCCTGTTCATTGTAGCGAACTATTTTGTGAGTACTTTTGTACTCCATCATCCTTTGCTACTGTTAATCTCCATCTTCTCCCCCTTTTTCTTTTTGTTGTTGTCACAGTTTAAATTTGGTTTTATTGTGTTCTTCTTGGAGCTTTTACTTGTGGCTCTGTTTTTTTTTGTTCTTTGTATCTGATTGGAGAACCCCCTTTAGTAATTCCTGGAGTGGGGGTTTTCTGATGATAAATTCCCTCATCTTTTCTGTATCTGTGAATGTTTTTATTTCTCCTTCATATTTGAAGGATAGCTTTGATGGGTATAGTATTCGTGGCTGAAAGTTCCTCTCTTTCAGGACTTTAAATATTGGGGTCCACTCTCTTCTAGCTTGTAGAGTTTCTGCTGAGAAATCTGATGATAATCTAATGGGCCTTCCTTTATATGTTGTATTCTTCTTTTTTCTGGCTGCCTTGAGAATTTTTTCTTTGCTGTTGGTTTGTGTCAATTTCATTATGATATGCCTTGGAGTAGGTTTGTTGGGGTTAAGAGAACTCGGTGTTCTGTTTGCTTCTTGAATTTGGGGCTTTAGTTCTTTCCACAGGCTTGGGAAGTTCTCATCTATTACTTGTTTGAGTATGTTCTCCATTCCATTTTCTCTCTCTTCTCCCTCTGATATACCTATTATTCTTATGTTATTCTTTTTGATGGAGTCAGATAATTCTTGTAGGGCTATCTCATTTTTTTAAATTTTTGAGTCTCTTTTTTCTTCTCTCTGTTGTGCCTCAAGTTGCTTGTCTTCTATTTCACTAATCCTCTCTTCTATCTGACCTGTTCTATTAGCTAAGCTTGTTACTTCGTTTTTCAGCTCGTGAATTGAGTTTTTCATCTCTGTTTGATTTGTTTTTATAGTTTCAATTTCTTTGGACATATATTCTTTGTGTTCTTTGAGTTGTATTCTGAGCTCCCTAAATTGCCTTTCTGTGTTTTCTTGTATATCTCGGAGGATTTTTAGGATTTCTATCTTGAATTCTCTGTCATTTAGCTCCAAGGTTTCCAATATATTAAATTTTTTCTCCATAGATTTTTCCTCATCTAGCTGTGTTACCTGTCTTTCTTTTGTATCCATGATATTCGATTTTCTCTTCCTTAATGGCATCTGAGGGTGGTTTTGTTGATAGTATTAATGAGATTTAATAAAGAATAAAAAGTTAAAAAAAATAAAACGTCAAAAAGAGTTGTTTTTTTAAAAAAAATTAATAATGAAATAAAAATAAAATAAAATAATAATTTTTTAAAAAAGGAAATTATTCCCCCCCTCCCACCTTTTTTCCTCTCCTCTCCCCTTTTTCTTGAGAAAATCTTGTGGTGAACTGTGAATTATAACAAACAATGCCTGTGATGGAAGGCCTGAATTGGGGAAAAGTAATAAAGGGGCAAAAAAAAAAGGAAAAAATTTGGGTCAAGAATAAAATGATTTACTTTTAGGTGTTGGTTGTCTAAGAGTTATGATGAGAGGAATAAGAGGAAAACAGAAAAATGGGGGGACAAATTAAAAAAATACTATTGTATTTAGTGGAACAAGAACTAGATAAAATGGTGAGCCAGGGATGGGAGCACTGCTAGTGAGTTAAAAAGGTGAAGTAAAAACCCCCCAAAATGCCACAAACATAAGTTTGAGTCCCAGATAAGATAATTTGTTTGTTATTGAGGTTTGAATGAGAGGAGATGTAAAGGAGAAAGGAAGAAACTAATATAGAGGGAGAAAAGAAAGAGAGAGAGAGAAAAAAAGAAGGAACCACTAAAAGAAGAAAAAAGAAAGGAGAGAGAGAGAGTTAAGGGTTTTGGAGTGCAACCCTCATAGAGAGAAAGGAAGAGGAGAGAAAAGATAATGGGAGATGTAACACTTATGGGTAGTGTAGTTCAAGGAGAGGAGAGAGTAAGACCAACAGAGAGTTAATCGACCAAATTGGAGGAGGAAAAAAAGTATCAAGAATGAAGATAAGAGAAACAAACGAACAAATATAATAAAATGGGATAGGTTATAAAGTCAGCAGATTATTCTTGATTTTGAGAGGTTATCTTCTTGCTTTTTCTTTTCTCTCCCTCTTCCTGGTCAGTGACTCTGTACCCCAGGTTCTGCCCCTTTGGCACGCTCAGGTAGAGGTTTGCAGTTGATAAGTCTCTATGGCAATGTCATGTATTGTGCTTTAGTCTCGTTGGGAGTTGAGGCTCATTAGCATTTATAGGCTCCAACAGTGAGAGAGTTCGTGTTCCTGGAGCCTTTCTCCTAGTCTTTCCTTCCTCAATTAGTAGCCTGATAATCCAGCTATGGGGTTGCTGCTGCTTCTGCCTAGATAGTAAGAGGTTCAAAGAGCTGGCAACTCCCCACTCTATTCCCACTCAGCACAGGGCTCTGGGTAAGGCTCAGTCAGTCAGAGCTGCTAGCATAATCAGGCGGGCTTTCCGCCCACTCAAAGACCTCTGGCTCTGCCACTCTGTCCGATAACATAGGCGGGCGCCCACTTCCGGGGCGCTTGGAGGAAACTCTCATTCACTATCTGCGCGCAGACCAGGATATCCGGCCAGCAGTCTCACGCTCTGAGTGAAACCCCCAACTGCATGGAAAAGTTGCAGCGTTGGAATTCGCTCTCGCTCCGTCCCCATGCGCGGCTTTTGCAAGGTGCTGGGGCGGCCTGAGATTCCACTTTTGCCCACACAAAGGCCCCTGACTCTGCCCCTCTGTGTTATAACACGGGCGCGCACTGCCGAGGCACTTGGAGGAATCGCTCACTTCCTATCTGCGCGCACACACCAGGATATGAGGCCGGCCGCGTTTTCCTCTGAGTGAAACCCTCACCAGCACGGAAAATTTCCACCGTTGGAATTAGTTCTTGTTCCCTCCCGTGCGCTGCTTTCCCAGGGCACTGGGGCTGCCCAGAGATTCTGCTTTCGGCCCACAGAAAGGCCTCTGACCCTGCCTCTCTGTGGGGTAACACGGACACCCACTTCCGGGGCTTAGGAAGAAATCTCTCGCCCACTAACTGCGCACCAACCAGGAGATCGGGTAAAATGGCTGCCCCGCTTGTCTTTCTTTGTTTGGGTTTGGCGCGAGTGTTAGCTTGTATTGCCCGGCTTGCCACAGGAACAGTTTTTCCTTGGCTAGGATCTTCGTGCCACAGCCTGGTTCGGCCCTTTGTGCCGCAGCCTGGATGTATTCACCCTCTTTGCCGGCCTCAGTTTCTATATTCACAGTTACCAGAGAAAACCGCCCTGTTTAGGTTAGTGAGGAAGGTGGAGCATTTCTTACTCCCTATTTCCTTTGGGGTTTGGTTATATATTTAGCCAATTTTTCACTCGATCATACCTTCGGGTGTATTGCAAAGCATCTGGAGGCTCCAAGTATAGGTTTTTCTGTTTCTGGTTGAAGATCTTGTTGAGTTTTGGGGGAGATTTATCAGTATCGCTTCCTACTCCGCCATTACTCTGACGTCATCTCACTAAACATATTTTCAATTGTATCCTTCAATTTTAAAAAATTTGATTGGAATTTGGCTGATAAACTTTTGTTTTCTTATATCAATCTTGCAAAATAATTAAAAAACTTATATCTTTATATTTTTAAAAATTTACTCAGAATGAAGACAATTTTGTGTTTAGAAGATTTTAAGATATTAAAAATTCTGTTTGTGAAGGTGTGACTATGCAAGTTTAGGCAATAACTTCTTTTTATGATGATGAAAACATTTCCAAATGTGCACTTTTCATAAAGCTTTATTGTTTTTAAAAGCAGTTACTCATTTTCTTTCTTTGTTAAATGAAGGGAACTCTCTTTGTTTTTTACCCTAAAGAAACAGGCTGTGTGTTTAACTGTTTATTTATTTAAAAAATATATGAGGTCACATCCTAGTGACAGCTACTTGTCATCACATAAATGTCCAGAAGTCAGGAAACTATTTCGTTTCCCTGTTCTTTAAGTACATTGTCACTGTGTTTTGAAGGATTTGTATGGTCATTTCCATGCTCATTACAAAATGTGGTCAACATTCAACCCTACTGTTGAAGTCTTGTATTTATAAATGTAACCTCATAAATGACATCCTGTTGTGCTGCTTTGTTTTATTTATTTTTTGCTTCAACATAATGCTGTACTAGCTTGCTAAGAATGATGCACTAAATACATTTTATGTCTTGTGGGTTTTTTTGTAAATTTTACCGTAATTCTTTTTAAAAAAATCAGTAATTCAGCCATTCCATTAATGATTATGTTTACAGATTTCTTCCCCAAATATTATTTTTAGTCACTTACTATAGAGCATATTTAGTGGCTTATAAAAAATGGCCCTTAGATTGACCAGTGGTGGTGCAGTGGATAGAGTATTGACCTGGGATTAGGAGGTCTCAGGTTTGAAACCCCATCATCACCAGCGTGAGTGTGGGCTCCTCTGGTTTGAGCACAGGCTCACCAGCTTGAGTATGGGATTATTGACATGATCCCATGGTCACTGGCTTGAACTCAAGGTTTGCTGGCTTGAAGCTCAAGATCGCTGGCTTGAGCTGAAGGTCCCTGGTTTGAACAAGAGGTCATTGGCTCAGCTTGAGCCCCTTCAAGTTGAGGCATGCATGAGAAGCAATCAATGAACAACTATAAGTGCCATCACTATAAGTTGATGCTTCTCATCTCTCTTCCTTCCTCTCTTTCTCATAAGAAAAACACAATGGCCCTTAGTGTATTTCATTATTAAAACTGAATCTAGCAAACACTATGAAGTGAAACATATAGGAAATATCTGCACTTTCATTCAACTCAAAGGCAAATCTTTTAAGGCATAATTTGCTCTAATGTGTATATCTTTAAATCTTCAGCATTGTTTGCTATGCATATCTGATAGTGTTGCTAATAAAAGAAGGCATTCTAACTTGCTGCCATATTGTTCTCTCTCTATAATTGAAGCCATTTTTTTACTGTGGCATAAGGAAAAGGGATTACCCAATGGTAAGTAGATTTCCTTTTTCAAATTGAGAGGTGGGAGGCAGAAACAGACTCCCATGTGCACCCCTGAATAGAATCCACTCTGCAAGCCCCATACCGGGGGATGTTCTGCCATTCTGGGGTCACTGCTCTGTTGCTGGGCAACTGAGCTATTTTAGCACCTGAGGCAAGGCCATGGAGCCATCCTCAGGACCCAGGGCCAACCTGCTCAAATCATTCAAATCATGGTTGTGAGAGGGGAAGAGAGAGAGAGAGAAGATAGTTGGATAGATAGATGATAGATAGATAGATAGCGAAGCGGGAAGGGTGGAGAAGCATATGGTTGCTTCTCCTGTGTGCCCTGGCCAGGAATACAACCTGGGACTTTTACACGCCAGGCTGATGCTCTACTGCTGAGCCAACAACCCAGAGCCCTATTTTTCTTTATTTAAAAACATCAATTTTTTTTTTTTATTAAGCTGAGTGAAACTTTGATAACATACTGGACTGAATATCTCACAATTTTAAACATTGCTTTAAAAATTGCAGACATTTACTTTGATATGCTGGATACTTATTACCATATTTCCCCATGTATAAGACTCTCCCATGTATAAAACGCACCTTAATTTTGGGGACCAAAATTTGAAAAAAATGTATTACATAAAGTTATTGAACTCAAGTTTTATTCATCATAAAATTCATACAACTCCTCATCACTGTCAAAACTCCATCAGCTTGTCCTCATCTGTGTCTGATGACGAATCACTGTCTTCAACGATGAGTGCAAAAACAAGCATGAAAAAGCGGGAAATGCAAGTAAAAAAATCTACAACCACTGTCTAAGACGCACCCAGTTTTTAGAACCCCAATTTTTTTTTTAAAAAAGTGCATCTTATACATGGGGAAATACAGTATATACATGTCTTTGCTTTCACCATGGTTTTAACTACCACCAGTTGACAGTTTCAAACCACAACATACACATAGAGTTAGGGTCATTGTCAATAATAATGATTGTATATTTTATTTCCCTTAGTTTTCTTTATAATTTTAATATTTTTGGCTGAATTCTTGTCATACCAATTAGATCATTATAATAACTACCTTGTACTGAGAAGAAAGGCAGCGAAAGGGTCAGCTCTGCCATTTTCTGGGTTCCCTTGTGTTTATGATAGTGGGATTAGCTTTAATCCATGATTCTTGCCTAGAAAATTTTGAACAACTTTCTTAAATTGGGAAAGTTAATTTAGTTAAAGTTAGATTTATATAACCTATATAATCATTTAATGATGTTCACAAAAGTGCCCTTTATTACAGAAGTTGGAAAGTCATCAAGTGAAAGCATTGCTCTCAGCTCTTGGGAGTAGTTAGAGTGCCACTTTACCTAAGGTACTTCAAAACCTGCCCTGGCCAGGTAGCTCAGTTGGTTAGAATATCATCCAAATAAGCCAAGGTCACTGGTTCAATACCTGCTGCTGACACATAGAAGAATCAATCAATGAATACATAAATAAGTGGAACAACAAATAAATGTTGTTTTTCTCTTTTTCTCTCTCTCTTCCTCTCTCTCTAAAATTAAATTTTTACAAAAGAGTGCAAAACTCTGACATACAGACCAAGGAAGGGCACTGACATCAATCTGTATATTTCAATAAAGCTTAATTATTTTGCTATTTTTATATAAAAAATTACAAATAGAAGTCTTAATATTATTTTTTTCTTCAGCCAATGGATTGTCATACATACCCCCTTTGGACACCCTAACTTAAGGCTATGTGTGTGTGTGCCAAGAGAAATCTATATTGATAGACTACTTTTAGTGCCAAGCACTGTGCTATGTGAATTAATTATATAACAGCATGTTAGATCGATTGAGTGTTTATCATGGGTATCACCAAGCTAAACTTTTTGTGCAACAATACCCTGCAACAATCCTATGAGTTAGATATCATTACTTGCCTGTTATATAGGTGAGAAAGGCTAGTTATTTCTTTGGTTCATCTGGAGACTTGCAATGGGTGAAGGGTTGGCTTTCAATACCTGGAAATACAGAAGATTGCTCACTCCTTCCGAACTGCGCATCGATATCTCTGCTTTTGAACCTTCTGATTTTTAACTATTAAAATTCTTTTCTTTTCTTTTTTTTTGTATTTTTCCGAAGTTAGAAGCAGGGAGGCAGACAGACTCTGTATGCGCCTGACCGGGATCCACCCAGCATGCCCACCAGGGGGTGATGTTCTGCCCATCTGGGGCATTGCTCCATTGCAGCCCGAGCCATTCTAGCGCCTGAGGTGGAGGCCATGGAACCGTCCTCAGTGCCCAGGCCAACTTTGCTCCAATGGAGCCTTGGCTGTAGGAGGAGAATAGAGAGATATAGAGGAAGGAGAGGGGGAAGGGTGGAGAAGCAGATGGGAGCTTCTGCTGTGTGCCCTGGCCGGCAATCTATTCCAGGACTTCCACATGCCGGGCCGATGCTCTACCGCTGAGTCAACCGGCCAGGGCCAATTCTTTTGGTTTTTAACTAATACTTTTTTAAAATAATGAGCATCCATGCATATATCAAACAGCTTACTTGTCACCTGTGTCCAAGATGGTAAGGTTAATGGGGCAGAAACCCAGCTGTCTTCAGCATAGTTATATCATTAGTGTCCAGCAGAGAATCTGGCAGAGAACTCATGCAAATCTTTATTCAGTGAATGCAAGAATGAATTGCAAATTTTTCTTTGTTGAATGAATGAATTATGAAGACAGTAACATAGAAGACAATCTAGAACATATACGTTTTGTCTTTACTATATTTCTTATAAGCATCCTTTAAAATTGTTTCTCAAAATAAAACTTTATATGAACCTGAGCATGACAGAATTATTCCTAATATTTGACTAATTTTACTAATGTTGTCTTGAGGAAGTATTTCCTTTATAACTTAGAAATTTCCAAGCAGGCGATAGATAACAGAACCAGCTGAAGCGCCCAACTCTGCATCCTGGGTATTAAATCTCAGCTTTAGGTTATGTATCAATTGCATATACACAAGGAAGCAGTTGTCTAATTATTGAGAATTCTGAATATTTTTTAAGGGTATTTTTGTATTTGAAATGGATTTTTGAATGTGTATTCTGAAAGCATAATATCCTCAATCTTTTTTTTTTTTTTTTTGTATTTTTCTGAAGCTGGAAACGGGGAGAGACAGTCAGACAGACTCCCGCATGCGCCCGACCGGGATCCACCCGGCATGCCCACCAGGGGCAACGCTCTGCCCACCAGGGGGCGATGCTCTGCCCCTCTGGGGCGTCGCTCTGCCACCACCAGAGCCACTCTAGCGCCTGGGGCAGAGGCCAAGGAGCCATCCCCAGTGCCCAGGCCATCTTTGCTCCAATGGAGCCTTGGCTGCGGGGGAGGGGGGGGAGAGACAGAGAGGAAGGGGGGGTGGAGAAGCAAATGGGCGCTTCTCCTATGTGCCCTGGCCGGGAATCGAACCCGGGTCCCCCGCACGCCAGGCCGATGCTCTACCACTGAGCCAACCGGCCAGGGCCGCCTCAAGCTTTTTTGACTGGCATTCAGTTGGTTTTCTTTCTTCACCCTAAAACTCAGTATCGTTGGCTTGTTCCTACAGTTTTTCTGCCTGTCAGCCTGAGAGACTGTTAATGTCAGCAGCATTGCTTGATTTTCTGCCCCACTGTGTTTGCTCAACTGATTGAAACTCACTCAAGAAGTTTTATAGATGGCAAAAGTTTTCAAAGCTTTCCTTTCAAAGTGACCCTGACCTCAGAGAATGACTTTATGATATACACACCTTCTTGTTCCCTAAGTTCTCTTTTCTAAAAGAGCTGCTGTGTGATGCCACCACCTGGAGTCACAGAAGTCCCACTGTGCCATCCTTCCAGCTGTGTCACTTATTTCTTTATAAATTAGCTGGAACCCTGAGAAGGTTTTCCCTTCAGCTGGCCTAGATTTATATGATATATACGCTATAGCTAAATCTAAAGCTGTAAATAAGCTGATAACAAGCAGAAAAGATCTTTTTGGTGTAGCATCTTAAAAGATGGAGGAACACCCAGGCAACTTGGCAATGAACATGTTAAAATCAAGCTGACTGGATGAAAGGGTCTTCTGGCCAGCAAGCCCTGCCAGCGAGACTCTTCCTTTTGTCTCAGCATGCCCCTAGCTGGCAGATGGGGCCCACGATTTGCTTTCAAATATCTTGGCCTGGCCCTAGAATTGGGTGATTAAAAGGAGAAAAAAGCACATGAAGATTTCTCCAGTCTGCAACACTCTGGACAAATAGTAATTTTTGCCAGGTGATCTTTGGCTGCTGCAACATGTGAGGTTAAAACTAGCCATTCTAATAAAGTTTATTCTCTTCTGAGAACAAGCAACTCATTCAAGCACAGTTCGTGTGCTTCGAGCTTTTGTCTTTTGCATTTTTGCATCAACATTTCCCCATTCTCTCTACCCTTCCCTCACCTCTGGGGTGAGAGAGAAGGAAACATAAACTATGGTCAGGGTCCCACATGCTGTTCTGCTATGATATAAGCGGTTTAGATAGTAGGCCAATATTGAGCAGGAGAAAATCTCAATCCTCATTTTCGAGGGTATAGCAGATGCAGGGGGTATCCTGCCCATACTCCCTTAGCCCACCCCCGAGGGGGCCTGCAGACAGTTCCCTCACACGCAGGCTTCCTTCCTCATGCATGAGGCAGACCACAGTGCTAGGGAGTTAACATCCCACGAGTGACCTTCAATGGGAGGTGAGAATTAGCGTGAAAACGTGCCCATATCTTGGCCTTTCAGAGGGACAGTTCTCCACAGACTCTGGGGGCCTGGGGACACGGAGCCTGGGTGCCCTGTGGTAGCATGCTCACTAATGTGCTTAGCTTTCCTCCTGTCTGACTTTTATCACTTCCATACAGGGTTTTCTCCCAAGCAAAGTACCTGAGCTCATTGGGGAGAAACCGAAACTAAGGCAGCCTTTATCATTGGCCAAAGATGCCAAGGCCGTGTCCAAGAAGCAGTGGGCGAGAAAGGCAGCCTTGTCTGTAGCTAAGGTGACCAACTTTTTTACAATAAAAAGGAGGACAAAAATAAATTGAACAAAACAATATCATAAATAAAAGAAACATTTTATTCATTCTAACAATAATACCCTATAATATGATAAATGCATAATAAAAACATTTATAGTATTTTATATTTTAATTATGCTTACATGCCTATTAATTTTTAATAATAATTGTAAGAAAAAAGTACTCATTTAGTAAAACTAAATATCAAACAAAACCACTAATCTGGAATGATATTCGGGTGTATTTATCATTTTCTAATTAAAAAACGTCTGTTTTATGCAACTATTTAATCAAAATGCGTTATTGATAGATATGGTTTGAGGTTAAATTTTCACTTCAAAATTCGAGTTTCAGGAAAGTATTTGTAAATAAAATTATATGTATTTAGAAATTATTAAATAAATAATGAATTAATAAAATGTGAATTGTGCTTACCTGTCTATGATTGAATATTCACCGAGAAAGAAATAATCGTGAGTCTACAATGTCGTATGTGCTGTGTCGTGTGTCAGTAAGATGTATATAAAGCCATTTGCGCGCTCGGTATATCATGCTCTCTCTCAAGGTCTCCTGTGCGTGCAGAGCGCATGCATCTCATAATCACGTCTTGCCACACTGTACTGATCCTTGCTGAATCGTCATGTCAAATACAAATATGTCACATCACATGCAATGGATCGACTTTGCATCAATCGAATAAAGACATTTACAGATTAGTCTTCCAATAGCAAAAAGGAAGACATGTAGGAGGACACTTTTTTTTTTTTTTTTTTTTGCATTTTTCTGAAGCTGGAAATAGGGAGAGACAGTCAGACAGACTCCCGCATGCGCCCGACCGGGATCCACCCGGCACGCCCACCAGGGGGCGACGCTCTGCCCACCAGGGGGCGATGCTCTGCCCATCCTGGGCGTCGCCATGTTGCAACCCTCCTGGGTGTCGCCATGTTGCGACCAGAGCCACTCTAGCGCCTGGGGCAGAGGCCACAGAGCCATCCCCAGCGCCCGGGCCATCTTTGCTCCAATGGAGCCTTGGCTGCGGGAGGGGAAGAGAGAGACAGAGAGGAAGGCGCGGCGGAGGGGTGGAGAAGCAAATGGGCGCTTCTCCTATGTGCCCTGGCCGGGAATCGAACCCGGGTCCTCCGCACGCTAGGCCGACGCTCTACCGCTGAGCCAACCAGCCAGGGCCTGGAGGACACTTTTTGAGGGAGGATGGACCTTACAAAAGAAGGACTGTCCTCCCTAAAGGAGTATGATTGGTCACCTTACTGTAGCATACATTTGAGGGCTTGGGATAGGTTACCACAACCCTTCACATTTTTATGTGTTTCTTGCCTCCACAACCACCACAGTTGGAGCAGTACAGTCTCTGGTAAGACTCCCCGGTGCAGCGAAGCACTGGATGCCATTCAGGAGAATGGCCTGTGGAGGCTGAGGGCCAGGCTTGCATGATTCTGTCCACCAATCCTGAGTCAAGGCATGGGGCTGGGGCACCAGAAGAAGGGTAGCTTTTGGCTAATTGGTGCATCCAGAAGGGGCACCAGTCATTTCCCTGTATGGGGTAATTTTTCTAATTTGCCCAAAGATTCTTTAATTCTAGCTGTCCTGGCCAATGGAGGATCACCAATTAGGTTGTCAGCTGTGGCTTCTTTTCTGGTTCCTATTTCCTGGGGGAAAATGCTTTGTGTTACCCAGGACAGGATCCTATGGCAACCTGAGGCATTTTGAATGGAAAACTTTCCTTTTCAGAGATCACTACCACCAAGCAACTCATTGACCAAAAAGTCATGAAAAAAACTTTGAGGAACTAAGGTTACCTTTCACCATTATAATATTAAAAGGCTTGCAATATTGTCTGTTCGTTTGATTTCAATTAAATTGATTTGTATAACTTCATTTATATGTTATTAAAAATAACTCACATAAACTACTGTGTAGTTTCTACTAAAATTAAACATATATACACCAGCAATTTTACTCCTAGACATAAACTCCAGAGCAAAGATTGACTATGTATACAAAAAACAAACAAACAAAACACACATTAAAACTAACACTTCTCCATTTCAAAACTTCCTACAAACAATAGTTATCAAGATAATGTGGTACTGGTAAGGATTGATCTATAGTTTGATGGAATAGATTTGAGGGTGCAGATATAAAGTCATACTTCTATGGCCAACTGATTATCAACAAGGGTGTCAATACTATCCAAAGGGAAAGTATAATCTACTCAAGAAATGGTCTAGGGGCAATTGGATAATCACTAAAAGATGGAAGTTAGACCTTTACTGCACACCATAAATTAACTCAACGTGGATCAAAGAGCTAATATAAGAACCAAAACTATAAAATTCTTAAAGGAAAACATAAGGGCATATTTCTATGACCTCAGAGTTTACTGTGGATTCTTAGATGTAACACCAAAGCATAAACATCAAAAGAAAAAATAGGTAAATTGGACTTCATCAAAATTAAAAACTTTTGTTCCTCATAGGACATTATCAAGAAAGTGAATCATTTCACAGCATGAAAGAAAATAATTACAAATCATGTATGTGATAAGGGGTTTGTATCTAGATATTAAAAACTTGTACACCTCAATAATAAAACTAAACAATTCAAACCCTGGCCAGTTGGTTTAGTGGTAGAGTGTTGGCCCCAGTGTGTGGATGTCCTGGGTTCAATTCCCGGTCAGGGCACACAAGAGAAGCGCCCATCTGTTTCTCCACCCCTCTCCCCTCTCTTCTCCTTCCCTCCTGCAGCTATGGCAAAATTAGAGTGAGTTGGCCCTGGGCACTAAGATGGCTCCATGAACTCTGCCTCAGGTACTAAAATGGCTCTGGTTGCAACTGAGCAAGGGCTACAGATGGACAGAGTATTGTTCCCTAGTGGTCTTTCCAGGTGGATCTTGGTCAGGGTGCATGTGAGAGTTTGTCTCTGCCTTCCTTCCTCTCACTAAAAATAAAAAGATAAAAATAAAAAACAAAAAACTAAACAATTAAAAAAATAAGAATGGTCAATGAGCACATGAAAAGATGTTTGACAATAAAACCACAGTAAGCTACCACTTTACACCTACTAGAACTAGAATAATAAAAAAACCCCAAATTAGCCTGGGATGCTGAGGACCCATGTTCAAAACCTCAAGGTTGCTGGCTTGAACACAGGCTCACCAGCTTGAATGTGGGGTCACTGGCTTGAGCTTGAAATCATAGATATGACCCCATGGTTGCTGGCTTGAGCCTAAGGTCTCTGGCTCGAGTCCAAGGTTGCTGGCTTGAGCAAAGGGTGACTGGCTCAGCTGTAGCCCCCCAGTCAAGGCACATATGAGAAAGCAATTAATGAACAAATAAAGTGCTGCAACTATGAGTTGATGCTTCTCATCTCTCTCCCTGTCTGTCTGCCCCTGTCTCTCTCTCTTGCTAAAAAATCAACAAAACCCCAAAAAACAAACAAAACCCCCCTAAAACATTCACAAAAATAAACTCAAAATGGATAAAAGACTTAAATGTAAGCTGTGAAACCATAAGCATCTTAGAAGAAAACATAGGCAGTAAGCTCTCCAACATCTCTTGTAGCAATATATTTGTTGATTTATTTCCACGGGCAAGTGAAATAAAAGACAGGATAAACAAATAGGACTATATCAAACTAAAAGCTTTTGCACAGCTAAAGACAATAAGAACAGAATAAAAAGACAAACTACACAATGGGAGAACATATTCGACAATACATCTGAGAAGGGGTTAATAACCAAAATTTATAAAGAACTTGTAAAACTCAACACCAGAAAGACAAACAATCCAATCAAAAAATGGGCAAAAGAAATGAGTAGACACTTCTCCAAAGAGGACATATAGATGGCCAATAGGCATATGAAAAAATGCTCAACATCACTAATCATTAGAGAAATGAAAATGAAAACCACAATGAGATATCACCTCACACCAGTCAGATTGGCGCTCATCAACAAAACAACGCAGAATAAGTACTGGTGAGGATGTGGAGAAAAGGGAAGCCTCCTGCACTGCTGGTGGGAATGCAGACTGGTGCAGCCTCTGTGGAAAACAGTATGGAGATTCCTCAAAAAATTGAAAATTGAACTGCCTTTTGACCCAGCTATCCCACTTTTAGGAATATACCCTAAAAACACCATAGCACTGTTCCAAAAGAAGAAATGCACCCCCATGTTTATGGCAGCATTGTTCACAATAGCGAAGATCTGGAAACAGCCCAAGTGTCTATCAGTGGACGAGTGGATTAAAAAGCTTTGGTACATATATATAATGGAATACTACTCAGCCATAAGAAATGATGACATCAGATCATTTACAATAACATGGATGGACCTTGATAACATTATACTGAGTGAAATAAGTAAATCAGAAAAAACTAAGAACTATATGATTCCATACATAGATAGGACATAAAAATGAGACTCAGAGACATGAACAAGACTGTGATGGTAACCGGGGTGGGGGAGGGAGGGAGGAGAGGGACAGGGTGGGAAAGGGGACTGGCACAAAGAAAACTAAATAGAAGGTGATGGAAGACAGTTTGACTTTGGGTGAGGGGTATGCAACATAATCAAATGTCAAAATAATCTGGAGATGTTTTCTCTGAACATATGTACCCTGATTTATCAATGTCACCCCATTAAAATTAATTTTTAAAAAGTATATATCCAAGAGAAATGAAAACATATGTCTAAACAAAGACTTATATATGAATGTTCACAGCAGCACTATTCTTAGTAGCCAGAAATGAAGCAATTCAAGTGTCCATAAACTGACGAATGGCTAAATAAAAAGTGTTATATCCGTATAATGGAATGTTAGTTGGTCAAAAAAGGAAGAAGTATTGATACATGCCACAACATGGAGGAACTTTGAAAACACTAGGCTAAGTGAAAGGAGTCAAGTACCAAAAAGCACATATATTATTCTACTGGTATGAAATGACCAGAATAGGCAAAACCATAAAGAATGTTACATTAGCAGGTATTTAAAGCTGAGAGTAAGACTGAGGGGAATAGGAAAGTGATAATTAAAGAACACAAGATTTTACTCTGCCCTCGGCAGTCTCTCCTGCTCTAGTCAGGGTGAAGGTTGTTCTGAGAGGCCAGGAAGAAGGGGGCGTGTCAGTGACTTAGTTTTCCGGTGCTGAGGCTGAAGCTACATCCCCACACTCTCCCAAGTCTATTGGGAGAGTGATTTCACCTCATAGGAGACTCTGTTGAAACTATGGGCTGGTAGACCACATCTCTGGGTCTCAAAGGCCACACCTACCAGACTCCTGGGGCTACAACTTACTGAGGTCTCTGAAAAAACTCTGGACAGACTAAAACCTGGGGCCAAGGGGTGGAGCCACAACCCATCACCATTGCTAATCCCTGAATTGCGGCAGGCTCTAGACTCTAGAGACCAACAGGCAGCCAGCAAACAGAGGCTGCAGAAGGAAGGACTTAGGGAACCTTGGCCTTTTAAGCAGACTTTCCCCCAGGGCCAGTGTGGGTAAAAGCCACCGTAGGTGTGCAGCTGGTATTTCCATGTGCACCCAGGTCCAGTAGAGGCAGCCACAAACTCTGGATTGCTTGTAGCTCCAAGAAGGTTGCTGAGGGCCAGTCACAGGTAGTGTCTCCCACTGGTCTGTGCCAGTTTTCTGCCAGGAAGGCACAGGGCTGGCACATCCAGTGGCCCGCTGCAGAGAGCATCAGTTCAGGACCTAAAAACCCTTGCTAGAGTGGTATCCTAATGAAGGGCTCCTCACACCTCGCCCAGCTGAGGTGAGTTCTGCTCTCTGTGATCAGCACCTGCACAACAGCTCATGTGCATTAGATAGGGTGGAGCTACACAGTCAGCTGTCCTGGGCGCTGGATATCCTATCCTGCTGGGATAGACTCCAAAGAGAGAGAGAGGCTTGGAGCATAGGCATTCAAAGTGTGGGTCCCTGTGAGCCTGTTGTTGGATCTGGTCAAGGAGTGTAGCCAGTTTCTGGCGGGGCACAGTCAGACCCAGTAGAGGACTCTCTCATTCTTCCTCCCTGAGACCAGGGTCTCATCAGGTATAAGAACTTCTGCAGAGGGGACTGTTGGTCCCACTCAATCTGAAACTGCTGTTCACCTGGGGAGAAATAAGATTTGAGTACCCAGCAGTCGCTGAGGGATTAGGCTCTGGAGTAGGGGCCACAATCCCTGCACTGAGCTCCTGACCAAGAGACCCCTAAAGTAGGGGGTCCCATTAACGTTGTATTCCCAATCTCAGCTGCCCTAACCTAACAAGCTTGCAACTTGTAGACGAATGAGTTGGGTGAAGCCAATCCAGACCCACACTACAGTCTTTCTACAGAAGACTCTGGGAAAAGCTGTAAGAGGAAGTGGAGCAGCTGAAAAATGGAGGCAAATCTTATGAAGATTGGAGCTTTTATGGAGCTGCTCTTGGCTCTAAGCAGGAGGAACCTGATCCTTATACACAGGTTGGCCCCTCCCACACTACCCAGGCACAGGAAACACGAACAGCAAACAGAGCAGTAGCTGCAGCAGGTTACAAACAAGAGCTGACGCCAACCTAAGAAGATGTAGAACCAACACAACTGCTAGCTGGTGGCAGACCACCTGAGAACTTGTGAACATACCCAGTCCAGCTTCTCTCTGCTTCTTTCATTCTCACAGGTACTGATACCAAGAAAGCTTCCTAAAAATCTTCCTGCATGCAAATCTCCATCTCGGCCTTTGCCTCCTGGGAAATTTGACCTAACAATGAAGTTTAAAATTAAACAAAAGTAATTAAAAATAATAGCATTCATAAGGTGACCTACTTTTCTACAATGAAAAGGAGGACAAAAATAAATCAAAGAAAACAATATCATAAATAAAAGAAATATTTTATTCATTGCAACAATAACATACTATAATATGATAAATGCATAATAAAAACATTTGTAGTATTTTATATTGTAATTATGTTTACACGCCTATTAATTTTTAGTAATAATTGTAAGAAAAAAGTACTCATTTAGATACAAATATATCACATCACACACAATGGATCGACTCTGCATCGGTCAAATACAGACATTCACAGATTAGTCTTCCAATATCAGAAAGAAGGACATTCTGGAGGACACTTTTCGAGGGAGGATGGAACTTACAAAAGATGGACTTGCCTCCCAGAGACAATGACCATCAACAGTTTGGTAAATATCCTTCCTGACCCTTCTCCATGTGGATTGCACACCCCTGCCCCCTCCTCAAAGTCCCTTGTCCACCTTTGAAGCCCAGTTCTCACCACAGTCACCAACTGTCCCAGTGAAACCCCAGCTTATGAACCTCTGGTGAGGTTGCTTCCCTTTTGTCAGGAGGCAATTTTTCAGAGGAGGAGGCAGCTGAGAGAGGAGCTAGGGAGGGGCACCACCAGCATGTATGTAATGTATAGAATTATACATACATAGAATATTACCTTACTGAGGTATGTGCTCATGTGTAGAATATTACTTCACTGAGAATTGTAGTACAATTCTCTTTATGATATATACAGATTGTCAGTTCCAACCCTCATCTTTGCTATATTCTCAGTGGGGCTACCCCTACATTTCCAAATACTCTAATGAAGATATATTAGAATAAGTTTCAATTAAGTGACAGCAAAATCACCACTTAAGTCATAATGCACCATTAGGCTCATCATAGTGACTAACAGTTCTTAATGAGCCACAGTCTTTGAAGATTTTAAATAGAGGAAAACAAAAGGCTACTTACCATTGGGTAAACACTTTTCTGTATGTCACAGTAAAAAATGACTGCAACAATATAGAAAGAATAATATGGCAACAAGTTAAAATGCCTTCCTTTATTAGCAGCACTACTGGAAATGCATAGCAAATAATGCTGAAGATTTATGTTCCTTGAGGCACGTTGGACTGGGTTCTGCTCACTTCCACCCTAGGGCACGCTGGTGGATGTCAATGTAGTTGCCACACAGGTCCTCTGGGAAGCACGCAGGGAGAGGTTCCTCTTACCTGATACCCCAGCTCTTTTGAGACTGCTGGGGAATAGCTTTACTCTGCTTTTTCACCTCTGGGTATTCCTGAGGTCTCTGCTGCTGTCTTCTGAGCAACATACCTCCCTGTCTTGATTTCTCTCCCACACATGCAACAGAGCTCATCTGCATCTTTATGAATGAGCTTGAGGTGGGACTTGTCACCAACGGTTTTCAGTTCTCCTAGTTGAGGAACAGCAGCCACTGAGAGAAACAAACGCAAGACCTCCTCTCTCATCCCATCTCTCTTAGCCTCTCTCAGACAGCTAGCTGTGCAAAGGGAGAGAGAGCTGTGCCAACCTACTGGGTTGTTGATGAGGCTTAATGCACTGATGCATGGCAGGTGCCCAGAATAGTGCCTAGTTTGTCCAAGGGTCTTAATAAATGTTTGCTGTTATTGGTGTGAGGTCACCCAGCTACTGTGGTCTCTTACCTCTCACCAAATTTTATTGTAAAGATGGATTTTATTTTTCATATGTTTATGCCTCTGTTGAATTGAAAGGGCTTGGTTTGTCTGGCCAGGTCGTGGCACAGTGGATAGAATGTCAACCTGGGCCACTGAGGGTCTAGGTCAGGCATGGCCAACGGGCTGTGGGCTGGATCCAGCCTGCGTAATGAGTTTATGCGGACCGTGATTAAATTTTTAATATTCTCCGCTACTTTAAAATCTCAGCTACTCAGAAGCAGAAGCATCTTTGATTATTGGAAATTGAGATATTTAAGAAGATAATGATGTGCAAAAAGAATTCCGCGTGTGACTAATCTAGGATTAACTTCCAATAATTGGTCGAATGGATTTGTGATACTTCTTTATTTTTTTAAGAAAATTCCATTATAAAAATTTACAACTTTTGTACTCGTCTGTACTTGATATGAATGAACTGTTTGACATTTAGTGGCGGTGTGAAACCCACGTTCTTTTAGGCGGAGTTTGCCGGTGTGCACCCAAGGTCAAACAATTCGTTATTTTTGTGGTCAAGTGTGCTGAATCAAGTGGCATTGTAGCATAGACAATAGCTGCAGTTGATAACTGAAAATGTGTCCAGGCTGTTTGTAAAACAAAATAATTGTTTTATTTGCTATATAACCCCTTCAAGCTCATTGTATTAATTAAATATTGTTTCGATTGATTGTGATACAGTTTGGATATTTATATGGTATGTAATTATACTTTTATTAAAATATATTTTTATTAAAATAATATTGCATATTAAAATTTTTTCACTCACATTTATTCATAAACAAATTACATAATAAAATTTTGTTTAATTAAATGAATCGTTTTTGTATTTAACATTTTTTAAATTTTAATATTTATATTTCGTCCAGCCCGTGAAAAAGTTTTCTTTCTAATCTGGCCCAGGGACAAAAACTATTGGCTACACCTGGTTTAGGTTTAAAACTAAGGTCGCTGGCTTGAGCAGGGACTCACCAGCTTGAGTGTTGGATTGCCAGCTTGTGCGTGGGATCATAAACATGACATCATGCTCGCTGGCTTGAGCAACGGGTCACTGGTTGGGCTGGCACATATGAGAAGCCATCCATGAACAGCTAAAGTGACCTGTGATTCTCATATCTCTCCTTTCCTCTCTCTCTCAAGAAATATAAACAAACAAATAACAATAACAAAAACAAAACAGCTGGGAAATAAGAGGCAGGTGCAACAGAGGTGAGCTTCAGGCAAGCAGTGTAAGTTTTAGGGCTGGGCTGGAATTCTGCCTACCTCCCTGGAACCTCAGCTTTCTCATCAATAAAATGGGAAAGCAATGCCTCTGTCACAGGGTTATTATGGCGATTAAGTAAGGAAGTAGAGCCTGCTGGTTGAGAGTCTAGTATATTCCAGGGCCAGACTTCTTGGCTGCTCTTCTGCCATTTATCAGTTGTAGAACTGTGAGGGGACTATTAGCCTCTTTGTGCCTCACTTCTTTCCATCTATGATCTACCATTCATGTTAAGCGTTTATCTATGGTAAGCACTTAAGCGTGAAGCTCTTTGTAGGTTTTATAAAACTACTATAGTGCTATTAGTATAAGTACTAAATAATTGTTAGCATAAAAATGAAGATAATGGCAAGTAGTGAGGACACATATATTTAGTTTTAGTATAATATAAAATATTTTTTGTCTTATTTGCCCCAAACTTGAAATAATGCAAGTCTCCGTGAAATTAAAAGTAATCTGGAATTGTGTGATTTCAAAGCTGACAAGTGAGGGAATTGTACACTAGTTTATACTGTTGCCACATGGCTGGTGATCAGAAACAGTCACCTCCTTCTTTGGGATTCATGTTGAGTTATGCAGGCTTTGTATTATTCAGTTTCTTCAGGAACAATGCCTTTTGTATAAAGTGGCGCTGCCTTGCATATTACACGGCCCTTGAAGGCTGTCTGTCGTGGAGGAGACACTTGATGAAGGGCAGTTACTACAAAGGTGTTGGCTTCAGTCAGGTGCCAAGTAAATCACTTGGGTTCCTGTGAACTTGGTTGTGCATGAGTCTTCCACCTGGCACTGGGGACACCCTAGGAATAGAAAGGTAGGAGACATCACGATCCACACAGTATTGCTCAGCATGGAGTTTCTTTTGCTGCAAGCCTCCCACCTGCCCGAGTCACTGTGCACTCTTCCTGTGCTTTTTCTGTGAGCATGGATTGCTTCTCTGACCCCATTCCATATGCTGGGACTTTGCCTCTTCTCCTGCACTTGTTGCATTTTCTAACAGCACTGGGCATAGAGTTAATATGCAGTACATTCTTATTGACTTAAATATGTTTCAGAATTTGAAGCAAGAAAGAAGAAAGGCTGTGTTTGACAAAATTGCCCATTCAGGACATGGGCATTACTTGTAAATTTGTGTGGATGTTCCCGTGTATGTCTTCTGGGTGCTTAATAAAAGGCCTGGGTGAGGACAGCCTGTTTCCCTTCCTGGTCTGGCCTCAGGCTGGCCTCAGCCCACTCAATTCCGGCAGCACCCTGATGCCCCATGTGATCTGAAGCACTAGTTAAAGGGCTGGAGTCTCAGCTGACACCGCCCTCCACTGCCCTTCAGCCTGGTTCCCTATTATCTCCATCCAGGCTCCCTCAGAGCGGATCCTGAGATGAGGATTGGTTGGCACTGTTTGGCTGTGGTGTCAGGGAGCACAGGGGACAGGTAGGCATGAGTAAGGCAGGAGGGAGAAGGCAGCTAGAAGATATGTTATCAAGTCTGCTATCACTGTGAGCACCTGGGGAGACGGGGTAGAACATGCATAGGAGTTTATCCATCTGAGGGGCAAAGTGTTGGGCTGTTTATCCAGAAACTCTCATTTTCCATTAATTAAGGGCTTCGCTGGAGGAAATAACTCCCTGGTACTTCTAGTCTGCCCCTCACTGGCCACATGGACTACAGCCAGGAAAGCCCCAGAAAGAGTGACAGTGGCTTTCAGTAAGAAGGGGGCAGCTGGAAACAATGAAAGTCTAGGGGATGTGGAGAGAGCACCAGGAGTGCCTCCACTGTCTGTTAAGGAAAAGAGTGTCTATAGAAACATTCTAGTCATACTCATGTTCTTAGGATACGCTGTTCTGGTTGTGTATTGCTCTGTAAGTTCACGCCCAAACTTCCTGGTTTAATCTTCAACTATCATTTTATTACTACTTATGCTTTATCACTACTCATAGGTGAGGTGTTCAGGAAGGCTTCACTGTTCACTTCTTTTTTTTTTTTTTTTTTGTATTTTTCTGAAGCTGGAAACAGGGAGGCAGTCAGACAGACTCCTGCATGCACCCGACCTGGATCCACCTGGCATGCACACCAGGAGGCAATGCTCTGCCCATCCGGGGCATCGCTCTGTCACGACCAGAGCCATTCTAGCGCCTGAGGCAGAGGCCACAGAGCCATCCCTAGAGCCCGGGCCAACTTTGCTCCAATGGAGCCTTGGCTGCGGGAGGGGAAGAGAGAGACAGAGAGGAAGGAGAGGGGAAGGGGTGGAGAAGCAGATGGGCGCCTCTCTTGTGTGCCCTGGCCGGAAATCGAACCCGGGACTTCTGCACACCAGGCCGACGCTCTACCACTGAGCCAATCGGCCAGGGCCCACTGTTCACTTCTTCTGGCAGTTGCCGTCAGTCAGCAGCTGAAGCTGGCAGGGCAGATGGACGGTGAAAGCAGCTTGAGGTGGCCAGGAACCTCTCTCTTCCTGTGGTCTGTCTGCATGGGCTTTTGGACTTCCTCACAGCATGATGACCTCTGGGCCATTTGGTTGCTAACCTGGCAATTGAAGTTTACCAGAACAGGTGTGGAAATTGCATTTCTTTTTTATGACCTCACCTTGGAAGTCACTTCTGCTGGACTTTTTTGGTTATAGGCACATCATAAGCCAGACCACATTTAAGGGCAAGTGACTTAGACTTCACTTCTTGATGGGGGAGTGGCAAGGATCTAGAAAAGCATGTAGACAGGTGCTAGTGAGGTTGCCCTTTGGAAAACACAACTCGCTATGTGTATGTGTGTATGTATTAGTAAATGCTGCCACCTTCTAATACCTATAAAATAATACCCACAGAATAGTAAATGAACAGGGGTCAGCATAAATGCATTGACTATGATAAAATATACAGAAACACCCAAGTCTGGTAACTGCCTGAGGTTTGTTTACGCACATCCACTGGCCTAAGCTGGCAATGGAGCTGTTATATTTCTTAGCCAGCTGGAGTGTGTGTGTGTGTGTGTGTGTGTGTGCGCGCGCGCGCGCACTCACACTCGCGCACTCATGCACGCGCACACAGACATATCTGCATTCTTAGATGAGACAGTATTGGCTAATGATTATCAGCAACTGCGGAAATGAAAGAAATCAGTGACACAATACAAACTCTAATTGCTTGGCAACCGTGTTTAGGCCTCATTAGGTAGATTTGTAACAGCTTCAAGAGAAATAAACTCCTGTGTCATTAGATAACAAGGCAAGAAATAGGTTATTTCCTTTTTGAAAGGTATGAAAGCTTCCAATTGCCTGATATATTTGCCTAGTAGATTATTTTCTGTCATCTCAGTTAATTGAATTTTATCCCTTGCTCTTAAAATGCTTTCCTTCAAATAAAGTTGCAAAGTTCATAGAAGTCATATTTTAAATCACAGCCATAGAAGACAGAACTCAACCTTATCTAGACAAAGTGCTCCAGGAGGAAATAAACTCGCAAACTTTTAGAAGTTCACCCTTTTCCTATATTCTTGGGTAACTTGGCATTCAAATAATACTTTGTGGAATACATATTTGCAATAGAACACCTAATTTAGATTTTAAAAGGAAACTAAAACTTATTGATGTTTCCATCCATATTCTTCCTACGAGAATCTGTCAAATCTAAGCTTTCATTGTTGAAATGTTTCTAGTGCAGTTAAAAAGGACAAAAATCAGAACTCAGGTTTGGTCCCAATAAAAATTTGGTTTGCAATATGTTTGGTAGAATTCTGCTTTCACTATGTCCATGACATATTTCAAGACCACCTCTCATTTTTGGTAAACTCTTGTGTCTCTCCAGATTATGTACCCCACCACACACACACCCTTCACACTATATGGTCAGGTATAATATGGTACATAAATGAACTCATCTTTTCTTTTCAAATGCTAAAAAGTAGACCAGATCAATGTGGTGAAAAATATTCACATCTCATGCCTGGATTTTCAGGGCTTACATGTTGTGGACCCTGAGAAAGTGGGTTCCCACTATGAAGGGCTCCTGGTGGCTGACTGGGCTTCACTTTTGCACATGTTGTTGCCTGAATCGGCTTTGCCTGCATGGCTCAGGTGAAGAACAGGCCTAAAGTGTGTAGAAATTAACACTGTAGGATGTGCCCTCAAGCACGAACAGACAGGAGGTAGTGCCTACAGAGCTCTGTGTGAGACAACTCTAATGCATGTTCACCATCGTCATCCAGATGTGCCCAGTGGAACTGAGTTCCAGCTGCCAACAGTGGTAACATACTGATGGGCGGATCCTGCATTGGCTTCCTTTCCTCCCTGTCTCAACTCCTCATTGCCCCAATATCCTTCCTGGAATCACCTCCCAAATAATCTACTTGTACCCAAATTCTTGTCCCAGGACCTATTTTGGGGGGAACCCAGCCTGATGCCATCTCTGATGACAGTGAAGTCTAGTACTAGATGCTTTTATTGAACAAAGATGGGGCCAGTTCACATGGCATCAATTAGGACTGGCTCTGCAATTTCTGGCCTCTGATTTCCCACTGTGCACTGGTTCCATCTGGGTCTCTGTTTGCTGAGTTTGTACTCTGAGTTAGAGCACCATGGGCCTATTTCCAGGTTCACTCACCTAGAGCTGGGTAACCCTGGGCGGGTTACTTATCCTTGCTAGTCCCAGTTTCCTCACCTGGGACTGGAGGTCTAACTAGTCCTTACACCAGGGGATTGTTATTAAAAAAGAATAAGGAAATGTTTGGGAAAAGCTTAGTATACTGCCCAGCACACAGAAAGTGCTTAATAAATGTTAAGTATCATTATTATTCTACTACTGCTGTTATTATTATGCCTAATTTACATCCTAGAATGTACATCTGCACATAATGTGGAACTTTGCCATCTATTATTTTAGCTCAGTCTTAAGGTAGATTAAAGTAGATATGCCATAAAGAATTCAAATTGCCAATAAGATTTTGGTTCAGAATATTTCTATGGCATAAGATATTTGAATTCTGGAACTTGACACCAGCAGATTCTAAATTGTATAGTGAAGGGACACTTACTATCACTTAAAATGAGAAAATTTCAACCAACAATTTCTCTAGATTTTCTGCAATTTTATCTTCTAGAAGGTTTCTAATTGTGTTTATAATTTGGTGGAAGCGTAATTTAAAAATATTACCTTAAAAATATTTTTTAAACTACAAGTTCTCTATTTTTTACCTCTAAATTATGCTCTAACACTTTTCCCTAGGGAAACTGCTGGAAGGTGACAAGGTGATGGTGTCTTTGGGTGGAGAATTTACTATGTTGATTTTACTGTTACTCAGAGAGGCAACCATATAAAAAATAAAAGCAGAATTATTTTGGGAGCCCTTCTGTGTTCTTCCCTAGCCTTACATTTCTAACCTCCTCTGTATATCCTCCTTAGAAACTTCTCTCTCAACCCTTTTCCTCCTTTCCTGCTCCACAAAATGAATAGCCTGGCCCCTCAACATAGGTTTTAATATGGAAGCTGCTCTAACAAGTGGTTTCTAGCCTCCCACGAGAATGGGGACTGGCGATCACATTCCACGACAAAGTGTGCAAGACTGAACGAGTGTCTCTGTTCCCTCTGTCGCATGAAGTGTATGGCCATGAGCTGATCAGAGGGCTAAGTCTCCACCTGAAGTCTTGGTTTGGGTGTGTCCTTCACTGCCGCCTCACTTTCGGGTGCTGAATCTCTTCCTTACTGTTTGTTCCATTTTAGCCCTGTCTCTGCACCAAAGTTCAGGAAGAATCTGCGGTAAGTAACTCAAACCTTACTGTTGTTAAGCAGCATTATGGGGTTGGAGTGTCATTAGGATGGCATAGAGGCCAGGAGAGCTGGAATTTCTGAATCTGACTTGGGATTATACAGCTAGTGCTCGATTTATGACCACGATTGGTTCCAACAGACCGGCTGTAACACGATTTGGTCGTAAGTTGAGTAGGCTATATGTACAGTACTGTGAAATGATGTTATAAAAATCTTTAAGTCATATTTTATCATAATTTTCTTTCATTATTGTTATATATCATAATTTTCTTTGTTCATTTTATGCCATTTGTATCATCTCTATATACCAGTTTGTTTCTTATTTTTACATTCATCAGGTTTAAGTAAAACACTGCATTACCAGTACAACTGGTTTAATATTTGCAAAGACAATTTCTTCTTGGTAGACATCTTGGGAGGGATTTGATGAAAAATATCCAAGACACAAAACACAAATTGCTGTACCGAGTCTGGGATAACAGTTGAAATGGCTGCACACGGAGATGGTAGTGCTGCCGGAAGCTGGTCTGCACTATCGTACACCCAGCTGGGCAACGCTTGCGCTGCCAGATGCGGAGCAGTCGTGGCTAGCGATTGTGGTCGTAAAGTTGAATGGTCGTAAGTTGCATAGGTCGTAAGTCGATCAATATTTGTAGTTGTTTTCCCTCAGTAATTCCATTAGAGCTAGAGACAAGGACAGCAGCCAAGGCACTTACTGCTGTCAGTCGTGGTTGGGCCACCAAGATGCAAAGCACAGAGCTCTGGTTTGCTGCTTTAGGGTGAGAAGAACAACGCAGTATGGTCAAGCCTCCTTGCAAATGTGAAAAGGACTTGGCCTTCTGTACAGTGTGGAAGAAGGAACTAGAGAGAGTGAGAGAGACAGAGAAAGATAAAAAGAGAGTGTGTGCGTGTCAGAGAGACACGGAGAGAGTCCTTAGCAAGATGGAGCAAGAGGACCAGGGCTCCTTGTGGGTAAGGTCTTGGGCCAGAATCTGCTATTGACCCCTCTGGCTGGAAGGACGAGAGCACCACACAAATAAACGTGCCCCACCAGTATCTTGGAAACGGACCGATTTTAGTGGGGTTCCTCCTTTGTAGGAGGGGGACATGTAGAGCCAGGAGGGAGTAGGGTGAGAAATCTCATCTCTAGAGTTCTAAATGAATGTAAGTCCATTGATTTCCTCTGCCAAGGTCACTTGTAACTTTAAGCCTCTATTGAAGGAATCTCAGGCAGTGTAGAGGAGGTGGAGAGGAGGAATTTGGACCCATTGATAGAGCCTCTCACTCTGCACCGGGGGTGTAACCCCAGCTTGAGTCAATAAAGGCCCATTTAGTGACATACAAAGCTGGGCTGAAGAGATGTGTCAGCCTGGAAGTGCCTGGGAGAGTAGACAGATTAGCTCCTCTTATCTCAGCAATGAGTTTAAGGTCAATACCTTGGATTCTCCTATAGTAAGCGGGTGTCTAGAGAGTATAGATTTTCTGCTATGTAAGCTTGACTCTCCCTTATTGTTGGTCCATATAAGGCCAATTTCAAACCCATCTCAACATATTATGCAGGAGAAGCCATCCTTTAACAAACCCTGCACACGGGTTTCTGGAATTTAGGGCTGACGTTGGGCAGCATCTCTCCCCACTCTCATCCCTCCTCCCCTTCCCCTTTGTTTATGGATGACTACAGACCCTGACTGACAGCAGCATAACAAAGGTGCCGTATTACATTTACACTTGCAGTTTTGTCCACGTCCATTGCTATAGCTGTTCTGGAAAGTGATGGATGGTGGGTGAGCTACCTCTGCCTTGGGGATTCATCAAATGAAAGCATGCCGATATGCATAAAACTGGTGTATGGTTAATTTATGTGTCAGCGTGACTGGGCCATGGGGTGCCCAAATATTTGGTAAAACATCTCTTCTGAGTGTTTCTGTGTAGGTGTGTTTAGATGAGATTGATATGTAAATCAGTTTGAGAAAAGCAGATTGCCCTCCCCAATGTGAGTGGGCCACATCCAATCTGCTGAAGGCTTGAAGAAAACAGAAAGGCTTATGTAAGAGAATTCTTTCTGCCTGTTGGACTTTGAACTAGGGACATTGGCCTTTTTCCTTCCTTCGGTCTGGAACTGAAACACTGGCTCTTCCTGAGTCTTAAGACTGCTAGCCTTTGGACTGGAACTAAACCATAAGCTCTCATTACGTGTCCAGCTTACTGACTCACTCTGTAGATCTTAGAACTTGCCAGCACTGTAATTGTGTAAGCTAATTCTTTATAATAAATCTTTTTGTATGTATACACAGTCCATTGGTTCTGTTTCTCTGGAGAACCTTGACAAATACAACCAGAAACTCAAAACAGGCATTGCATCCTCGCTTTTTCTGTGTTTTCCTTTGGTTGGCATGCATTCATACATTTATTCATTTTTCTTTCACTCAATTTCTATTCACTCAAGAAATTTAACAATTACTCCTCAAGAATTTGGCAGACACTGTGCTAAATGTTAGATGTACAATGGTGAACAAGACAGAATCTCCGCCTTGACAGAATTTAGATTTTTATCTATTTTAATTAGCAATTGTCACCTATGCAGCAACCATACATTTCAGGGGAATACAACTGTAAGCATTCATTTAACTCATCTGTTTGTGGGTCAGCTGGAGGTAGGCCAATTTTGGCTTGTCTCAGCTGGTCTGCATCACATATCTGGGGGTTGGTTGAGTTAGCCTGGCTTAGCTGGGCAGCTCTACTTCAGGATATGGATCAGGTTGGCATGGCTCCTCTCTGAGGACTGGGCTCGGGTCCGCTCTACACACGTCCACCTGCAGCTCAGGATGAAGGGAAAGCAGCTGTTCTTGGGGAGCACTTCTCGTGATTGCTGAGGCGCATGCCCAAATCATGCAAGAAATTTCAATCTTTCAGTGATGTCACCTCTGCTCACATTCCATTCACCAAGGCAAATCATATGGCTGAACCAACTGTGATGAGGTTGGAAAACATACTCTGCCTCTCTAGTGGGGGGAGCTGCCCTGTCACATAGTGAAGGGAGGGGTAAAGAGTCAGGGTCTGGAAACAATGTATCCCACACATGCTACTAGTTTTATCTCTCAAGAGCATCCCAAGATTCAAGCAAAAACTCCTACCAGAAAAATCTGAGCATTAGCAAGTGGCTGGCTTGGGTTGCTGAGGGTGCATGTGACATAGGAAATGGCTTCAGAACCATGGGCTGGCTGCTGAGAATGGCTCTGGGGAGTCAGGAGGGAGGCCTACAGGACAAAGGGGGTGCTGGACAGAAGACTGGGAGAGCCTCGAGTTGGGGGAAAGGCTGAATTCACCTCATGACATGGGAAATTTGGATTTTGTATGCATGTGTCTGTGCTTGAGGAAGATGTGTCCAGATGAGTGGGTGGATTGAGACAGACAGTTCATAATACCTGTAATGCCAGTGGCCAAGGCCAGGCAGGTTCACATTGGATTCGAGGAGACGGTAGAGGAATTGTGGAGCCGGAAAGCATTGGGCTATCCTGTTTAATAGGTTCTTGCAACAGCGGACAAGCAGTCAGGGGAAAACCACTTCTCATGGCAGCAGGTGAACAAACAGCAAAACAGCCCCTTGCAGTGGCGGGCAAGCGATTGGCGATCTGCCATCCACCCTGAAGGGCAAGCATTCATAGCCTTACATAAACTATATACACGTGGTGCTGCCATGTGCTCACTCATTAATCAGACAAAGTACAAGTGAGCAAGCCCAACACAGCTGTTTTCCCAACAATACCTATTTTGGAAAATAATTTATGAAGAAAAAAAAATGATGACAGATACATCAGTTTCTTTTCAGCCTGGCTGCTGTGCATCAGAATGATTTTTAAAATGCACCTAATCAGTCCTTAATTGTGCAGCTGTCAATGCAAATCACTCAAGGTGAAGAAAGTCCATTACAGATAACTAGTCATACAGCTCTTTGATAATGGACCTTCTTGTCTTTTCATAAGCACTCTGTCTATTGCCACAAACCCCATCCAAACCCCTCAGCAAGTTCACAGGGCTTGGCGGGGTCAAACACATTCAACGCCTGTGCTGCCTCGACTGTTCTCTTAGCTGCTGCTGCTGCTGCTGCTGCAAAGCAGCACCTGTTATCTTCCAAGGCCAATACCTGCTGCCCATTAGAAGGAGACCAGTGGATTACCAATTCCACACGGGGACTCCATCCTCCCCTCGCCCATCCCTGTTAGGTGGGTCCCTCAGCCTTCCCCCTATTCAAAATGGGACAACAGGTCTTGGGGATCCTCCTCTCCCTCAGGTGTCTCCATCATATAATCCTGCAACCATGCAGCCCAAATGCCAGCCATTTTCTTGGCAGCTGCCAGGGCCACCTGCTTTCCTTGCTTTTTCAGCAGGTAGAACCTCTGCTCTGGCTTAAGCTGCTGCCAAAGCTCCAATAGGACTTTATTATACCTGCGATCTCATTTCTCTACCTGTCCAGGCCACAATCAAATCTACCCACATCTGTGTTCAGGTTACCTTTACAGTCTTGATTCTCTTGTTAGTTGAGGGGGGCAGCCTGGGCAGCAACCCACATAGTCTCATGATTTTGTGTTGTCTCCACTCCACTCCCTAAATCTGCCACATGCATTGATGGGCTGCCCCATGTTAGGGGCTCAGGATAGCCACTAATGACCCAAAAAAGGGCTGATGGGGCACTACAGAGAATAAGATTCCTCATCCCTGCCATAAATACTTTCTCATCTGGCCCACAGGACGACAGGTTGAAAGGAGCATTCTTCATACCCAGTTCCCAGAGGACGTGCTACAGCTCAGTATACAACTGCCACTGACTCACTGCCCCTGGCAAGTCTCTAGCATTCTGCCAGACTATAAGAATGGCAGCCATCGCCCATTCTAATAGGGTATGGTTTCCTGGGTTGTCGTGGCAGTTCTGGAGATGCTGCATCAAGGAGTGAGTGGTAGTGGTGGCCAATTTCTCCATCACTGTTCAAGAGAGCATGATGCCACCCACCACTATGTCCCACAACCACAGCAACCAAGCTGCCAAGGACTCAGTGGGTTTCTGCCTGAATTTCACCCCTAACTCCATCAACTATGTCTGGTGTAGGGCCAGACCACAGAGTCCTCCCCTACTTGTGGAGGTGGTTGTGCCTGCCCCTGAGGCACTCTTGGCTGCTGGGTTTCTTTCTTCTGGGTGACCACTAGCTGGGCTCTTAGTCAGTCCATGTCAGTTTCAGCCTGAACTTTCTCCTCCTCAGAAGAGGAGGAGTTGGAAACAACTACAACTGCCAACTCAGGGCCACTCTGCTGGCATGAATGCAACTCTTTTTTAAGCACCTACTCAGCTCTTGCAGCTGCTGGCTCTTGGCCTGAAGCTGAAGCTGAAGCTCAAGCTCTTGAACCTGCAGTTGTTTCTCTAACAATTGCTGGTGCCAGTGGTCAGCTTCTAGGACAAGCTGCAGCTCTCAGGCCTACAATTCCTTCTCCCTCAATTGTTCCAGTTCCAGGTGCTGTTGGTGCTCAGCCTGCATTTCACACTGAAGCTCTGGAACTCGGTCAGTCTCCTTCTCCAGCAATTGTTGCAGGTTAAACTGCTGTCGGCACTCAGTTCGCAGCTCATCCTGAAGATTTTGACCCCATGCAGCCTCTCACACAGAGCTTTCAGTTTCTTCTCACAGGGCTGTAAAAAGCACTCAGCCTACAGCCTCCAAAAGGACAGCCACAGAGAACCATATGCTGGAGAATGATGGCCACTCCTCTATCTCACTTTTCAAGGGTGTTGGCAGCTCCATACTGATCTGATTTCGAATCCTGTGAACTATGCCAGATGTAATGCCAGTGATCAAGGCCAGGCTGGTTCACATTGGCTTTGTGCAGATCTTAGAGGAACTGCAGAGCCAGAAAGCAGTGGGCCATTCCCGTTTAATAAAGTCTCACAACCACAGATGAGTAAACAGGCAAGGGAAAAGCGCTTATCACTGCAGCAGGTGAATGAACAGCAAAACAGCCCCTCAAAGTCGCAGGCAGGCAATCTGCCCGGCGGGAAAGCACCTGCAGCCTTACATAGGCCCTGCACATGTGGCTCTGCCACGTGTTCACGCACTCATCAGGCAAAGTGCAAGCGAGCAAGCCTAACACAGCTCTTTTTCCAATAGTCCTGCAAGACAGTGGTTCTCCAACTTTGTGATCCAACTCCTTATTAATGCTTTTAAGAAAACAGCATATGTTGATTTAAAAACACAACAGAATGAGCAAAAGTTGAAGCACACCTGGCCTTGGCCCACAAGGTTAGAAACTACTCACTGGGGGTGCAGGGGGGTGAGGGTGAACGGCAGGGGCCAGGCAGCCCAGCCTCATGAAGACTTTGGACTCTGTTAAACCCAGCATGCACGTGCCTACTCCCCGCGCCCAAGAGGAAGGCCAGCTCTGCTCAGGGGCCCGTGAAGGAAGAGCCCAAGAAGAGTTCGGTTAGGTTGTCAGCTAAACCTTCTCCTGCAAATGTCAAAACAAAGCCAGAAACGGTGGCAGGAAAGGGTAAATCTGCTGACAAAAAGAGTGTAAACAAATGAGAAAACAGGCCGATGTGGCTAACAGGAACCCTAAAGGCGATTTATGGTGCAGAAACGGAGAAACTGAAAACGAGGGGAGCCCAGCCTCCGAGGAAGCAGGAGAGGAAGAAGCCAAGTCTGATGAATATCATTCACTCTGTCTTATCAGTGGTCCATCTCCCATCTTGTACAAGCCACAGAAGTACTTTTATCAACTACTTTGTAAATGCAAGCTTTTTAGTAGCTTTTAGAAACATTTTTTAAGAAGGAAGGCGTTCTACCTCATCCCATTTTTAAAAGTATAACTGCTTTCTTTAAAGAGAGAAAATCACTTGCTGATTGTTTATTTTTTATTTTTTGGTACAACCAGGAAATAATGGGATATGAATATGAGAAGCTTTGATATCTTGGGTGTCAACTTAGCTTTCCATAGATGGCGTAGTTTTTATGTCTTATAGTACAACACACACTGGATGGCAACTTGGAGCCCGTTGTGCATTTAGTATGTCTTGAACATTTAAAATTATTACTATTCCCATGTTTTTGGTAGAATTATTTCCTAGAGAAAACCACTCCTGAATTTGGTTCTCCTTGTCAGAATTAAGTGCACTCTGTAACATTGGTGCGGTAGCCCAGTCTTCTTAATAAGTTGTGAATGGTGCTGTGAAACATTAAACATTTGATTATGTCATTTATATAATATTAAATTATAAATGACTGGGACTTTGATGTAACAGCATATTAGCATTTGAAGATATTGGTACTTGATAGTCTAAAATTTGCCCCCAATTTTAAGCTGGAAAGTCACTGGAATAACTGTTGAGAAAGAATCACAACTACATGAAATTTTTGGTTTTGGTACTCACATCAATTGCATACAAATTAAAATGTGAGTGTACTTATCCTCAAAACAACCAATAAAATGTAAATTATAAAAGAAAGAACAGAAATCACTCAATGGGGGATACAAATATTAATTAAATGCAGATGTAATAATCTTTATAGACAACATTTCTCAAACATTGCGCACCAGGCCTGCTACTAATTGCTTGATTTGATCCTAACAGTACCCCACACGGAAGGTGTTATTTCTGTACCTGTTCACCGGCAAGGAAACAGGTGCAGAGACAAATGACTTCCTCCGGGCATCACAGTGAGATAGAGATTGCTACGTGGTCAAACACTCTGCTTTTGTTTCCTTGGAAGCATCTCATCAGAGTATATTTTTAAGTTGCCCTTGAATTTAGGGGTGACCATGTGACTGAGTTCTGGCCATTAAGTTGTGTGGAGAAATGGCCACAAAAACCTCCTGTGTGATCCTTTGCACAGCTGAGCACAGAGGACTCAATAGAAGACTGAGGCCCTGTGTGGTAGTGAAGCCATCACATAGAAAGACACTGAATTTTTGAATGATCATGAAAAGCACCTCCTGACCAGAAACATCTAGTCTGGATTTTGTGTGAGCAAGATCTTCCTGTGCTAAGATGCTGAGACGCGGGCTTTGTAGTAGCAGCTGGTATTACACACCCTCCTCACTCCTGCAGGCTGTAGGCGGTGGGGCCAGCATCCACCCCGGAAGTCTGAGCACTGACTGCTGCACCACACGGCCCACACTGTGTGAAAATACAGAGGAGAACGTGACTAGCACCTTTCTTCAATCTTCTTTTTACCCCACTCTTGTTACTTTTAAGAGGTCTACTTATCCTTTCCTTTTGACCTTTGGAAGAATGCTCGGCCGTGGACGTGAACAAGTGCAGGAATGGAAGGAGGTGGCACTAGGAATTTGGAAATGGAAACGGGGTACAGAGAGGGAACTGAGGTGGATCATGTGGTCAGGAAAGGTGCGACGTCCATGCATGTTGGGATATGTCACAGCTGAGCTGGATATCTGGTAAGCCACGGGACTGGGGTGGCTCCTTTTTTAATAGGTTCCCTCTCTCTCTTCCTTTCTCCATCTCTCTCCATTTCTTCTCTTGTGCAAGCCTTCCCTAAGGGTCAGGCAAGGCTGGGCGTGGACCAGCTGGGAGAGCGGGACCTGCACACCAGGCCAACACTCATCTCCAGGGGCTGGGCTCTGCAGCCTGGCTTCCAGAAGCAGAAGCCACCACTGAAGGGAAGGACAGCTTGGTTGGCTTTAGTGCACGAGGGATAATGTGAGGTGTGGTTAGAGATTTTGCTGAGGAAAAATGGGAAGAAGAAGCTTTGAAGGGCTTGGTGGAAAGGGGACTGTGAGGGAGAAGAGCGGAGGCCAGTGTGGCATCTAGAAAGGGGACAGGGAAATATAGAGAAGGAGCAAGGAGTATGACAGCAGGTTCTGGGGGTGCAGGGGGGTCTGACTGCCCTCCAGGGCCCTGGAAGATCAAGAGCAGCTGTCACTGCTCCCTATCATCTCCCACACAGGCCCTACTTCCTGCCCCACCAGGCAGCCTTCCAAAGAGGGCCTGGGAGGAGATGGCTGGACATCATGTGAGTGGGGATCTTCTTCAGGCCCCAGAGCAGCCATGACGTCCTTCAGGTTTGGAAGCACACCTAGGCACCCAGGTTTACACATCCGAGGTAGGTCAAGCATGTCATAGGCCAGGACATCCACAAAGGTGAGTTTGACCCTTGCAACCAAAGCCTCTTTTTCAGGAACTGAGAAGAGCATCATCTTTTCAGGGAGTGCTTCCAAGTACTTAGATCTCAGTCTCCCAGAGGTCAGGGCTGTAGCAAACCCTGGCAAGGTACATGTGGACAGCCACCACCGGTCATCTGCCTCGGTGTCCTACTACCCACACTCCAGCCACCCCAGCAGACCCGAACCAATCTTTGAATCTACACCCCAATCAGACCGCTGTGGTCTTCTTGGTCTCCAGTTTTTCCTAGGTGCTCTGGACAGTGTCTCCAGATAGAAAGCAGGGCAATCACCTCGCACGTGTCCTTTCCCTCTGGGACACAGTCTCATACTGCATGCCAATCTCTGAAAAGACTGTAGCTCCGGTTTTATAGTGGTTGACGACAGGGGGTAGTCTGGGATTTGGTTCTCCATCCTGACAAGAAGCAGAAGTTATCTTCCTGTTTGTCATTGTAATGCTTTTAGATTCGGATAGTATCAATTGCCTCTTCTAACCTCTTTGCACTCACTCTTGCGTGCTGATGCAAGTGGGCTGCTGGGCCCTCCAGTTGGGATTCTTGGGGGAGTAGCCATGCTGTGCTGATAGTGGGATCAGGACCGTGACAGGAGGTTGTGCTCTGCCAGCTGGGGGAGGTTGGCTCCGGTAGGGTTGGCTGCTCAAGTCCTTCCGTCCTTTCTCTTGCCAGATGCAGGATGTCTTTATTATTATTATTAGTTTTCAGTAGGAGAGCAGGATGGAGCTAGGAGAGCAGGAGGAGTTCTGGACAAGGAGATTTGAGGATTAGATTCAGTCCCATCACTTAGAAGCTGTAGGAAGTACAAACCATTTGGACTCTCTGAACATCCATCTCTTACCTGCAACACAGGGGAGACGGCCCCATTGCCACACAGTATCAGTGAGTGCATGAATGTGACTTCATCTCGTAAAACATGAAGGTCTTATGCACGTGCAGAGTCTTCCTCTTAAAGGGGTGAGGTGATGTATAGAGTGTGACTGGCCCAGGACCCCAGCATCCATTTGGAGAAATCCCCAATTGCTGAAAGAAGCAACTGAGAAAAAAAGTAAGGAAAAGACTCTTACCCTCACTCTCCCTCCAGGCCTAATTGGTCCATTTGGCCTTTAGGCAGTAAAATCCAGCCTGTGCTCTTGGGTGTCTGTGTGCTGGGGCTTCTTGATCCAGAAAATGAATAGGCAGCCCCGCAGCCTGGGGTAATCCTGGTGAGGTT
This sequence comes from Saccopteryx bilineata, assembly GCF_036850765.1. Taxonomy (NCBI): domain Eukaryota; kingdom Metazoa; phylum Chordata; class Mammalia; order Chiroptera; family Emballonuridae; genus Saccopteryx; species Saccopteryx bilineata. Next base: position 167,529,436 of record NC_089495.1, read on the forward strand.
TCCCAGGGCCTTCCTGGCCAGCCCGTATGCCGCAGGGCCACTGGTCACCCAGAACCTAGGCTGGCTGGCTTTGGGGCGTGGCAGAAGTGGCAAGCCTTTCCCCTTGTGAGGGTTTTGACTTCTCTCTCATCGGCCCACAGGCTGCCACACAAGGTCAGCTGTACAATGCCTGAGAGCCAGGGTGTGGTAATTTCCCTGGACCCTGAGGCTGAATAATGGGGACCACCAGGGAGAAGTGCCTCCTGGACTGACCCCCAAGGCTTTATCAGCAAGATCAGGCCATATGTCCTTGTTAATCCAGCATTTGGATCACAGGATGAAGTAGCATACAGATCCTGGCTAAGGCTACAGCTTAACTCTCTCCCAAATGATAATTCTGAGACTTGATGGCAAAGGGAATTTAATTATTAATACATGGTGGCAGGGAGGCAGAAGCCAAAGCAGACTGTGGAAAACAAACACATTTAAATTGCACATGGAGTTTTTGAGAGCATAATAAGTTAATGTTGACATCACCCCCACTCCCTCTCGCTATTCAAAGATTCAACCAGAAATAGTGGGGGTGGAGTGAGAGAGGACAGACTTCTTCATGGAACTTCTAACTATAATGTAGGATTTTGCAGCTTTCTCATTAACCTTTCTTGAACTCAAGTTATATGCATACCCGACTCCCAGTTGTCTTTCTTTGTTTTTGTTTTAAAGTATGGTTTAAGCCTCACTTTCACATAGCTAAGCACCCTTCCCAATGTTTACAACAAAGCCCTGGGCAGCCAGCACACTTAGCTGACTATAAAAAATAAGAAAAAAAATCTGTCTTTGTAAATTAAAAGGATAATCAGGACTTGAAAAGGACAAATAATTAAATCAGGGTTTTCAGATCTGGTCATTTTAGCTATGTAATTGCTCTCTCAATATCCATCCACCTGTTTTCAAGTTATTGTCCATTGGATGAAATTTCTAGGGTCCATAAAAAGCACTTTTCGTTGCTTCTTGACTTAACAGACAAAGGTGAACTGGCCAAAAGGCAGTTAGGGTCCCCCCCACCCCACCCCAGGCACCAGCTGTAAGAACGTTCTGTATCCTGTGCATGTAAACATCTGAGAGTAACACACTGCTTTCCGTGTGTGCCCTGAAATCATGAGAAGACGAGCTCTGAGCTACTTGCTGGGCATGTACTTCTATTTAAAACCAAAGATTTCTACTTCGTGATAACAAACACTATTCTGTTGTGAGAAAGAGCGGCTCCATCATTGGAGCAGAATTGCTTTTTGCAGAGCACGTGGTCTGTCAGCGAAGGTTCACACCCTGGCCACCCAGCACTCTCCAGTAATCCCAGATAGCTCTAGTGTGCGGGTCTTCTGCAGCCACTTTTGAGAAACAAACTACATTTTCTCCTTTGGTGAGTAACGATGCTCCACCAGGCACATTAGAATAAATTGCACAATAGGTATGACGTTATTATAAAGTTCCCAGCTACTATGAAATAGTTTCTACCTGAATCCTCCTCTCCTATACCTTTTGGGCAAAATGGTCCAGGAGAGTGATACGCCTCAGAAACGGGTGCAGCCTTCTGATCGGCGCCCTCCACATCCACATAAGTCTGTGCGGATGATTTCAGGGCTTTGTCTTTAAATGGCAAAAGGGGAAAAATATTCTAAGGCAGACAGAAACAACACCACACTGAATCCTTGAGAAGCAGATGAACAGGGGGAAAAGAGATCGTTGCCAATGCTAAAATTTGCCTGATTGAAGAGTAAGAAAGGATAGCAGTGGCACTTTTAAGAACATCATCTCTGAGACATGTTGCATGTTAGTTCTTCTGTGTCTGAAATGTCAGATTGCTAGCTTGGGATCTTTATTAAAAAATTCTGAGCCACAGAAAGGCTCATGAAATTGTGTGGAATATTGACAGAAAGTATCTTGAATGGAGCATCCTTTGGAGCTAGGCAAATCTGCCAAACATTTTATGAAACAAAAGAAGCTAACACAGGCTGAAGATTTAATTTGAAGAGAGACTTGGCCTCCCACCAAATTAAACTGTGGTGTAGAACACCCCTACCTCTGACACATAACTGCAATTGAAAAGGCCAGGGCAGTAAATACAGATTGTCTAAAATTCATATATTTAAAAGTTTGCTTTTCTGGAGGCTTACCATGTGGCATAAGGTACAATGAGATACAAGATTTTAAAAAGCTTCATTGTTGCTTTTTAAAGTAAGTAAAAAGCAACAATGAAGTTGTTCTTAAGTAAAGAGAGAAAATTAATCATCATCATACATAACAGTTATTGAGCATTCATATGTGGAGTGCTGTTTGAAGCACTTTATATATTTTAATTCAACTAATTCTCACCACAAGACTCTGAGGTAGTCATTGTTACTGTTTCCATTTCAGAGATGGGAAAAATGAGGCTGAGTGAGGTAACCAATGGTTCATTTAGCCAGTGGCAGAGCTTAGGTAGGTAGATACACAAATCACTAGGTAAGCTGTGACAGGGGCTCTTGGAGAGGTATAACTTGAATGTGATGACAGTTGAGAAGGGAGAAGTCACATTTTTTACGAACAAGGGCAGGCTGCAAGGAGGAAGTGGCAGTTAAAGGGGCTTGGATAGTTAAGAGGGATCTAACCAGGTGGAGATGGGGAGGTAAAGGAAGGACATTTACAATAGACACTTGCATGGATGAACACTCAGGCTGGGAGTTGTCCCTTGTTACCGACGATTATGCCCCCTGATTCAGCAATGGTGCTGGTTGTATCTGTATGTCCTTTTATTACCAAACAGTGATCACCTGATCCAAAAAGTAGGTTACTAAAGAAAAATGTTAATAAAGACAACATAAATTTGAAATCATGTATATACCCCTCTGTTCGTTGCAGCATTATTCACAATGGCCAAGACATGGAAAGACCCAAGTGTCCTTTGATGGATGGTTAGATAAAGAAGATGCAATACTTATATACAATGGACTACAACTCAGGTTCCAATATAAAAAGTGCAATATCGCCATTTTCAATAGCATGGATGGGTCCTGAGAGTATCGTGTGAAGTGAAATAAAATAAGTCAGGTGGAAAAAGACAAGAACTGTATTATTTCACTCATATGTAGCTACACAAACAAATGAACAAATTCATGAATACAGACAATAGAATGGTGGTTACCAGAGGGGAAGGGGATTGTGAGGAGTACCAAGAAGGTGAATGGAATCAAATACAATAGTGACAGAAGGAGATTAGACTTTGGGTGGTACACACACAATAGAGTATACAGATGTTATATTATAAAGTTGTACACGTGAAATTGATATAATGTTATAAACCGATATTTCCCTAATAAATTGAAGACTAAAAGACAACATCTACATGAAAGAAGAGGTAAGCAGAAGGTTCCCAAAATGGCAACATATATGTTGAGCATATATGTTTTGGGGAAGAGGAGCATAAGGTTCCCTGTGGGCGAATAGTTGGCAATAAAGTTGGAAAAGGCGATGAGAACCAGCATGTGTTGGGGCCTGTGAGGCAGACCACGTGGTGCCAAACATCTGTATACACCTTACCTCATTTTATTCTAAATCGTCCCTACAGGACAGATACTATTATTCCCATCTTACTGATGAGCACACTAAGTACTGAGAGATGAGGTGGCTTACTCAAGATCACACAGCACGTCAATGAAGATACAGAGCACTGGGTCTGGGCCTCCTTGATTCCAAAGCCTCAAGTCTTTCCACTACACCAAAGAAGGCAAACGCTACACATGGAGAATCCGAAGAGCCAGGCAATTATCATTTTTAAGTGGAGCTTCACGTGACAGATATCACAGAATGGATGGAGAGGGTGGGGAGAGTTGGGAGTCAGGCAAGACAGTTAGAAATAGAAGTCTAAACTAGAGAAGGCAGGAGAAAGAAAGGAAGTCTAATTCTAGATATAGTTTAGAATTAAAAATCAATTAGGTTGGGGTTCTGAAAGTGTGCTTCTGGGCTGGCAACATCAGCGTGTCCTGGGAACATGCTAGAAATAAAAATCTACCTACTGAATCCAAAATTTTAGTGACGGGGTCCAGAAATCTGTGTGGTAACAGATCCCCAGGGGAGTCCGATGCTCCCTCATGTTTGAAAGAGTGTAATAGACCATAATGATGAACTGGATTTGAGAGGTGGGAGTCACGGGTGCAGATTAGGGTAGACGTATAATCTCTAAGCATTTGTTTTTCTATGACATTCTGCCTTTCTTCCAGCCCCTCACAATCACCATTCTTTCTGTCTCTATGAATTTGACGACTCTAGGTACCTCATATTAGTGGAATCGTAGTACTTGTGCTTTTATACTGGCTCATTTCACTTAGCATAGTCTCCTTGAAGTTCAGCAAAGCTGTAATATGCCAGAATTTTTTTACTTTTAAGTGCTGAATACTATTCCATTGTATGTATACACCACATTTCATTTATTCATTCGTTTGTCAGTGGACACATGGGTTGCTTCCACTTTTGGGCTATTGTGAATAAACCTATTATGAACATGGGTGTACAAAGATAATTTTGAGACCCTGATTTCAATTATTTTTGGTATACTGTATACCCAGAAGTGAAATTGCTGTATTATATGGTAATTCTAGTTCAAATGTGTTAAAGAATTACCCTTCTGTTTTTTCCATACTGGTTACACCATTTTATTTATTTATTTATTTGTATTTTTCTGAAGTGAGAAGCTGAGGGAGGCAGACAGACAGACTCCCACATGCACCCGACTGGGATCCACCCAGCTTGCCCACTAGGGGGTGATGCTCTGTCCATCTGGGGCATTGCTCTGCTGCAACTGGAGCCATTCTAGCACCTGAGGCGGAGGCCATGGAGCCATCCTCGGCACCCGGGCCAACTTTGCTCCAGTGGAGCCTTGGCTGCAGGAAGGGAAGAGAGAGACAGAAAGAAAGAAGAGTGTAAAGGGTGGAGAAGCAAATGGGCGCTTCTCCTGTGTGCCCTGGCTGGGAATCAAACCTGGGACTTCTACACACTGGGCCGACCCTCTATCACTGAGCCAAATGGCCAGGGCCCTGGTTACACCATTTTAAATGCCCAGCAGTGCACAATTTCTTCACGTCCTCACCAACATTTGTTTTCTTTTATCTTTCTTTTTTTTTTAAATTATTTTCTTATATTTATTTATTGATTGATTGATTGGATAGAGTCTATCCTAATGGATATGAGGTGTTTTTTTTAATTGTGATTTGGTTTGCATTTCCCTAATTATTAGTCATGTTGATTGAGCATCTTTTCATGTGCTTGTTGGCTATTTGTATGTCTTCTTTGGAGAAATGTCTATTCACGTCCTTGGCCCATTTTAATTGAGTTATTTGGATAGTTCTAATTTTTAACCAAAGACTGTGATCAAAGAGGTCTGAAAAGGGACCTAGGTATCGGTAGGAACAGAAGCAATGTAGATATTTTTGAAGCCAGTCATGTTTGAGAGCCACTATGTTACATGGCAAGAGCTTTGCCTCTGCCAACTAAATTAAATATGCACATGTTCATATGAAGGATCCAAGAGAAATTTAGAACTTCCTCATGTCCAATTTCTCTCTACATTAGACAAAGTCACTATGGTTTGATTTTGGCTCATGAATGATCTAGCTTCCTTCCTTCATTCCTTTCTTAGACAAACTCAAGAAGGTTGATGTTGATCAGCAGTGACTGAGGAAAGTAAGAAAAGAAGAAGAAATTAAAGTCTAACAAAGCAAGAGTTTGGTTTGGGGGGGAAGCTGAAGTTCTTCTCCACGGTGCAATGAATTTTCTGTTTTTGTCTCGTCAGGATCACACTCCATGCACAGACAAAGAACAAATTTTAAGAACCCTACCAGGAAACACATACCCGAGATGTGACCGAGAAGGATTAGCCAGAGTATGGCTCTGGTAGGTGGGGTTAGCCCCTGAATTTCACACAGGACCATGGGTAATGGGAAGCAAGGAGCCCAGAGATATTGGTTAGCCAGAGATTTATCTGTTGGTTGCAGTTGAGGTCTCCGATAGTGGAGGAATGCTTCAGGGACACTCTGTGACACATTTTCTATTGGTCTTTCTTTGTTTCTCTAAATGTCAGACTGGAAGGAAACACGGCTGCCAAGAAGTTCCTGGTCTAATCACCTGTCTTTCCTCAGTTCCAATCTAAAAAAGTTCCAGGATGAGATTCCAATGATCTGATTGGGCTACTTGCTGGTTAATGGACCAATCAACTGTACATGGGGTAGGGGTGACCAGTGAAGGAATTAAACTGCTGTCCTGAGCCAAGTCTTTGGTGTGGACTTCAGAACGCCAAGTCCTGTGGGGGCAGAACATGACCCCTGCAAGCACTGATAAGATTGTTTAAAGGAAACAGCTGATCCCTATGGCTTTTTCCCTACATACCGGAAAGGTATTAGTTAATTACCCTTCTCTGCACCTGAACCCACGCTCTGCTGATTTTCTTGATGAGCAAAGAGACCAATAAATACGATGAGGCTTTGGAGTCCTAGAGGCTGGGAGTCCCCTGTACCCATCTTTTCTCTATGTTCTGTCTTGTGTGTGTTTTTTCTTAAGTCCTTCAGGGCCTTCCATTCGCCCACACCCATTGCTGAGCTGGTCTCAGCAGACTGAAACTGTCAATCCATGGAGTTTCATGTGCAGCAAGAGATTTTCAAGTCTCTGCTTGGTCACATTTATTGATGTTAACTGGCCACAGCAAGTCAATCAAAGCAATGGATAATCTCAGAGTCACTTCCTGAGGACTTTGCCAAAGGGAAATGTGGGTGTTATGAGAGATGAGTTTGTGGCCATTTGCTGTTTGTGTCCATCATATGAGTACTTGTACTTACATATTGTTTGGCAGAAAACTGACCAACTTTTCAGAGCAATAGAGAAAAGGGAAATGCCTTCATCTCCATATAAAATTATTTTCTTGAAGCCTTGAAATATATGTGGTATTTTAAATTGTAAATCCTTAAATAAGATGTCAAGATTTTGAAGCCTTAAATGAAGGTAAATATATGTGTGTGTGTGTTATATTGTTATATGTTATATATATGTTATATCAATGTTATATAAGCTATAATAATTAGACTAGAATACCTTTTTAAATATTCTTCTGTGTGTGCATGCGTGCACATTTGGTCAGAATAAATCTTTGATATTAGCAGGGTTTTCTAACCTTCCTGAACATAGGTGGTCATGGAAATAGCCAACTACTCTTTTAATGTTCAGTTTTCCCCACATCTTCATTTGACTTTTAATACATTTACAGGATTAACCAATTTGGGTATTATAATACACTTAAAAAAAAAATCAGAGTGACATTTGAATCCCGACTTGATAAGGACCTTTTCCTCACCTGGAATTCTCCACTGTGCTCACTCAGGAGGGCAGTCTGCCAGGCATTTCCCTTAGCTGGGGCTGTGTGAAGAGTTCATATTTTACATGCTTTGCCCATCACTTGTGAAAGGCCAATATGCTTCTTGTTCTATCAATGAACAAACCGGAGTCTAAAAAAGTTTTGATCAAAAAATAATCAACAGATTTCAACAAATGTGTGGCCAGTAACATTCAACAGAAAAGTTCCCTAACAAAGCTCTTTATGATGCCAAATGCAGGCTCTGAATAATAATTATCTTTATCTTTCTTCCAGATTAAGCACAAATATTTTTCTGTAAGTCTCTTCTTGAGGCATAGCAATGTTCTGGTACCTTCCTCATGCTGGGTACAACAGTTTCTGCCTATTTGCCCTTGTCCAAAACTGGGGTGTATACAGTGGTGGGATTCAGCTGGTTTGCACCTGTTTGGCATAACCAATACCTAATTTTTGTTGAGTTCAGTGAACCAGTTGTTAAAATGGCACTTGTAATCAGAGTTCTCTCTAAGGTGGGCGCCTGGGCAGCCGCTGAATGTAGAAATCACAAATTTACATTCCTTACTCTTTTTTAGCATCCATCTGCACAGGTGCGCATTCTAAGTGCCCGTAGTAATGGTCATTCCATTCATATAAAAAAATGTGATGGCACTATGATTGTAATATTTATTTATTAATTTCATAAAACTCATTATACCTTTGATGAAATACTATATTTTAATTCCCTTACATTTGTTACTTCAGTAAACAAACACATAATATAAAGAGAAAAAGTGCCAAGCAACCAGGGGGAGACAAACTGTCATTGGAAATATCTTAAATAACAGTTTTATTGTTTTTTGTCAGATATTATTTGATACTTTTTCATTACTATTTAAAAACTATTTCTTATCATCTAATTTTGTATACCTCTTTTATTGTTCTTATTTAAGTATTAAATGCATGAAATAAGCCTGACCTGGTGGTGGCACAGTGGATAGAGCGTCGGACTGGGATGTGGAAGGACCCAGGTTCGAGACCCCAAGGTCGCCAGCTTGAGTGCGGGCTCATCTGGTTTGAGTGAGGCTCACCAGCTTGGACCCAAGGTCGCTGGCTCCAGCAAGGGGTTGCTCAGCCTGCTGAAGGCCCGCGGTCAAGGCACATATGAGAAAGCAATCAATGAACAACTAAGGTGTTGCAACGCACAATGAAAAACTAATGACTGATGCTTCTCATCTCTCTCTGTTCCTGTCTGTCTGTCCCTGTCTATCCCTCTCTCTGACTCACTCTCTGTCTCTGTAAAAAATAAATAAATAAATAAAATTAAAAAAAATAAAAAATAAAAATAAATGCATGAAATAATAGACTACCTTTCAGTATATCTGGCTTTATACTTAAAATGGTCATTAGAGCAGAGAATTGGTTGTTAAATTATTTGAATCCCACCACTGATTGTATAGTTTTTAAATGAGTGACCCACTTCCTCCCTACACGCAACTCTCAGAATCTACATTTTCCAGTTCATTTCTTTATGTTGAACCAAGGCACCTGCCAGCAGTAAAAGTCTGTGACCAGGATGAAATGATACCCTGATGGGGTCCTCATCAAGCTCTGAGTGCAAAGTCTGTGTCAGAATCAGTTCTGGCTTCTCAGCCACAGCAGTTAGCATCCTAGTGCGGGTGGACCCAGCCACCTGCACAGAATGAAATAGCTATACCATAGTAAGCCAATTTAGGCTATGCCTCAAGCATGATTCCGCCTAGTTCTGGACAGATGGCACGTGACAAGAGCCCTGCCTACATTTAGGAACTCACTTGGGAAGTAGGGAAAAGCCTTAAGCTGTAACAGGCTGGGTAAATGTGAGCTGCAGAGCTTTCAACTGTCCTAGCAGAAGTGCTGGTGAGCTGAAGACTGCAGTAGCCTGTGACAGACAGCTCCTTATTTGTAAGTAGTTAATGTTTCTTAGCAAGCACTTCTAAAAGAAATTGGTATGTAATGACAGCACTCACTGGAAAACAGGCCGATTAGAAAATGCACTAACTTATCTGGTATTCATTTGAAAAGTAAATGGATGCACGGCAAGGTGAGAGTTCACTATCAATTCAAATATTTTTCCGTAACAGGCTCTAGCACTCCTGCTTTAATTCAAGCAGAAATACAAGTATGAATAATCAAAGTAGATGATGCTCATCAAGAACCTTTGTGCCTTGCACCATTGCAAATGGTCATTGAAGCTTAATGGCAAAAATTTACATTCTTCCTTTAATTTGTATTCTATTCCTTCCTTCTGAGTGATGTGATTGTGGCTTGCTGCTGCCCGCTATATTATTTTGATGCAAATGCTGTGTTGTGTGTGCCTGAGTCCAATTTCCTGGCTTCTGCTATGAAGGAGTGACTGCAAGAATAGTTCAAAATCAGGGTGATTTAAAGAGTTTATAATTACTGCTCCTAATGAGTAAAACAATACGATTGATGAGCCCCACTGTTTGGAGACATCCTGGTAGCCCTAGGTTAATGGGTGCTCACCAAGGAAAAATAAAATCAACAGGGAGATCACTGTGTATCTGGTTCCCTTTGTCCAGCCTCCAAGTTAGGCTTAATTCTGGTCACTGTTGACAAAAGAATTAAAAAATTTGTAATTCAAGCAAAACTTCCTTTCCTGTGCCATGCTCACTGGGGAGGAATGCTTTATTGAGATACAGGAGTTTGCTGGCCAAAGACTGTGAACATCGGGCCCCCAGGGCCATTCTGGAATGTAATGCATGCACAAACTAATTTATGATTCTGTGACTAATTTCCATTTCTTGTGCTTAGAGTTGCCTGGCTAATTACAGGGATGTTTTCTTAACTTTAGTAATTACACTCTATGCCTTCGCCAGGCAACAGAGCAAATGAGTGCGGGCGGATTGCGCAGCACTTGGAGACAGCGCGTCCAGGCGAGAGGGGACCGAGCGCCCGCGCTGCGGGGCCAGCATCCCTGATCAGAAGCCTCTCCAGCTTTGACCGGCGCTCACAGGCTGCATCGGAAGCATCTGGAGACATATTTGATGGTACGCCCCGTAATTAGAGGAACTGGCTTAATTAGGAGAAGTTTGTGGGCAGAGGGAAGCCAGCGGGTGTGCACTGGATCTGAAGGTTTGCAGCCTCCTCCTGGGAGGCCCCAGCACAAAGCTCTGCCCGCTGAGCGCGCTGCGGTACCGGCTGTAAAAGCGGCCCCTTGGGCTCTGAGAGTCCAGGGCGAGGTCCAGAGGCCTGCCCCCTGCAGCAGCTTTGCCAAAGCGACAGCAGCCACGCTCAGCTGGCTCCCACTTCTCCCCTCCCCCGATATAACGAGGCAAACCTGGAGGATAACTCAGATGGGGTAGCGCTGCTGAGGCTGGCTCTTAGAGGCATATTCTGAGATTGGAAGGAGGAGGGTGCAGGTGTGGGCCATGGCATTTTTCGCATTCCAGGGCCCCCCTCCCAGCACATAATTCAGTGTCCCAAGCAAACACTTAGCTTTTTACAAACCAAGGTCTTAACTGTTCAATCCCATCAGTCAGAGCTTTCAAGCAAACTTGGAAACTTCCGCACTGACTATATATATATATATATATATATATATATATATATATATATATATATATATATATAAAATTAGGCCACTTAGGGTGGCAGAGGTGGGGTTGGGGAGCGGTGGGCACAGAGCGCCTCTGGGAGACATCTACCCACAATTAGATGAGCCTTTCCATAATCAGGAGCCACAGGGGCCGGAAGGAGAAGTAACCGTCAACAATGCATCACCACTTCACCACGTTTATTTACTATGCTCAAATTTTAGACACCTCTCTTTCTCCCCACACCAGAAAGCAGGATAGATAAAGCAGCAAGTGTATGTGAGTGTGTTTTTTTTTCACTTATTTTTTTCTCAGCTCAGCAATTTTTGCTTTCTGGGACATTAAGGTATTTATTTTTGATATACTATCAGAAAAACACAAAAATATTCTGATAATGTGTTCCTACTTTACCAAATTAAAATGGTTTTCTCTGCTTTATAGAGAGGAGATGATTTGTACATCTGGCCATTCAAGATATAAAAAAAATGATCTGTCCTCTAAATATCTCATTAGATATAAACATTTGATGAAATGCACTTCAAGCCACTCATAATATCAATTTTAAACTAAGCCAACAAGGCAACCTGCATCAAAACATGCTATATTGAGGACAACGCTGTTGAATTTTTAATGTACTATTGAAAAACATTAACAGACTTTATTTTGAAATTCTAAAAATAGATTTCAAATGCATTTGAAAAGACTTCTTCACGAAATGATGAAACCTTCACCAGAGCTACTACCAAATTCCATTTTAAAGTTTGGCTTCCTGATAAAGAATGAACATTTCAAAGAAAAAAGAAAAATAAATAACGTTTCAGAGGACATCGCCTTCACTTAAAAAGAAGAAACGAGTGGGGAGAATGCACAGGAATGGTGGAAATATTGATGACGTCTCAGACGTCATAGGACATTTGTGGGGTAAACATCCCTGCTCCCCAATCCATTGACAAAGAAAAGGCACAAGCAAATCCCAGACATCGGTAGAATTAGCTCATGCCAAGCTGAGAACCCCAGTCAGCCAGGACAGAATAAGTGATCCCTTGCTATTGGGTGTGTTTCCTCTTAGAACAGCCTTCATGGAAAAAAAGTCTTTTCATTCAGCCACGCGAGGCTGATGTTCTTGCTCAGGTGATGTGGAAGAAAGAAAAGCAACAAGAAATGTAATTATTTTGACACATTCTTTTTAGAAAGGTTATTATTCCTACTTAATGCACAGTGGTTTACACTGCCATTATGAAAGGGAGCCCACTGTCCTTGGTCTTTCCACCGTGCAGGCTGCAGAGTCAATAACAGGCACGGATGGCAGTCCTGCGCCCTTCGATGACACTGCAGGGAGGGGTCGCATCAAAGCTGCAAGGAACGCGCACCTCTCCCCTTCCCTCCTTCCAGCATTCTCTGTGTACGTTGTACTCATTTTACAAAGAAAAGCTCATTTTTACCTTGTGAGAAGCATAAGCAATTTGGGGGGAGGGCTGTTCCTCATTCATCCATCCATCATTTTCTCCCCAAATCATATTAGTTTATTCTGAAACTTCCTAGCATGAGACCTCAATTGTATGAATCCTCCGAAACAAGTTCTTTGCATCATCAGACCACTGCCTTGCCTGTCGAGATAGCAGTTGTGGGTCCCTTTTCATTGCTGTGTGCTGGTTCGGGGAGAAGTGTTCCCATCTCTGTTCCCATTCCATTTTGTCTTGAAGACAGTCTGATACTAGGGAATGGACACCTCTGAAACCCCAAACTCTGTTTTCTGTCGACCCACCCTGTAGCTGCAGAGGGAGCCCAGCTGTTCCACCACAAAGTATCATTTTTCGAGTCAGAGATCAAAGGCCCTCCAATAACTCAGCAGCCTTATCATGCTCCTTGTGACATCCAGGGGAAGCAAAGGATCAAAGCCATAAACAGAGGCCATGTCACTGATGAATAATTTACATGCACAGTAGGCGGGAGTGAGTTAGTACATAGAGGTCCTTTTGAAGAGGAAAAAAATTGCTGCCTTTCCAGCAAACATGGACTTTGGGAGAAGCCTATGAGACAAAACCTTTCCTGGGGGTGGGTAATTCAGCTCTGCTCTGACCATGACCACGTGTGTGCACAAGGGCACATGTGTGCACAAGGGCAGGCCTAGCAGGGCTGCAGAGGGTTTTTAAACACTCATTTGTTCATTCACTGCATACATGGTGAAAGGGCTCCGACTTTATTGAAGCCAGGAACTCGAGCCAGAAACCTACATGGAAAGAGTTTAGTTTTTCTTATTGGGAGAACTGCTCTTCCCTGCTGTGTCCACTCTTGTCTTGAGGGGTGTGAGTAAAATTATTTGAAATTAAAGACAAGCTTAACACTCCACCAAATCAAGAGACTCACACCAGATTCTCCTGCAGAGTGGTAACTGTATTTGGAATAAAGTGCCTTTAGGTGTATGTGCATCTGGGTGAAGTGAGGCTCCTGGTTTCCCACTACAAATGGAAATGTCCTCTCTTTTCAGAACGTAGGCACAAGAATTGGCTTTTGAAAGCAGTCAAGCTCATGTTGTATAAAGAAAAAGAACAGAGAGACATAAAGATGCACTTAGCATTTTATTGAAGACCAGGCACATTGTTCTCCTAGTCTGTCTTAATTTTAGATGCCGACATCATTCACACATTTTAAATAATTAGACTGATAATCACTTCCTTAAAATAATTTCACCACTCAGCTACAATAAAATAGATTTCTTTCAAAGACCCCCCTTACTTAAATGTGCTCGGTGCTACTTTCTGTATCATGCAGGTCAATTTAATTCAGCTAGGCTCTCTCTGCCCAGCTAAACAATTGCTTTTCAGTCTCTGGAGAGCATGGTGAATGCAGCCAAGAATACTCACCTAGAGACGGCCTTGGACATTTCTGCTCATAAAAACTTGACATCTGAAGCCCCACTCTATTAATCTCTTGTCAGAGTTAGTCAAGATTTCTGAAAAAAAAAAAAAAAAAAGCCAATGTCATATAAATCATTGTTAATGATTCAATAATGAGTGAGATTAAAAATGGAAGAATGAAACATTTTAAGAATGGCTGTGCCACTCCTTCCGCGGAGCTCTTCTCGGCGGCTTCAGACTGGGGCGACTACCCTGGCACTTGATGGTTTAAGTGATACCACCTGAGTGGCCTCTGTCTCTGTATCTCTCTATCTAGGCCTCTGCCTGCACCTTGACTTCTTGCTTCTGTCTTACTAACATGGCCCCACTACTGCTTTTGTTGAAATATGTCTTAGTTTTCAGTCTTCAGAAGCAGACCCTCCAACAAAGTTTCGAGTACAAATAGTTTATTTGAGGGGTGACTCCAGAAAATACAGTTGGAGAAGAATATAAATGAAACCGACATGTTTGCATTAATAAGAAGGTTAGAAATGTGGACAACTGAGACTCAGTCTGGCTGGAGACCTCTTGAGAGGTGATGAGAAACACGCCACAGAGTTGTCCTACCCAATACCCAAGGGGCAAGGAAGCTGGAATATGTATCTACCAACTCCTGTTTGTCATTGGTTCAGGGGCCAAGTACATCCCTTTGGCCAGAGAAAGCCACATCTGAAGTTGCTGATTTGCATGGGGATGGTGAGTGCGAAGAGGAAATGGAAGGAACACTTGCTGTTTCTGCCAGAGGAGGCAGCTGAAATCACTCAGACAGTACTGAGATGCTCCTCTAAAGTCTTGGCTCCAAGCCTGATTTTGTAGCTAACAGGCTACACATAACCTCTGGAAGTCATACTCTCTCATTTGGCCTGTGTTATGTGTAACTGACCAAAGGGTGCCTTGGTGTGCGAGCTCCAATGGGAGCCCATGATAGTCTTCCCCCTGCCAATGTACTGCTCCAGGGACTTCTATCAGAGTTGCCCATCAGAATGATTGTCCCGCTGTTTCTGTGGGACAATGTCCTGGACCTTATACTCATCCCCTGTTCTAGAATACAGTTGGTTGGATCAGGGTGGCCACTTGATTCTGAGAAACCAATTAGAGAGCTGATTAGAAACATTTTGTGGCTTGACTTGAAAAGACAAATTGGGCTAATCAAAGTGCCTCTTTCAAGGATCTGAGCTAAGAAGCAGGGGAAATGTGCCCATAAATGATGGGAGCAGCAGCTGGAGGTCATGAGGTAGCACTTTGTAACAGCAAGAGAATCAAGGTCAATGAGGTAGAGATATTTATCTACTTGAGTCAATACTGTACCCTCTGGGCCAAGAACAGTGCCCAACACATAGTAGGTACTCAGTAAATATTTGTTGAATAAATGAATGAATCAACTGTGCAAGTTTAAGTAATGGGGAAGTAGAAACAGGGAATCACCAAAGGAAACCAGCTGGAGAGAAAATAGATGTGAAACTCATTCATACCAAGCTCTATAATCAAGATAAAAATAGTTAATGCATCATATAAATGACATTAGATTACAACCTCATGTAATTGGTAGTAGTGTTGCTCATTTTAACAGATACAGAAGAATGGAGAGTTGAAGTGACTTTCCAAAGATAGCCCAGTCAGTACCAGGTGGAGTCAGGGTTTGAACCCTGTGTGCTCAGGAAAGTGCTGTTAGCATGACATTTTACCTCTGTTAAGGGCCCCAGGCATCCTTGGTTTCAGCATAGGTCTCAAAGGCAACTGCTGTGAGGCCCAATACTATTTCCATCTCTGGCCTTAAATTTCTGTTTGACTGTATCCCCTCTGCTGCTCCATGCTTATTATTACAAAAACGTGTTCTCCTCACCGCTCTAACTGAAGACAATCTTAGTGGGTCCATTTATTGCAATCTAAGAGCAAAATTAAAATAGAAAAACAGAGGTAACACTGGACATGTGGTCCCTGAAACTATCTTCCAGGTGCTTGCCTGTGATCTGGCCTTGGCCCTTTAAGCATCATTTCCAAGTAGTCGGTCCTGCTGTCAGAGGGCATTTGCTGAATAATTCTGAGACAGTCACCAGAAACTAAGTCACTCATCTACCTTAGGTGAGCGGTTATCTTCTGCTGCATAACAAACCACTCCAAGTCTGAGTGGCTCAAGACAGTAACATTTATTTTGCTCATGAGTCTACAGGTTGAGCAGACTTGACAGGTGATATAGGCTTCACAGTATTCCCCAAATAAATTTATATTGATGTTGTAACCCAAGTACCTCAGAAAGTGACTTTATTTGGATGATAGGGTCTTTAAAGAAATGATCAAGTTAAAACAAGGTTATTAGGGTGGGCCCTGATCCAATAGGACTGGTGTCCTTATAAGAAGAGAACATTTAGATGCAGATATGGACAGAAGTGAGTGATGTGAAGGCATAAGAGAGCAAATATAGCCATCTTAATTTGAGAAAGGCCTGGAACAGATCCTTCTTTCTAGCCCTCAGAAAGAACCAACCCAAATAACACCTTGATCTTGAACCTCCAGTCTCCAGAACTGAGAAAGTAAATCTCTGTTGTTTAAGCTTCCCAGTCTGTGGTACTTTGTTATGACCACCTAGCAGAAGTTGCTCATCCATGCTCTATATGGTGTTAACTGGGTAACTTGAAGGCTGGGGGCTTGATTCACCCTGAGACTCCTTACTGATAAGTCTGATGGTTGGTGTTGACTGTTGGCCAGCACACCTCCATGTGGCCTCTCTGCATGCCCTCGAAACGTGTATGAGTTCTGAGAGTGGAATCAACTAAGTGGAAGCTGCACGTTTCATGTTCTAGCTCAGAAATTACTCAGAGACATTCTGCCACCTTTTATCCATCAGAAATGAATCAAAAAGGCCAGTAGGAAGAAGAAAATTAGACTTCTTATTTTTTGGTGGGGTAAGTAAAAAAATTTGCAAGTGGATTTAAAAATCACCATAGTAGACAAACCAATTAACACCCTATTTGAACAAGGGCCTTAGCCTACCAGGAGTCATTTCAGCTTGGGAGTTCTACCATAATTCTTCAAATAATAATAAGAAAATATTATTCAGATGAACACAGTTTGCAGAAATGACACACAAAATATGTGCATCAGAGGACTCACTGACGTGGGCAGCAGGATCCACTGAACTGGACATTGCCCAATATTCAAAGCTAATACAAACTACATGAGATATAAAAACTTCAGCATTTTCAATTCAATGAATAGTGGTTACCCCAACCTGTGCTGTTGTAAAGTGTGTCCTCATGTGATGTTTGAACAAAAGGGTCACAGGAAATTCAGACAATCATAAACTGGCAGTGCCCTGACCCCACCACATAAGATTGGTTGTTTATTTCTGCTGTTAGAACTTGATAACTAAATCAAAGATTAAAGTAGATGTAGCATTTCCTAGCCAGTATGAATAATGATTAATGATAGTTTACTAACGTTTTATGAATTGAGTGAAAGTTTGAGTAGGAGACATGTTAGGAGCAGAGAAGTGAAATCTTGTTTGTGCAAGGAGACAAACTTGGAAGCCTTGGGATATCTGCAACTTGCCACTGGAGAAACCTCATAGCAACAGGGAAGCTTCTGTCTGGGGAAGGAAAAAGGAGCTCTCTTCTTTCCACCTGGGGGCATCAGCTAACTACTGGTCCATCTTTTCCCTTAACCTTTCCCATATAAATTATCCACATTAGCCAATTGGAGAGTTGGAGATTATTCCAGAAAGGCAGTGGATATTTCCCTCCCCAATTCAACTTCTTCTTTTCTATGACAGGAAGACTGAAAGCAGCTATTCCCCAAGAGATGCCTCCTACTTATTCTTCCATTAGGGGCACGTGCCCATGCCTACAAATCACTGGGACACCCCATCACTCTCAGGAAGCATAAATATTAATGGGTGTGTGGCCCAGGCACTGAGGGCCACATCACACTTATTATAACAGAGAGGAGATGGCAGCATGGCTGTAGAAAAACATCATTAGTGAGGCACGTGGTGTATGCATTAAGCAGTATCTTCACCATAGAGATAGATAGGTGGGGAATGTAAACCGGAGGAGTGAGAGCATCATAGGCATTCAGCTGGCTTCACACCCACAATTCTCAATTGTGAACTACTCTGTCTACATCTGACCCTTCTGATTAACTTAGTAGTGGTGTAATAATGGTGGCACCTTTGTTCCACCCCTCATTTGAAATCCACCTAAATTAGCAAAAAGGACAAAAGATAGAGGGAACACAACCCATTGCCAATGAAGTAGGAACCTACAACAACATCACACCACAAACTGTGAAATATTTCTGGCTAATGCCAAGACAGCTCTGCTGAGATGAGGGAGCAAGTCCACAGCTGACATGCACTGCCAAAGTCTGATAAGAATAGGTATCTCCTCAAAAGTGTTTGTCAACACCAAGAAAGAAGAACATATTCAAGGATTCTTAGAGAGTTGCAATCCAGTTTTGTGGGCAGCACAGGAAAAAGGTAGGAAAGAAATATCTTTATCTCTATGAGCAGAGCAAGTATCCGCTGCTTATAGTGAGATTAGGGATGGAAGGGTAGCTAAAAAGATAGAAAATTGTTATGCTGGTAGTCTGTTCCTGCTGCCTGTGACCTGGCCTTCTGCTGAAGGAAAACTCCCAGAGAGGAAGCTAGGAGAGTGATGAGGGACAGACAGCTAGAACCAGATACAATCCCAAAGGCATGTGTGCTGAGACCAGCTCGGCAAAGGGTGTGCATGAAAGGAAGGTGCTGCAGGATTTAAGGAAAAAAAAAACCCACAAGACACAACATAAAGAAAAGATGGGTACAGGGGACTCCCAGCCTCTAGGTCTGAGAGCCCAGATCTCTGCAGCCTCATCGTATTCATTCGTATCTTTGCTCATCAAGCAAGTTAGCAGAGCCTGGGTCAAATTAGCCTAGAATAGATTCAGGTGCAGAGAAGGATGATTAACTGAACCTTTCAGGTAAATAGGGAGAAGGCTATTGGGAGCAGCTGCTTCCTTTAAATAATCTTATCAGTGCTTGCCGGGGCAGCGTTCTGCCCCCCCCCCCCCCCCCCGCAGGACTTGGCATTTCAGTCTGCACCAAAGACTTGTCTCAGGACAACAGTCTAATTTCTGGCCATTTTCCTACACATATGTCTTATAGAGCTCTCTGTGGACGATACTAACCAAGTAACATATGACCTGAGAAAACACGTACCCTTAGGTTAAAAATATTAAAGATACAGGGGAAAGTACTAGAAAATAAAAGCAAAAAGACAAAATGCAATAGAAAAGTAAACTATAAATAATAATTGCAAAGAAGTTGATATAAGGTACAAGAGACAAAGGAGACACAGCTACCCACAAGTACAGTTTCTGAGTTTCTCAAAACAAAATCAGGAAGATGGAGCAACAAACTCAAGGATAAATGGGAGAGCTTTACCAAAGTGAGAAAACATGGATGGAACAAAATGTCCCAGAGAAACTTCTGTGCAATGATCAACATGAAGCTATGTCCTGGACATGTTATCAAACTCCAGGGTCAAACAAGGAATCACAAAATATCTAAGTAGAAATTTTGAACATTCAGTATATGTTTTGAGAGTCTCCTATGGGCCAGACACTGTACTAGGCTTTGAGGATTCTGTAGTAAATAAGATAATCAAAGTTTCTCCCCTCATGGGCTTTTTTAGTGTAAGATTTGGGGGTGTGAGGGTTGAAAAAAATAAACAAACAAATAAGATATTTAATCTAATCTTTCCCCCTAATAGACTACCTGTCCATTTTATCTATGCTTTGAAATATTTGAGCTATGTACGTGCATGGAGAGATATCCAGGATGGGGTTCAACAAATGTTGAAAATTGTGATTTCTAGGCAGAAAGATTCTGCTCTTTTGTACTTTTTTTTTTGTATTTTTCTGAAGTTAAGAAGTGAGGAGGCAGTCAGACTCCAGCATGCACCCAACCAGGATCCACCAGGGGGTGATGTTCTGCCCATCTGGGGTGTTGCTCCTTTCAGGCTGGAGCCATTCTAGCGCCTGAGGCAGAGGCCATGGAGCTGTCCTCAGCACCAGAGCCAACTTTGCTCCAATGAAGCCTTGGCTGCGGGAGGGGAAGAGAGAGATAGAGAGAAAGGAGAGGGGGAAGGATGGAGAAGCAGGTGGGAGCTTCTCCTGTGTGCCTTGGCTGGGAATCAAACCCAGTACTTCCACATGCCGGGCCAATGCTCTACTGCTGAGCCAACCGGCCAGTGTGCTCTTTTGTACTTTTATGAATCATTTGATAATAAACATGTGCTTAAAAAGTGTAAATAAAAATATTATTCTAAAATTAATAAAGTAAAGCATAGTGTTGGGGCTAGCTGACCCAGACTGCTCTCACCTGATCTGCATTCCTCCGCCATTCCTCATGAACTGTTCCACAGACGGCTCAGTCTAGATGGTGGGGAATTCACACTGCAGGCCGTCTGGACGAGAGCTAGGAAATGAGACCCATCATCTAGTGCTGTGCTAAGCATCCTGGGAATAATATGCTCCCTTGCCTGCCATAAGACCTTTCAGGCTAAGCTCTCTGTGCCAAGGATGGGGCCAGAATTCAGGGATTAGGAACCACTAACCATTGATAACTCCGAGATGAGAAAACACATTCTGCCTACCTCATGCCAGCCTGCAAAGAGAGCTTGCAGAAGACTTTTTCGTATTTCCTTTAAAAAAGTCACTGGCCTAGCTTTGCTAGGAAAATAGTAAGTGTTTTGGCTGTGGAAACTTGGTTTAAGGAGCAAATGGCCTTTGTTGAGTGCTTACCATGGGACAGGCACATCATTTCATTTATTCCTCATCAGAACCCTATGACATGCACAAGCCATTTTATAGGTGAGGAAACTGAAGTTCAGAAAAAGGGTAAGTTATCTCAGGTTACATAGCTACCAAGTGCTAGAGTCAAGTACCAAAATCCAGTCTGTCTAGGAAATGAGGTTCTCTTCTAAATAGAGGCTTCCAGACACACCCACAAACAAAACAAAACAAAAACAAAAACAAAAAAACTCTACAGAAGAAAAAGTGTATAGGGAATTCAAATCTTTCTGTTTTCATGAGTCAAACCAACTTAGGAGCCACTGCAATGGGAAGAGCAAAGACTGTGGTTGGTGTGTCCGGCATTCCCCATAAATATCAGTCGACAAGTCTTGTGACCCAGGAGCCAGTGACTAACAGGTTCTATCGCGGCTTAGACAAGTTTGCTGGGAGCCAGAGGACCATGTAATAGAAAGCCTGGGTGGACTGGCCTTGCAAATCTCCATTCGTTTTTCTTCCAATGTCCAGATTCAAATGCTGAGGCAGTATTTGTAAAAATAAACTCTGAAAACAAGCCTGGTGCATCAGAGAAAATGGTTAAAAAACTTACAGGCCCTGGCCGGTTGGCTCAGCGGTAGAGTGTCAGCCTGGCGTGCGGGGGACCCAGGTTCGATTCCCGGCCAGGGCACATAGGAGAAGCGCCCATTTGCTTCTCCACCCCCCCTCCTTCCTCTCTGTCTCTCTCTTCCCCTCCCGCAACCAAGGCTCCATTGGATGGCTCCTTGGCCTCTGCCCCAGGCGCTAGAGTGGCTCTGGTTGAGGCAGAGCGACGCCCCGGAGGGGCAGAGCATCGCCCCCTGGTGGGCAGAGCATCACCCCTGGTGGGCGTGCCGGGTGGATCCTGGTCGGGTGCATGCGGGAGTCTGTCTGACTGTCTCTCCCCGTTTCCAACTTCGGAAAAATACCAAAAAAACCCCACCAAAAAACCCAAAAAAACTTACAGCCATATTTATGCAGTCATGGAAAAGAATAATAGCAAGCCCTACATGCTTATGTAGAATAATCTCCAGGACATATAGGTAAGTAAAAACAACAACAACAGCAACAAAATCCAAAAAACCCCAAGATTCAGACCAGTATACATTTATTTATTTATTTATTTATTTATTTATTTATTTATTTATTTATTTTTGGAGATAGAAACAGGAAGAGAGATGAGAAGCATCAACCTGTAGTTGAGCCACTTTAGCTGTTTACTTGTGCTTTCACTGGCAGGCTCAAACTGAGCCAATGACCCCTTGCTCAAGCCAGTGACCTTGGGCTCATGTCAGTGATTTTGCACTCAAGCTCGGCAACCTTGGGGTTTCGAACCTGGGACTTCAGTGTCCCAGGTCAACACTCTATCCACTGTACCACCACTGGCCAGGCCAGATCAGTATACTTTTTATGCTCTCATTTGTGTTAAAAAAGATAGATTAGATAAAATGATACGACAATCCTGCTTTTGTAGGTCAAAAATGTTTCAACAATGGCAATTTCATATGTGTCAATCTACCATTTATCTATCTAACACACACACACACACACACACACACACATTTGCTTATATAAGCTTGTAATACATAAGAAAACTGTGAAAAGTGGTGCATCCTGGGCAGGTGACTGGGAACTAGAAGTCTGGGTAAGGACAGGGAATTTACCTACCAAGAGCAAGTATTACGTTTGTAAAATAAAAACAATAGAGAGGGAAAGAAATGTACTTGACACCTTCAATCTGAAGTTATAGCTTCCCAGAGTTATGACACATTCTTGATCCAAATATTTAAAACTCGAGTCAGATTTTTTTCATTAAATTCTGATGTGAGAAAAAGAATACAGTGTATTTATTCTTTTATTTTGAGAACACTTTAAGCAAAAAGGACCGTCCCGCGGCACTGGTGAGCACATGGATGGATTGGAGAGGGCACAGGTGTTACAGAGGGAGGGGAGGCGACCCCACACAGCTCCCTCCACCATTCCTCCCCTGTGGTACAAACCTCTGAGTTTTTTAAAGCTTAAATGTATTTTATTTTTAGAAAACCTACATTACACAATTTTCTTAAAAACAATGCCTCTGATAAATCAACATCAAAATAAATGAAGATAATAACAAATAAATGAAGATAATAACCTCAGTCCCATTTGTCCCGTGAAAGGCAGCAGCCAGTTACGGTGACAAGTGATAGATCCAAACTGCCAAAACAAGTTTTGTTTTTTAACATTTTTCCATTTCTAAATCATCCTTAAAGAAAATCATGTCTGGGGTCACCCCATCCTCACAGCAGTCCAGCAGAGCAACCATGCCGTCTGGATTCCTGTTTTTCCCAGTACAGAACTGGTAGTTTTTGAATTGGCAAGGATGTGCTTGATTTGTTCTGTAGCCCTGTCATGAAAGGCTTTTACTCTTTCTGATGTCTGTTCTTTAAGTTCCCCTTTGATTGATTTCATTTCAGTTTTGATGGACTTCCTGTAGACTTCTTTTGTGAAGCTGATTTCTTGCAAATGACGTTCATGACAGTATCAACACCAGGTACGACTATGCTTTCAGCACCCTAATCCTCGGGCCTTGAGCGGAGGCATTTCTACCAATGAGCGAGTCATCGATGTTGGTCTCTGCTCTACTGCTTATCTTCCCCTCCACCTCCAGGCACAGCCCCTCTGTGATCTCCCGGGACTTGCAGATGTCGAAGAACAGCTCATCATGGCTGATGAGGTCCCGGCAGATGATCCTGGTGGCGCTGGAGAGGGCAGCGATGCTGGTAGCAAGAGCCCACATCACAGAGCGAGCGCCCTGCAGCCTGAGTCCCACTGGTGGGGGTGGGGGTGGGGGTGGAATGGGAAGCAGGTGAAAAAAAAAACACCTCTAATTTTTTTTCTTTTCAAGAGGAGATAAGATGCAAGATGACCAGCAGAAGTGGTGACATTAACCACAGTGGTCAAACAGAACTTTGGGTCTGAGTCAGAAAGGACATGGCTCAGATTTTGTTGGATCATAAAGATGGCCATCTGTTGGAGTCAAATGCCTATTGCCCAATCATGTCAGTTACACAACTTCAGCTGTTGAGAATATTTGTCTGGGAATCAAAAGAGGACTGTGATACTTTAACACAAACGAAGGTGATCTCAGAAGAACAGTTATCTTCACAGAGCATTCTAGTCCTAGAAAGAATTGTACCTAAGGTGGATTAATTATAAGAATGGTCCTAATTTGTTTGTGTCCCCTTATGATGACTTTGGGGGGCAATGAGACAGCAGCAAATGTGAGGTAAGCAGAAACATGAAGAGCACTCCAGCACCAGCCCTGCTCTCACTGCTCTGGAGAACCTGTTCAGCTGCCATGTTGCATAAACCCAGTGAAGGTTAGAGACCACACAGAGCTGAGATAAGCCACCCTCCACCAGTCAGACCCCAGCAGACCTGGCAACTGGCAGCAGACACATGAGCGTGCCCAGCCAACATCAACAGCATCAGGTCCAAATGGGCCAAATCGCCTGGCTGAGCCCACCGCAAACTGCTATTCCTTAGGATAGTGACTAAACACATGATGGTTGTTTTAAGCCATAATATTTTGGGCTAGTGTATTATGTAACAATATCTATTTGCTATAACATCTTTGAATTTTAATATTTGATATAAAAATACCAAGAATAACAGACTCCTTTTTAGCTTCTAAAAGTGACATTTTACTTAATTCAGTCAACTCTTGAATATCTGAATACATGCAAGACAGAGACATGATGGAAATCCAAAATGCACTAGCAACCCCGAATTCTGAAATCTGTTGAACAAGTTCTGGAGATGGATGGTGACCATGGTTGCACAACAATATGAATGTACTTAATACCACTGAACTGTACACTTAAAAATGGGTAATGTAGTAAAATTTATATTATATATATTTGACCACAATAAAGAAAACAAAAGCAATTATATTATCCGTTACTAGTTTCAACTTCATTCTGGCCTGAATCAAGTAAAAAATAAAAATAGAAAAGGACTCCTATTTATTGTAGGTCTGATGTTACCCCTTGCTCCTCCTTTGCCATGGCTGCTAATGAGCAGGGGAGAGGAGAAGGCAGCAGCTGTGGGGGTGGGAGAAGCAGGAGATCTGGGTAATCAGCTTCTGGTTAATGAGTCAGCTAGCGCCAGGGGTCTACCGTGGGTGAATACTTTTCTCCCCTGCGGCCTTTTGATCAGCCTGAATCATAATCAGCGAAGACACGCGGGGGGGGTGGGGTGCCTCAGTTATGCACATGCGATGCTGCTTCTATACACTCCACAGTAATATGTGAGCAGCTCTAATGAATAAATCTTATTTTTGAAAAGTAATACTTATTCTGCCTACTTCTAAAAATGAATTTGATGTGGAGGAAAGTCTTCTATGGTAGAAATAGGAAAGGGATGTTTGTGTGGGGAGCTGGTCGTGAAAGGCACCTAGTACGTGCCATATTCCCCTGGTCTACCATGGAGGCCTCCTGTGGGCAGTGCCTGGACATGCCAGTCATTCTGTGTCCTTCCAGGTGGGCAGCTAGAGGCGGTAGGAAATTAATGCCCCCAAGAGTGACTTCTAACTTATGAAGGACAGGAGGTTGTGGACAAAGACTCAAGTTCTCTGATCCTTAGTGGGGCAGCTAGACACAGTCACTTGGAGGTCTTGAGCTGCCCTTAGTGTTCCCCACCTGTTCAGTACCACGCTTCCTGTTAGTTCTTTCTCCTCCTTTCTTTCCCTTCCCTGTCCCTCACAGTGCTTCCTGGGATCACAAACACGCCTCTTAGACTCAAAGCATCTGCTTTTGGGAGGAGGAAACCCAAATACCACAGAGTTATCTCAGCAGATAGTCAACAGACTCTTAGCTTCTTCGCAAGTGAGGCTAAGGAAAACACAATCCCTTCTCTCCAACAGAACCAAGTTTGAACCATTATTAAAACAGCCTCCCTTTTCAATTAATCAACTTGGCATTATAGGAACTGCTCAGCCTTCCTCCAGGTCACTGCCTGGGATCCTATCCTTCTAACTGGTATGAGTCACCCCAGGGTCAGGGCCCATTTTGGGCTCTGGAGAAGTAGAGTAAGGGTTACTAAGGTTGGAGAGGTTAGGAAGGGTTCTGAGAGAAGACCCGCTTTCCTGATAAGAATGGTATGAGAAGTCTTGTGAGGAGTTCTTCCCAGTTCAGTTCACAGAGGGATAAACACAGACTGCGTTTCCCTAAAGTTGTCAGTGGAAAATAAACATACCAGTTAGGATATTTTTGGCAGTTTAAAAACAAATCCAAAGTTATTTGAAACTCCTCCCATTAAGAAGTGAAGTCTTTGTTGCCCACCCTTGTGAATATATGATGAATAGAATGTGAAGAATGGGAGACTGTGTGACTTCTGAGGCTAGGTTAGAAAAAGCCTTTTTTCCTGGTTTCTCTTGGAACATTCTCTGTGGGGCCTTAGGCTATTATGGAAGAGGTCTGAGGTCTGACCTCACTGCCCTGAGGCAATCAGATTGAGAGAGAGACAGAGAGTGAGAGATGGAGAGAGAGAGGGAGAGGGAGAAGGAGGGAGAGAGAGAGGGGTGGAGGGGGAGGGGGAGGTAGAGGGAGGGGGAGGGGAAGGGGGGAGGGGGAGAGGGAGAGGGAGGGGGAGAGGGAGAGGGAGGGGGAGAGGGAGGGGGAGTGGGCGAGGGGGAGAGGGAGGGGGAGAGGGAGGGGGAGGGGGGAGGGGGAGGGGGAGAGGGAGGGGGAGAGGGAGGGGGAGGGGGAGAGGGAGAGGGAGAGGGAGAGGGAGAGGGAGAGGGAGAGGGAGAGGGAGAGGGAGAGGGAGAGGGAGAATACTCTTATAACCCCCAGCTGTTGAGTCTTCTCAGCCCAGGTGCCAGGCATAGAAGTAAAAACACTTTCAAAATGATTCTATCCCCAGCCACCATCTGACTACAACTCCCCGGACCCCTCACCTCCCACCCCGAACTACCCAGCTAAGCCTTA
This sequence comes from Saccopteryx bilineata, assembly GCF_036850765.1. Classification (NCBI taxonomy): domain Eukaryota; kingdom Metazoa; phylum Chordata; class Mammalia; order Chiroptera; family Emballonuridae; genus Saccopteryx; species Saccopteryx bilineata. Next base: position 167,556,053 of record NC_089495.1, read on the forward strand.
TCAACTACCAGATTGTCAGCCAAATCAATGCTTGTTTTTCTTTATAGTCACAATTTTAGGATGGTTTGCCATACAGCGGTGATTTTCAACTCGTACGCTGCAGGAATTTTTAAAACATGCAACACCTGACTATTTAGTCAGGGGCACTGATCTCTTTTCCCTTAGACTGTAAAATTTTTTAAAAAATGACAGCAACCAACACCATAATAGCTATTAAAATTATGCCTATTTGTTTTGTCAGATCAGCAAAAAAATATATACTGTTCACAAAAATTAATGAATATTTCCAAATCAATATGAAGCGATAAGATATCCCCTAATTTTTGTGAGCAGTGTGTTGTAGAATTTTAGCAATTAGTTTACATGTGCTGTGAGAGGAAAAGGTAGAAAATCGCTCTTTTACAGCAGTAGATTCATTTGGTGGCAGAAAACAGAATATCCAGCTAAAACGTGGAGCTTCGTGTTCTTACTGACGTGAAGCCTGGAGGTAGGGCTTCCTGGGGTTTGTTAATTCAGCTGTTCATTGAGGTCAGGATGCTAAGTCAGCTGCCCCATGAATATCGGGGAACATCTTGGCCTCCCCTCCTGATAGCAAGACAGCTTCTGCACAGCTAAACAGAATATTCTCACACAAGACCTAAAGATGGGAAAGAAGGGGCGTTTTCTCTCTGTGTCTTTCTTTTTATGAAATACTTTTCCAAAATCTCTTCTGCAGACCACCCGTAGGTCCCCATCAGCTGGGACCTAGTTACAAGGGAGAATGGGCGAGTGAACATCTCATCATGTTAGTCTGTAAAGTCGGGTGGGCTCTGCCACCACCGAGAAGGTGGTATGCGACGCTCATTGACTGGACAGCCGACAGAGTTCTCTAAAGGGGGCTTTTAGATAACTGAAGCTCTTTTTCCAGGCGGGAAACCCTCATTTTAATTTTTTTAGAAATTAAATTTCATTCTAAATTTGACATTGATCAATAAGAGTACATAGGTTTCAGGTGAACATCCCTATAGCATTTGAACTGTTGACTGTGTTGTGTGCCCATCACCAAAAGTCAAATCATTTCTGTCACTGTGTATTTGTCCCTCTTTACTCACTTTCCCCATCCCCTCCCCCTGGTGACCACTTTACTTTTATCTGTGTCCATGAGTTTCAGTTTTATATCCCATCTATGTGAGGTTGTCCCTCTTTACTCCCCTCCCCCGGGTAACCACTTCACTTTTATCTATGTCCATGAGTCTCAGTTTTATGTCCCACCTATGTGTGAAATCACACAGTTCTTAAGCTTTTTCTAATTTACTTATTTCACTCAGTATAATGTTCGCAAGGTCCATCCATGTTGTTATAAATGGTACTACGCCATCCTTTCTTATGACTGAGTAGTACTCCTTTGTATATATGTACCACATCTTCTTTATCCAGTCCTCTACTGAGGGACACTTTGGTTGCTTTCATATCTTGGCCACAGTGAATAATGAAAATCTTTCTAAAATACTTCAGTCTTATATTTTCTTCTGGTTCCTTTAACCACCGGGAGCCCACACTGTTCTCATTGGAGGCACTGTTTCTAAATTGGAAGCAGCTGTTCATTCAACAGCAAGGGAAATATCCCCCCGCCCCTCCAGGCTTTGTTCACAAGTTACTCTGCATTTTCACTCTGACCTGGTTCTCCATTCTCTGCTAGGTTTGGTGTTGGGATGTGTTTTGGTCCAGCATTTGGTACCACATGTAAGGGCACAGGACATGCTTTGAAAACATGCTTCATGCATCAGTTGTCTATGGCGGTGTAACAAATTGCTCCCAAACACAGTGATTTACAACAGCAAACATTATCTCACACAGTTTCTGAAGGCAAGGAATTCGGGAGAGGGTTGGCCAGAAGTTCTGGCTCAAGGTCTCAGTCGCGTTGTCGGCTGCAGCCCTCTAAAGCCTTGACAGGGCCTGGAGGACCTGCTCCCAAGAACTCACTCATGTGGCCGCTGATTGGAGACTCAGTTCCTTGCCTTTCCACAGGGCTGCCTGTGTTCTTCAAGATGGCTGTTGGCTTCCCCAGAGCAGCGGTTCTCAACCTGTGGGTCGTGACCCCGGTGGGGGTTGAATGACCAAAACACAGGGGTCGCCTAAAGCAATGAGAATACATTCTGAATCATAACTGTAGCAAAATTACAGTTATGAAGTAGCCACCAAAATTATTTTTTGGTTTGGGGTCACCGCAACATGAGGAATTGTATTGCAGGGTCACGGCATTAGAAAGGTTGAGAACCACTGCCCCAGAGCAAGTGGCTCAGGAGAGAACAGACACTCATACATCTTTTATAACCTAGCCTAGTGGAGGCAACATACTATTAATTCTGCCATATGCTATCGGTCACCAGGACCAACCGTGATTTAGTGTAGGAGGAGGCCGCACAAGCGCATGAAACCAGGAGGGGACGCTCTTTGGGAGCCATTTTGGAGATTGACAGTCACACTTTGTAAAAGGCCCCTGTGTTGTTTTGAGTTTTTGTTCTGATATTTTAAAATAGAACATTTCATTGTCCTTCTCCCCCTCCTACTTTCTCTCACTTTTTGATAACTTTGCTTCTACTTCCTCTGTGTCACATGTTTCTTAAAGGCATTCATGATGGAAGATACATTGTCTGTATCCCCTCAGATACCTTCTTACCTTTTTTGTTGTGGGCTCCCCTGGTTTTGGGGTGCTTTGAATCCTTGCTCCAGGCTGAGATAGCTCTGAGATGGGCCTGTGCTTCCGAGTTGCCTACAGGTCAGGCCCACCCATGTCCTGTGCAGGACTTGGCCGGAGACGGACAACTCTGCTTGGCTTCCTTTCATACCTTTCCACCTTCTCTGAACCCTTCAAGGTTTTCCCAGGAGATCTTCCTTGAGGAAACACTTGCTTAAGAATCCTCATCTCAGGGTCTGATTCTGGGGAACCCACCTTGAGAGCTGCCCTTGTTTATGAGCTATGCATGTATTTACAAACTCACTCTGAGGAGGAACAATAGAGAATTTCCTTTTAAGACTTCTCAAGATTTCAAAATCAACTACAGAACTCATTCAAAGTAGACACGCCTCCATTTGGTATGATAAAGTACTGAACAGTGTGCCCCAGTAACAGAAACTGGCAGCGCAGTTACCTTCCCGCTGATCTGCTCCTCACTCTGCGCTCGCTGTTGGAGCTCCCAGCGCCCTGAGAGCCCAAAGAGGGTCAGAGAGCAGGCATCCTCTGCTAACGGCACATCAGGAGGGTCATTAACTTGTGAAGGGCAGATGCTAAACCTACTCTGCAGTCAGGAGCTATTAAGCTCACTTCAAACCTTTCTCGCGGAGCCCTCTTGGCTGCTTCCCATGTCTCTGGAAATATGAAAAGAGAGATCAAAATCACCATCTCCAAAAATAGGCATGTGTTCGGTCGATGACTGAGAATCCTCGATCACCTGATGCATGTTCATTACTAAGATTTATTCTAGCTTCTCGCTGGAGACACAGGTAAGTCTCAAGAGACATCTTTATTAGTTTATAAACAGTAAAAGTGAGCCCTCTTCTTTGTTTCAGATACCTGCAATTTCTAGTGTTTCTATAATGTCCACGAATCATTTGTGAATTTTTTAGTCATGGAAACCACACAGACAGACACTCTAGTCTTGGGTCACCAGCCAGACCCACTGACTTGGCATGCTTGTTGATTTACAGCACTGCCCAGTCAGCTAAGACTTTCAACCCCCCTCCTGCAGTAACTGCTGTTGACGGCAGGTGCGTCTCTTAAACTTGTGGTATGTCCTAGCGGCTATATTTTTGGAGACTTCCTTTGGGACCCACTTACAACCCCAGACTGGGATACATCCCTAGCAACGAGACCTGTTCCCCTGGAATACCTGTCTGCACACGAGCAGCCTCCCAGCATCATTCCTTTTGGAAGTGAAGGTGTTTCCAAGAACACTGTTGACATAGTTTCCACCACAGCTGTTCTCTACAGAGGCCTCTGTGTGTTTAAGAAGGTTTGAAACAATAAACTCTTATTCAGACCTACTGTGGAAACCCCTTTATACACACCTATTGAGGAACCTCTTTCCTCTCTTAGAATTGACTCGGCACTACTCTCCCACCCTCTGAGACCGTATATTCCACCATTCATAGAAAGTGCCGAAATCTCTCGGTCTTCGCTGACACTTGTTTCTTCTGTCTGAGTGTCTGAGTGATACCGGGAGATTTCAGTGTCCATGCAGAGCATCCTTTTTGTGTGTTTGTTTCACTTGTTTTCCCCCTGAGATATATGTATACCTTTTCTTAGTGTCTTGTTCAAACCAAATCATTTTGTTTTTTCTTTTCCTTTTTCTTTTTATTGAATTAATTGGTTTTTAAAAAATTCACTCATTTATCCATCCATTCATTCATTTATTCAAACTGAATCTCTTTGAATTGGTGTTTTCTTTCCTTCAGGGGTCTCTTGGACCAAGACCAAGATTTTGGCTGAATCCATAGTTTATCCACTTAATAAAAGTTTACAATCAGTTCAGTCAAACCAACTTTTTCCCCACCCTTAATTTTCACTTTTCTCTCAGGCCAGATAAAATAATAAGACTGGGTTAGTGTTGTCTTAAGACTCTGAAGCATTCTCAATGGATTTTTTTAATTTAAATGTAAGGCTGGCTACCATTCTATGTGCTTGTGTATAAAGAGGTCATCAGTTGCCAGCAGTAAAGAACAGAATTAAGGAAAGCGAAGGAAGACAACTGTCTCCTGCATTGTGGAAACTTCCCCCCCACCCTGTGCTACAACAAAGCGTGTGCTTAGGCTTCAGGGTGCCTGGTGCTATGGGGCTTGGCTCTGATAGAAGTCCATCACCTGTACCCATTGACACCATGACACGTGTTGATTCACTAATGAACAGAACTTCACACACACACACACACACACACACACACAGCTATTCCAGGGAAGGCTGCTTTCAGAGAAGCACACCATCATTTATCTATTCAAATTCACATACTTGCCACACATCATTGTTTTGGGTTGCTTACAGCTCAACCAGTGAGGCTGGGAATAGTAACTTAAGAGAAGGAGGAGTCTTGGAACATTATGGAACTGTGATGAAGTTTCACATCTACGTGGCTTGGAGCTATCTTAGGAGGACCCCTTTTATGGAAAGGGAAGACATTCCCAAGGTGGAGAATAATCATTTACTACTCCGTGTAGGGAAAATATCCTCAAAGCTCTACCTTTATCCATTTGGACTTTGTCCTAATTCAAAATAAAGGGAAGCACAATTAATTCAACAAATATTTCTGAAGTCCTACTGTGTTCCAACACCTGGTGGGGATCATGGAAGAGTCAAAGATGAAACTGACTTGACCCCTAAATTCCAGGAGGGTACAGCCTTGCCAGGAGGAAAGTTCGTGTGTGTACACACACACACACACACACACACACACACACCAACCACTACAGTACACCTGGTTAGATACAGATTCTGAGAGATCTGAGAGCTCAGGCTCAGCGGTTCAGTGGTTCAGACAGTGAAGATCTGAATATCTCATCCAGGTTGGCTGGGGCTGCCTTCACTCAGGGACCCAAGCCGGTGGAGGTGCTGCTGTTTGTAGCTGCCTTGTTTGGATCCATGTGCCTTCTGAGGTTGCTGTGGTAGATAAAGAGAAAGACTGCAGAGCTGAGCCAAGCTTGTCCTCAAAGTGTCACGTACTACTTCTGTGCACACATTATTGGTCAGAACAAGTGACATTGCAAGGGAGGCTGGAAATTCAAAGGGACGACATGGGCAAATAGTAGAGTAATAACTGCTTTGCCACAGAAATAAAACTCATACGGCCCTGATGTGTATCTGATCTGGGTGCCCACCTCAGAGAGCAAAGGGCTTATGCAGGAAAAAAGCTTCTTGTCTATGCTTGAAGGAATAATAGGCTCTAAAATAGAAGAAATAAAAATAGAGAGAAGGAAATTCTATCACAAATACTGTGGGAAAAGAGGTAGAGAGAAAGAAAGGACAGAGGACGTTTGGAAAATGGGGAGGGATCAAGCTGTTCCAAATATTAGGCTTTTCAGCAGGCTGAAGCCGTGCTGTGCAGGCGTTGACTGCTATAGTCAAGTGTGAGTTTTGTTTTCCAGCAAGCTTGCTGATAGAACTTCGCTCGGAGAAATAGCATCATAATGGTCATTGTTCTAGGGACCACCTTTATCAAGTGCATCTAATACACTGGGCACCATTCTGAGAGCTCCATATGCATGATCTCATTTGATCCTCATCATAACCATGTGGGATAGTGCTTTTCTTATCCGTACTGTACCAGTGAGAAAACTGAAGTTCAGAGAGATTTTCCAAGATCACATTGCTTGCAGGTGATAGAGAAAACCCCATTTTCTTGGAAATAATTTAAAATTGGATGGACTTATTGCTACTATGGTTATTGATATTATTTAAAATTTTTTTTATAGTTTCATGTTTAAGAAAGACCAAGATCCTGCTACAAGTCTTGTGTAATAAGATTAAAATGTGTATGCAGTAGACTTTAACTATAAACCAGTGACCACTAACTTTAAAAAAAACAACACACTATGTCTGGACAGATAAGATGAAAAAACAGACTATCAGAAGAAATAAATGAAGGTAGAGAGTAAATCTAAAGACTATTTAATCGGCCAGGGGCATCTCCATTCTGTTCTGGAAACAAGCCAAGCAATTTACATTTTAGAGCCCTGTCCAATTGCACATCATTTTGTCTGTTGAATTATGGCTCGTTTCTGCACACCTTTTTTTCCACGTTAACAGGGAGCTTGGGAGCTGCCCTTCCTGAAGGATCAGAGGCTGTGGGTTCCGTGTGCTCTGTGTGTGGCTATCCCTCTGGGATGTGATTACCAAAGATAAAAATGCTTTGCTTCAGCTTTATTGTTCACAAAGGGAAACTCTATAAGTAGTAGTTCCAAAAGGGAGCCCTTCTCGGTCACATGGCTTGTATTCTGTAAACGCATCAGGAAACCCATGATTTGAAGCAAGGCAAGAAGCATTTGTAGGTAACTAGTTGGGAAGCAGTCCTGGGGCTCCTGATTCTTCACCCCTGATTCAGCACCTGCACACCACCTGAAGAGTGCCGCAACACGCGTGCTGTGGCTTCCAGCACCTTCTCTGTTCTCTCACCCAAGCACAAGAGATCCACGTGGACAAGATGCTACAAGTGCTGGAGATTCAGATGACCCAGCATGTCCCCCTTAGTTTTCAGTGACCACCTTTATCTCCCACCAATTTTTAGAAGCACCAGGGATGTGCCTTCTCAACAATAACCCTCCTTCCCAGATACTGTATAAGCAGGTGAGGGAGCCTGAAGTCCCGCTTCAAAGTGGCATTTCTGTCCTTAATTCCCCTCATGCCATAAAGGCAGAGAGATCCCACAGATAACTCATATAGTATAGTAAAAATGTTAAGTTAAATGTAATTTAAAACCTTTTAGCTTGACCAGGTGGTGGCGCAGTAGATAAGAGTGTGGGATGCGGAAGGATCCAGGTTCGAGACCCCAAGGTTGCCAGCTTGAGCGCGGGCTCATCTGGTTTGAGAAAAAAAAAAAGCTCACTGGCTTGGACCCAAGGTCGCTGGGCTCCAGCAGGGGGTTACTCTGTCTGCTGAAGGCCCACGGTCAAGGCACATGTGAGAAAGCAATCAATGAACAACTAAGAAGTCGCAATGCGCAACGAGAAACTAATGATTGATGCTTCTCATCTCTCTCCGTTCCTGTCTGTCTATCTCTGCCTCTGTAAAAAACAAACAAACAGAAACCAAAAAAAAACCCCTCTTTATTAAAGTATAATGTACATATAGATAAGTATACAATCAATGAATTTTTGGAGACCAAAAACACTAGCATAACCAGAACCTATATCAAGGATCAGAACACTACCTGCCCAGCATGCTCCCCTGTCTTCTTCCTGTCATTACCGTCACCCAGGCTAACCACATTCACAACTTCTCACACACAGAGCAGGTTTCCCTGCCTCTGAATGTTTATATGAATACTTTACACATGTACTCTTTCAGTTTTGCTTTGTTCACTTAGCATCCTATTTGTGACATTCACCGGTATAGTTGTAGCTCAATAGTATACTATGTAGCTGTATAGAATTCCATCTTGATGAATTTACTGTTTGGTGTTATCATGAAGGAAGCTGTTATAAAATGCCTCTCTGTCACCTATCTACCTAAGAGTGATGTTGCTGGGTTTATATGTATCTGGCTTTAGCAGAGGCTGCTGGTTTTCCAAAGTGGATTTAGAAATTGACACCAGTAGTGGATTAAGTGTTCTGGTTGCTCCAGGTCTCAACACCTGATATCTTTTGAGTTATATTCTGGCTCTGCAGCAGCATTACTCTCAAAGAACAAGAAAATAATAGACCTGGGGTGAGAGTAATTTGATTGGGTTAAGGTCCCAGAGAAATATTCCACAATCCATATACTGTGCCCCGCCCCTGGCCCAACAAGTGATGTTGATAGTTTGGCAGTAATTACGTGTAAGCTCCAGCCACCCCTGCCTCCTTGAATGGTACGGCCAGTCCTGGGAAATCCTTTTAGAAACAAATTTGTGCAGACAACGGCAAGAATAGCCAATGGCTATGCTTTTGCAAGAGTGATCTCACCTCTTCCCCTCCTCATCCTTTCCCCTGAGAGGCTGACAATGAAGCTGACTTTGACGCCCATTTCCCAATAACTCAGTGTCTCTGCTACCTGCCCGACTGCCACAACCTGCTCTCCTGGTGTGCATAGCACCCTGGCTTGCTTGCCAAGACAGAGAACAGCAAAGCTTCCACATAATAATTTCCAAACATTAAAATGGCCCCATTGTCATTACAGCAGGGAGATTGAATTCGCCTCATCAAAGCCGAGTGTGACAGGTGACTCAATAGGACAGTGCCAAGCGCAGAGGCAAGAAGATTAGCAGGGCACTGATATCATTATTTCCGCCTATCACAGATTCGGCAGGGAGGCAATTGTAATTTCTGGGCTTATTAGTCTACATTCGGAGGGAAAACCGAGTGATAAAGCTCACGGTGACAGCCAGGCATTTGTGCAGCAAGTGCTGTCATGGTGACACTTAGGAAATGCCAATGTGGTTATGTCCTCATAATCCTCACTAATAGAGGTCAAAGCTGGGCACAAAGGCACCCTTATCAGCCATCAGTCCACTAATAACATTTGCATTTTTAAGTCAAACATAGTAAGTAAAGGAGTAAGTAGTTCTTTGCTGTTGGGACAATTAATTTCACACTGGAATTAGAAAGTAAAGCCAAAAATTTCCTGCGGCTCATATCTCTTCGATCGCCTGCAAGAATCCTCCAAGGAAAGAGATGAGTGAATGGTGCTAAGAACAATGTTCCCGGCAGTGTCTATTGCCTGTGAAACTGTCGATAGGAGAACATCACTAAACTCCTGAAATTAGATTTCTGCCCCCCTCCAGTCAACAGACAATGCAGCTCAAGGACTTAAAACCAACAAATGCAGCGGAAAATATCTTCACAAGCTTAACATATTCCCGTCTTGGCGCTCTTGATTTTGCCATCCGGAGGTATATTAAATCACATAAGAAGGCTCCAAAGAGCTGGGGAGGGTAAGACAGTGTGACTATTGGTGACGGAGATGGAGTGTCGCCTATTCTGAGGCCACTTCCCAGAAAAGCCTTTGTAGCCCAGCTAATTTACATAAATCTCCTGTAATTAATATGTTTCTATATCAGCATTTTTCAGGGCACCGGCAATGAAAAAGAAAATTAAGAGATATTTTTTGGAGATAATACCAGAACTGCAGTTTCATGGCTAATATATATTCATGGCTAGATGATTGAAAAAAAAAATCATCTAGCTTGAGGAAAATATTAGAATTCTAATCTTATTTTGTTGGAAAAATATTACAGGTGGCAAGCCGTTCCTTTTTCACATTTAAATAAATAAGAGACCAATTAAGAAGACTATGTAATTCAATTCTTGAGTGAGTGCCACTGAATTCAATTTGTTTCAGGTCAATGAATATAATGCAAAGTTATTAACAAAAAGGTCAGGGGCTGTGTATAAAGCATACACACACGATACAGCAGAGGTAATTAGCACACATTTGCAGTGTGCGCTGTGCTGGCATATGGTGGGGAAAGTCTTTCCAGGATTAGGTGTTAATAAATTTTCACGTCTATTTTTCCTCCCCTATCCCCTTATTAAAAAATCTTAAATTGACTGATCTCTCTCCATCTCTCCCCACCCCCTTCCTTTCATTCCTTCATCCTGCTCTGAAGATAAACACATAGAGGTTGCTTAGAAAACCACACATCTCAGTGAGCCTGGCTGACGCGCACACTTTGAGAGTCCCCACTGCGTGGAGAGGGGTGTGAGTTAAGAAAACATAAGCCTCCCATCAGCCATCATCCTGAGTGAAGGAATCCAGTCTCCCAAGTTCACTGATGGAGGCAAACAGGGAACATGTTTCGATCTCCTTTTCTGTAAGAGGAAGGAGAAACTTGGGGAGGAAGATTTTATCCCCAGGTTTCTCGGTGCCATTTAAACATCCCTGGGAGTACAATAGGTGGAGACGCGCAAGACCACTTAGTGACAGAAATGCTTTTCATCTGACGTAGCGCAGGGCATCACCATCAACACCCAAAGTAGCCACACAGGATGCCAGGCTGACTGTGCCCCAATATTCAGCCAGATGTGCAAATGTTCTCACAAGTTTGCATGTCTGCCAAAAGCCATGCCAGCTCAGCACAGCAGCAAGTGGAGACAGCCTGTGTTTGGTCCCGGTGGCCACACTGTGGGCAGGTGGCTTCCAGTAGAATCTGGTGCTCATTTTCTCAAAAGCACAGATCGCCTTCACTAGCAAGGGAAGAGGAGGGGATGCTGCTAGAACCCCACACAACTCTCTGCAGGCCTGGCCACCGCCCTGGGAATCTGAGGTATGCATGTCCACAGGTGCGGGTGGACTGAGCCCTCACCCTGTTCCCTGTCCTGTCTCCCTTCTCCCCTCCCCACCCGTGTCCCCTGCCATTACCTCCCACATAAACTGCCTGTGCTCTCCTTGTCTCGGGATCTACTTCAGGGGAAACCAGATTAAAACAACGGCCACCAGGATGTGAAGGGGATGTTTAAATGACAGCAAGCAAGGATGTGACTCCCCTGCAGCCTGGGGTGGGAGCAGCACTTGCTGTGATGAGCACAGAATATTCTTAACGCAGAGCAACCAAGTCTGAAAGGGGGCTGTACACGGCGAGTTCTGGGGCACGGCAGTAACCGGCTTGATGACCCCTGTATGAGCCCCTTCCTTACCCTCCTTGTCTCACTGCCCCACTTCCCCAGTGCTGTCTCCTAGGTTCACCTGCCAAATGATTGTCCATTTGCATCTGAATTCTTGTCTCAGAAGCTGCTTCTGGGAGCATGACACCCAAAGCAGTGGTCACCAAGGCAGTGGACAATGTGCATAGTCTGTGATGTGGTCTCACGAACTGTCTTTCTCCAGAATCCTACCAGTAGGTAACCTCTAAAGCAGGGGTCCCCAAACTTTTTACACAGGGGGCCAGTTCACTGTTCCTCAGACCGTTGGAGGGCCAGACTATAAAAAAACTATGAACAAATCCCTATGCACACTGCACATATCTTATTTTAAAGTAAAAAAACAAAACGGGAACAAATACAATATTTAAAATAAAGAACAAGTGAATTTAAATCAACAAACTGACTAGTATTTCAATAGGAACTATGGGCCTGCCTTTGGCTAATGAGATGGTAAATGTCGGTTCCATATTTGTCACTGCTAGCCGTAACAAGTGATATGACACGCTTCCAGAGCTGTGACGCGTACGTCCCGCATCACCAGAAGTAGTACTGTACATGAGTGACGCCACACTTTGCGGTGCCGCCATATACAGTACTCCAGGAGCACAGGATGCATCTGTATCCTGTGCTCCTCTCACTGACCACCAATGAAAGAGATGCCCCTTCTGGAAGTGCGGTGGGGGCCAGATAAATGGACTCAGGGGGCCGCATGTGGCCCGCGGGCCGTAGTTTGGGGACCCCTGCTCTAAAGTAACAGTCTCATAAAACAGCCTTGCAAATAGGTATAAAATATGTATCAGCCTCTATGTGCGAATAATTAAAAATAAACAAACAGAAAAACCCGGCCCATTTTCCCTCCCAGAGATAATAATGGTAAGCAAAAAGTAGCATGGACAGATATGCGCTTTCTCCTTTAACAGGGTGTTCTCTATAAGGTTACTCTAGATGCAAATACAAAACTAGAATATGGGGCTAGCCAACACACAGCTGAGGAATTACTTTAGAAGAATGACTTGCTTTTCATGTTTTCAGATAGAAAGCTAGCACTCAATGAAGTGCTTGGTTATAAAGTAATGTAATTTCCAGCTCTGATTATACAGTATTTGCCCAAACTCCCATTGCACCCACAGGACACTAGTCTGGAGTTGCGGGAGGTAAAATGACTCTTCTCTGGTCAAGGTGGAGACATGTATGGCATGGCAGTTAACATGCTTGTACTCGTACCCACACACACTAGAAGGTTGGTGAACACTCTCCCATAGAGCTGTCTATGGAGCACCAGAAAGGAGGAAGGGCTGCTTACCTTGTCCTTCTCAAAATTATAGGGACATACATGACATCAAGCAAACTAGTTAGGACTCAGTTTTGCATCTGCACAGTGGGTGTAAAAGCTAACTTTCAGAGGTTGCTTCTGCTATTACATGCAAATCTCTGTAAGTGGTAAGCTCATAATAATGAGACTCACGGTTAATATTGAACTGTTTGGGAATCTGATTCTCGAGGCAAGAAAATTCTGTCCTCTTTAAAAAGCATTTAATAACTCCAGCAATAAATATTAAAAAGTTAGAAATTACGGATAAGCATAAAACCTCCCCCTGTTTTATCACGCAAAGATAACTTCTCATTTTGCTTGACTAGAGGTGCCACAGTGGACACAGCGTTGACCTGGAACACGGAAGTCACCAGCTTGAATGTACGTTTGCTGGCTTGAGCATGGGATCATCAACCCAATCAGTGGTGGGCTTCAAATAATTATACAACCCGTTCTCTGCCCTACTCACTGTTTTAAGTATTAAAAGATGTAATGCCAAAGGGTAGTTTATTATTCCATCCATTTAACACTTAAATAAGAACAATAAAAGAGTTATACAAAACTAGATTATAAGAAAGAGTTTTAAAATATTAATGAAAAAATATTAAATAATACCTGACAGAAAAAGAACCAATACACCTGTTATTTAAGATATTTCCACACTGCTTCTGGTTTGGTGTCCTCACTTGCAATTTTCTTCACTTTTATCTGAGCGTCATTGGCTGTGTGATTTATCCTTAACCATCTTTTTACTGTAGGGGTAGGATCCAATTCCTTTAGAGGTAGGCCGATTAGACTGACAGTCATTGTGTTTGATATATTAGAAATAATTAGATGACTTCTCTTTGCTGAACATATTATGTTCATCTTTGAAAAAGCCCTTTCTGTTTCTGCTGAACTTATAGCAATTGGTTGTTTGGCACTTTCTCTCTTTACATTATATATGTGTTTACTGAAGTAACAAACGCAAGGGAATTAAAATGTAGTATTTCATCAAAGGTATAATGAGTTTTATGAAATGAATAAATAAATATTACAAGCATAGTTCCATCAATTTTTTTCATCTAAGGATGGAATGAACATTACTAGGGACACTTAGAATAGCTGTTGCACAGATAAATGTTAAAAAAGAGTAAGGAGCCTGACCAGGCAGTGGTGCAGTGGATAGAGCATCAGACTGGGATGCAGAGGACCCAGGTTCGAGACCCCGAGGTCGCCAGCTTGAGCGCGGGCTCATCTGATTTGAGCAAAAGCCCACCAGCTTGGACCCAAGGTCGCTGGCTCCAGCAAGGGGTTACTTGGTCTGCTGAAGGCCCGCGGTCAAGGCATATATGAGAAAGCAATCAATGAACAACTAAGGTGTTACAACGTGCAATGAAAAACTAATGATTGATGCTTCTCATCTCTCTCCATTCCTGTCTGTCTGTCCCTGTCTATCCCTCTCTCTGACTCACTCTCTGTCTCTGTAAAAAATAAATTTAAAAAAATTAAAAAAAAACGAGTAAGGAATGTAAATTTGTGATTTCCACATTGGGCAGCTTCCCAGGCGCCCACCTTAGAGAGAACCTTTTTTTTTTTTTTTTGAAAGAGTCAGAGAGAGGGATAGATAGGGACAGACAAGCAGGAAGGGAGAGAAATAAGAAGCATCATTCTTCATTACAGCTCCTTAGTTGTTCAGTGATTACTTCCTCACATGTGCCTTGACCAGGGGGCTACGGCAGAGTGAGTGACCCCTCGCTCAAGCCAGCAACCTTGAGCTTCAAGCCAGTGACCATGGGGTCATGTCTATGATCCCACGCTCAAGTCAGCGACCCCGTGCTCAAGCTAGTGAGTCTGTGCTCAATCCGGATGAGCCGGCGCTCAAGCCAGCGACCTTGGAGTTTCGAACTTGGGTCCTCTGCATCCCAGTCCGACAGTCTATCCACTGTGCCACCACCTGGTCAGGCAGAGAGAACCTTGATTACAAGTGCCATTTTAACAACCGGTTTGCCAAACTCAACAAAAAAAATTAGGTATCAGTTCTGCTGAACTGGTGCGAACTGGATGAATACGACCACTAAACCAAATCCCAAGGTTTCTGGCTTGAGCCCAAAGATTGCTGACTTGAGCAAGGGGTTGCTGGCTCAACCTGAGTCTGAGGTCACTGATCTGATCCCCAGTCAGACATATATAAGAAATAACGCACAACTAAAGTGAAGCAATGAGATGATGCTTCTCTCTGTCTCTCCAAAAAAAAAATAACTTCACATTTTTCTTTTTATTCTCTAGATTCTTTTCTGACTACATATAGCCACATGTATTTTAATAAATATGAGATTGTACAGTAATACTGCATGGAAGCTGCATTTTTGAAGTAATAAACTTTAAAACTTAGACCAGTTTTAGGTATATAGAAAAATTGAGCAGAAAGTACCGCGAGTTCCCATGTGTTGTTCCCTTTCCCCACAGCCTCTCCTATTAACATCTAGCTTTAGTGTGGTACATTTACTACAACTGATGAAACAATAATCAGCCAATATTAGTACATTATAAACTAAATTCTATAGTTAATGTTAGGGATCAGTCTTTGTATTGTACAGCATTTGACAAATGCATAATGTCATGTACCCGCCATCACAGTATCACACAGAGCAGCTTTATTGCCCAAACAATTCCCTGTGCTTCACTTAGTCATCGCTCCCTCTTCTCAGATCACTGATTTTTTTTTTCACTTTCTCTATAGTTTTCTCTTTTCCAGAATGTCATATAGTGGAATCATACAGTACGTTCACTTTTCAGATTGGTTTCTTTTACTTAGCAATATGCATTTTAGTTTTTCTTCTTATCGTTTGTAGATTATTAGCTTATTAAAGAATACCTGAATAATACTCCATTGTCTGGATGTGTCAGCTTTTTTAGCCATTCACTTACTGAAGGACATCTTAATTGCTTCTGGAAATTATAAATACACCTGCTATATACATTATGTGCAGATTTCTGTGTGCATACAATTTTAACTCATTTGGGTAAATACCAAGGAGCATAATTGCTGGATCATATGTTTAGTTTTCTCAGAAACCTCTAAATTACCTTCTAAAGTGGCTGTATCGTTTTGTAATCCCACTAGCAATGAATGAGCATTCCTGTTGCTCCACATCCTTATTAGCATTTTGGTACTATCAGTATTCTAGATTTTGTTTATTCTAATAGGTATGTAGTTTTACTTCATTTTAATTTGCAATTCCCCAATGACATACGATGTTGAACGTCTTTTCTAATGCTTACTTGCCGTCTGTACATCTTCTCTGGTGAGGTTTCTCTGGTAGGGCCTCTTGCCCACTTTTGAATTGGATTTTTGGTGGGTTTTCTATTCTTACTTTTTAAAAAATATTTATTTATTTATTTATTCATTCATTCATTCATTCATTCATTTTAGGGGGGAAGAGAGAGAGAAAGAGAGAGAGAGAGAGAAAGGGGAGGAGCAGGAAGCATCAACTCCCATATGTGCCCTGACCAGGCAAGCCCAGGGTTTTGAACCGGCAACCTCAGTGTTTCCAGGTTGACGCTTTATCCACTACGCCACCACAGGTCAGGCTATTCTTACTTTTTAAGAGTTTTTTGTATGTTTTTAATGCAAGTCCTTTATCAGATAAGTGTTTTATAAATATTTTCTTCTGGTCTGGATTGTCTTTTCATTATCTTAATTGTGTCTCTCACAGAAAAGAAGTTTTTTATTTTAATGAAGTTCCACTTACTAGTATTTTCTTTTTTTGGATCAAAGTCATAGCCAAACCCAAGGTTACCTAATTTATTTTTCTCATGTATCTTCTAAAAGTTTTATAGTTTTGCATTTTACATTTAGGTCTATGATCCATTTTGAGTTAGTTTTTGTGAAAGATGTAAGATCTGTGTCTAACTTTTTTTTTTTTTACTTTTTGCATGTGGATGTCTAGTTGATCCAGCACCATTTGTTCCAAACACTATCCTTTATCCATTGTATTATCTTTGCTTTTTGTTTTTTTAACAAAGATCTGTTGACTCAATTTATTTGAGTCTATACAGGTATCTGGGCTCTCTAGTCCATTCAATTGATCTCTTTGTCTATTCTGTCACCAATACTACAATGTCTTGATAATTTTAGCTTAATAGTAAATGTTAAACATAGGTGGTATCAGTTCTCCAACTTTCTTCTTCCTCTTTTCTATCTTCTTATTCTTCCTCCTCCTCCTCCTCCTCCTTCTCCTTCTCCTCCTCCTCCTCCCCTTCTTCTTCTTCTTCTTCTTCTTCTTCTTCTTCTTCTTCTTCTTCTTCTTCCTCCTCCTCCTCCTCTCCTCCTTCTCCTCCTCCTCTTCCTCCTCCTCCTCCTCCTCCTCCTCCTCCTCCTCCTCCTCCTCCTCCTCCTCCTCCTTCTTCTTCTTCTTCTTCTTCTTCTTCTTCTTCTTCTTCCTCTTCTTCATCTCCTCCTCCTCCTCCTCCTCCTCTTCCTCCTCTCCCCCCTCCTCCTTTTCCTCCTCCTTACTTCTTCTTCTATATTGTGTCAGCTATTCTGGGCCTTGCTTTTTTCATAGAAACTTTAGAATCAGTTTGTTGATATTCACAAAGTAACTTGCTGTAATTTTAACACTGGAATTATATTAAATCTATAAATAGTAAACTACATTTTATACCTACCAACAAATCATAAAAAATTTCTTATTATCATATAATTACACACAACATGAATATTTAGGATACAGTATGCTTTATTACATGTAGGGTGACCATATAATTTATCAGTCAAACTGAAGTACTTTTGAGAGTAAGACAAGAGTGTTAATTCCAATCATAAAAAGACAGCAGGAGTAAACAGATCTCAGTTACCCCACTGACTGACCCACTTATTTAACCCACTTCTTATTGTTGGGCATTTAAGTGCCAATTTAATTTACAATTTACTATTACAAACAATGTGGTGAAGGTGTCATCTGTAAAAAGGCAGTCTTAAACAGCTTTCTGATTATTTCTTTAGGATTAATTACTAAATATATAATTGCTTGGCCAAAATGCATGCACAATTTTTAAAAAGCAACTAAATCCACTGTATTTTAGAACAAATTAGTTCATATATATATATATATATATAATAGGTCAATGAAAAAATATATTTTATATTTTTGATCTTTTACAATATCTCTTCTATTGACTTACTATTTATATAATAGCTATTGAAGCACATAATATAACATTGCATTTTCCTGCTGCTGTTTTTTTTTTTTTAAAAAGTTGTTTTTATGATACGAAGCGAAATAAGTAAATCAGAAAAAACCAGGAACTGCATTATTCCATACGTAGGTGGGACATAATAGTGAAACTAAGAGACATTGATAAGAGTCTGGTGGTTGGGGGGGGGAGGGAACGGGAGAGGGAAAGGGGGTGGGGAGGGGCACAAAGAAAACAAGATAGAAGGTGACAGAGGACAATCTGACTTTGGGTGGTGGGTATGCAACATAATTGAATGACAAGATAATCTGGACTTTTTACCTTTGAATATATGTATCCTGATTTATTGATGTCACCCCATTAAAAAAATAAAATTATTAAAAAAAAAAAAAGAAAAAAAAAGTTGTTTTGTTTTTTCTATTTTGAAATTACAGTAAACTTGATTATACCACAAAGAAAAATCTGAAGGAAGACAGAGAACATTTAAAGGTATATCATTCAAGATCACTTTATTATGGCCAACTACTATTTTAAAATTTGTAAAAAAAAAAAAAAAAAGTACATAAAGTAAAGTAAACAAGACTTCCTTCTGAAGTATTGTAAAGCAGAAATTTAAAAGTTTGAGTTCTTTATTTTTCCTTTTTTGTTTCAAATTCTTATTGTTGGTTGTTTCTGTGTCAACAGTTTGAACGGTGTGCATATTTTATAAATGGTTTATATACATTGTAAATGTGGCAGAGGTAGTTAGCTGTTGACCAGAACCAATATTTCTTGCATATAACATTCTGTTCCAGTTGGGAAGAGGTGACCCAGGAAGGGACTACACTCCCAACATTCCTGGCAAACAAATATGGGCACATCACCAGCTCTCCTCAATGGAATGTGAATGGAAGTGACATGTGCCACTTCTACTCTAAGGCTATTAAGAGATGGTGATGCTTCTGTCATGCTTTGCTTTCCCCCTGCCATCAACTGAGAAACACCAGAGATGAGGACTTAGGAGACAATGGAGGCAGAAGCGGAAGGTACCCAAGGTCCTAAAAGAGGTGGAGGTGTCAGCCAATTGTAATGTGAATGAGAAATATTTTTTCTTTTCTATTTTTTTTTTTTGAGAGAGAGAGAGGAAGGGAGAGAAATGAGAAGCATCAACTCATAGTTGTAGCACTTTAGTTGTTCATTGATTGCTTCTCATATGTACTTTGACCTGGGGGGGCTGCAGCTGAGCCAGTGATCTGTTGCTCAAGCTAGTGACCTTGGGCTCAAGCCAGTGATCTTGGGCTTCAAACCAGTGACCTTTAGGCTCAATCCAGTGACCATGAGATCATGTCGATGAGCCCAAGCTCAAGCCAGGGATGCCGTGCTCAAGCTGGTGAGCCTGCATTCAAGCCGGCAAGCTCAGGGTTTTGAACCTGGGACCTCAGCATCCCAGGTCAATGTTATATCCACTGCACCACCACCAGCCAGGCAAAAAATAATTTTTCTATTGGATTTTCAGCCTTAATATATTTTCTGAGTGTTTGTTATAGCAGTTTAGCTTACCCTAACTAATACAGTGAGAAAACTCACTAGGATAATTAAAACCTGACATGAGAAATGTACGAATCCTTATGACAGGATTCCTCATCAACCACCTGGTTTAACAGTGTCCTTGGTGTGATGCCTCTGATATTTAGAAAATTTCACTCATGTGCTATTTATTTATCTCTTCTATGTTACCTTGGGAAACTCTCATTTCTACAGAACTGTTTCAAGCATCACCTACCTGAGTTCTTCCCTGAGATCTCTCACTTTTTTTTAGAACAGTGAATAATTTTCTTCATTGTGCTTAATCCTATTTTTTCATCTTTTGTATATTATTACAACAGACATGGACTTAATAATTTTGTGCCTTCTTACCCAAATTCATACACTGAAACCTTAATGCCCAATGTGATGTTCTTTGGAAAAGGAACCTTTGGGAAGTAATGAGGTCATGAGGGTAGATCCATCATGGTGGAATTAGTGTTCTTATAAGAAGAGACATGAGTTATCTCCTTACCTTCCCTCCCCCACAACTCCCCTTCATCGTGAGAAAAAAATTAGAAGAGGACTCTCATCAGAACCTAATCCTGCTGGCACCCTGATCTCAGACTTCTACCTTACAGAACTGTGAGAAATAAATAAATGTGTGTTGTTTAAGCCACCTAATTTGTGGTATTTTTGTTATATCAGTCCAAACTAACTGAGACAAGATGTAAACAGATAACTGAGTTCCACGAGCGTAGCAATGACACAAGATTCAATTTTATACTTCTTGAGTCTAGATCAGAGGTCCCCAAACTTTTTACACAGGGGGCCAGTTCACTGTCCCTCAGACCGTTGGAGGGCCGGACTATAAAAAAAACTATGAACAAATCCCTATGCACACTGTACATATCTTATTTTAAAGTAAAAAAAAGACCTGTGGTGGCACAGTGGATAAAGCATCGACCTGGAAATGCTGAGGTCGCCGGTTTGAAACCCTGGGCTTGCCTGGTCAAGGCACATATGGGAGTTGATGCTTCCAGCTCTCCCCCCTGTCTCTCTCTCTCCTCTCTCTCTTCTCTCTAAAAATGAATAAACTAAAAAAAAAATAAATTAAAAAATAAAAAAAATAATAAAAAAAAATAAAGTAAAAAAAAAACAAAACGGGAACAAATACAATATTTAAAATAAAGAACAAGTAAATTTAAATCAACAAACTGACCAGTATTTCAATAGGAACTATGGGCCTGCATTTGGCTAATGAGATGGTCAATGTCCGGTTCCATATTTGTCACTGCTAGCCCTAACAAGGGATATGACGCACTTCCGGAGCCCTGACACGTGCGTCCCTCGTCACCGGAAGTAGTACTGTATGTGAGCAACGCCGTGCTTTGCGGATGCATCCTGTGCTCCTCTCACTGACCACCAGTGAAAGAGGTGCCCCTTCCGGAAGTGTGGCAGGGGCCGGATAAATGGCCTCAGGGGACCGCATGTGGCCCTCAGGGGACCGCATGTGGCCCGCGGGCCGTAGTTTGGGGACCCCTGGTCTAGATGGTGCCTTGCCCATATTAAGATATAATAAAGACCTGCAGAATAAATGAATGAATGGTTCTCATATTTGCTGAAGACTTGTTGATTTTATATTAAACAGAAAATAAAGACTTAGAACTTTAAATAGTCTAGATCTCCATGGTTCCCATCTTGGGAACACTGATATCTGACTCAGAACAAAGGCAACCTCAGTTGGCAGGATACATTCAGGTGAGTATTACAGTGTGCCCAAGGGAGCTGTTTGTAAACAGAGGCGTGTAACAGCACATGGAGTGAAAAGCCCTGGGACAGAGGGGAATTGGCAGCATTAGTGACCAGTGATGCTTCTGACACCATTATGGCAGTCTCAGTCCTTGGCTAGAGCAGATTTCCACCTCTGTTCTGGAAACACAAAATCATTGGCTCCCTTGAACTGAGAATCAGTTTAAGTCAAGCAGAGTATGCAAGGCTAGCTCTTAAAACCGTTAAATGTTAGTAATCTTGATCCAAGCCTTTGGTAAGAGAGGATAATGGTTTGGCAACCTATAATCTCCTTTCTTCTGAAGACTTTTCACCATAGATACAGAGGAAACTCCCCATGTTATTTCGTGACTGGAATCCTGGCTACAGTGGATTGGTGCAAAGTGAGTCAGTTTGACTCTTTCTCGGGGAATTTGGAGTTGAAATGTCTGTCCTCCTCTTGGTGGATGGGCTTCGTGACATAATACTTGGCAATTATCCAAGGCTATACAATTTTACCTCATGGGCCAGAGAGACAGAAGAGGTAAATTCATATTCGTAGAAAGGAGAATGGTGCAGATGTTCAGAGAGGGATGTATCCAAGAGATAGAGAGTCCTCCAGGGGACTAGTGTGTCCCTGGATCTATTTGTTTCTAATCCAGGCATATTCTTCTCATATCTCTAAATTGCTGAGCTTGACCCCCCAAAATAGCCCAGGACCCTTATGATAGGGTCTTCTTTGTATTTAAGACAATTTCAGTTGGGTTTCAGTCACTTGCAATCAAACAGTCTTAATGAATAGACTCCAAATTTTATTTATTTGTTTGTTATTATTTCCATGATGTGAGAGAGAAGAAATAAGAGAGAGAGCAAGAAGCACCAACTCATTGCTCCACTTTTTTTGTGCACCCATTGATTGCCTCTCACATGTGTCCTGACCAGGGCTTGAACTAGCAACATTGGGGTCAAGCAGTGCCCTTGGCATCCAGATGGCAACTCAGAAATCATAGGATTCTATTATTATTGTTGTTGTTGTTGTTGTTGTTATTATTATTATTATTATTATTATATGAGAGGCAGAGAGACAGACTGCTGCATGCACCCTGACAGGGATCTACCTGGCAAACCCTCTGCAGTGTGATGTTCTGCCTATCTGAAGCTGCTGTTCTGTTGCTTGGCAACCAAGCTATTTTAGCACCTGAGGTGAGACCTTGGAGCCATCTTCAGAGCCCAGAGCCAACTTGCTTGAACCATTAGAGCTATGGCTGCAACAGGGGACTAGAAAGAGAGTGAGAGAGAAGGGGGAGGGGGAAGGGTGGAGAAGCATATAACTGCTTCTCCTGTGTGCCCTCACCAGGAATCAAACCCAGGACTTCCACACACCTGGCCAATGCTCTACTGCTGAGCCAACTGGCCAGGGCCACGTAGACTCCAGCTTTTAAAGAAGAGGAAAATTATGCTAGAAAAGAAGGGTGTATTTCATTGTGGGATGTTGAGTGTACTTTTCATTCTGACAAAAATAGCATTCTCTAAATTTCAAAAGTAAACATCAAACTTATGGCTCCTATTATTACTAGCTTCTTCAGAAAGCTTTCCCAATAAAAATTTCATCAGCAGAAATCCTATTTCTTTTGTGTAGTTTTTTTTTTGAGGGAGGGAATAAGCAAGGGGTAAATTGGGCTGACATGGAGGCTTCAACCTCCTTTCTGGCTGCCAGTCCCTTGTTTTCATTCTACAGGACCAGGTTTTCAAGGAAATGGAGTGGATGCAGGGCATTGTATACACATTTATGAGATCACCAAGAAGCTAGAGAACCAATCGCCATAGTACCTCCTTCACCTCCTATAGCTGCAAGGCCCCAACTAAAGAGTGATTATAATTCTCTCCAAGATCAATTAAAAGAAAGCTATTTTCACTGAACAGAGGCCCAAAATGAGAAATTGAGACATTTTTGAGGTAGAGCCAAATGAATTTTCAAATAAGCTTTGGGGTTTATTCTTAATGCAAGGAGACTTTTATCAGCTAAAAGAAAATAGGCACAGCTTTTCTTAAAATAAAATGAAATGTATGGACACAAGATTATAGCTGCCTCAAGCTGCCAAAAATGCTGTTTGTAGAACCCAAATCCTTTACACAAACTTCCATATCCAAGTAGTAGGTTTTGCTTCTGATATTTAGGTTGGACCTACTACTCCATGCTCTCTGCATAATGACTGTGCATCAGGAAAAGCCATAAATGTTTAAAAGATTGTCAAGTAATTTCTTGCTCTATGGTAGGCATCTTTAGAAGTAAATGCTAGAAAGCCACATAACAGATGCAAAATCATTATGGTTTCCCATGAGATCATTACAGATAGGTAAACTGAGGTTAATTACAAACAAAACAGAACACTTCAGTGACTTAGCCAAGGAAGAGCAATGATATCTGAAGACACAGGCTGTGGGAAGGAGCCTTCTTTGTGCCCTATGCAGCATACTCTGACCTTGCCTCTGATTTTAGCTGTGGTAGGTATCCCCTAAGCCAGTGGTTCTCAAACTTTTTGAAGTCAGGGCGCATTTAAAATCCTACAAATAATTGTAGGCGCACTGTACACAAATTTCTGAGAAATATGTTATAATAATTAGGTCAAATATTAAAGAAAAAATATAAAGTCCAAGCATGCTTTTATGGTAATTAAATGAAATAAATACAACAAAATTTAATTTATTCTGACATTAAAAAACATTTTTACGTTACATTTTTTGAGTTAAGCTTTTTAGAATTTGTAAAAAAGAGGGGTTAAAAAAAAATGACCAGGCGGTGGCACAGTGGATAGAGCGTCGGACTAGGATGTAAAGGACCCAGGTTCGAGACCTTGAGGTTGCCAGCTTGAGCACAGGCTCGCCTGGTTTGAGCAAGAGCTCACCAGCTTGGACCCAAGGTCGCTGGCTCAACCAAGGGGTTACTCGGTCTGCTGAAGGCCTGTGGTCAAGGCACATATGAGAAAGCAATCAATGACCAACTAAGGTGTTGCAGTGCGCAACGAAAAACTAATGATTGAGGCTTCTCATCTCTTCGTTCCTGTCTGTCTGTCCCTGTCTATTCCTCTCTCTGACTCTCTCTCTGTCTCTGAAAAAAAAAAGTAAATAAATAAATAAGTAAATAAAGACAAAATGTTGTCTTTTTATATATATATAGATACATTCTTAGTAAGATTTAGTAAATTCGGCAGGTCTCAGCGTGAATGTGTTAAGTTTTTTCATTCTTGTGTTTATGAGAAACATGAGCCTGATGTGTCCTAGCGATTTCTTCAATGTTTGGGCATATATTTGAAAGGCAAACTCTCATTTCTTGGTCAATACATTGAAGAATTTCTGTCTTTTTACTTTTAATTGTGTTGAGTGCAGAAAACCCCCACCACACATATTATCTTAACTTTACACCAAACAAAGGATAAAAGAAACTTGCCTCTAGTCTGTCCAGGGAACATGGGGGGTAGTGTAACCAATCCAACACCACAGCTTAAGAGCCTTTTGCAACCTAATCAGGCAAGTGAGGTGAGAGTTTGGGTGAAGTGTCAGCTTACAGCCAATTCCCCACACCTCTTTCCCCAAAAATCTAAACTCCAAAAACCTTGTTGGTTTTTTGGTCCCCAACAAGCACATATTTTTCTGGAATACCATAGGGTGTGCCTGGAAATCTTCTAGGGTGCATCCTGAGTGCACAGTTTGAGAACCACTGGCCTAGTGTATGAATGTCCCAGATTCAATTCCCAGTCAGGACACAAACAGAAATGACTAATGACTATCTGTTTCTCTCCCCCTCTGCTTTCCTCTTCTCTCCCTCTTCCCTTCTCATAACCAATGGCTCGATTGGTTTACGCGTCAGCCCTGGTGCTTGTTGGTCCAAGCATCAGCCTCAGGCACTAAGAATAGTTTGGTTGATTTGAGCATTGGCCTTAAATGGGGGTAGCCGGGTAGATTCCAGGTGGATCCTGGTTGAGGCGCATGTCAGAATCTGTCTCACTTTCTCCCTGCCTCTCACTTTAAAAAATATATATCATGATACATTCATATATTCTATTTTCAGAATTTTAGAGAGCTGTTTGACATAGATCAGAACTGACAGGGTTTCCAGAAGATGAAGTAACATCATGGTCCCTTATTAGAATGAAATTTATGGAGATAAGGTGAAAAGTTGAATTCTAGCCCAAGTCAACCTGACAGAGTTTCCAGTGGGTTTCCCAGGACATATGTGCATAATCAAGATGGAGAGCCTTAGCAGTCGGAAAAATTCTTACATTGATTTCATGTTATATGGATTAAGAAGTTATGGAAGAAGGACTTATGGAAGTTTCCCTGGCTGGTGGCGCAGTGAATAGGGCATCATTCCAGAGTGCCAAGGTTTCCCACTCGATCTTGAGGGTGCCATCTCCACCAGACAGTGCTGGTTCAAGCCCTGGTCAGGGCACATATGAGAAGTAATCGATGGTTTCACAACTAAATGGAACAATGAGTTGATGCTTTCTCTCTCTCTTTCTTTTTCTCTCTCTCTAAAAAAGAAAGGTATTATGGAAGAAAAATTCACGTGAAAGCCCTTGAAATCGTTCGTCCTGTATCCTGGCCAAGATAAAATCATAAAGCATTCCAGGAAAATTGCATCACTTTCAAAGACTTAGACATGCAGGGGTGATTGTCCCCATTACATCCTTATCTAATTCACCAGTATGAGCTTCTTTAAAGACCAGATGGATTATGGCAGATGACAATGAGCTACCATAAACTTAAACAAAGGAGAGCTGTGATCATAATTGTAATGTTGAATGTGGTATCTTATTGGAACAGGTAAATAGAGTCTTTGGTACTTGGTATGCATCTATTGCACTTGTGACTATGTTATTTTATTTATTTATTTATTTATTTTTGTATTTTTCTGAAGCTGGAAACAGGGAGAGACAGTCAGACAGACTCCTGCATGCACCTGACTGGGATCCACCCGGCACGCCCACCAGGGGTGACGCTCTGCCCACCAGGGGGCGATGCTCTGCCCCTCTGGGGGGTCGCCCTGCCATGACCAGAGCCACTCCAGTGCCTGGGGCAGAGGCCAAGGAGCCATCCCCAGCACCCGGGCCATCTTTGCCCCAATGGAGCCTTGGCTGCGGGAGGGGAAGAGAGAGACAGAGAGGAAGGAGGGGGGGGGGGGATGGAGAAGCAAATGGGCGCTTCTCCTATGTGCCCTGGCCGGAATCGAACCCGGGTCCCCCCGCACGCCAGGCCGACGCTCTACCGCTGAGCCAACCGGCCAGGGCCGACTATGTTATTTTTAATCACCATTAGAAGGGAGCTTCCAGAGCAGTTTACTTTTACATGGAGAGGACAGCAGTGCACATTTCCCTGTAATATTCATCTTACTCTTCATATTTTTACTGGAGCTTGATAAATGTGTTTTTGAGTGAATGAATGGAAGTACTGAACTGAAGAAGTATCCACATTTCTATAAGTCAAGTCACTAACTCTGTTCTTGTCCTTAAGATTTATTTTTCAGTTTATCTGATTAGCTAAGAAAAAAATAGGACTTTTCTCCAAAGTTCTTTCATTATGGAGTAATTATGGTACAGGATATTTTTATTTTTATTTTCAAAGTATAACATTAAGAATCTAAACCACAATGACAAGCCGTAGAGCCAAGCACTATGTCCAAAAGTCAATATTTGTAGATGGACAGATGAATAAATAAATAAATGAAACTGAGGAGATTATTCTGGATTACTTGGGTGAGTCCCATGTATTCACGAGGGACTTTATAAGAAGGAGAGATGGGACTAGAAGACAGAAGCAGAGATTGGAGTGATGTGGCCCTATGCCGGGGAATGCTGCAGCCACTAAAAACAGTAGAAGAAAGAACTGAATTCCCCCCTAGAGCTCCAGAGGGAACCAGGCCCTCTGGTCCCTTGATTTTAGCCCTTTATGAGTCATTTTGGAATTCTGACCTCCAGAACTATAAAAGAATAAATGTGTATAATTCTAAGCCATTGAGCTTGGGGTAATTAGTTATAGCAGCAAGAGGAAACCGATACACATGTCAAATATAACTGGGCATCTCACAGGCATGCAACTGGTGTTAAAATTGCTGCTGATGTTAATGACCCCTACCTGTCTCTCTGAGATGGTCTTACTGGAGGTAAAGCTTTGTTTGGCATTATGATGGCCCATCACACTATCAGACAAAGAATGAGCCCAAGAGAATTGCTGGAAAAAGAACATAATCTACATATGAGTAATACAGAA
This sequence comes from Saccopteryx bilineata, assembly GCF_036850765.1. Classification (NCBI taxonomy): domain Eukaryota; kingdom Metazoa; phylum Chordata; class Mammalia; order Chiroptera; family Emballonuridae; genus Saccopteryx; species Saccopteryx bilineata. Next base: position 167,583,387 of record NC_089495.1, read on the forward strand.
TTCAAAGAAACTTTAAAAAAGAATTCATTTAAGCGTTTTTTTTTAAACTCTGCTATTCATAGGGAAGACAGATCTAATTTACTAAAAGATAATATCAGGAATTCATAACCATGGGTTTGTTAACATTCCCACACAGGTATAGTTATCCTGTGATGTAAAGCGATACAAAACTTCCTGGAATGCTTATCAGATCCACCTGGAAAGAAAAGGGCCCGTTAACTTCGCGCAACAGGCTGGAGTTACGAAAGAGAGCATGGCTTCATGACTATGGCCAATCCCATGGGTGCCCTGCTCCGCGATTCCATCTATTTGCTATGTTCTGGGAATGAATGAATAAGGAGCCACAGTCCATCTCAGGGAACCAGAGAGGAGGTTGCCTTTCAGCTGAATAAGGGAAAGGGGGTCAATTCACAGGCATTGCCCTCAGTTCAGATCAGATGCAGAGGCATGACATCAGGTATGACTCAAGAGTAATATGTGTGGACTCGGAACTCAGGTCACTTAGTGTGAGAGGCCTAACGGGGACTTGGATAGTCAAAATTTCTGTCCCTCCTTCCGTGAAAAGATGTTGTGAGAACTGAGTGGATTGTACCACTGAAAACACTTGCTCAATGGAATTATGAGAGAGACTTACACACTGATTCTACCATTGTCATGGACTTGGGCTTTTTGGGATAGGAGAGATCAGTCATCAGCTACAAGGAAGATGTCCAGGGAAGGGAACTCCAGTGGGCTTGTATGCGAGTGAGATGCTTGGGGCAGGGGCACCACATTTAAGGGGCACAATACTCTCTGGTTGGGGTCTGGACTCTGGCTCCCAGAGGTAATTAGGAGAGTCAGACCACATGGGTTCAAGGGTTGGCTCTATAGCCATTGTCTGAATGACCTTGAGCAAGTATTTCCAGGGCCTCAATCAGTTATTTATAAAACGGGCCTCATGACAGCAACCCTCTTAGGGGACGTGGGGGATATCAAATGTCAGGTGCTTAGAATAACATCTGGTTTGCAATGAGTACTTAAACAGTGTTAGCTACAATGATTTTATGATTATCAGCAAAGGAGATTTGAGACTATTTTGGACATTAAAACTTTGTAACTAACAAGAGGCAACAAAAGCAAGAGCAGGGTGCACCCCACAGCCCCTCAAGGTTTGGAGCCAGCTGAGTTTCGGAAACCAGGAGGGGAAGATATGCCAGCACCTGGGTGGCAAGTGGCGCCTGCTTGGCACTCTCATCTTCTGTTCTACATTTCCTGAGTCTCCCAGAAGCAGTCACAAGTGATTTGTAATTTGCTGGGCTCTCCCTTCCTCCCTGACAGTCAAGGGTTCTCCTTGGCTTTCCAATCCCATGTTCGTAGACCTTTAAAATGCCTTTATTCTCCAGCTAATGCTCTTGGCCTTTGAGATGTCATTGCCCTGCATGCAGTGGCTAAGGTGCCTACACCCTCGGAGAAGCAGTCAAGAGCACACAGACAAGCCGGGCTGCCCACTCTACATACTCAACAAGTGCTCTCTGCCAACAATTAGGGCCAAAGATAAATATTGACACATTTGACTATTTCCTCATCTATTTTCTCTTGATTGTCTGGGCAATCTGATGGGGTAAAATTCCACTTTTCTGATAGCTGATTGTAGGCTAATAGAAATAAATAAAGTAAAGGCTCTGTCCACAATGGGTTGGGCAGGCCCATTGTGCAGAACTGCTAATCGGATTAAATGGACCCCTAGCTCTATTTGCAGCCTCCAAACTCCGTTACACATTTTCCACATCTGAAGGGAACCCATCATGGTGGCTGTCTTGCCTTTGAAGCAAATGGAGAGAAGCAAGCAAAGGCTTTAAATTGCATCAAAGCCTGTCTCCAAGCAAACAAAGTGCAGGAATGAGAAAAAAAATACCTGCCCACCCCCTGCCATTAAGTGGACAGGCAGAGAGAGAGAGATTGTGGCCAATGGGCAGAAAGCAATTTTCATCCTTATAAATAGATATTTTTCTAATTTTCTTCTTTTTATAACCGACAATGAGGGCGAGTAGTGTAAACATGCTCTGTGCATCTATGAGAAAACGAGAAGTCTTGCAAAAGTTGTTTTTATCCAGCATCTTAGGGGGCAATGCATTTTTCTGATCTTGCCAATTTATTTAGAAAATATTACAATTTAATCTGTGTTAATAAAAGACCAACAGAGTAACGCCTGGGGTTTTATATGTCTGGCTGGCTTCTATTAACATTTAAATCTGCATCCATTACATTAGTCCCTTAAAATAAATACAAACATTTATGCGAGTGACAATTCGAGTTAGCCTTAGTCAGTCTTAAATAATGTCACTCAACTCGGCATTTGGACCGAAGCCTGTGAATCATGAGGTATATTTTTGCCTACAGTCTGATAATTTTCAAAGCTATTGGCAACCTGGGAATTTTCCTTCCTTATCACCAGGGCTCAGCTAACTTCACTAAGACTAATCAGGCTGGGAATCATTCATTCAAGGATTGCATGATCATGTTTTTCTTTAGCTGTGACAGCTGCCTCAGCCACATTAGCAATGCAGATTAGCCAGCCTAATAGGTTAATGCAGAACACGCGAAAATTAGGTTTAATCCCCAGTGAAATAATCTAACATTTTCACATTTCTTGATGTTGGGATAGAGACATTGCTTGTGACTCAATTAGGTGTAATGTAGATCAAAGCAAATTTACCTTCTGGCTGAACCTTCCCAATAATTTAGACAGAAGAATATAGCAAGGGCCCTTTACTAATTGGTGAATAGCTGTAGGAAAAATTGCATTAGCAACGTGTAGGATGTGAGCAGAGCTCTTCGGGCCCAGGACGGACAATTGACGTCTTTTGCAAACATCCACATCTATCACTTTGCCATCTCTCCAAATGATGGTGCAGCTCGGCGCAGACGCGCATAACTTGTACCAACCCATTCATCCTTCCGGCGTGTGACTGCCAGAGATGGGGACTTTGTCCCCCACCACCTTCTTCATGTCCTGAGCAGGAGGATCACAATTGCGTTCTGAATGGGCCTGCATTGTGAGTGGAACAGAAGGAGAACGAGAGGGTGTCTAAGGTTTTCATTCTGGCAAATAGCATATCAAATGCCCATCTCATTCTATCATAAAGGGAAGGAAACAGAAATTACATTCCCTCAGTTGCCAAATTATTTTTTGCTTTGACATCTTAATTCTTAATCCTCGTGTGTGGTCAAATCAGTGTACTATAGGCAACCAATCAAGCAATTATTTCTAAATTATATTTGTCCAACTCACATTGATTGGCCATTCTTTTCTTATTGGGTTAGCTCATTAATTCTGAGCAGCTTGCTTATTATGCCTTCCACATCATTTTCCTTCCAAGCCTATCTGCTCCAACCAGCCTGCTGATGTTTCAAGATGCCATACAGGGGGAAAAAAAAGAAAGAAAGAAAGAAAAAAAAAAAAAAAAAAAGACCAGTGATCTACACATTGTCTCCTCTAGCAATTACAATTCACATTGCTGATTAACTTTGATGTATAAACTAATGAGATAAGACAAGTTATCAAGGAGGGCCTGATCATCATTCCATTTATACAGCATTTGCCACCGATGAATGACAAAAAACTAATGAAGACATATCTGACAGCAGGCTGGGCAGGGCGGTTTCCGTCCCCATCAGCAAGAGTTGTGCTCCCTTCTCATGGTCTAGCTGAGACACGTCGGAATTAGCTTAATAATGAAAACACTTCATCTAAATGGACACATGTTTACATTAAAATAACTACATGATAAATAGATAGTGGAGGTTTTATGCCTTCTTGAATCTAAACAACAAAGTAAAAATGTGTTCTAGTATTCACTAAATCATTCTGAGGAAAATTCAATTTAAGCTATTATACTTATGACTGAGCCAGCATCCCTGTTTATGGGTAACAAATGTTGGTTTTCGGAGGGCGGGGGAAGGGACGCGATCTGGGCAGACCAGGAATGATTTACTTTGTTAAGATGGTAATGGGCAGATAAACAGAAGCACAATATTGGTAAAGCTAATGAACGCTATTCACACGGTAATAACTTTGTGGTGAGGAGATCCACTGGAATGACATTTCCAGCTGTACATTTTCATAAGTTTTCCTCATTTTCTGAACGAAGGCACTGGAGGTCTGCTTTCTGCTCACGTGTAGATGGAGTTCCTCCATGCTCTGTATGTAACATGTATGACTTTTAGAAAAATAAATCCAAAGCATTTCTCTGGGTATATTCATACGTTTCTGTCTTTTTTTTTTCTTTTACACAAATGAACAAAGAAAGACAGATATTAAGCAGGACTTATAAATATTCTTTGGACAATTTTGGGACTGAGCATGAAATATTAAGAAAAAGCATATACACATTATTAAATTTGTTAAATAAAGTGGTTACATCTGAGCTTTAAAAAAGTCGTAAGTATTTATATTGTGAAAAAAACTCTAATGCATGTTTTTGATCTCTGTAATATCTTTGTTACATTTAACCTTGTACAATAGGAAGTAAAACACTGATTATTTTATCAGATAACACAACTTTCCCAATGAGCCATTTTGTAGCTTTGATAAATCATTTCCAAAAACATCAGAAAAGGAAAAACACTTATTTTTCTAGAAAAAGCTTTCTCCCCTATATACAGATGCAAGTGTATTCTGTTTTTCATACAGAAACATCATGACATAATCTTACACTCAAATATGGGAAAAGCCAAAATAAAAAGGGGAGGGAAGCATATCTTTAAATTTCCCATTTTTTTTAAAAAAAATGATAGGTTTTAATTCCTTTATTCAGATATAATTTGAAATATTTTAAGGCAACTGTCCACAAATATCATTTCCAGTTATGTTTTTTGAACTTAAAAAAGAAAAAAAATAAATTGATAAGATCAGCATCTATAATAAAAAATTTCCCTCCCAGCCATCACAATCACAACAGCAACAAAACAAAGAAGTAAAACAAACCTACATTTCTCGAGGGGTTGTACTAAAGAAATCTACTGCATCTGATGAAAGGTAATCACAAGTACTGTTTTAAGGATGAAGAAACAAATTAGTACTCCAGCAAGGGATTAAGTTTAAAAGCTCTTCTCAGAAACGAAGATAAATCCTATATATTAGAAGACACTATAAACGTACTTGCGTAAGAGCTAGAGGCACAAGTGGAAAGTTGACCCCCAAGATGATTTGATGATGGTGTGATAAGTTTATAAAATTCTCCCGCAATAAAAGGAGCCTGGAAGTACAGTGCCCACTAAACACAGAAGCGATTGTACTAGAAAACGGGTTTGCAATTTTTGACTCAAGTGACAAAATTAAACCCATGTGAACAAGGACTGACCGATTTCCAGTCTCTGGAACTCGCCTCCCTGCCCTCCCCCCACAGGCTTCTCTTTAGCCCATCTCTGTCTTGAATTCTCTCCTGGTTATGTTTACCACTCAATTCTAATGTTAATTAGAGACATACACATCCAAACCCACGTTTTCATTAGCACAGCCCACCCTGCTAAATAAAAACCCGGGAGTGAGTCTGCGTGTGAGCCAACAATGCCGAGATGGCTGTATTGCTGAACACACATATCTAACATTCTTTTCTCCCTAGTGTTAATTTTCCCTTGCTATGTACTCTTATTATGTTATCTCTAACATGGGTGGCAGATTCCTTTTTAGCCTATTTCTTTAATCTATTTTAATAAATAATTACAGGCAGCTACAGAATTTATTCATTCCAGAGGGCTATCTCCTTCACATTTTTTTTTCCAGAGGAACAGCTCAAGGAGACATGGTGATAATCAGGGGGCCTGGAATCCCCTTCTACACAATGTCATTATGAGTCCCATTTAAAATGAAAAATGTATATTACACTTAAAAGCAATACAAATTAGCACCTCTTCCCCCAGACGCTTCACAACAAGGAACATTCTGGTTCCATATTCAGGAAAGGAGCTGGAGAAAAATGAAAGAAAATAAAAATCATTACAAAATATTTTAAAGATATTGAACAAGCCCCTCACTTAGGGGGAGAAAGAGAATTCGTACTCTTTGTTTTTCCTACAATAGGAAATAATTATCTTCCCCTGGGTTGTTTTAAGAATTTTATTCCTAAACTTGTTAATCTACTTTGTGTAGTACTTGGGGCTTTATTTATTTTTTCTTTCATTAAAAAACAAAAAGAGATCTTAGTCTATTTCCCACAATTTCTTCTGTGTTCCCTGGGAAGTATTATAATTTCCAGTGTATTGATTTAAGTGCTCACAAAATAGGGTTTCCCTCCCAGGATGGGAGTCCCGTTCATTATTCTTCATGACTCTCATACTACAAACGGTTGTTATGGCTAAGCCAGTAGCTGAATGTTTTTCTTCATTTCTTCCAAAATGCCCCCATAGATGAGTACACTGGGTACATTCACTGATCAACTTCACACATTCAAAATCAATCTTTACCCTATCTTATTCAAACAAACATTTAGAAGCATCTGAAACAGGAAACTGACTTCCTAGCTTAGCTATAGAGGGGGTATATAATATTTATCTTTAGAGAACTGAAAATAAATTCCTTTATTAAGTGCTTGCTTGAAGTGTGTTGCTAAACAGCTTCTTCAGTGTGTATCCTAAAATTTGTTAACTGAGCTCCCTTCCCATAAATGATTTGATAGGTGGGGGTAAAAAAAAGCCTTGCTTTGAGTATATATATATGTATATTTCAGTCTTGAGTAATGTTTTATTTAAAACAGTTACCGTGCACCTTTTGATTTGGAGTTTAAAGTAAATAATATTTGTACATCTGAAACATACTCAAGACAAATGAAAAGCCTCTAGATGCTTTTGTGTGAGATGTTGAAGGGCTCTACAAACTTAAAAGGACAACCTCAATTAAGCTCATCTTCATCTGGAAAAAAGTAGCAACTGAAAGCTGAATATATTAGATAATACACACTTACCGAAGAGCATTCTCTTAGCTATTTAAAATAAAATTTTAAAGGACAAAAAAGAAAAAAAAAAAAGAAGAAGAGAAAAATATTCTTGATAACCAACCCAAAGCTGGCCCTGAGTGTTGCTGGATGCTAATTTTGTTTGAAACTGTTCAACTAACTCGGAATAGATATCCATATTCAACAAAGACATAATTAATGGCAACATTTCCTTCAGCCTCAAGACATCATAACAAGCTGCAAAGTACAAAAAGATTTTTACGGGAACTAATTTAAGGACAAAGGGTTGACCCCCCGCATTTCATTAACTAAGCGGAGGGAGGAAAGGGAGAGTGGCAGGGCTCGGCCGAGTTTATTTCAAGCAGCCAATTTCAAAATGCAAATCACAATCTGCAGATGTTGGAGGCTGATATAGATATTTTAAAATATCATTTGTTCAATTTAAGGACATCAGACAGTTGAATTTTAAATAAAAATCAAAACCAATTTTGGGATTCATTTTTAGTCTGGGAATGAATATATTCATGGTGCATTGAAGGTCTTTAGGTTAGCTATGTTTTCAAGTGTCTAAAACTATTCTTGTAAACCATTAATTTTATATATTATTTCCAAAACCTTTTAATGGAGAAGTTTCATTAAGCTACACATTATTTCTGATTATTGTGCCAAGTGAGAAGTGCTGAGAAGGATAAAAGCAACTATAACACACAGACACCTGACTCATAGGTATATTCAAAGGCTACGTGCTCTGAGGCCCACAGCTTGCTTTAGGCAGAACAGAAAGGAAATCTGAGAGGTTTGCCTTTACAGGACATAGTTTGGTAATGAAAAAAGTTTACATTACTCCTTTTAGAATTCTGACCTTTCCTAACTATATTTGGGCTTAACTATTTTTCTTTCTATGGCACTTTTGACTCTCTGACTTACTATGTATTTTACTTATCCTTTTATCTGTCCCCACTCCACTCTCACTAGAATATAAGCTTCAAGAGAACAAGGACGTTTAGCTGATCTGTTCCTTGCCAGACCTCTTTGTCTAGTCCTGTGCCCTTCAGTACTGTAGTGAGTAGTAACATGTGGCCATTTAAATATAATTTAAAATTCACTAATATTAAACAAAATTTGCAATTCAGTTCCTCAGTTACACCAGCCACATTTTAAACGCTCAACAACCACATGAATTAGTGGCTTTTGTATTGGGCTGTGCAGACAGAATGTTCTCATTGTCATAACAATTCTACTGAATAGCGCTGCTGTAACAGTGCTTGGCACATAGTAGGAAGTTAGTAAATACTTGATGAAATTAAATTTGAAGACCTGGAAAAGGCTCTTTCCAGGGATAAGACATATCTGATACATTGTCCCCAGAGTCAAATGCTCAGATTGAGTAAGGAAAACTTGGTTTATCACAGAGCTTTCAGCTTGTTGTATATTATTTTCTATACTCTATCAGCGAAGTTGCATGTGTTTTTTGTGGTTTTGCTTTGTTTTGTTTTGAGTAGAAAAGATTATCCAATTCACTTTTTCATCTCTTCACATAGGATATGTTAGGCAGGTTAGGGAAGATATCACAGTCCCATTTTTAGATGGCAAATGAGGGTTCGAGAGATTAATGCCTCTCCGAAAGGGACAGAGAATATTTTGGAGATGACTGTCATGGGATCACACCTTGTTGTTCAGCCAGAGTTTTCCTAGTTGGTACAGCCTTTGTAGTACGCACCCACAGATGTTTCGGGGAGCCACTTAATAAATGTGTTATTGAATTGAACTAAGCAATAAAATTAAAAATAATCACAACTAGCCTCCACTCATTAATTACCACCACCACCACTACCATTTATTAAATCTGATTTTGTGGTGGGCAGTATGTGAGGATTTACACATATTCTCTCATTTAACCAGACAATAGTCGTGTAATGTGAATAATGCTTTCCCAAATTTATACTGGGGGAGATCATGATTGAACGGAGGGAAATGTGAGATGCAAGGGTCACCGTCCCCCTGTCTAGCGGACTTGCACTGAGGGGCTATGGCCAGAACTGGGGAAGCTGTTAACCATTCCCCAAATAAGTGGCAAGGGTCAGCGGTCACATTTACTGCAGTTGATATTTTCCCCTTCTTTTCGCCTTGAGCCATTTTGTCTGCTTTTCCTTTCATAGACTGGTGAATTCTATGGTATAATCAGACCTGCTCATGGTGAATGAAGAAAGACTAAAATAATACTTTTGATGCCAAAGAGTGAAGAAAATGGATATTCATTTAAACCCTCTCAGGGCTTGTGGGAATGCTGCACAGAATGTGATGCTGAAAACACAAAAGTAGGGGACCACAGCCTGACCAGGCAGTGGTGCAGTGGATAGAGCATTGGACTGGGATGTGGAGGACACAGGTTCAAGACCCCGAGGTCGCCAGCTTGAGCATGGGCTCATCAGGTTTGAACAAAGCTCACCATCTTGGACCCAAGGTCGCTGGCTCAAGCAAGGGGTCACTCAGACTGCTGAAGGCCCATGGTCAAGGCATATATGAGAAACCAATCAATGAACAACTAAGGTGTCGCAACGAAAAACTGATGATTGATGCTTCTCATCTCTCTCTGTTCCTGTCTGTCTGTCCCTATCTATCCCTCTCTCTGACTCTCTCTCTGTCTCTGTAAAAAAAAAAAAGTAGGGGACCACAGTGGAGAGAAAAGCATCTCCCAGTTCTCCTACCTCTACCCACTGCTTGTCATGGAGGTGAGTCGTCATGATGATGGGCAAATCTGAGTGGGAACAGTGAGTGACACTTGCAATGGGAAGGGGACTTTCAATTTATATAACTGTTGACAAAATGCATTCCCTTTGAGCTAAGCTCAAACTGTCCATATTCCCTCATGCTAGGAGGCATTTTAGCACCATTGGATTTGATTAGTCTATGTTTTCTCTACCTTATCCTCACTGCCCCACAGAGTAATGATTGTAAAAATAGAGAAGAACAAAAATAGGGTGGGAACCCATTTAGATACAGTACTCTAAAGTCTTGAGTATCCCAGCCCACACTCTTGATCATTTAACCGGCATTTTAAATAAATGTGACTGAATATAGATAAAGATATGAAAGGAATCTTCATAAAAGTTATTAAGGAATGCTTTCTACTTATAGTCAAAAGAAAGATTCCACCAGCAAACAGTAAGGGCTTGTGGGAACTAGGGATTTGTGATTCTGGTAATCAAATCTCAGACCCCGGAGAGATCAGCCTTTGGGTTGTTTCCAAATAAGACAAGTAGAAAGCTTGAGGTATTTTTGAGAACTTGAGAGAGGACAAATTACAAAGTGGAAAGACAAGTGAGGGTGCATGTGTGCATACTCATAAACACACACACACACACACACACACACACACACACACACTACTTCTCCAATGGCCATATATTCTAAGTAAAAAATTAGGACACCTGGTTGTGGTCAACAATCAATTTCTGGGCTGCTTGAATGTGAGTCACAGGCTGAGAGATAACATTTGATTTCTATGCTGTGGTAATGTTGTTAGGAACAGAATTTTTAAATGAAGGCAGTCTCAGAAAATTGAAGATATAAAGGTTTCATAGTACCTACCCATTTTGGGGTTTATTTATACCTTGTTTATTTTGAGTGAACTTGTGAGTTCACAGCAATTGACAAAAGTTTTTCCAAGAAAAACATATTAATAAGTAATAAGCATAATTAATATACAAAGTGTCATGAGTCAATGGTCAAAATAAATCAAGCTTGAAAAAATAAAAATGAAATGAAAAAGGTATCAGAAGAACAGGCTCAGTCCTGGAGACAGTTATAAAATATAAACTCAATTAAGAAAATAAAACAAAACAAAAAACAAGCATGTAAAAGATCATCTGGTATTGTGTTTGGTGACATTCTGAAGTAGAAAGAATCCACTTTGGTTGAGGGTCTACTGCTCAGTAAGCAAGTCTGTCACATGTTTCTGTTTCATTCCACTTTGGCCATCATCAAGGATGATGACTTCAGACCACCTTCTCAGAAAATTCTTTCCCTTTACACAGGTGCTGGGTTGTCTGAAGGTGATGGCTTTCACAGAGTGGGTGAGGGGAATCTGGGGGACAAGTTTCATCACAAACTAGGCAGTGGATGGCTGTCTACTGGATCCAGGGGAATTACCAGGCAGCCTCAGTGAGCCATGAAGGTCACACAGCCAACCCAGCCCCTTCCCTCAACTCTTGGTTGCAGTCTGACTCATCATGTCAAATTTTAAGTCCCCCAACCTGCTTTAGATTCATTCACTTTTTCTACTTTTCTTTTATTCTTGGTGTTTTTTAACCTCTAAGAGATTGTGTACTTTATTTCTGTTTATTGTTTACTGTCTGTATTCCCTACTAGGATGTAAGCTCCTTGGGGGCAGAGATTTTTCTCTGTTTAGTTCATAAATATACCCCAAATGTTTTAAACAGCAGCTCTTATGTCCTAGGTGCTCAATAAATATTTGCTGAATAAATGGATGAATGGATTCACACCCAGCCAGGGTGTGAATAGTAAACTGGTTCTGAAGTTCTCTTTTGGTCTCTCAGTCTCACCTCTCTTATCCCCGTGTCTGTTCCTTTTATCTAGAGATGTCCGCTGAACCCTTAGTAACCCCAAGACTTGCTCCTCACAAGAATATTTGCATACTAAATATGATTGCCAGGAAAGGATATTACTCATGACCCTCCTAAGGTTCCAAGGCTGGCAGTGCAGGCATTTCAGCAAGTGCGACAGCGGTGTGGGGCGTGCCTACTGTCCTCATTCTCCAGTTGGAACACAAGGGCTCATTTTCAACATGGCCCTACAGTTAGCCTGTGACCTAGGAGACATGGACATGTGTCATACTCTCTGTTCTTAGGGCAGAGAAGAATGGTCAGTTGGCTTTATCAACAGTTGGCCTTCGCTGCCCCATGGCACCCGGCTCGGGGCTCCAGGTGTATGCTCCCAAAGGGCTGTTGGTAGTGGACTCCCAAGGACCTCTTCTGACCAATGAGAATTCAGAGGGGCCAAAGGAGCCATCACATGGAATTATTTTAAAACAACCAGTTTCAATGTTACACATCTATTCATACACACATGTACATCCCTGCCTACAAAAAGACAGTTTGTACTCAGACCCATTAAAAAAGAAATCCCACAGAGAGCTGAGCCAAATATTTTCCTTTTAGGTCTCAAAATGAAGGATTCATTTTAGCAACATAAATTCCTTTTTCCCTGTAAAGGCGTTTTAAGCCTATTCAACTGGCTTCTTAATTGGTCAACTTGTACTCATCACCCAGTGGGGAAGCGGGTTCTCCTCTTGCCTCCAACAAAGCCAGGCCTCACCAAGAATGGTGACGGTCCAAGGTGTCGCCATGCTTGCCAGCTACTCTGCCTCTGTCATATGTCAATAGCCCCTGCAGATGTCTTAGGGCAAAATAAATGACTCCCAGATGTGAAGAAAAGAACTGAACGCATTCATGCAGAAGTGAAGGGTGCATTGTTTTCCCTGTGTTGGGGTCTCTTGAAAGGTATCAATGAACAACAAATTCATTCTTAATATATCACAAAATCCTAGATCTAAAATGGAATATATTACCCAGCAAATAATTTTCTATTTTTTATGCTGAGAAACCCAAACCTAATTTCTTACTAAGCACCAAGGCTCACATTCTCCAGGAAAGCAGTTGACTACTTACCCACTAGTCTGCTTTAATAGCTCATTATTAAATTTTAAAACAAATGCAAAGGTTTGCAGAAATGGCTTTATATGAATTTCTTTTTTTCTCCATATTCCTATTTTAGGTCCACTTTCTTCACTGGAGAAGATCTGTAACCTACTTGAAAATACTTTCAAAGAGGAAATACCATCTGCCCCTGTTAAAAACAGATGACGTGATTTTCAGTGTTCTGGAGAAAAGGACTTGAATGTGTGTGATGATGATGATGATACTATAGGTGTAATTTGAAAAGAACAACCAAGAGCAAAACCAGAGTGAGGACGAAGCCAGCCCATGAAAAGGTACATGGTTTTGCACCAAAACCTTGGCTTATGATAAATTTTCTTAATTGACAACAGTACAGCACCAGAACCTCTCACATATCTTTCTCGGCATAGGATAGTAACTGGAATCTGAAGGTTCTGTATTTTCTATATCTAAACTAGGCAACTGAACTTAGTCTTATCTAGGATCCCCTCAGAGGGGACCTACCGTGTGCTATGTCAGTGTGGCTTGATGTTGTTTTCCACAAGGTCAAGTGCAAGAGGCTGGAGCCCTGCAGTGTGGCTAACTGCAGCACTGGCCAGCGCACAGCCCTGCTGTTTGCACAGCCAATCCTCACCTGACACTGTGTGTTCATTTCTTCTATTCCACATGTCTCCACCTTCCACGGGAATAGAAACCCAGGGTAGTTGGGACTTCACTCTCTTCACATCCATGTCCTTCGTGCCTAAAGTGATGTCTGTGCCATCCTCAGCATTTTATACCTTTGCAGAACGAATGGACCGGGACCGTTGCTACTCCTTCCTTATGGGCATCTATCTGGGAGACCCAGGTGCCTTTGATAACACTAATGACTAATTGGTTGGCACAAATGCAAGTAAATAATTTGGCCATAGTATTGGGGTAGGTGTGATACATTCACTCATATCTATTTAATGGACCAGGGAGGAAATTAATGTCTTCTTACAAAGGAAATAATCAAAAGATAAGGTGGCAGAACCATAGCAGATGTATGTCGCATTAATATTTGAATGCTCATACAGATGAATGTTCTTTAAAACCAATTGGGCCCTTTAAAGAAAACAACCTCTATGTTCTGCAAATTAATTCCAATCACATCCTCAAGTCCATTTACAGCCAAGCTCAATCCTTCCCTTCCGTCAGCTGTTGACTTTCTAAGTGTCCCAGGCAGCTGCGTGTCTGTCTGTGGCTCTCTGAGATGACTTGCCAAACCTAGCTTTCTTAAGACTGCTGACTTCTATGGGGCGGCCGACAAACCCCCACTCTGTGGAGGCCTTGAGGCCCAGGCGGCCAGCCAGCCCGCGGCGGGAGTGCAGGGAGTGGCGAAGGTCTCTTTAAAAACATGTCACGCTTGTGTGATAACTGCTCCTCTGTGCTTATTTGAACTGTCCCTCCCAATTAGTGGTAATAAGTGACTCTGTAAAGATGAGCAAACACAGTGCCTTCATTAGTCACACCAGCTCTGCTCACCCCTCCCACACCCGCATTCCCTGCCCGGTGCCAATCAGCCCAGAACGTCCCCAGAGGCCCCCCAGTAGCACTCGGGGAAAGCCGGCCGCAGCTCACTCCGCGCGAACAAGGACTGGCAAAAGGCAAATTAATGACAACCCATTTGAAGAGTTTGCTTGAAATTATTGTATTCTGCCCATCCACCGAAAAATTGATTACTCCCAGGGTAGGGGAGGAAAATCCAAATCAATAAACTAAAGCAAAATGGTCAAACGGCATGTGCCAAGTCCATTTATTTTATCTATTTACCCTTCGTCGCTGGCGCCTTTCCCGGCCTCCTCCCTTGCCTCCCTCTGCAACCTTCTCCATTCACACACATTTTTTAAAGAAATGAGATGTAATTTACAGGACAGGAACTGTTTGGCCTTCTCAGATAAGGCGCTAATAGCAGCCCAGGGAGAGCTGTGTGGTTGCACATCTCCCAGAGGAACCAGGCAGGGATGCCTCCAGTCCCAATTCCACCTGAGCAGTCTGGGCCGCTGTGGGCGGTTTGCTCCCAGCCAGCCAGAGAGATGCAAATGAGGCATTTGACTCCGATCCCAGCTGGGCACCTAGTGTCAATCCTTCTCTTTCCTGAGCCACCTGCAAAATGGGCACAGAAGTGATGGTCCCTCCTAGACAAGGAGGCAGGGGGGCAGGGATAGCCTCTCTACACCTGTTCAAATTGGCCTGTGATCTTGGGGTGTCACCAGTGTCTCTGAATCTGATCTTCGTGGAAAAATGAGAACGATGACCACACATCTGGATTTCGCTCCCACCTCCCTCATTAAACAGCAGAGTGTCTCTAATTGTATTTCAGAATGAATCCCCCAGTCTCTTACCTGCAACAACCTTCCCCATGCCTCACTACCTTTCGCGTTGCCTCCCACCCCTACCGGTATTCTAGGCCCGGGCCAGCCCTCCCTGCCTGGCTCCTGCTGTCCCCTCATCCTGGCAGGCTCTAATCCCAGTATCTCTTAGAGCCTCTCCAAGCTTTTAAGACCCAACTCAAATGCCACATCATCTATCTTCTCTGATGGTCCCATGTTATTTTTCTTTGTCCCACCAGCACATCTGCTCATCTATTGAAGCCATACTGATAGATGAATGAGCAGCAACATTTCTAGAAACTGAGTCATATTTAACAGAATCAGGTGCTCCTCTGCCTGTTGTTCTAGAGTCACCCAGCCAGCCCTGTCATCTAGGGGCCCCTGCACCTCTGTTAGGCTTTTCAATCTTCTCAAACTCTCAATGCATCCAAGCAGGAAACAGTATTTCTGCCTAACATGTGCTCATGGCTCCGCTGTTCTTGTCTTATAGGCCAGGAGACCCCTGTGGGGTCAGGGCTACTGCACATCCCGGCCATGGGTCAGATTGCCTCTTCCTTTTCATCCCTTTGAGAAATGCATAAACCCATTTTAAAGGGAAAACTCTCTTGGGGACCCTCAGTGTTGACTTATTTTTATTGTAATAAAAATTTACAGTTATATATTAACCTTCGTTGGATTATAGCTTTTCAGCAACTATAAAATAGTTTTGCAAATTCAAAGCAAAAGAAATCCTACGAAAGCAAAGACATTCAAATCGTCAAGGCTAATGCCATATCAAAGACTGTTTTTGCAAAATCTAACTCTCTACTCACAGCATGAACAGTGTACTGATCACCAGAGTGCACCTTCTTTCATTTTTAGCATGACTGCAAATCCTGCCCCACCTCACTGACGCTTTGCCCTACTGGGACTGCTGTCAGCCCATCACTGGTCCAGCCACAGAGCATTTGGGTGTTAGTGAGGCAATGGAGGTGGCAGATGGGTTGGGAAATGTAGAGTGAAAAGGGATACTGTTTAGGAGACCGGTAATTAAGATCTTGTCTTTCAGTTCCAAGCGTATCCTTGACATTCTGCTGCATGACCCTTGAGTGGGGAATCTGTGCTCTCATTTCTGCTTCGGCCAGGCCATGACAGTATCGGGAGCTCCAGGAACCTGCAAGGCTGGAGTGAGGAAGGTCCTGCTCTTTCCAATTCTTCACATGAACATCACCCTAGCACACTTCCTCCGATTGTTTCCTGTTACTAGTCACTTCCTATTCTTGACAGCATCTTCCCCGTCTCCAACCACCCTGGCATCAACTGCTCACCTTAGGCAATTTGCAGTTGTTGTAACATTTGCAGGGCTAGTCTCTTCACTTCTGCTTGGAGACACCAGCCCAGACTGACCAGGGTTCCTCTTTAGGGATCTGAATTTCAGCTCCATGGAACATCTTTTTTTTTTTTTTTTTTTTTTTTTTGTATTTTTCTGAAACTGGAAACGGGGAGAGACAGTCAGACAGACTCCCGCATGCGCCTGACCGGGATCCACCCGGCACGCCCACCAGGGGCGACGCTCTGCCCCTCTTGGGCGTCGCTCTGCCGCGACCAGAGCCACTCCAGCGCCTGGGGCAGAGGCCAAGGAGCCATCCCCAGCGCCCGGGCTATCTTTGCTCCAATGGAGCCTTGGCTGCAGGAGGGGAAGAGAGAGACAGAGAGGAAGGGGGGGTGGAGAAGCAAATGGGCACTTCTCCTATGTGCCCTGGCCGGGAATCGAACCCCAGGTCCCCCGCACGCCAGGCGGACGCTCTACCGCTGAGCCAACCGGCCAGGGCCCATGGAACCCCTTCTTTATGCTTTCAGTTTCAGTAGATTTAACTTCTTCTCTTTCATCCTTCAGACCTAGAATGCTAGTTGTTTCCTGCAGCTGCTACTTACGAGACACCTTAGAGTTTACTTTATATCTTTTTGGTTACAGGATTAATAACTATTTTATTAAATTTCTGTTAAAATATCAAGTGATGCAATGGAAATCGAGAGAAGGGGATGATTAGAAAGATATTTAAGAAGTTGACAAAAAAGATCATGGAAATTGGGAGGTGGGGTAGAAAGGAAAGGAAAGGAAAGCCTCAAGCCTTCTAAATGAGCAACTAGTGGAAGGAGGTGCCAGAAGCAGAGGTGGGTGCCACTGCACTTCCTGGTGTTCGGGGCTGCCACGCATTCATTCCCCTTCTACAACTTGCACCCCTATTTCTG
Organism: Saccopteryx bilineata; assembly: GCF_036850765.1. Lineage (NCBI taxonomy): Eukaryota > Metazoa > Chordata > Mammalia > Chiroptera > Emballonuridae > Saccopteryx > Saccopteryx bilineata. The sequence goes on from NC_089495.1 coordinate 167,600,604, forward strand.
TTCCTATATCCATCCTTAGCCCTCCTTAGATTGACGTGGTACTTGGGGTGATAGGTGATTCTGTCAGAAGACAGTCACTACTTTCCCTCCCTTGGCTGTTGATTGGTCCAGGGATGAGTGAGGAGAAATGCTACATTGCTCCAAGAAGCTAAAGCCCAAGAATTGATTTCGTGTGAAAGAGACACCATTGGCACGAGGTGTGAGTGAATGATCACATGGCCAGTGCTGGCCCGCAAGGGTGAATCTGCCACAAATGCAGCCGGTATTGAGAAGGCAGAATTAGGAAATCAGGAAAAAGGTCCTGAATGCAGGTCCTGAGCCACTGGACCAGCGTGGCCCAACATCAGCCCTCCTTGGGGGTTTCAGCCCTGTGTGCCAATTGACTTAAAATGTCATTTGCTATTTAAGTCTTTATTGCATAGGCCAGTTTGAGTTGCTTTTAAACTATTAGCAACTTATGATTCTAAGTAATACAGAAGAGAATATCGGTAGAAATTGGATTTGGGGAAGTTGCTGAGTTCAGTTTTGGTCTAGCTTTATCTAAGGTACCTCTATCACCTCTAAGAGAGAACTTCTTGGATATAAAAAGAGCTGTTATTTACTGAATTTTGATACTTTCTAGGCACTGTTGTAAAGGCATTAGGAGAACTTAATATTTATCCAACCTATAGGTGGTATTAAAACTACTTCCCTTTCATAGGTTAGAATAGTAGATCATAGCACCCAAGGATCTGCCTAAACTCCTACCTCGCTCCCTGTAGCCTTATGTTACCCATTAATAGGGCATTGTGGCTGCAGCTTAAACAGAAATAATTCAAATATGACTGTTTTTTGAAAACTGATCATGTTCACATATAACAGTGATTATCTTAACACACAAACCTAAAATGCAAGTCCCACTTGTAGGATACCCAAGTTGCTTGCTTCTTTGACTCTCCTCCCTCCCTCCCTGAAAAGAGGCTGACCCTATGACTGGGGTTTGAAGACAAGTACAGTACTAGTTTATTTGGAGATGACACCAAGCAGCACTGGTGGGGGAGTAAGGAAGTGAATCAGAGAAAGAGGGAGGCTCCATCAGGCGCGCCCTGGGGTTCTGTGTACAGCACGCTTCAGACCTGCCCCACAGAGTTGTTCTCCAGCTCCCATGGGTTGAGGACCGCTCCTGGGGAATGAGCTCCCTGGCACGTCTGATCTGTCCCTGTACACGGGCTGAGCAAGTTCTGGAGCAGAGAGGGCTCTTCCTGATGGCTTTCCTGGCCATGGAATCATGGTGCTGACAAAGGGGACTGTCGGGTTGGCACATGCAAAAATGGTGAGTGCCAAGGCAATGTGAACAGGGCAGGGCAGGGCAGCATCTGGCGCTTGCTCCATGAGCTGGAGGCACCTCTTTTAGCACCTGGCCCAGCCCCAAACACACCCTCCCGTCCTAAACTTGCTCTCCCATGTACAGCATTGGGGCTGGCTGGCGAGCTGTGCTGGAGGGTCAGCACCTTCCTCTGGGTGGCCTTTACATACTGTCATAGACTGTAGCTGTCACAGTTGGGACCATGGGCCACATTAGGCACATAGTAATCCACATGGGGCTCAGCACCAAGGTGTTTCTGAGCCTGCTTTAATGTTTTTACTTACAAGATGCAATCATATGGATATCTTGCATTATCTGTCTGCTCTCATCATTTTTTCTCTTTACATCCAGATGTTTCTTCCTTCGTGCATCCTCAGCAGCCAAACCCCAGATCTCCCGTTGAGCCGGACCTCACTGCTTCTATTTTTGCTCTAAAGGAACATACATGTGGCAAAGTGTATTTTCCCAAAAATGACTAAAGCAGTAATTTTGGTCTCACACACACCCTTTCCAAGCTTTGCCACTCTGTCACTAAGAGCTGGCATCCATTTCCCCTCCCCTCCCCTTAAAACTGAGCACAAATGGATTATGGGGAAAGTAACACTGTGACTTCTGAGGCCAGGTCAGAAAGGGCTGCGCAGCTTCCACGGGGCTCTGTGTGATCCCCACACGGGCCTTTGGAACCCAGCTACCACGTTGTGAGGAAACCCAGGCCACGGGGAGAGGCTACAGGTAGGTGTGGTGGCCACATCCCCAGCCAGAGGCTCAGCCAATAGCAACAAGTGCCACTGTGTGCAAAAGTGACTGTCAGGAGATTTTAGCCCCCAGCCCCGGAGTCTTCCAGCCACAGAACTTTTGGAGTAGCAACAAGCTTTCCCTGTTCTGCTCTCTCTGAATTTCTCACCCATAAGATCCATGAACAAATTCAATGATTGCTTCCTGCCACTAAATATTGGGGTAATTTTTATGCAGTTGGGCAGCAAGTCTTGACTTGAAGGGGCCGTGGAGCATCTCTGCTGTCTCCTATGTCTTTACTGGTCACAGACTTTAAAGTTACATTAGAGATCATAGCCCTTTCATCTTTTCTCATCTCAGAGAATATGCCCAAGCACATCGATCAGGGGACTTGAATCGAAGACACAAATACTGCAGTGTCCCCAATGTTACCAGAGCTTCTTATGTGGGTCAGAGTATTTTGATTAAGAACAATAGGAACTGATTCTGAATAACTTAGCAAGACAGGGCTGTGTTGGAAGGGCATGGGACAGATCCCAGAGGCCGAAGAACCTGCAGAGCAGGTCTTAGGAAAGACAAGGACCTAACCTTCCAGGGAGCTAGGAGCTAAACATGCACGGGCAGCCTCCTCACAGCGCCACCCCAGGAGAAATTGGTTCCTTGAATTCCTTTGTTCTTTCATTTGTTTAAAGAATCAAATTCCCGAGAGAAATAGTTAGTTGGCTTAATGTGGGTTTATGTGCCCAACCCCTCGAATGGTCAAGACATTGACTGACATTCCTACCAAGAGCACACTTGACAATGAGGATGAGAATGAGCATCACTAATTTGGATTCGGCACTTAGCATGTGCCAGGCACATAGATTCAGTCACTTAATACTCAGCAGGAAGAGGGTACTGTTATTATTCTTATTTGTTAGATAGAAAACTAAAGCTCAGAGAGGGAAAGATACTGACCGAAGGCTACTCACTTGGTAAGGGCTCAGAAACAGCAGTTTCACTGAATTCCTATATCACAGCTTATCATAGGCCGTGTAGAGTAATGCTGCTGCTCATAGCCAGAGCTTCCCAAAGGCATAGTTCAGGGCTACTTACTTCAGAAAAAGGAATGGGTACTGGGCTGGGAACAGGGCCACCATAGACCCTAATAGCCAGGAAACTGGGGACAAGATCCGAGTCCTCAGAGAGGTGAGTAACCATTAAACCCAAATGACTGACAGCAGAGCTAGGACATGCTTTGGCCAAAATGTATGTTTATTTGACATAGACTTTCTGAAATAAGCCATGAAAAAGGGAGTAACTGCTTACCTCTTGGCCACACGCATGAGAACTGTTGGTGGGTTGGTGCCCAGGGCTGCCTGGGACACCCACTGGACCTGACTGCTGCACACAGCTGGATTGGAGGCCCCCCAGCGTGAACAAATCCCTCACACTCAGTGTCAACACGACCTCCGTGCATATCGCGCTGCCAGCGTCCCTTTGTCCTCTGTATCTGAACCTCCTATGCAACCAAACTGTCTTTCTTTCAGTGGCCTTGAAAACCACTTACAGGTAAAATCCTCCTTAAATAGACATTAAAAACACGTCCAGCATGCAATTCAGCACAACGTATAACAGGTGCTCAACGCATGTTTGTTGTTGATAATAAAAAGACAAGATGTTGGGAAAGTCATATTGTTATGTGGGCTGTCTCATCCCCTCAATCTATAAAGCAATTTCACCAAGAAGGATTCTTCCAGTAGAACTTGCTGTTTTAAACCTGTGCTCATTCAGCTAAATCACAATAGGATTCAAGAATTCATTCCAATCCAATGAAAGAAATTTTTGTTTAAAAAAATGATAATCTTATCTCTATGTGCTGGTGACATTCTTAACCCCCATGTTTACACACTTGTTCTTGTGCAGAAGGGCCCAGTGTGGGAGATCCCAAGGGGAGGTACTCATTTGAATTGGTGTGAAGGTTAATTTCTGATATTTCAAACAGTTATCATTTTATCAAAGACAAATGAAAACACTTTTTAAACACTCTTTTATTTATTAAGAAGGAAGCTTTCTAACAGTTTAAGGGTATACAAACTTTCCCCCACCCCCCACTTTTCCTTTTCCTTCTTATATATTTTTGAAACCTGGCAAATGCTTTGTGATACCAAACATAGGTTCTGCCTTTATAAGGCAGTCCAGTGACCCACAACCAGGAATATTCCTGCAAAGACATTGACTCAGGATCTCCTCAAAGTCTTGCCTGCTCACCCTTCTGTAAATTATCCACTTGTGGAATTATGGAATTTTATGACCAAAAAAAGTAGTGATTTCAAAAAATGTTAATAGGGCACTTTCCTATGAACAGGAGTGTGATTCATCCCTCACCAGGTGTCAGGGTTGTGATCGGAATCTGTCACTACCTGAAGACTAAAATCAGAGAGAGTGAATGGAGACTGTCATTCCAGATGTGCTTATACTAGAACTGAAAGTGAAACATGTCAAGAACTAAGGCACTTCCAGGGCTGCACTCTTCATCCAATGCCAAACCAGTGACCACACATAGTCAACCTCTCCTCCGTCACTCTCCACACTAGGCTACCCAATGTACCCCCATATTTGATAAGAATATTTGAGAGCTGCTCCCCACAGAGATTTCCCTTACCTAACAACTGTTGCCCACCCCACTGCCTTCCATATTCCTTTTATTTTGCCTTACATTTGGTTCCCTAGAAGGTGATCCTGAAATAAAGACTCATGTGCACGTGATTTATTAGGGAAACGCTCCTGGGGGAGCCAGTAAGGGAGTGGGGGATGCAGGGTACAGCTCAAGGTGCTGCTGCTCAGGCAGTCATGTAGAAGGTATTATGATAAGGTGATTTATAAGAAGAAATCCTTATTTTGTGTTCATCCTAATTTCTGGCACAGAGCTCCTGAAACCTTTGGAATTTCCTAAGAGAGGGATGGAGGTATCTTTTGTTATGTTAATGGCACTGCTCCAAAACTGCTCCTAAGGATGGGATCTGTTTGCCAGTGGAGTCAGTCATGTGATATGAGGGTTGGAACTTTCAGCCCCACTCCAACCTCCCAGGGGAGAGGCTGGAGATTGAATTCAGTCGACAATGACCAATGCATACCTTTGTAATAATCCAGATTTTCCTGGTTGTGAACTCATGGAGATTTGGGGAGAGAAGTTTCTTCAGAGAGAGCATGGGAGTTCCATGCCCTTTCCCCATACTTTGCCCTATGCATCTCTTCTATCTATCTGGCTATTCCCAAGTTATATCCTTTCATAATTAACCAGTAATCCAGTGAGGAAAATGTTTCACTGAGTTCAGTGAGATGAGTTGCATTAGCAAATTAATGAAGTCCAAGGAAGGGATCTTTGGACCCCAATAACCTCTATTGCCAGCAGGTGGGAAACACAGATAATAACCTGGACTTGGAATTGGTATCTGAAGGAGAGAGCGGAGGAGAATGTGGCAAGTCTTGTAGGAATGGCCCTTAACCTGTGAGTCTGACACAATATCCAGGTAGATAGTGTTAAAATGAAATTTGAATGTAGGACACCCAGCTGGTGTTGGAGAATTGCATGGTGGTGGGAAAAAACACCCACATATTGGAACTGGGTGCACAAGGTCTAACCCACTTGCAGGCACTTCCAAATTGGGCTCCAGTAGTCTGAGAAACAGGCTGGGGGAAGCCTCTTGTAGGGAAAAGCACATCAAAACCAGGGACCCACAAAATAGTAAAAAGTGATCTGAAGAACCAATATTGCCCCTCTATTCTTAATGAAAACAGAGAAGCTTGAATGAGGAGATGGGGGTGAAGTAGAGGCTAAAGTGGGGAGTGTTTAGGAAAAGTGTTGGATGTGTGGAGCTCTCCAAATCTTTGTGCCTCTTCCAGATATCTACATATTTTTTGGCAAAATCTCAGGCATTATCTTTCAGATACTTAACCTGGGTCATAGAAAATGTTAATACTAAAAATTTGACCCATGCTGAAATTCAGCAATGGTCATTTTCAGACTTGCTTTTCAATGGACTCATTGTTTGAGCTCTAAGCAAGAAGGGCACCGTTCAGTCGAGTTGCACTGTGTTCCCAAAGGTCTGCTTACAGCTGCACAACCCAGATACAGGGTTCATTCTTTGGCCATTGGAAATCACTCACTGCTGCTTTTGAGCACTCATCTGATACCTGTGGCCCTGTATATCCTATCAGTTTTAAACTGCTTTATAGCTACCTAAAGCCCCAAAGCCTCATCAGCAGAGGTGGTCTGAGTCATAAAAAACTACAAATAGTAGCTTAATGTACCATTGCATTGCTGCTTAAAATAGGACCTTAGCCTTCTATCTCAGGTTTTGAAGACTTTTTCACTGCCCTAATTTCCTGTTCCAAACACTTTGCATTTCTTATGAGGGTCTTGTTCCATGCAACCGCACTCCCGGAACTACTTCTTGTTCTAGAAGATCTCTTTGGTTACAAGAAACAGAGGCTCGCTTGAGTCAATTAGGAAAAGGGGACTTTGTTATAAATTGTTATAATGTAAAGTTGAACTTGAAATGATACCAAAACCTTCTAGGAGTTCTTGAACTCTCTTGGAATCCCAACTCCAATCTTTATCTCTCCTATGTTTTTCTCTTGTTGGTTGCTTCTACTTGTTTATTTTCTCTATATTTTTCTCAATCTTATTAGTTTCTGACCATGTATACTAGTTTCTGCTCTCTTATAACTTTAGCTTGATTTGTCATATCATGACCATGAGTTTTCTGTTTCCACTGGTATCAGGCAAATTCTTTCCATTCTTTTAGTGACACGAGTAGAGATTTGAAAAGTGCTTATACATATGTTAAGACCTGTCTTCTTTCTTTGCTCCTGGAACCTTTTGCCCACCTGTAAATGACCTTGAGCTAACTTGCCAAAGAGGCACAGGAAGGATAACCAAGCCACCCTTGCCAATGGCCTGCTAACCTCTTGTCTTGTGAGTGAGGTTATCCTACACCACCCAGCACACATGAGTCCCCAATTGACTACAGTCACCAGTAAATCCAGGAAGGAGGAGCTAAAGAACCATACAGCTGAGCTGAGCTCAGATCACCAACCCACAGAATCATAAACTTTTACTTGACTGTTATTTTAAGCCATTAAAATTTGGAGCTATTTGTTACATTGCAACAGCAAACTGATACACTAAGCAAGTCAATAAATAAGTCAAGCCTGTCAGTGGATATATTCCTCTTACAGGGAAGGAAAATTCATATTTGGAGAAAATAATACAACTTACCACTGGGTCTATTTTCTATACCAGACTGGTCATTCTTAGTGATAGAGCTTGGATCTCATTTATTTAATAGTTTTTTTTACCCTGTACAATATCTGGCTTTTAGTATGTGTTTTCAAATATTGGTGAATAAATGTATGTCACAAAAATGGACATTCTCTGTCTTTAAGCTGCTTATTATCTAGATAAGGACATAAGACACATAGTCAAATATTGTAATGATCTCAGAAAGCTGAGAATAAATGTTGCTGTGGAAACTGTCAAATTCTACCATGGCAGATGGTAAAGCAAATATGCCCATTTGGAGGTAGGGAAAGAAGAGGAAGGAAATCATGTGAGGCTTCCTGCAAATTATGAAATTTAAACTTGTCTTAAAGGATAGTAGGATTTTAAAAATTGTTGGTGAATTGTGTGAGAAACAAATGAAGACGCTCCTGTTCAGGATAAGGCAAAAAATCCAGACTTAGCTAAAGGATAGTTTTAAGACCAGAAAGGAAGAATATTGCTAGACTGAGCTGTAGTTTAATACAATAACTCTCAAACTGTCTAGGAGTAACCTAATGATTTGATTGACATATTGTTATACCACTGTGGAATGAGATATTTGTAATCATCAAAAAAAATTGTTTTTGAAAAATGTTTAATTACATGAGTTGTGATTAAATGGGTGGACCCTGATAACATCATACTGAGTAAAATAAGTAAATCAGAAAAAGCTAAAAACTGTATGATTCCACACATAGGTGATCAAATACAAAATTGAGACTCGTGGGCATAGACAAGAGTGCAGTGGTTATGGGGGGACAGTTTGGGGAAGGCTATAAAGACGGACAAATAAATATAAGCTGACAGAGGATAATTTGACATTGGGTGATGGGTATACAATAGTGGTAGTCAATCTGGTCCCTACCGCCCACTAGTGGGCATCCCAGCTTTCATGGTGGGCGGTAGTGGAGCAACCAAAGTATAAATAAAAAGATAGATTTAACTATAGTAAGTTGTTTTATAAAGATTTATTCTGCCAAACTTAGCAAAAACGTGACATAAAGTACTTGGTAAAGTAATTATTATTATATGCTTTAACTTGCTGTAACACTGCTTTGTAAATTTTATAAAGTAAAGTTACTTCTCTACTTTATAAATCACCATTACTGTGGAAGGTGGGCAGTTAGAAAATTTTACTACTAACAGAGATACAAAAGTGTGCGGTAGGTACAAAAAGTATACAACATAATCAACTGTCCAAATGATGTGGAGTTGTTTACCCAAAATCTATGTAGTCTTGTTGACCAATGTCACCCTGTTAAATTTAATTTTCTAAATAAAAAAAAGAAATAAGATAAATATATTCTAGTTATATTAAAACTATATATATATATATATATATATATAACTATATGTAAATGCTAAACTTCAAACTTTCATAAATTTAATTAAGCCACTAACAAGAATGGTAATGGATTGCTGGTAGTATAATTTTTCCAGGCACTATTCTAAGTGTTCTACATGCATTATGTCATTTATGCAACATGGCAACTTCATGAGGCAGATATAACCAGCAGGATGAATAAAGCATGGCTTGTAGGATGTAATCTTACAGTAGCTTCATTTATACCACTGCCCTTTGGACTCATTCTCCTCTTGTCCATCGATGAATATTAAGGTATCTTGTACATTTTTGGCCACTTTCATTCAATAGAATGTTATCCAGTCAATAATTAATGTCTACTCAAGGATGTTACCAATACTTTGCACATAATTCATGGTTAATTATTTCTCTTCCAGCCTGGAAGAGTGAGCTCTAGGAAGAGTTGATTGGGGAGGAAGGGGTGAAAGAGTCAGGAAAGTTGTTACTTCATCACTGGACAATGTGGACAGCTGATGTTGGCACTCTCTGGGTCAGCAGATGTTTAAAGCTGACCCTGATCCTCAGTAGTAGTGTTAGTGGGTTCTCCCATTTCCCTGTGAATATGCCACCTTTGGTTCCCTTATTGCTGATGAAAGCATCTCTCTTCAGATGGTCTCTTATAACTCCCTCCTCAGCCCAAGACATCTGATAGTATTTTAATCTTTTTTTATATGTAATCTTTTTGCTTTTCCAGACAACTCCCAAGCAGCTTCTAGGATGATCCCAGGAAAATTCTCTTTCATGGATGATCCATCAAAAGTACTCACAAATCCTCTGTCCTTCCAGACTCAGTGTAGTTACCATGGTTGCTCTACCATCAGAACAGTTAACTTGTCCCTTGCTACTTTAGCATTTCAGGTTCAGGTCAGACTAGTCCACTATGTCTCTGTGACTATAGGAGACTCATTATGTTGTCTTGTTTCACTATAAAGGCTGCTGCCTTGACTTGAGGTGATTAGGAGATCACTTAACTTTTTCCACTGTGAGTGTTCAAGACCCTGAGCAACAACTAATACTGTATTTCAAAAATTTTCTCCCATCTTCTTCAATAGCTCCAACCCTTTTATTCCACCGCTTATGGGTGAGCAATTAAGAGTCACATAACCAGGTGGCAAGATGGTGACAAAGTAGGGGGATGTACCAACTCCCACCCACCTCCCAGAACCAAAGTAGATTACAACTTAATTTTAAGAACAATCATCTTGAAAAACCAACTTTGAACTAAACTAAGAGGGTTCTATAACCAAGGACCAGCAAAGAAACCACATTGAGACTGGTAGGAAAGGTGGAGACGCAGAAAGGGCTGCTCTGTGACCAGGAGCAAGGGGTGACCCGGAAAGATTCTTGCGGTGGGGTGGGTTGCCCAGAGAGTTTTGGGTCCTCAGCCCCTGGATTGGAGCCCCAGCCTACAGCTCCAGAGCCTAGAAGAGGCATATGGACAGTATTTGGCTGAGAAGTGAGCTGGGATACTGTTTGTGAGAAAGAGACAGAAATCTCAGCCCCAGGATCTTTCTTAAAGGGACCATGCAGAAAACCTTGTACACAGCCACTTATCTGGGGTTCTGGGAGGGGGGAGTGATGAGAGGACTGGAGTTGCCAGGGGAGAGGGTAATCTTGGAGGCACAGGGAGAGACACTTTGAGGGACAGCCACCCTAAACCCCAGAGCTGAGTCACCCTCCAAATCTAAAGTGGCCATTATTCCTGGGAGCAGCAACACCAGCAAAGGGAAGAAATTACCCTGCCCACCGGAGGGACTCCTGCTCCAGTAAGAGCAGGGAGGTGCTTAGAAGCAGGGAGCACATCAGGGACACAGGGAGGGAGTGCTGAGGTCTGAGCCACACCACCACCCTCCACACTGCTGAGTACTCGCCAGAGGGTGGGTAGGCTGGCAGTAGCCAGCAGACCTGCAGGGGCCAGGGTGGCCAGAGCACTCGCATGCAAGCCTGCTCCATGGCAGTGGAGGGCTGGCAGTCTGTGGCAGCAGCCTGAGCATGCTTACAAGCCCGCCCACAGCAGCAGAAACTGGGGAGGCCCTGGCTGCGGCTTGAGTGTGCACAGACAAGCCCGCCTGCCATGGTGGAAGCCATGGTGTCCATAACAGCGGGCTGGTGCCAGCAGCACCCAAGCTCTAATGCCCAAGGCAGCGGCAGCGGTGGTGGTGGGCCTGCGGACAGACTGCACATAGGGAGCACAGTGGCCACACCCACTGGACTCCTGTGGCCATACCCTTATGAGGGCTGAAAAAGAAGAAAAAGATAAAATAGAAAAAAAAGTCTTGATAGAATGATACCTGAGGCTAAGGGTCAAGCCACATCCAGTACCGTACCTAATATCTGAATTACAGTACTAATCTGACAAGTAGCCAGCAATAACAGGCAGCAGAAAGCAGATCTCAGGAGAACTTGAATTTTTTTTTTTCATTTTTCTGAAGCTGGAAACAGGGAGAGACAGTCAGACAGACTCCCGCATGCGCCCGACCGGGATCCACCCGGCACGCCCACCAGGGGCGATGCTCTGCCCACCAGGGGGCGATGCTCTGCCCATCCTGGGCGTCACCATGTTGCGACCAGAGCCACTCTAGCGCCTGAGGCAGAGACCACAGAGCCATCCCCAGTGCCCAGGCCATCTTTGCTCCAATGGAGCCTTGGCTGCGGGAGGGGAAGAGAGAGACAGAGAGGAAAGTGTGGCAGAGGAGTGGAGAAGCAAATGGGCGCTTCTCCTATGTGCCCTGGCCGGGAATTGAACCCGGGTCCTCTGCACGCTAGGCCGATGCTCTACCGCTGAGCCAACCGGCCAGGGCAGGAGAACTTGAATTTTTAAACGAACTTCTCCCAGGCCAAGAGTAGATAAAAGCTAGCTCAGGAATGTAGCTGATATTTACAATGGCACCTGGGCCCAGCAGAGATAGCCACAAGATCTGGATCGCCTGTAGCTCCAAAAAGGTTAATAAGGGCCAGTCAGAGGCAGTGATCCCCCACTGATATACACTAGGCTCTGGCCAGGGAGGTCCATGGCAGGCACATCCAGTGACCAGATATGGAGAGCATCAGTTCAGGACCTAACAACCCTTGTTAGAGTGGTATCTTAAGGAAGGGCTCCTCACACCTGACCCAGCTAAGACATAGAAAATGCCGACACAAATAGCGAAAAGAGCAATGACAGCAGACAAGTAGCCCACAGCAGATTACAAACAACAACTGATGCCAACCCCCAAAAATCTAGAAACAACACAACTGGAAATTGGAGGCAGACAAGAACAACCCTAGACTAAGCTAGCTACACAAACAATACACCCAGAGGAGGAGTCTAAACACAGACAAAATAGGAAGACAAAGAAATGTAATCCAAGTGAATCAACAAGAGAAATCCCCAGAAAAAAAACTGAATAAGATGGAAATAACTAAATTACCAGATGCAGAGTTTAAAATAATAATTGTTAGAATGCTTAAAGATCTTACAGCAACAATAGATGGACAAAATGAGCACCTAAATAAAGAGATAACAAGCACCAAAAAGGACATTGAAATTATAAAAAAGAATCAGTCAGAAATGACAAATACAATATCAAAAATAAAGACTACACTAGAAGGAATTAAAAGTAGGCTGAATGATGCAGAAGATCAAATCAGCAATTGAGAAGACAAGATAAACAAAAGCATGGAAATAGAGCAGCAAAAAGAAAAGAGGCTCAAAAAGTCTAGTGACGTCACGGAAATGGCGCCGTGAGAAGCGCGTCCGACAGCTCTCCCCTAAATCACAACAAATTTATCAACTAGAAACAGAAAAATTTATCCTCGGAGCATTCCGGAGTTCCACACAAACTGAAAGCAAAAGGACTGTTATCACTTGAATCTGAGAGACGAGGGTGTGGAGGAAGGTACCGCAGCGACGCTCATTCAAGCCGCCAGGGAGTGCGCCCGCGGTGAGTCAGCCCATATACTTGGAAACCGCAAGCCGCTGCTCGCGGCCGCGAGCCCGCGAGCTGCCGTGAACCCCCGCGAACCGCCACTGCGAGCTGCTGCGAGCCCCCGCGGAACCGCCACCGCGAGCGGCCGCCACGAGCCGCAGCGCGCGCGCCCGGTCCGGTTGAGCACCGCTGGCGTTCCCAGCGGCCCGCACACTGCGAGTGGGGGTCGCCGGCCACCGGTGCCCTGAGCGCCCCATTCGCGCGCGTGCCTTGGGCATTCCACGTGCGCAGGGCGCCTTACTGGCCCGCACACCCAGGGGGCTCCATTATCCTGCGCCTGGTGCGGTCCAGCCGCCAGCGGCAGGGCGAGCGGGAGAGGCTTGGGAGATTCTCTCCGTGGGTGGGGCACCTCACCCAGCCATTCAAGCTAACAATCAAGCGTTGGGGGAGGGGTGCGCGCAGGCAGCCTAAAATACCTTCTGAAACACAGCTGCGACCCAATCACTGAAATTAGCTTAACCCATAAAATCTGCGCACCCTCGGTTCTAATTGATAAGATCTCTCTCAGTTCAGCGATCCAAGACAAGAGGCGTGATATTTTTTAGTGCCTCTCGCTAAAGGGGCGGGGGCAACTGCTGATTGATAGAGCCTCCATATTCAGGGATAAACGCTAACAAGAAGGACTTGGCAGATAATAAGGTCTATACTACACTAGTCGTAAGCAGAGACTAGTGCCTCTTCTTCCCTGCAAAAACAGGCTACAAAGTGTGGAAAGCCTGGGTTGAGAGGTCCAACTAAATAATAGGCGCTGAACAGTCACCTTGACAACAATTGACTCCCACCCCCGCCTGATTACACTGGAGGCCCTGACTCTCAGAGCCTTTCCCAAAGCCTTGCACTGAGGGGGGATAGAGTGGGGATTTCCCAGCTCTTTGAGCCTCTTACTCCCCAGGCAGAAGCAGTTGCAGCCTTATAGCTGGATCACCAGGCTGCTAATTCAGAAAGGGGGGACTAGGAGAGAGAATCCAGGAAAGCAAACTCTCTCATCATTGGACCCTGCAAACGCCAACAAGCCTTTACTTCCAGCAAGACTAAAGCCAATTATATGACATTGCCATAGAATCCCATCAACTGCAAATCCCTAACTAGGAGTGACACAGGGGCAGAGCCTGGGGTACAGAGTCACCGACTAGGAAGAGGGAGAGAAAAGAAAAAGGAAGAAGTTAACCTCTCAAAATCAAGAAAAACCCACAGACTTTACAACTTGATCCACTAATTTTTTTTTTTGTTGTTGTTGTTGTTGTTGTTGCTTGTTTGTTCTTTTTGCCTTTATTTCCTCCACCTCGGTCCTTCTATTCTCTGCCCATCTTATGCTTCCCCTTTCTTGAACTACACTACCCATGAGTGTTGCATTTTATTTTTCTTCTTCATCCTCACCCTCCTTTAAGGTAATACTCCAAAACACTTAACTCTCACTCTCTCCTCTTTTGTTTTTTTTTTGTCTTGCTTTATTTTGTTTTTTTCTCCTATTTTATTTCTTCCTTCGTTTTTCTCTTTTTCTTATTTTTTCCTTTCTATTCGTTTTTTCTTATCTCATTTTACTTTCCTCCCATATAATCCTCAATCACGAACAAATTAGTTAATTTGGGACTCAAGGCTTTTTTTTGGTTTTATTTCTCTTTTTTGCTTTTGTTTTTATTTTTTTTTCTCTCTTGTTTGTTTATTTTTGTGGCATTTTGGGTCCTCCCAACCCAAGGTCTCCATTGTATTTAGTCTTCGCTCCACTTAATACAACAGATTTTTACTTATTATTTTTATTTTTTCTTCTTTATTATTCTTTTTTGGTCCTTTTTTCTGATTCCCTCTTATCCCTCTCATTATATCTCTTAGTTGACCATCACTTACAAGCAAATCATCTTATGCTTGTCTAAGGTTTTCTTCCTTTTTTTTTTTTTTGCATTTAGTAGGTCCCTACTCCCTTTTTTTGCCCCTTGAACTCTTCACCCCAAATCAGGCCCTCCATTATAGGCACGATATTTCCCTGAGGAGGGGAGAGGAGGGGAGAGGAGGGAAAGAGAAGAGAGAAAAAAGGGGGAAATAATAAATTATTACTGTTTTTTTTGTGGGGTGTTTTACCCTTTTTTTTTTTACTCTTTATTAATTCTAATTAGTGCTATCAATAAGACCACCCTCAGATGCCGATAAGAAAGAGGAAATCGAATATTATGGATACAAAAGAAAGAGAGGTAACACAAATAGATGTGGAAAAATCTATGGAGAAAAGACTTAACATATTGGAAGCCTTGGAGCTAAATGACAGAGAATTTAAATTAGAAATCTTAAAAATACTCAGAGATATACAAGAAAACACAGAAAGGCAATATAGGGAGATCAGAAAACAACTCAATGAACACAAAGAATATATTACCAAGGAAATTGAAACTATAAAAACAAATCAAACAGAAATGAAAAACTCAATTCACGAGCTGAAAAACGAGGTAACAAGCTTAGCTAACAGAACAGGCCAGATTGAAGATAGGATTAGTGAAATAGAAGACAAACAACTTGAGGCACAACAGAGAGAAGAAGAAAGAGACTCAAAAATAATAAAAAACGAGAAAGCCCTACAGGAATTGTCTGACTCCATCAGAAAGAATAACATAAGAATAATAGGTATATCAGAGGGAGAAGAGAAAGAAAATGGAATGGAGAATATACTCAAACAAATAATAGACGAGAACTTCCCAAGCCTGTGGAAGGAACTAAAGCCTCAAATTCAAGAAGCAAACAGAACACCAAGTTTTCTTAACCCCAACAAACCCACTCCAAGGCACATCATAATAAAGATGACACAAACCAATGACAAAGAAAAAATTCTCAAGGCAGCCAGGGAAAAGAAGAGTACAACATATAAAGGAAGGCCTATTAGATTATCATCAGATTTCTCAGCAGAAACTCTACAAGCTAGAAGAGAGTGGACCCCAATATTTAAAGCCCTGAAAGAGAGGAACTTTCAGCCAAGAATACTATACCCATCAAAGCTATCCTTCAAGTATGAAGGAGATATAAAAACATTCACAAATACAGAAAAGATGAGAGAATTTATCAACAGAAAGCCCCCACTCCAGGAAATACTAAAGGGGGTTTTCCAACCAGATTCAAAGAACAAAAGAAAACAACACCACAAGTAACAGCTCCACCAAGAACACAATAAAACCAAACTTAAACTGTGACAACAAAGGAAAAAAAGGGGGGAGAGGATGGAGATTAACAGTAGCAAAGGATGATGAAGTGCAGAAATACTTATAAGATAGGGTACTACAATGAATATGGTAGGTACCCTTTTCATTACTTAATGGTAACCACCCTTAAAAAAACCACCACAAAAACACTTGACTTAAAAAAGGTAGCAACAGAGGAAAGAAGTATGGAACACAAACAAACAAAAACAAATGATAGAAAAACAAAAGAGAAGAATCAAACTAGATACAAAACTAACAGAAAGCAATTTATAAAATGGCAGTAGGGAACCCACAAGTGTCAATAATTACACTAAATGTAAATGGATTAAACTTACCAATAAAAAGACACAGAGTAGCAGAATGGATTAAAAAAGAAAATCCAACTATATGCTGCCTACAAGAAACACATCTAAGCAACAAGGATAAAAACAAATTCAAAGTGAAAGGCTGGAAAACAATACTCCAAGCAAACAACACCCAAAAAAAAGCAGGTGTAGCAATACTCATATCTAATAATGCTGACTACAAGACAGAAAAAGTACTCAGAGACAAAAATGGTCATTTCATAATGATTAAGGGGAAGTTGAATCAAGAAGACATAACAATCCTTAATATATATGCACCAAACCAAGGAGCACCAAAATATATAAGACAGCTACTTATTGACCTTAAAACAAAAACTAACAAAAATACAATCATACTTGGAGACCTCAATACACCGCTGACGGCTCTAGATCGGTCATCCAAACAGAGAATCAATAAAGATATAGTGGCCTTAAACGAAATACTAGAACACCTGGATATGATAGACATCTACAGGACACTTCATCCCAAAGCGACAGAGTATACATATTTCTCTAGTGTACATGGAACATTCTCAAGAATTGACCATATGTTGGGCCACAAAGACAATATCAGCAAATTTAGAAAAATTGAAATTGTACCAAGCATATTTTGTGATCATAAAGCCCTGAAACTAGAATTCAACTGCAAAAAAGAGGGGGAAAAACCCACAAAAATGTGGAAACTAAACAACATACTTCTAAAAAATGAATGGGTCAAAGAAGAAATAAGTGCAGAGATCAAAAGATATATACAGACAAATGAAAATGAAAATACGACATATCAGAATCTCTGGGATGCAGCAAAAGCAGTAATAAGAGGAAAGTTCATATCACTTCAGGCCTATATGAACAAACAAGAGAGAGCCGAAGTAAACCACTTAACTTCACACCTTAAGGAACTAGAAAAAGAAGAACAAAGACAACCCAAAACCAGCCGAAGAAAGGAGATAATAAAAATCAGAGCAGAAATAAATGAAATAGAGAACAGAAAAACTATAGAAAAAATCAATAAAACAAGGAGCTGGTTCTTTGAAAAGATCAACAAAATTGACAAACCCTTGGCAAGACTCACCAAGGAAAAAAGACACAGGACTCAAATAAATAAAATCCAAAATGAAAGAGGAGAGATCACCACAGACATCATAGAAATACAAAGAATTATTGTAGAATACTATGAAAAATTATATGCCACCAAATACAACAACCTAGAAGAAATGGATAAATTCCTAGAACAATACAACCTTCCTAGACTGAGTCATGAAGAAGCAGAAAGCCTAAACAGACCAATCAGCAAGGAGGAAATAGAAAAAACTATTAAAAATCTCCCCAAAAATAAAAGTCCAGGCCCAGACGGTTATACTAGTGAATTCTATCAAACATTCAAAGAAGACTTGGTTCCTATTCTACTCAAAGTCTTCCAAAAAATTGAAGAAGAAGCAATACTTCCAAACACATTTTATGAGGCCAACATAACCCTCATACCAAAACCTGGCAAGGATGGCACAAAGAAAGAAAACTACAGACCAATATCTCTAATGAATACAGATGCTAAAATACTAAACAAAATACTGGCAAACCGAATACAACAACATATTAAAAAAATAATACATCATGATCAAGTGGGATTCATCCCAGAATCTCAAGGATGGTTCAACATACGCAAAACGGTTAACGTAATACACCATATCAACAAAACAAAGAACAAAAACCACATGATCTTATCAATAGATGCAGAAAAGGCTTTTGATAAAATACAACACAATTTTATGTTTAAGACTCTCAACAAAATGGGTATAGAAGGAAAATATCTCAACATGATAAAGGCCATATATGATAAACCATCAGCCAACATCCTATTAAACGGCATAAAACTGAGGACTTTCTACCTTAAATCAGGAACAAGACAGGGTTGTCCACTCTCTCCACTCTTATTCAACGTGGTGCTAGAAGTTCTGGCCAGAGCAATGAGACAAGACAAAGAAATAAAAGGCATCCATATCGGAAAAGAAGAAGTAAAGCTATCACTTTTTGCTGATGATATGATCCTATACATCGAAAACCCGAAGGACTCCACAAAAAGATTATTAGAAACAATAAACCAATACAGTAAGGTCGCAGGATACAAAATTAACATACAAAAGTCCATAGCCTTTCTATATGCCAACAATGAAATATTAGAAAACGAACTCAAAAAAATAATCCCCTTCACGATTGCAACAAAAAAAATAAAATACCTAGGAATAAACATAACAAAGAACGTAAAGGACCTATATAATGAAAATTACAAAGCATTGTTAAGGGAAATCGAAAAAGATACAATGAGATGGAAAAATATTCCTTGTTCTTGGACAGGAAGAATAAATATAATCAAAATGGCCATATTACCCAAAGCAATATACAAATTTAATGCAATTCCCATCAAAATCCCTATGAGATTTTTTAAAGAAATGGAACAAAAAATCATCAGATTTATATGGAACTATAAAAAACCCCGAATAGCCAAAACAATCCTAAGGAAAAAGAATGAAGCTGGGGGCATTACAATACCTGACTTTAAACTATATTATAGGGCCACGATAATTAAAACAGCATGGTATTGGCAGAAAAATAGACACTCAGACCAATGGAACAGAATAGAAAGCCCAGAAATAAAACCACATATATATGGTCAAATAATCTTTGATAAAGGGGCCAACAACACACAATGGAGAAAAGAAAGCCTCTTCAACAAATGGTGTTGGGAAAACTGGAAAGCCACATGCAAAAGAATGAAACTCGACTACAGCCTGTCCCCGTGTACTAAAATTAATTCAAAATGGATCAAAGACCTAAATATAAGACCTGAAACAATAAAGTACATAGAAGAAGACATAGGTACTAAAATCATGGACCTGGGTTTTAAAGAACATTTTATGAACTTGACTCCAATGGCAAGAGAAGTGAAGGCAAAGATAAATGAATGGGACTACATCAGAATTAAAAGTTTTTGCTCAGCAAGAGAAACTGATATCAAAATAAACAGACAACCAACTATATGGGAACTGATATTTTCAAACGACAGCTCAGATAAGGGCCTAATATCCAAAATTTACAAAGAACTCATAAAACTCAACAACAAACAAACAAGCAATCCAATAAAAAAATGGGAAGAGGACATGAACAGACACTTCTCCCAGGAAGAGATACAAATGGCCAACAGATATATGAAAAGATGCTCAGCTTCATTAGTTATTAGAGAAATGCAAATCAAAACTACAATGAGATACCACCTCACCCCTGTTAGATTAGCTATTATCAACAAGACGGGTAATAGCAAATGTTGGAGAGGCTGTGGAGAAAAAGGAACCCTCATTCACTGTTGGTGGGACTGTAAAGTAGTACAACCATTATGGAGGAAAGTATGGTGGTTCCTCAAAAAACTGCAAATAGAACTACCTTATGACCCAGCAATCCCTCTACTGGGTATATACCCCAAAACCTCAGAAACATTGATACGTGAAGACACATGTAGCCCCATGTTCATTTCAGCACTGTTCACAGTGGCCAAGACATGGAAACAACCAAAAAGCCCTTCAATAGAAGACTGGATAAAGAAGATGTGGCACATATACACTATGGAATACTACTCAGCCATAAGAAATGATGACATCAGATCATTTACAGCAAAATGGTGGGATCTTGATAACATTATAAGGAGTGAAATAAGCAAATCAGAAAAAAACAAGAACTACATGATTCCATACATTGGTGGAACATAAAATTGAGACTAAGAGACATGGACAAGAGTGTGGTGGTTACCAAGGGTGGGGGGGGAGGGAGGACATGGGAGGGAGGGAGGGAGAGTTAGGGGGAGGGGGAGGGGCACAGAGAACTAGATAGAGGGTGACGGAGGACAATCTGACTTTGGGCGAGGGGTTTGCAACATAATTTGATGACAAAATAACCTAGACATGTTTTCTTTGAATATATGTACCCTGATTTATTAATGTCATCCCATTACCATTAATAAAAATTTATTAAAAAAAAATAATAATAAAATAAAAAAAATAAAATCCTAACATGCTGATAAAAAAAAAAAAATAAAAAAAAATAAAAGAGGAAAAAAAAAAAAAAAAAAAAAAAATCTAAGAAAGGTCTGTGACAACATGAAGAGAAATAACATTTGCATCATAGGGGTTCCTGAAGGAGAAGAGAATGAATAAGGGATAGAGAACCTGTTTGAAGAAATCATAGCTGAATACTCCCTAAATTGATGAAGGAAAAAGACACACAAGTTCAAGAAGCACAGAGAGTCCCATTAAAGAGGAACCCAAAGAAGCCTACACCAAGACACACCATAATTAAAATGCCAAAATTAAGGGATAAAGAAAGAATACTAAAAGCTGCAAGAAAGACGCAGTCAATTACCTACAGAAGAGCCCCCATAAGGATGATATCTGACTTCTCAACAGAATCACTAGAGGCCAAAAGGGAATGGCAAGAAATATTCAAAGTAATGCAAAACAAAAGACTACAACCAAGACTTCTTTATCCAGCAAGGCTATCATTTAAAATTGAAGATGAAATAAAAAGCTTCTCAGATAAAAAAACTCGAGGAATTTATTACAACCAAACCAATGCTGCAAGAAATTTTAAGGAGCCTGTTGTAAACAGAACAAAGGGGGGGAAATCTAGAAAAAGAAGAACGCAGATTTAAAGAATAAAATGGCAATAAACAACTACATATCAATAATAGCCTTAAATGTAAATGAATTAAATGCTCCAATCAAAAGACATAGGGTAGGCCCTGGCCGGTTGGCTCAGTGGTAGAGCGTCGGCCTGGCATGCGGGAGTCTCGGGTTCGATTCCCAACCAGGGCACACAGGAGAAGTGCCCATCTGCTTCTCCACCCCTCCCCCTCTCCTTCCTCTCTGTCTCTTTCTTCCCCTCCCGCAGCCAAGGCTCCATTGGGGCAAAGTTTGCCCAGGCGCTGAGGATGGCTCTGTGACCTCTGCCTCAGGTGCTAGAATGGCTCTGATTGCGGCAGAGTGATGCCCCAGATGGGCAGAGCATCGTCCCCCGGTGGGCATGCCAGGTGGATCCTGGTCGGGCGTATGCGGGAGCCTGTCTGACTGCCTCCCTGTTTCCAACTTTGGAAAAATACATACACCAAAAAAAAAAAAAAAAAAAAGACATAGGGTAGCTGCATGAATAAGAAAACAGGACCTGTACATATGCTGTCTATAAGAGAGCCACCTCAGAACAAAAGATACACGTAGACTGAAGGTAAAAGGATGGAAAAAAAACATTTCATGCAAATGGAAATGCAAAATAAGCTGGAGTAGCAATACTTATATCTGACAACATAGACTTTAAAACAAAGGCTATAGTAAGGGATAAAGAAAGTCACTACATAATGATAAAAGGAACAATCCAACAGGAAGATATAACCATTATAAATATTTATGTGCCTAATACAGGAGCACCTAAATATAATATACAAAGCAGATTTTAATGGACATAAAGGGCGAGATCAACAGCAATACTATAATAGTAGGAGATTTTAATACCTCACTAACATCATTGGAGATCCTCAAGAAAGAAAATTAACAAAGAAACAACAGCCTTAAAGGACACACTAGATCAACTCGATTTAATAGATATCTTCAGAACCTTTCACCCTAAAGCAGCAGACTATACATTCTTTTCAAGTGCTCACGGTACATTCTCTAGGATAGACCACATGCTAGGACACAAAATGAGTCTCAATAAATGTAAGAAGGTTGAAATCATATCAAGGATCTTCTCTGATCACAATGGCATGAAGCCGAAAATCAACTACTACAGAAAAACTGAAAAACATTCAAATATATGGAGACTAAACAGCATGTTATTAAATAACAAATGGGTTAACAATGAGATCAAAGAAGAAATAAAAAAATTCCTTGAAGCAAATGAAATGAACATACAAAAACTCAAAAGTTATGGGACACAGCAAAAGCAATCCTGAGAGGGAAGTTCATAGCATTACAGAAATACCTTAAGGAGCAAGAAAAAGCCCAAATAAACAACCTAACTCTACATCTAAAAGAACTAGAAAAAGAACAACAAACAAAACCCAGAGGAAGTAGAAGGAAGAAAATAATAAAGACCAGAATGGAAATAAATGGTATAGAGGCTGAAATAACAATACAGAAGATCAATGAAACCAAGAGCTGGTTCTTTGAAAAGGTAAACAAGATTGATGAACCTTTAACCAGACTCACCAAGAAAAAAAAGAGAGAGGACTCAAATAAATAAAATTAAATATGAGAGTGGAGAAGTAACAACTGACACAGCAGAAATGCAAAGGATTGTAAGAAATACTGTGAAGAACTATATGCCAAAAAATTAGACAACCTAGGCGAAATGGACAAATTCCTCAAAACTTATAATCTTCCAAAACTCAATCTGGAGGAATCAGAAAACCTAAGTAAGACAATTATTTCAAATGAAATTGAAACAGTTTTCAAAAAACTCCCAACAAACAAAAGTCCTGGGCCAGATGGCTTCACAGGTGAATTTTACCAAATATTCAAAGAAATAACTCCTATCTTTCTCAAGCTATTTTTAAAAATTCAAGAGGAGGGAAGACTTCCAAGCTCCTTTTATGAAGTGAGCATAATTCTCATTCCAAAACCAGACAAAGATACTACAATGAAAGAAAACTATAGGTCAATATCCCTGATGAACGTAAATGCAAAAATTGTCAACAAAATATTAGCAAACTGGATCCAGCAATACATAAAAAAAAAAAATTATACATCATGATCAAGTGAGATTTATTCTGGGGAGGCAAGGCTGGTACAATATTTGCAAAACAATCAATGTGATTCATCACATAAACAAAAGGAAGGAGAAAAATCACATGATAATATCAATAGATGCAGAAAAAGCATTTGATAAAATCCAGCACCCATTTATGATCAAAACCCTCAGCAAAGTGGGAATACAGGGAACATACCTCAATATCTCAATATGATAAAGGCCATCTAAGACAAATACATGGCCAACATCATACTCAATGGGCAAAAAATTAAAAGCAGGAACAAGGCAAGGGTGCCCCCTTTCACCACTCTTATTCAACATAGTTCTGGAAGACCTAGCCACAGCAATCAAACAATAAGAAGAAATAAAAGGTATCCAGATTGGAAAAGAAGGAATAAAACTATCATTATTTGCTCATGACATGATACTGTACATAGAAAACTCTAAAGTCTCAGTCAAAAAACTGCTGGACCTGATAAATGAATTCAGCAAGGTAGCAGTATATAAAATTAATGTTCAGAAATCAGTGGCATTTTTATACATCAACAATGAACTTTTTGAAAGAGAAATTAAGAAAATAATCCCCTTCACTTTTGCAACAAAAAAAATAAAGTACTTAGGAGTAAATTTAGCCAAGGAGGTTAAAGACTTGTACTCAGAAAATTATAAAACATTGATAAAAGAAATCAAAGAAGATACACACAAGTGGAAGCATATACCTTGTTCATGGACAGGAAGAATAAACATCATTAAAATGTCTATATTACCCAAAGCAATCTATAAATTTAATGTAATTCCTATTAAAATACCAATGACATACTTCAAAGATACAGAACAAATATTCCAAAAATTTATATGGAACCAAAAACGAACACAAATAGCTTCAGCAATCTTTAAAAAGAAGAATAAAGTGGGAGGTATCACACTTCTTGATATCAAGTTATACTACAAAGCCATTGTACTCAAAACAGCTTGGTATTGGCATATGAACAGGCATACAGATAAATGGAACAGAACAGAGAACGCAGAAATTAACCCACACCTGTACAGACAATTGATATTTGACAAAGGAGGTAAAAGCATACAATGGAGCAAAGACAGTGTCTTTAACAACTGGTGTTGGGAAAATTGGACAGGTACTTGCAAGAAAATGAAACTAGACCACCAACTCACACCATACACAAAAATAAACTCAAAATGGATAAAAGACTTAAAATTAAGTCGTGAAACCATACCCACCTTGGAAGAAAACATATGCAGTAAGTTCTCCATATCTCTCGCAGCCATATATTTGCTGGTTTATCTCCACGGGCAAGGGAAATAAAGGAGAGGATGAACAAATGGGACTATATCAAACTAAAAAGCTTTTGCACAGCTAAAGACAATATGAACAAAATAAAAAGACAAACCACACAATGAGAGAACATATTCGACAATAAGTCTGATAAGGGGTTAATAATCAAAATTTATAAAGAACTTCTAAGACTCAACATCAGGAAAGTAAACAACCCAATCAAACAATGGGCAAATGAACTGAATAGACACTTCTCCAAAGAGGACATACAGATAGATGGCCAATGGGCATATGAAAAAATGTTCAACGTCACTAATCATTAGAGAAATGCAAATTGAAATCAAAATGAGATACCACCTCACACCTGTCAGAATGGTGTTCATTAACAAAACAACAAATAAGTGCTGGCGAAGGTGTGGAGAAAAGGGAACCCTCCTGCACTGCTGGTGGGAATGCAGACTGGTGCAGCCACTGTGGAAAACAGTATAGAAATTCCTCAAAAAATTAAAAATGGAAATGCCTTTTAACCCAGCTATCTCACTATTAGGAATATATCCTAAGAAAACCAAATCAGTGATGCAAAAGAAGATATGCACCCCCACATTTATTGCAGCATTGTTTACAGTGACCAAGATCTGGAAACAGCCTAAGTGTCCATCAGTGGACAAGTGGATTAAAAAGCAGTGGTGGCACTTTAAGATGGATGACGTCAGAGTAATGGCGGGGTAGGAAGCGATACCGATAAATCT
This sequence comes from Saccopteryx bilineata, assembly GCF_036850765.1. Taxonomy (NCBI): domain Eukaryota; kingdom Metazoa; phylum Chordata; class Mammalia; order Chiroptera; family Emballonuridae; genus Saccopteryx; species Saccopteryx bilineata. The sequence continues at coordinate 167,625,675 of NC_089495.1, forward strand.
CCCCCAAAACTCAACAAGATCTTCAACCAGAAACAGAAAAACCTATACTTGGAGCTTCCAGATTCTTCGCAATACACCCAAAGGTATGATTGAGTGAAAAATTGGCTAAATATATAACCAAACCCCGAAGGAAATAGGGAGTAAGAAATGCTCCGCCTTCCTCACTAACCTAAACAGGGCGGCTTTCTCTGGTAACTGTGAATATAGAAACTGAGGCGGGCAAAGGGGGTGAATAGATCCAAGCCGCCGCAGCAAAAACGGCCGAACCAGGCTGTGGCTCGGAGATCCAAGCCGAGGAAAATCTGATCCTGTGGCAAGCCGGGCAATACAAGCTAACACTCGCGCCAAACCCAAACAAAGAAAGACAAGCGGAGCGGCCATTTTACCCGGTCTCCTGGTCGGTGCGCAGTTAGTGGAAGAGAGATTTCTTCCTAAGCCGCGGAAGTGGGTGCCCGTGTTGCCCCACGGAGAGGCAGGGTCAGAGGCCTTTCTGTGGGCTGAGGGCAGAGTCTCTGGGCAGCCCCAGCGCCCTGGGAAAGCCACGCACGGGAGGGAGTGAGAACTAATCCCAACGGTGGAGATTTTCCGTGCTGGAGGCTGTTTCACTCAGAGGGAACCGCGGCCGGCCTCATATCTTGGTTTGCGCGCGCAGATAAGGAGTGGGCGATTCCTCTGAGTGCCTCGGCAGTGCGCGCCCGTGTTATCGCACAGAGGGGCAGAGTCAGGGGCCTTTGTATGGGCCAAAGCGGAATCTCGGGCCGCCCCAGCGCCTTGCAAAAGCCGCGCACGGGGACGGAGCGAGACTCAATTCCAATGCTGCAACTTTTCCCTGCGGTTGGGGGTTTCACTCAGAGCGTGAGACTGCTGGCCGGATATCCTGGTTGCAGACAGTGAGTGAGAGTTTCCTCCAAGCTTCCCGGAAGTGGGCGCCCGCTTGTGTTACCGGATAGAGTGGCAGAGCCAGAGGTCTTCGAGTGGGCGGAAAGCCCGCCTGATTATGCTAGCAGCTCTGACTGACTGAGCCTTACCCAGAGCCCTGTGCTGAGTGGAAATAGAGTGGGGAGTTGCCAGCAATTTGAGCCTCTTACTATCCAGGCAGAGGCAGCAGCAACCCCATACCTGGACTATCAGGCTACTAATTGAGGAAGGAAAGACTAGGAGAAAGGCTCCAGGAACACGGACTCTCTCACTGTCGGAGCCTATAAATGCTAATGAGCCTCGACTCCCAACGAGAATAAAGCACAATACATGACATTGCCATAGAGACTTATCAACTGCAAACCTCTACCTGAGCGTGCCAAAGGGGCAGAACCCGGGGTACAGAGTCACCGACCAGGAAGAGGGAGAGAAAAGAAAAAGCAAGAAGATAACCTCTCAAAATCAAGAATAATCTGCAGACTTTATAACCTATCCCATTTTATTATATTTGTTCGTTTGTTTCTCTTATCTTCATTCTTGAGACTCTTTTTTTCCTCCTCCAATTTGGCCGATTAACTCTCTACCGGTCTTACTCTCTCCTCTCCTTGAACTACACTACCCATAAGTGTTACATCTCCCATTATCATTTCTCTTCTCTTCCTTTCTCTCTATGAGGGTTGCACTCCAAAACCCTTAACTCTCTCTCTCTCTCTCCTTTCTTTTTTCTTCTTTTAGTGGTTCCCTCTTTTTTTCTCTCTCTCTCTTTCTTTTCTCCCTCTATATTAGTTTCTTCCTTTCTCCTTTACATCTCCTCTCATTCAAACCTCAATAACAAACAAATTATCTTATCTGGGACTCAAACCTATGTTTGTGGCATTTTGGGGGGTTTTTACTTCACCTTTTTAACTCACTAGCAGTGCTCCCATCCCTGGCTCTCCATATTATCTAGTTCTTGTTCCACTAAATACAATAGTAAGTTTTTAATTTGTCCCCCCATTTTTCCATTTTCCTCTTATTCCTCTCATCATAACTCTTAGAAAACCAACACCTAAAAGCAAATCATTTTATTCTTGACCCAAATTTTTTCCTTATTTGCTTTTTGTGGGTCCATACGCTCTTTTTTTTTTCTTTTTTCTTTTTTTTTTCCCTTTTTTTTTTTTTTTTTTTTTCTTTCTCTCTTTTTTGCCCCTTTATTACTTTTCCCCAATTCAGGCCCTCCATCACAGGCATTGTTTGTTATAACTCAGAGTCCACCACAAGATTTTCTCAAGAAAGAGGGGAGAGGAGAGGAGAGGAAAAAAAAAGAGGGGGGGAATAATTTCCTTTTTTTTAAAATTTTTATTTTATTTTATTTTTCTTTATTTCATTATTAATTTTTTTTTAAAAAAAACAACTCTTTTCGATTTGTTATTTTTTTATTTTTTTTAACTTTTTATTCTTTATTAAATCTCATTAATACTATCAACAAAACCACCCTCAGATGCCATTAAGGAAGAGAAAATCGAATATCATGGATACAAAAGAAAGAGAGGTAACACAGCTAGATGAGGAAAAATCTATGGAGAAAAAATTTAATATATTGGAAACCTTGGAGCTAAATGACAGAGAATTCAAGATAGAAATCCTAAAAATCCTCCGAGATATACAAGAAAACACAGAAAGGCAATATAGGGAGCTCAGAAAACAACTCCATGAACACAAAGAATATATGTCCAAGGAAATTGAAACTATAAAAACAAATCAAACAGAGATGAAAAACTCAATTCACGAGCTGAAAAACAAAGTAACAAGCTTAGCTAATAGAACAGGTCAGATAGAAGAGAGGATTAGTGAAATAGAAGACAAGCAACTTGAGGCACAACAGAGAGAAGAAGAAAGAGACTCAAAAATTAAAAAAAATGAGATAGCCCTACAAGAATTATCTGACTCCATCAAAAAGAATAACATAAGAATAATAGGTATATCAGAGGGAGAAGAGAGAGAAAATGGAATGGAGAACATACTTAAACAAATAATAGATGAGAACTTCCCAAGCCTGTGGAAAGAACTAAAGCCTCAAGTTCAAGAAGCAAACAGAACTCCAAGTTTTCTTAACCCCAACAAACCTACTCCAAGGCATATCATAATGAAATTGACACAAACCAACAGCAAAGAAAAAATTCTCAAGGCAGCCAGGGAAAAGAAGAATACAACATATAAAGGAAGGCCCATTAGATTATCATCAGATTTCTCAGCAGAAACTCTACAAGCTAGAAGAGAGTGGACCCCAATATATAAAGTCCTGAAAGAGAGGAACTTTCAGCCACGAATACTATACCCATCAAAGCTATCCTTCAAATACGAAGGAGAAATAAAAACATTCACAGATACAGAAAAGATGAGGGAATTTATCATCAGAAAACCCCCACTCCAGGAATTACTAAAGGGGGTTCTCCAATCAGATACAAAGAACAAAAAAAAACAGAGCCACAAGTAAAAGCTCCAAGAAGAACACAATAAAACCAAATTTAAACTGTGACAACAACAAAAAGAAAGAGGGGGAGAAGACGGAGATTAACAGTAGCAAAGGACGATGGAGTGCAAAAGTACTCACAAAATAGTTCGCTACAATGAACAGGGTAGGGACCCTTTTCATTACTCAAAGGTAACCACCATTGAAAAAACCACCACAGAAGCACATGAGATAAAAAAGATAGCAACAGAGGAAAGATGTATGGAATACAACCAAATAAAAACAAAAGATAGAAAAACGAAAGAGAAGGATCAAACAAGACACAAAACTAACAGAAAGCAAGATATAAAATGGCAATAGGGAACTCACAAGTATCAATAATTACACTAAATGTAAATGGATTAAACTCACCAATAAAAAGGCACAGAGTAGCAGAATGGATTAAAAAAGAAAATCCAACTGTATGCTGCCTACAGGAAACTCATCTAAGTAACAAGGATAAAAACAAATTCAAAGTGAAAGGCTGGAAAACAATACTCCAAGCAAATAACATCCAAAAAAAAGCAGGTGTAGCAATACTCATATCGGATAATGCTGACTACAAGACAGGAAAAGTACTCAGAGACAAAAATGGCCATTTCATAATGGCTAAGGGGACACTGAATCAAGAAGACATAACAATTCTTAATATATATGCACCAAACCAAGGAGCACCAAAATATATAAAACAGCTACTTATTGATCTTAAAACAAAAACTGACAAAAATACAATCATACTTGGAGACCTCAATACACCGCTGACGGCTCTAGATCGGTCATCCAAACAGAGAATCAACAAAGACATAGTGGCCTTAAACAAAACACTAGAGCACCTGGATATGATAGACATCTACAGGACATTTCATCCCAAAGTGACTGAGTATACATTTTTCTCCAGTGTACATGGATCATTCTCAAGAATTGACCATATGTTGGGCCACAAAAACAACATCAGCAAATTCAGAAAAATTGAAGTTGTGCCAAGCATATTTTCTGATCATAAAGCCTTGAAACTAGAATTCAACTGCAAAAAAGAGGAAAAAAATCCCACAAAAATGTGGAAACTAAACAACATACTTTTAAAAAATGAATGGGTCAAAGAAGAAATAAGTGCAGAGATCAAAAGATATATACAGACTAATGAAAATGACAATACGACATATCAGAATCTATGGGATGCAGCAAAAGCAGTGATAAGAGGGAAGTTCATATCGCTTCAGGCATATATGAACAAACAAGAGAGAGCCCAAGTGAACCACTTAACTTCCCACCTTAAGGAACTAGAAAAAGAAGAACAAAGACAACCCAAAACCAGCAGAAGAAAGGAGATAATAAAAATCAGAGCAGAAATAAATGAATTAGAGAACAGAAAAACTATAGAAAAATTTAATAGAACAAGGAGCTGGTTCTTTGAAAAGATCAACAAAATTGACAAACCCTTGGCAAGACTTACCAAGGAAAAAAGAGAAAGAACTCATATAAACAAAATCCAAAATGAAAGAGGAGAAATCACCACGGACACCGTAGATATACAAAGAATTATTGTAGAATACTATGAAAAACTTTATGCCACTAAATTCAACAACCTAGAAGAAATGGATAAATTCCTAGAACAATACAACCTTTCTAGACTGAGTCAAGAAGAAGCAGAAAGCCTAAACAGACCTATCAGTAGAGAAGAAATAGAAAAAACCATTAAAAACCTCCCCAAAAATAAAAGTCCAGGCCCTGACGGCTATACCAGCGAATTTTATCAAACATTCAAAGAAGACTTGGTTCCTATTCTACTCAAAGTCTTCCAAAAAATTGAAGAAGAAGCAATACTTCCAAACACATTTTATGAGGCCAACATAACCCTCATACCAAAACCAGGCAAGGATGGCACAAAAAAAGAAAACTACAGACCAATATCTCTAATGAATACAGACGCTAAAATACTAAACAAAATACTAGCAAATCGAATACAACAACATATTAAAAAAATAATACATCATGATCAAGTGGGATTCATCCCAGAATCTCAAGGATGGTTCAACATACGTAAAACGGTTAACGTAATACACCATATCAACAAAACAAAGAACAAAACCCACATGATCTTATCAATAGACGCAGAAAAGGCTTTCGATAAAATACAACACAATTTTATGTTTAAGACTCTCAACAAAATGGGTATAGAAGGAAAATATCTCAACATGATAAAGGCCATATATGATAAACCATCAGCTAACATCATATTAAATGGCACTAAACTGAAGGCTTTCCCCCTTAAATCAGGAACAAGACAGGGTTGTCCACTCTCTCCACTCTTATTTAATGTGGTACTAGAGGTTCTAGCCAGAGCAATCAGACAAGACAAAGAAATAAAAGGCATCCATATCGGAAAAGAAGAAGTAAAGGTATCACTTTTTGCAGATGATATGATCCTATACATCGAAAACCCCAAAGAATCCACAAAAAGACTACTAGAAACAATAAGCCAATACAGTAAGGTCGCAGGATACAAAATTAACATACAGAAGTCAATAGCCTTTCTATATGCCAACAATGAAACAACTGAGAAGGAACTCAAAAGAATAATCCCCTTCACGATTGCAACAAAAAAAATAAAATACTTAGGAATAAACATAACAAAGAATGTAAAGGACTTATATAATGAAAATTATAAACCATTGTTAAGGGAAATCGAAAAAGATATAATGAGATGGAAGAATATACCTTGTTCTTGGCTAGGAAGAATAAATATAATCAAGATGGCTATATTACCCAAAGCAATATACAAATTTAATGCAATTCCCATCAAAATTCCAATGACATTTTTTAAAGAAATAGAGCAAAAAATCATCAGATTTATATGGAGCTATAAAAAACCCCGAATAGCCAAAGCAATCCTAAAGAAAAAGAATGAAGCTGGGGGCATAACAATACCTGACTTCAAACTCTATTATAGGGCCACGACAATCAAAACAGCATGGTATTGGCAGAAAAATAGACACTCAGACCAATGGAACAGAATAGAAAGTCCAGAAATAAAACCACATATATATAGTCAAATAATTTTTGATAAAGGGGCCAACAACACACAATGGAGAAAAGAAAGCCTCTTCAATAAATGGTGCTGGGAAAACTGGAAAGCCACATGCAAAAGAATGAAACTGGACTACAGTCTCTCCCCCTGTACAAAAATTAACTCAAAATGGATCAAAGACCTAAACATAAGACCTGAAACAATTAAGTACATAGAAGAAGACATAGGTACTCAACTCATGGACCTGGGTTTTAAAGAGCATTTTATGAATTTGACTCCAATGGCAAGAGAAGTGAAGGCAAAAATTAATGAATGGGACTACATCAGACTAAGAAGTTTTTGCTCAGCAAGGGAAACTGATAACAAAATAAACAGAAAGCCAACTAAATGGGAAATGATATTTTCAAACAACAGCTCAGATAAGGGCCTAATATCCAAAATATACAAAGAACTCATAAAACTCAACAACAAACAAACAAACAATCCCATAAAAAAATGGGAAGAGGATATGAATAGACACTTCTCCCAGGAAGAAATACAAATGGCCAACAGATATATGAAAAGATGCTCATCTTCTTTAGCTATTAGAGAAATGCAAATCAAAACGGCAATGAGATACCACCTCACACCTGTTCGATTAGCTGTTATTAGCAAGTCAGGTAATAGCAAATGTTGGAGAGGCTGTGGAGAAAAAGGAACCCTCATCCACTGTTGGTGGGAATGTAAAGTAGTACAACCATTATGGAAGAAAGTATGGTGGTTCCTCAAAAAACTGAAAATAGAACTACCTTATGACCCAGCAATCCCTCTACTGGGTATATATCCCCCAAACTCAGAAACATTGATACGTAAAGACACATGCAGCCCCATGTTTATTGCAGCATTGTTCACAGTGGCCAGGACATGGAAACAACCAAAAAGCCCATCAATAGATGACTGGATAAAGAAGATGTGGCACATATACACTATGGAATACTACTCAGCCATAAGAAATGATGACATCGGAACATTTACAGCAAAATGGTGGGATCTTGATAACATGATACGAAGCGAAATAAGTAAATCAGAAAAAAACAGGAACTGTATTATTCCATACGTAGGTGGGACATAATAGTGAAACTAAGAGACATTGATAAGAGTGTGGTGGTTACGGGGGGGAGGGGGGAATGGGAGAGGGATAGGGGGTGGGAGGGGCACAAAGAAAACAAGATAGAAGGTGACAGAGGACAATCTGACTTTGGGTGGTGGGTATGCAACATAATTGAACGACAAGATAACCTGGACTTGTTATCTTTGAATATATGTATCCTGATTTATTGATGTCACCCCATTAAAAAAATAAAATTATAAAATAAAAAAAAAAATAAAATAAAAATTAAAAAAAAAAAAAAGCAGTGGTACATATACACAATGGAATATCACGCGGCTGTGAAAAAGAAGGAAATCTTACCTTTTGCAATAAAATGGATGGACCTGGAGACTATTATGCTAAGTGAAATAAGCCAGGCAGAGAAAGAATAATGTCATATGACCTCACTCATATGAGGAATTTAATGAACAATGTGAACTGAGGAACGAAATAGAGACAGAGGGGGGATCAAAAGGACCAGAGGGAAAATGGTCAGAAGAAAAGGGGAGGAAAAGGTGGGATCAGAGAAGGGAAAGAGATCTGTGGAAATTATATATATACATAACAGCGTTATAGAGAGTAGGACAGCAAATCCTGAAGGGAAAGGGGGAGGGTGTTGGGGGAGGGGACAAAGGAGGTATCAAGGGGAACATAGGGGCGGGGGGACTGGTATATATTCGGTGGGACACTTGAATCTATGTAAGCACAATAAATTAAAATCAATTAAAAAATTAAAAGTAAATAAATAAATAAAGGAGCACCTCTCCCCCTGAAAAGAGTCGCATAACCAGCGTCAGTCACTTCCTTTGCCAAACCTACATCATGGTCTTGCATTTCATTTGGAATGAGCATTGATTGTCTTTGGACTGAGAGGCATTTGAATATCTTGTTTTAAAGTTGAGAACCTAGGAGCAGAGGAGGGTGAAATACTTTGTTAAAGGTAAGCGGTGAAGGTGGAATTTCAACCTGGATGGTCTGGCTTCAGACCCCACACTCTCCATTCCTCTTCTGAAGAGAACTATATGCACGTGCAGGGTAAGGGCAGAACTGGGGACAAACTCACCAAGATGTTACAGAACAGAAGGGGTAATTTTTTATTTACTTCTATATGTTTTTTGGTGTATTACACATTTTCCTAAATGTGTGTGTGTGTGTGTGTGTGTGTAAAATAAGAAATATATGTTTTAAAAATTAACCTAGGGAAAGGATTCAGGTGAAGTTTGGTGTGATGAAGTTAGAGACAGTGATAATAGATAAGAGAATGTTAACGTAGTCAAGAAATAAGAATACAACAACATCAGTTATAATAAAAGTCACTGAGCACTTGCTGAGAGCCCAAAACCCCATTTATGTCATTTTAACTTGACCCCCCCCCCAACAGTCTACGACAGTTATTCTAAATTTATAGTTGAGGGCAGAGATGTAGGTAAGCAAGCCCTGTCTGATCCCCTGAACAAATTATAAGTGCCTTGAGGCCAAGAACTTGCCATGTTCATAGTTTTTCCTCAGGTCCCAGAACTGAGTTGGCACACGGTGTGTGCTCTGTGCATGTTTGCTAACTAACAAAGTGGTGGAACTTAGAAGTGGAATTGATGACAGTGAGTGCATGGGAGGACCCTCTGATGAAACCAGGCTGTTGGGTGAATGGTAGAACCAGAGATGCTACCACCACATTCAACAACCAAATCCCCACTGACCCTCATACACAAAAAGAAGACTAAATGAAATTTTAAATTACTTGAGTGAGAATATGACTAAACAGGTACAAAAATAGTTTTAAAATGTATGCTCAAAGGTTAAATAGCGGGCCTGAAAGTATTCCGTGTGAGTTCCTCCAAGGTCCATTGATGGAGTGAGGCCAAAGCACAATCTAATAGAAGCTACTCTGGGAGAAAGAAAACAATTCCGTTTTAGGGCACAGCTCTCTGCCACCTGGGATTAATGCAGAGAGACATTTTTGAGAACTCAGGCATGGACAGATGGCACAACTTTCAGTCATTGCTCTGTAAATATTGTTTGTGTTAATCAAGCCTTTCATAAATATTGCAAGGCGGGGAGTTCAAGGTTGCCTGGAGTAATTGGAATGTAGCTATTCACTATGTTGGCTAAATGCAGAGTTTAGCGTTAACGCTTTTAGGTAATTTGACAAGCTTGACAAGGACACCTGTCTCTATTGTAACAATCAATCACCACTACAGTAATGTTGTGTAACAAATCATCCTACAACCCATTGGCCTAAAGGAATTTATTCTTAAAATATACAAGGTTGATGGTCTCAACTGTGTTTAGCCTTGAGCAGCAGCTAAGGTCTAGTTCTTCTCCACATCTCCCTTCCTTATTGGATCAGTGGACTAGCTGGGACATCTTGTCATAGTATTGGCAGGAATGTTAGAGGGTAAGGTTTACTGCACAAGGGCATTACACACTATTGCTTCCATCATGTCCACTAATTTTTCATTGGCCAAACCATGTCATGTAGCCAAACCCAATGCCAATGGAGTGGGAAAGTATATGCTCTTCACCATGAGGATGTCAACAATATTAATACTATACAATAATCCAAACCATTACATTATCCTTAAAAATAATTTGGAAGAGAAATAAAAATATGTGTACACACAAAGACTTGTACATGAACGCTCATAGAAACTTTATTCATCATAGCCCCCAAACAGAAGCAATTCAGTTATCCACCAACAAGCAAATGGATAATCAAATTGTGGTATATTCAAACAATGAAATACTACTTATCACTAAATGGAAAAAACTATTGATGCACGCAACAAAATGGATAAATCTCAAAAGCATTTATTGAGCAAAAGGAGCTGAACAATAAAAAATACATATTCTATAATTATGTTTTCATCAACTTCAAGAATGGGCCAAAATGATTCCAAAGTAATAGAAACCATACCTGTAATTGCCTTTGACTAGAAGGGAAGTGAGGAAAGTCTTTGGGGTACGGAAAATGTTCTATATTTTGACTGGAATGCTCTTTGCACAGGTGTATACATATGTTGATACTCATTGAATTATTCACTTAAAGTTATGTATTTTACTGTATGTAAATTCACCTCACTTAAAACAAAACCTGGCACTTTGGGGCTTGGTGTGGCTTATACAGAAGATTGGACTACCAAGGCCACATTTTTAAAGCCATCAAGCCTGTTTAACCCAGTGCCAGTATCAGTCACAAACTCCTTGCAAACAATGGTTGGTTGAACTTCAGCATGCTATACTCTTCTTTTTTTCCCCCTTCCTCCTCCTGTTCTTCTTCTTCTTCTTCCTCCTCCTCCTCCTCCTCCTCCTCTTCTTCTTCTTCTCCTTCTCCTTCTCCTTCTTTTTCTTTTTTTTTTTTTTTGAGAGAGAGAAAGAGACAGGAAGGGAGAAAGTAAGGGAGAGAGATGAGAAGTATCAACTTGTAGTTGCTTCACTTTAGTTGTTCATTGATTGCTTCTCATATGTACCTTGAATGGGGGGGGCTCAAGCCAAGCCAGTGACACCTTCCTCAAACCAGTGACCTTAAAATCATGTTGATGACCTTGTGCTCAAGCCAGTGATGCTGTATTCAAGTTGGCAAGCTTGTGCTCAAGCCAATGTGCTCATGATCAAACTGGTGACCTTGGTGTTTCAAACCAGGGACGTCAGGGTCCAAGGTCAGTGCTCTGTCCAGTTCGCCACCACCAGTCAGGCAATAGACCATGCTTTTGAAGGTGAAATGCTGTTCGTGAGACTCTGAGCTCACGAGGGAATGGTCCAGCTCGGCAGCAGCCGACACAAAAGTAGTCTGAGAGGATGTGATGTTGGGCACTGAAGGTGTCTGCCCCAGTCACAGCATTGCTTGGTTTTCAGCAAGGAGCTGGCAAGTAAACTTGGGGAATCTGCTAAGCCCAGATGACAATGCTGGTTTTAGAATAATTAATCTGTAGCTTTTGCTTTCAGAACTAATTATACAGTAGGATTCATTTCCTATTATGGTCACTATGGCTACATAATCTTAACATGTAATATAACAGAATACTTATCATTCTGCTGTTTATTAGATGACAAGTAAGCAAGAATCTAGCTCATCCATGGCATACAGTCATTCAATGTATAAACTTAATAGAGAGTGGACAGTGAGGAAGGGTCAGGGAAGGGAAGAGGGAAGAGAGAAAATACATCTATATCTGCCCTCTACAAACCAGCTGTGTAAAGACAGTGAGGTGGCTGGTGTTAGTGCCATGCAGATGCCCCAGTGCTGTGAGTGTTGACTTCTCACAGCACACAGATTTCTTCTCCTCCAGAGCACTGTCTTCAACAAATAGTATATGAAGTTGATCCTCTTGCCTAAAGATGAAACCAGCCCAGTAGTACAAGTCATGCTCTGGATCTGTGGGAGCTGGCTGGAGCTAGTCTTCACCTGAGACTATGTCCCAGCTTGGCTCCTTTTCTTGGCCCCTCTTGGACTCTCTTTCTTTCTTGAGAGCCCACCCTCAGTGTGTGACAAGATTCCTTATCTCAGTTCTGCTTCTAGGGACCTCGACCCAAGGAAGATGTTGTTATTGATTGAATTGTGTCATCTCCCTCCCCACCCAAAAGAAGATATGTGGCCATCCTAACCCCTGTACCTGTTAATGTGACCTTGCTTGAAAATATGGCCCTTGTATTTATAATCAGGTTAAGATAAGGTCATTAGGGTGGACCCTAATCCAATGTGACTCTTGTCCTTATAAGAAGAAGAAAAAGCCAAGTGAAAACAGAAACACATGGGGAGAAGACAGACATCCATGCGATGAAAGAGGCAGGATTGGAGTGATGCAGCCATCAGCCAAGGAGCACCAGGGATCCCCAGGGGAGGTGGCAAAGACGGATTCTCCTCACAGGGAGAATGGCCCTGCTACTTCGATCTTGGTCTTTGAGGCTCCAGAACTGTGAGAGAATACAGTCCTGTTGTTTTAAGCCACCCAGTTTGTGGTGCTCTGCTACAGCTGCCCTCAGAAACACCAGCCTGGACACCTGGGGTAGTTTTAAGGCTCTGCTTCAGTGTGAGTGCCACTGAGAAGGGCAGGGTCCCGAGCATAAGCACCCCCCTCAAACGCTGTCTCCCATCAGTGGCCAGTGAAAGCGGAGCAGGGTCCGAAGACTAGAGAGGAGCATCTCTTTGACTAGGTAGGAAGTCGATGAGTTTGGGATGCTCTGAGTCCCCCAAATCCATCCATATACTGTAGCTTTCTTCCATCAGTCTGAGCACTGTGCTTTCCTGATCCATGGATATAAGATGGTTTCTTCTGCCTACTTACCCATCCACTTGCCACCTCCCTTTCCACCTGTTTTATAAACAAACCCTTCTGTGAAAAGATAGTTTTGTTTCAGTGGTGGGACAACACAGAGCAACCAACGTTCAGTCCTCAGTTGTGCTTTATCCCGATTATCCTCCCCTCATTAAATAATGTAAGGAACCTGAACGGCGCTCACAATCGCAGACTCTCTGAGATCTAAACAGCTCTAGTAGTAGAAATCAGTTTGATTTCTGCTAAACCTTTACTTCAGGTAAGCCCATGATTTGATTCTTAAGAAGAAAAGAAGACACTATAGTTTGTTTTTCCACACCATAAATCTGCACTTTCCACCTACTCAAACCAGTTCTACCAGTGTCAGTGAACTGAATAGTCAGTGAGAATGGAGTATAGGTGACACTAGTTGGAACAAAGGTCAAATAATTCTAAGCCTGTTTTTAAACTCCTTTTCTCCCTCATAACAGACAAATCAACACACCTTGACCTTCCATTGTTGTTCAGTTCTCAAGAGACTGAGTCTGTGTCTGGAAGCCCTGAGTGATGAGCCAGAAGATAACAAAAATGTAGGTAGAAAGGGAAAGAAATACCTTTGTATAAGACATAAATGACAGAGTACATGGGGTTTATGAAAGGCAATCAAATGGCAAGCAGATTCTGGTGGGAGTGTTAGCTGATACATACCTTTGAAAGTGGCAATATCTACTATAACTGAAAATACACATACTCTATAACACAAAGTCTACTCCTTGGTGTATACTCACGAAAAAATGAAGACCTTTGTTCATCAAAAGACACGTGCAAAAAGATTCAGAACAGCTTTATTCTTAATAACCTGAAACTTAACTCAACTTGTCCATTAACAAGAGAGTGCATAAACAAATGAGGGCATATCCATATAATGGCGTATGACACAGCAATGCAAATAAGGAGACTATTGCTATAGCAGCAATGTAGACGAATCTCACAAGCATAATGTGGAGCAAAACTAGCTGGGTACAGAAGGGTAAATGATCTGTGCATTTGTATAAGATTTCAACACAGATGAAACTAAAGCTCTATGGGAGGAGAGGTCGGGATAACAATTTTTCTTGGTGAAGAGATGGTTTTGTTGGGCTGTGGACAAGGAAGTTTGCAGGGTCTGAGTACTGATACATGCTGTGTTTACTTTGTTTACTTTTCTCCATCTGTTAAATCAGTTAAATGTTTAGAAAGAAAAATAGCTAGTGGAATTTTTATATCCTAATTTTTTAAACACACCCACACCCACATTACCTCCATAATTCATCTTTTATATGATTGCAAAACATGCTGGAAATGATAAAAATAAAGCATACAAGTTAATATCTTCTATCTTGAAATATTTTACAAAAGAATTATAAATATAAATTGAGAAACATACCTGTTTTCAAAATTCAACTGTTGCGGCCCTGGCCGGTTGGCTCAGCGGTAGAGCGTCGGCCTGGCGTGCAGGGGACCCAGGTTCAATTCCCGGCCAGGGCACATAGGAGAGGCGCCCATTTGCTTCTCCACCCCCACCCCCTCCTTCCTCTCTGTCTCTCTCTTCCCCTCCTGCAACCAAGGCTCCATTGGAGCAAGGATGGCCCGGGCGCTGGGGATGGCTCCTTGGCCTCTGCCCCAGGCGCTAGAGTGGCTCTGGTCGCAGCAGAGCGATGCCCCGGAGGGGCAGAGCATCGCCCCCTGGTGGGCAGAGCATCGCCCCCTGGTGGGCGTGCCGGGTGGATCCCGGTAGGGCGTATGCGGGAGTCTGTCTGACTGTCTCTCCCCATTTCCAGCTTCAAAAAAAAAAAAAAAAAAATTCAACTGTTGCATTACACTTCGGTTTACTACCAAGTCTCAGAATAATCAAGTGGATTTTTTTTTTACCCCGGTATATGTTTTAAACCTTTGTCTCCACTAAAAAGTCACCTCCGAAACAGAAACAGCAGGAAAACCCCCAGCTTTATACTTAGAAGCTGAACCAGGGAGGAACCTCAGATTGGCTTTCTTAAGAGTTTGACTGACATTATCCTGGAGGTTTCCAAAGCAATGTCATCTACCTTAAATGAAAAGCAGTTTTTATAGTCACTCTTTTAACAAGGATTTTGATGGTAAAATAGACAATTTCTGAAAACTCAAATCAAACAAATTTTTTATTTCTCAAGACAAACACGCATGCCAGCCTTTTCTTTCCTCACCACAATCGCAACAGCTACCAGCTTTAGACCATACTGAGTATACAGGAAAGGGTGCCAAACATTTGACCCGCAGAGAAGTTTGAGAGGAAACCACTAGTTCTGAAGCATTTTCTCTGCTCTAGCTGTGACTATCTGACACTCAGAAGGCAGAATGCTCTGTGAAATGGAAATACGTCTAAATAAAATATTCAAACTATGATTCTTTGCATTAAAAAAAAAATAGTATGTATTTTACAAAAATGAAATGTTTTTGGTTTCTAACTATGAAAATCTAGGGAGGCTGGAAAGACAAGGTTCTAAAAACCTGGTAGGAAAAATGAGATAAATCTCCAGAAAGAAAATGTAAAAAATATAAGTAAAACAAAGGGGACTTGTGGGGAATAGTGAGGAGGGCCTCATCTCAAGCTGATTAGGGCAAATCTTCGTAAAGAAGCTGACATGTTTAGTCCAAAGAGTGTATCTCCTCTTGGTGTTCCTTGGTGTTGTAACGGACAAAGCTCTTCCCCCCGGGGCTGACCTTATTTGAGCCTCTAAACCACCAGCGTGGTTCGTTCATTCTTCTTCTCCTTACTTTTGACCGATTAGGAAACGCCCAGATGGTGTTAATTCAGGTGAGCTGGTGGAGGCTGAATGTGGAGTGACGCTTTAGGGCTGTGACCAGAGGGGCTTTCCTTCTGCGCTCCTTCCAGCATCTTAGCCGCTCCAGTTTTCCATGCATGGGCCCAGGTCCGTTCCCACTGAGGACCTGGGTTTGCTTCATAAATGGTGTTTTGACAATCAGTTCTGAGACTTTTACAAGACATTTCTTTGATCTTGTAAAAAAACCCAAAAAACAACAAACGTTTTTCCTCTTTATTGAGTAAAATGTATATATAGAAAAGGACAAATAGCCCTTGCTTGACTGGGTGAATTTGTACAGAATGAGCACTTCGTGTGACTAACATCCAGTCAAGTAATAAAACATGACCACCCGAGTGCCCCCTTGTGCCCTCCCAGTCGCAAACCCCCACCAAGGGTGACCACTGTCCCAGCTGCTAACCCACGGCAGGCTTGCCGGTTTTGAACTTTGAGCGGAAACATGTGGTATGTTATCCTCGGTGTCAGCCAACTTGCTGTCAGCAGCTTATCCATGAAGGTCACCCACGTGGCCGGGAACAGCAGTCCTTTGCTCTCATTGCCACCACCTGTCCCTCTCCTGTTGACGGGAGTGTGGTGACTTCCACTTTGGAGCCATTACAGAGTAGAGTTGTTACTATGACCAGTCTTAGGCATGTCTGCTGGTGAACAGCCACCACACTTCTGGAAGGAGCACCCTACATGTTCAAGTTTTGCCTGGGGCACAATCAAGGCTCCTGGCTCAAGTGTGTGTAGTGGTCAGACTGTAATTTCTAAGCCCAGCTGGTTCAGTCTGAGTCAGGGATGTGCCGTCTGCTAGGCGTTTTACTCAACCATCCCACGCCTCAGTTTTTATATCTGTAATGGAGAATAATAGCAATAGCTGGCTCGACACTTTTAGGAGGTATTGGAGGAGTCAATGCCAGAGAAGGCTTGCTTGACACATGTGAGCATTAGCTGAGAATTCCTTGATATTACCATTATGCCGGCAGCTTGAACTGACTCACCTGTGTGGGACTGTCGTGGGTAGAAAGTGGTGTGCAGTAAGAGGATTGGAAAGGCCCGTGGTAGCACACTGCCTCTCAGAGCTCTGCCTGGCATAGTGAGCGCCTGCCTACATGGGCGCCAGCCTGTGGAAGACATCCAAGCTCCAATCTCACGGCTTGTCTGGTATCGCATCTGGGACCTAGCTGCCTCCCACCTCCCCACCGGCTCTCCCACCCCTTCTCCACCTGCTGCCACTGCTTTGTACCCTTTTAATGTTCTCCTAATTCCTTACCCACTGGGGATGCTTCTGCCCTGCATAGAATACAGATGCTTTCCAGCACAACGCCATTAGCAGGAACAAACTGTAATAACTGACAGCTTAAAGCGGCCCAGTGCCTGAATCAGGGACCACTCACAGAAAACAAGGCAGCAGTCTCATAAAACATAGTTTCATGTGAATAATACCAGTCTACATGGGATTAATTAACTACATCCATCGTAAGTGAAAGGGTGCATGTTGGTGGATTTGCTCGTCCGCCTTTCCCATCACAGTCTGGAAGGTTTAGCTTCTACTGCTTTTGTCTGCATGGGATTAAGAAGGAGGGGGTTAGACGAGGTTATGAAAAGAAAGAAGAGCATGCCTAGTGACCTAACTCCCTTCTGTATCTTTATCGTGTACTGGGATGTACAAATCCCCATATGGGAAAACAATGCAAATGAGGTTACTGGATAATAAAACATTTGAGACAAAAAGAAACATGAGTTTGTTATACAATATCACTGCAACTCATAATGCTCAGACTTTAAAAAAATGACATTCTATTATGGAGTTTTATTTCCTGTCCCGATGGGCAGCCAACCATGCATAGCAATTCAGAATTCAAATACTGTATAAGGGTATACAGTAACCACAGTTCTCTGAGGATTTGAGCAAGTGTCGGAAAACCAAGCCCCAAGTCAAATTTATTAGTTGGTGCTGATATCTAACACTTTTACGTAGATGCTGATAAGGCCATCTGGGAATCCTTTTCGCTGTTAAGTGATTTAGAGGTCCCTACAGAAAACACCTCGCTTGCCACATTTCACAAAACAACATACCCCTCCTCCGGCAACAACAAACCATGCAGCTCTGGTTTTTTTACTCCTTGCAATGGACATATTTTTTTTAAGCTTATTTTTATAAAAACTAAGACCCACAGATAGCAGGATTTCTTATGAAATCTGTCAAAGCCAGGATGAGAGATGTGAATACAATTTTAAGTTTTCAGTACAGGGCTAAAAAAAATTGTTCTCTTTCAGACTTAACTCTTCTCCCCAGCTCATACTTCCAGTTTGATCCCAGAGTCCCACCAGAAAAGAAACCGTTACTAAGGGATGAATGTTTCTGGGCTCCATCAAGACTAAGTTAGCTCTTGAAGACAGCAGAAAGTGAGGCTGGAAGAGGCCTGGGGGTCGGTGGCCAGTGCTCTAGTCTGGACTGGCCCCTGGCAGGCTCAATGGACT
Source organism: Saccopteryx bilineata (assembly GCF_036850765.1). Taxonomy (NCBI): domain Eukaryota; kingdom Metazoa; phylum Chordata; class Mammalia; order Chiroptera; family Emballonuridae; genus Saccopteryx; species Saccopteryx bilineata. Next base: position 167,643,820 of record NC_089495.1, read on the forward strand.
TGGACAAGGAGCTAATGAGTTCAGGGCTGCATCTTCAACATGCAGTTCACACATGGGCCAGCTGAGCTGAAACACGTCTTTACAGTGTCAAATAGAATTTTGAACCTGAGGCCACAGCCCTGCCCCCACGCTATTTCTTGTCTCCCTTCAGCGCCATACCACCCTCTCCTGCTTCCTTCAGAGAAACAGACACCGTCACCACTCTGCCATTGTCCCCACCCACTTACTGACAAACTGTTCCTCGGCCACCCCAGTAAGGTCAAGTAAATGACAAAATGTGGGGAGTTCCTCCTGCTGTAGTTAGCTCACGTATTTGTGCAGCTTGGAAGTGATCTCAGAATTTAGAAATAATTTTCAGAAGTTGGTTCAACAACCTTGATTGGTAATAGGGGCAGAGAGAGTTTTGGAACGTAAAGCCGAGATCTCTACTTCCAGGAAACGCGCAGGCTGGTCTAGGAGGGGTGGGGAGTGGGTGACTCCATACCTGGTGGAGTGCTCTGACAGAAGCCCCCAAGAGGACTTCTGATGCTGCCTTGGAACCCAGAGGCGGTCTCTTTGTCCAAAGGACCAATAGGAACCAATCAGGTGTCAAATGTGAGGAACTCTAGCCAGACCTGAGTAAAAGTAGAGATTTTCAGGGAGCTGTGAGAGATCAGGCACTTCTAAAATGTCAGTTAAAAGAGAAGCTGTTAGTCAGAGGGGTCTTTTAAGATGCTGGGTGATTGTATCTTAATTTTCTGCACTTAACAGAGCATGGGATGGTTTGAGAGTTCTAAAGAGCAAAGGAGGTACAAGGTCACATTTTCATTTCCATTATGCTGCTCTGCTCTGTTGAATAGGTAAAAGGCAGATTTGTGAGGGGTACAAAGGAAAAAGACCAGGTCAGAAGCTGTGGCAAAACAGAGGATGACCCTGACATCTGAACTTGAATTGTGACAGCAAGATTTGTGTAATAAAACCACAGTGGCGCCATAACAAACAAACCCCCAAATTTCAGTGGGCTTAGCACCATAAAAAGTTATTTCTTAGTCACATCACAGTCCCATGGAGGATGCTCTCTGAGTTGGAGGGCTTTTCTCCATGTGGGGCTACAGCAGCCCAGACTCTTCCCTTCTTGTGGCTCCACAGTCTGGAGGCTCCAGAAACCTCTGCACAGAAGGGAGCAGAGAAGACAGAAGAGGCTCGCCCACTTCTTGGAGCTCTTGGCCTGGAAGAGGCACACGCCACCACCATTTCCCCGAGTGAGAGCCGGTCATGTGGCCATTCAGGTGCAAGGATGGCTTGAACGTGTAGCTTTAATGGGGCAGCTGCTTCCTAGCAGTTTGCGATGATCGTTAGATGTACCTGCAACAGGTGAGAGGAAGGAGTGATGGCAACAAACACTGAGGACTTGCTGGGATTTGGGGAGCATCCTATTTGGCTAAAAGTAGCAGGTAAATGGGGGAGGGTGTGACGTCTTTTTCTCTACTCAGACAGTGGTAATACCAATTGAGAGTTGAAATATAAAAGGAGGAAGTGTGTTTCCTGGGGGAGGAGGATGCATTTTGCTAGCTCTATATATTATGCCAGGTTTGCAGGAAATGGACCTTGAGATGAGAAGGACTTATTTACTCTTGGGAACAAGTAAGGAATGAAGAAGCAGGACAACCTAGGGGGTGACCTGAGCAGGCAGAAAATTTCAGGCCAGGTCTCAGCCTCGGCCTACTCCTTCAGGGGCACTCGGCATGTCCGCTCCCTGGGTGTGGGAGCAAATCCTAGCAGCTCGGTGGGTGCAGGCAGGTGGAAGGGAGCCAGACAGGAGCTGGGGAAGCACAGACATAATGAAAAGCATCTGCGGGCATTTGGGCGGAGCATCCAATGGTGTCCTCTACCAAGTCCAGGTGGGACAACCCAGTAGGAAGTGTGAGCAGATGATGAAATATTTGAGTCGGGGGCCTGATTGTTCAGGACTGGGGATGCAGACCCAGGACTGCACACAGGTGGGGTTAAAAGCATGACAGCAGGTGAGAACTTCATGAGCTAGACTGTGCAAGATAAAGAGGCAAGAGGGCTCAAAATCTTGGAATCACCAACATTTAAGGAATGAGAGAAAAGAGGCACAATAAAGAAGGTTGAGAATGAATGACCAAGAATATAGGGGGTCACCTGTCTCAGGGGAGCTTTAGAAAGATAAGGACCAAAATTAAGTCTAACATTAGGAGCCCATTTCTTATTTTGGCAAGAGCAGATTCTGTTTTTCTCTGCCAAACACCTTCTGTTTGTTTATTTGTTTATTTATTTAGTGAGAGAGAGAGACACACACACACAAACAGGGACAGACAGAAAGAGAGAGAGAGATGAAAAACGTCAACTCATAGTTGCAGCACCTTAGTTGTTCATTGATTGCTTCTCATATGTGCCTTGACTGGGGGGGGGGGGCTCCTGCTGAGCCAGTGATCCCTTGCTCAAACCAGTGACCTTGGGGTTTTGAACCTGGGTCTTCAGCATCCCAGGCTGACACTCTATCCACTGTGCCACCGCCTGGTCAGGCTGTTTCTTTCTTTACTTAGAAAAATATCTTTAGCCTGACTGGTGGAGGCTCAGTGGATTGAGTGTCAGACAGGATGCTGAGGGTCCCAGTTGAAAATCCTGAGGTTTGCTGGCTAGAGCAGGGGTCCCCAAACTATGGCCCGTGGGCCGCATGCGGCCCCCTGAGGCCATTTATCTGACCCCCACCACACTTCCGGAAGGGGCACCTCTTTCACTGGTGGTCAGTGAGAGGAGCACTGTATGTGGTGGCGCCACAAAGCATAGCGTCGCTCACGTACAGTACTACTTCTGGTGACATGGGACACACACGTCACGGCTCCGGAAGCATGCCATATCACTTGTTACGGCTATCAGTTACAAATATGGAACCGGACATTGACCATCTCATTAGCCAAAAGCAGGCCCATAGTTCCCATTGAAATACTGGTCAATTTGTTGATTTAAATTTACTTGTTCTTTATTTTAAATATTGTATTTGTTCCCGTTTTGTTTTTTTGCTTTAAAATAAGATATGTGCAGTGTGCATAGGGATTTGTTCATAGTTTTCTTTTATAGTCTGGCCCTCCAACGGTCTGAGGGACAGTGAACGGGCCCCCTGTGTAAAAAGTTTGGGGACCCCTGGGCTAGAGCATGAGCCTGCCAGCTTGAATATGGAATCATCGACATTATCCCTAGGTCACTGGCTTGAGCCCAAAGGTTGCTGGCTTGCCAAAAGTCGCTAGCTTGAGTCCAAGATCGCTAGCTTGAGCAAAGGGTCACTGGCTCAGCTGGATTCCCCTGGTCAAAACACGTATAAGAAGCAATCAATGAACAACTGAAGTAAAGTTGATACAAGGTGATGCTTCTCATCTCTTTCTTCGCCCTCCCCCTCCCTCCCTTCCTGTCTCTCCACATATAAAAAAATCCTTTTATGACTTTGTATTTTATTTGGCAATGAGCATTGTAGTTTTGTATCAAAATACTGCAAGGAAAGAGTTAAATGACTATTTTGGCTTATTATTAATACCCAAAGGAAGTCACTTTTTACTCTAAAAGATATTTTATCATCCTGAAAGATAGAGGCTCCTCATATCAATTAGGGGAAAGCTTACCATTAGCTAACTAATTAATCCTGTTCTCTTACATCTGTTTTTTAATTACACTCACCACCAAGATATTTTCACCCAAGTGGCCAGTGATGCTGTGGATTTATTTTAAATTTAGTTTGACAATAACAAACACCTAATTAATGTTTATAAATATAATAAAATCCCTCCTGACGAGTTGTGGGTATTGCATACACTAGCAACCGGTCTATTAAAGCATTAATTGCAGTTGGATTTGTTTTGGGATTCATGCATAATCCATTTAGTACATAGCAGGACTAACTAATTTTGATGGGATTATGAATGAAATCCTCCACAAAGTCATTTGTTTAATTCACACTGTAGTCAAGGAAGGGGAAAGTTTGCTTTCAGAAAATTCTGTGGTTCTTTCGTGTTCTTCAGTGTAGTACTTCATTCATTTATTCCTTCATTCATCACTTAGTATTTATCAAGCATCTATGGAATATATAGCTCCGTGAAGATACCCCAAGTGTGTTCATGGGGTATGCTGATGAAAACTGCAGAATTCAATCAGCAGAACTCTTCCACTTCTGGCTAGAGTATCGATTGATACCCCCATTCTGGAAAGCCAAAAACATTTTCTAAAGCTGAATATGTCTCTAATTTTTTTATAACAATCCTAATGCTAGGTATATCTGCAACAGAAATATGTCCACATGTTCACTAACAAGAAAGATATTAGAGTATTCCTTGCAACACTATTTGTAATAGCTCGAAACTAGAAACCACCTGAATACTCACTATCAGCAGAATGGGTAGATAAATCATGGGATATTCACATAATAGACTACTATACAGCAACGAGAATGAGCAATCTACAAAGCTCAAAACCAAGCAAAAGCGATCTATGGGGCTAGAAGTGAGGATCATAGCTATCTTTGGAGGTGGGTAGTAAATGGAAGCTTTTGGGATTCTGGTAATATTGTCTCTGGGTTCTGGTTGTATAAATATGTTCTGTTTGTAAAACTGTATTTGCTATGTTTGACGCACTTTTTATGTATGTTATATTTTAATAAAATTTTCAAAACAAACAAAAACTAAATCTGTTAGCCAGGCACTTGTCTTTGTTTTTTGTGTTTTCTGCCCATTCTAACACATGTAGCTATATGATCACCTAAGTCTGATCACTCATTCATTCATTCCACAGGCGCCTATGGAATATCAAATTAATCTGTGATGCTGGTGGAGTGAGTATCTGTGAGGACATAAAAACACATCAAGCATGGTCTCTGTCCCCAGCATTTTTACAAAGCCTTGGTGGAAAGAATCGCGTAAAGTAACTGTAACAGCACAGTGTGGTGACTGCTGAAGTCACGGAGGAAGGGCATTTAGTTCAAGCTGGCTGAGAGGAGGTGAGTGCTGAGGAAGAGCAGAGGTGTTTGCTGCACTGTGCTCTTCAGCACCCCTCACTCTATACAGCAGCCCTGAGTTTTATTTGATGACCAATCCATTGTCCATTGGTTCAAGTGAGGCCAAGCTCCTGCCCCTAGGGCTGGAGCATATGAGCCAGGCCAAAGGCAACAGTGTATCTTTTTCTCCAGCTCCATTGATTGGTTCAGTGATAAGCATGTAACCTCAGCTGGTCTAATGCTAGTAATTGCAGGATTGTTTAAGGCAGGGGTCCCCAAACTTTTTACACAGGGGGCCAGTTCACTGTCCCTCAGACCATTGGAGGGCCGGACTATAAAAAACAACAACTATGAACAAATCCCTATGCACACTGCACATATCTTATTTTAAAGTAAAAAACAAAATGGGAACAAATACAATATTTAAAAGAACAAGTAAATTTAAATCAACAAACTGACCAGTATTTCAATGGGAACTATGCTCCTCTCACTGACCACCAATGAAAGAGGTGCCCCTTCCAGAAGTGCGGCGGGGGCTGGATAAATGGCCTCAGGGGGCCGCATGTGGCCCGCGGGCAGTAGTTTGGGGACCCCTGGTTTAAGGGTTACTGGAAAAAAATCTCTTTCCTCTTTCTTAAAACTGAGAAGATGGTGTATTAGAGCAGCGGCAGCCATCCTGTCACTATTTGGAGACTGAAGATGCAGTCACTACATGGAGGCAAACGGCTGAATCCAGAGACCAAGAGAAACTATATTCTGGTGATGTCAATTGAGCCTTGGTCAAGCTGAGCCTGAAGTCCTCTATCACAGGACTTTGCAGTTAAATCAGTCAATAATTTCTCTTCTGTTCAAGCTCATTTGAATCGAATTTTTAAAAGATGTGTAACTAAAACTGAAAATTTCTAATAAGAGGTAATGTTTCAAACTGATCTTTGATGGTAAAGTAGGAGTCAAAATGATGAAAATGGGAGGAGCCAGAATAAAGCCAGGAAGCTGGGATGCTGGACCCAGCAGACAAAGAACCCAAGAAGTCTGATACGGCTGTGGGTTTGAGTAGGAGAAATGAGTTAGGAATTGCTCACAGGGCTGGATCGCATTGTCTGTGGCATACAATGCCCAAACCCTGCTGCGGGCTCTCATAGGTCCTGTACTCGTGACAACTTTCTCACAAGCATCTACCTCTCTGGCAGGAGGGGCTGGCTGTGAGACAACTCTGAGGCTGTTCGTCACCATCTTCCGGCGGCCCCACCCAGGAACCTGCTCATCAGTGCACCCAGCATTGATTTCCTGTGTCATCTACTGCTGTGCAATGACCCTCCTGCCCCCAGACACCAAGGCGTGTAACAATTATGTATTACTTCTCTTGATCCTGTGGGTCAAGAGTCTGAGCAGGATGCAGCCGGGCAGTTTTGCTGTGTTCAGCTGGCCACAGCACTGAGCTGGGAGGTCCAGTCTGGGTCCCTGCATGCCTGGCACCTTGGCGCTGCTCCACAGGGCCTCCCTACCCTGTGGTTCTGACCCGGCTGCCTTACAGCTGGTGGCAAGATTCCCCAGCAGAGAGGAAGCAGAGCAAGAGCCTCTGCCACAGCTGGTGACCGGGGCAGTTACAGAGCCTGCCCAGGACCAGGTGGAGCTGGGCGGGCAGGGACCAGACTCCACCAGTGACAGGAGTGGTGTGCCGACCCAGGGAGGAAAGGAGGGTGGGGATGTCTTTGCAGATGACAGAAAGGCCTGACTCCCTTCTTGGCACTGCCTGGGGCTGCCTCTGAAATACACTGAAAGCTTTTTATTTTGTGACAGAGACAGAGAGAGAGAGACAGAGAGAGGGACAGATAGGGACAGACAGACAGGAAGGGAGAGAGATGAGAAGCATCAATTCTTCGTTGTGGCTCCTTAGATTTCATTGATTGCTTTCTCAAATGTGCCTTGATGGGGGGGTGGGGGGACTACAGCAGAGCGAGTGACCCCTTGCTCAAGCCAGCAACATTGGGCTCAAGCCAGTGACCATGGGGTCATGTCTATGATCCCACACTCAAGCCAGCAACCCCATGCTCAAGCTGGTAAGCCCATGCTCAAGCCAGATGAGCCTGTGCTCAAGCCAGTATCTTCGGGTTTCAAACCTGGATCCTCCACGGCCTAGTCCGATGCTCTATCCACTGTGCCACCACCTGGTCAGGCAAGGCCTCTCATTATTTCTTTTTTTTTTTTTTTTTAATAATTTTATTTTTTTAATGGGGTGACATCAATAAATCAGGATACATATATTCAAAGATAACAAGTCCAGGGTATCTTGTCGTTCAATTATGTTGCATACCCATCACCCAAAGTCAGATTGTCCTCTGTCACCTTCTATCTTCTTTTCTTTGTGCCCCTCCCCCTCCCCCTTTCCCTCTCCCATTCCCCCCAACCCCCCGTAACCACCACACTCTTATCAGTGTCTCTTAGTTTCACTTTTATGTCCCACCTATGTATGGAATAATGCAGTTCCTGGTTTTTTCTGATTTACTTATTTCGCTTCGTATCATGTTATCAAGATCCCACCATTTTGCTGTAAATGTTCCGATGTCATCATTTCTTATGGCTGAGTAGTATTCCATAGTGTATATGTGCCACATCTTCTTTATCCAGTCATCTATTGACGGGCTTTTTGGTTGTTTCCATGTCCTGGCCACTGTGAACAATGCTGCAATAAACATGGGGCTGCATGTGTCTTTACGTATCAATGTTTCTGAGTTTTGGGGGTATATACCCAGTAGAGGTATTGCTGGGTCATAAGGTAGTTCTATTTTCAGTTTTTTGAGGAACCATCATACTTTCTTCCATAATGGTTGTACTACTTTACATTCCCACCAACAGTGTATGAGGGTTCCTTTTTCTCCACAGCCTCTCCAACATTTGCTATTACCTGTCTTGCTAATAATAGCTAATCGAACAGGTGTGAGGTGGTATCTCATTGCCGTTTTGATTTGCATTTCTCTAATAGCTAAAGAAGATGAGCATGTTTTCATATATCTGTTGGCCATTTGTATTTCTTCCTGGGAGAAGTGTCTGTTCATATCCTCTTCCCATTTTTTTATGGGATTGTTTGTTTGTTTGTTGTTGAGTTTTATGAGTTCTTTGTATATTTTGGATATTAGGCCCTTATCTGAGCTGTTGTTTGAAAAAATCATTTCCCATTTAGTTGGCTTTCTGTTTATTTTGTTATCAGTTTCTCATCCTGAGCAAAAACTTCTTAGTCTCATGTAGTCCCATTCATTAATTTTTTCCTTCACTTCTCTTGCCTGTGGAGTCAAATTCATAAAATGCTCTTTAAAACCCAGGTCCATGAGTTGAGTACCTATGTCTTCTTCTATGTACTTAATTGTTTCAAGTCTTATGTTTAGATCTTTGATCCATTTTGAGTTAATTTTTGTACAGGGGGAGAGATTGTAGTCCAGTTTCATTCTTTTGCATGTGGCTTTCCAGTTTTCCCAGCACCATTTATTGAAGAGGCTTTCTTTTCTCCATTGTGTGTTGTTGGCCCCTTTATCAAAAATTATTTGACTATATATATGTGGTTTTATTTCTGGACTTTCTATTCTGTTCCATTGGTCTGAGTGTCTATTTTTCTGCCAATACCATGCTGTTTTGATTGTCGTGGCCCTATAATAGAGTTTGAAGTCAGGTATTGTAATGCCCCCAGCTTCATTCTTTTTCTTTAGGATTGCTTTGGCTATTCGGGGTTTTTTATAGTTCCATATAAATCTGATGAATTTTTGCTCTATTTCTTTAAAAAACGTCATTGGAAGTTTGATGGGAATTGCATTAAATTTGTATATTGCTTTGAGTAATATAGCCATCTTGATTATATTTATTCTTCCTAGCCAAGAACAAGGTATATTCTTCCATCTCATTATATCTTTTTCAATTTCCCTTAAAAATGGTTTATAGTTTCATTATATAAGTCCTTTACATTCTTTGTTATGTTTATTCCTAAGTATTTTATTTTTTTTGTTGCAATCGTGAAGGGGATTATTCTTTTGAGTTCGTTCTCAATTGTTTCATTGTTGGCATATAGAAAGGCTATTGACTTCTGTATGTTAATTTTGTATCCTGCGACCTTACTGTATTGGCTTATTGTTTCTAGTAGTCTTTTTGTGGATTCTTTGGGGTTTTCGATGTATAGGATCATATCATCTGCAAAAAGTGATACCTTTACTTCTTCTTTTCCGATATGGATGCCTTTTATTTCTTTGTCTTGTCTGATTGCTCTGGCTAGAACCTCTAGTACCACATTAAGTAAGAGTGGAGAGAGTGGACACCCCTGTCTTGTTCCTGATTTAAGGGGGAAAGCCTTCAGTTTTGTGCCATTTAATATGATGTTAGCTGATGGTTTATCATATATGGCCTTTATCATGTTGAGATATTTTCCTTCTATACCCATTTTGTTGAGAGTCTTAAACATAAAATTGTGTTGTATTTTATTGAAAGCCTTTTCTGCGTCTATTGATAAGATCATGTGGTTTTTGTTCTTTGTTTTGTTGATATGGTATATTACGTTAACCATTTTACATATGTTGAACCATCCTTGAGATTCTGGGATGAATCCCACTTGATCATGATGTATTATTTTTTTAATATGTTGTTGTATTCGATTTGCTAGTATTTTGTTTAGTATTTTAGCATCTGTATTCATTAGAGATATTGGTCTGTAGTTTTCTTTTTTTGTGCCATCCTTGCCTGGTTTTGGTATGAGGGTTATGTTGGCCTCATAAAATGTGTTTGGAAGTATTGCTTCTTCTTCAATTTTTTGGAAGACTTTGAGTAGAATAGGAACCAAGTCTTCTTTGAATGTTTGATAAAATTCGCTGGTATAGCCGTCAGGGCCTGGACTTTTATTTTTGGGGAGGTTTTTAATGGTTTTTTCTATTTCTTCTCTACTGATAGGTCTGTTTAGGCTTTCTGCTTCTTCTTGACTCAGTCTAGGAAGGTTGTATTGTTCTAGGAATTTATCCATTTCTTCTAGGTTGTTGAATTTAGTGGCATAAAGTTTTTCATAGTATTCTATAATAATTCTTTGTATATCTACGGTGTCCGTGGTGATTTCTCCTCTTTCATTTTGGATTTTGTTTATATGAGTTCTTTCTCTTTTTTCCTTGGTAAGTCTTGCCAAGGGTTTGTCAATTTTGTTGATCTTTTCAAAGAACCAGCTCCTTGTTCTATTAATTTTTTCTATAGTTTTTCTGTTCTCTAATTCATTTATTTCTGCTCTGATTTTTATTATCTCCTTTCTTCGGCTAGTTTTGGGTTGTCTTTGTTCTTCTTTTTCTAGTTCCTTAAGGTGGGAAGTTAAGTGGTTCACTTGGGCTCTCTCTTGTTTGTTCATATATGCCTGAAGTGATATGAACTTCCCTCTTATCACTGCTTTTGCTGCATCCCATAGATTCTGATATGTCGTATTGTTATTTTCATTAGTCTGTATATATCTTTTGATCTCTGCACTTATTTCTTCTTTGACCCATTCATTTTTTAAAAGTATGTTGTTTAGTTTCCACATTTTTGTGGGATTTTTTTCCTCTTTTTTGCAGTTGAATTCTAGTTTCAAGGCTTTATGATCAGAAAATATGCTTGGTACAACTTCAATTTTTCTGAATTTGCTGATGTTGTTTTTGTGGCCCAACATATGGTCAATTCTTGAGAATGATCCATGTACATTGGAGAAAAATGTATACTCAGTCACTTTGGGATGAAATGTCCTGTAGATGTCTATCATATCCAGGTGCTCTAGTGTTTTGTTTAAGGCCACTATGTCTTTGTTGATTCTCTGTTTGGATGACCGATCTAGAGCTGTCAGCGGTGTACTAAGGTCTCCAAGTATGATTGTATTTTTGTCAGTTTTTGTTTTAAGATCAATAAGTAGCTGTTTTATATATTTTGGTGCTCCTTGGTTTGGTGCATATATATTAAGAATTGTTATGTCTTCTTGATTCAGTGTCCCCTTAGCCATTATGAAATGGCCATTTTTATCTCTGAGTACTTTTCCTGTCTTGTAGTCAGCATTATCCGATATGAGTATTGCTACACCTGCTTTTTTTTGGATGTTATTTGCTTGGAGTATTGTTTTCCAGCCTTTCACTTTGAATTTGTTTTTATCCTTGTTACTTAGATGAGTTTCCTGTAGGCAGCATACAGTTGGATTTTCTTTTTTAATCCATTCTGCTACTCTGTGCCTTTTTATTGGTGAGTTTAATCTGTTTACATTTAGTGTAATTATTGATACTTGTGAGTTCCCTATTGCCATTTTATATCTTGCTTTCTATTAGTTTTGTGTCTTGTTTGATCCTTCTCTTTCGTTTTTCTATCTTTTGTTTTTATTTGGTTGTATTCCATACATCTTTCCTCTGTTGCTATCTTTTTTATCTCATGTGCTTCTGTGGAGGTTTTTTCAATGGTGGTTACCTTTGAGTAATGAAAAGGGTCCCTACCCTGTTCATTGTAGCGAACTATTTTGTGAGTACTTTTGCACTCCATCGTCCTTTGCTACTGTTTAATCTCCATCTTCTCCCCCTCTTTCTTTTTGTTGTTGTCACAGTTTAAATTTGATTTTATTGTGTTCTTCTTGGAGCTTTTACTTGTGGCTCTGTTTTTTTTTTTGTTCTTTGTATCTGATTGGAGAACCCCCTTTAGTAATTCCTGGAGTGGGGGTTTTCTGATGATAAATTCCCTCATCTTTTCTGTATCTGTGAATGTTTTTATTTCTCCTTCATATTTGAAGGATAGCTTTGATGGGTATAGTATTCGTGGCTGAAAGTTCCTCTCTTTCAGGACTTTAAATATTGGGGTCCACTCTCTTCTAGCTTGTAAAGTTTCTGCTGAGAAATCTGATGATAATCTAATGGGCCTTCCTTTATATGTTGTATTCTTCTTTTCCCTGGCTGCCTTGAGAATTTTTTCTTTGCTGTTGGTTTGTGTCAATTTCATTATGATATGCCTTGGAGTAGGTTTGTTGGGGTTAAGAGAACTCAGTGTTCTGTTTGCTTCTTGAATTTGAGGCTTTAGTTCTTTCCACAGGCTTGGGAAGTTCTCATCTATTATTTGTTTGAGTATGTTCTCCATTCCATTTTCTCTCTCTTCTCCCTCTGATATACCTATTATTCTTATGTTATTCTTTTTGATGGAGTCAGATAATTCTTGTAGGGCTATCTCATTTTTTTTTAATTTTTGAGTCTCTTTCTTCTTCTCTCTGTTGTGCCTCAAGTTGCTTGTCTTCTATTTCACTAATCCTCTCTTCTATCTGACCTGTTCTATTAGCTAAGCTTGTTACTTTGTTTTTCAGCTTGTGAATTGAGTTTTTCATCTGTGTTTGATTTCTTTTTATAGTTTCAATTTCTTTGGACATATATTCTTTATGTTCATTGAGTTGTTTTCTGAGCTCCCTAAATTGCCTTTCTGTGTTTTCTTGTATATCTCGGAGGATTTTTAGGATTTCTATCTTGAATTCTCTGTCATTTAACTCCAAGGTTTCCAATATATTAAATTTTTTCTCCGTAGATTTTTTCTCATCTAGCTGTGTTACCTCTCTTTCTTTTGTATCCATGATATTCGATTTTCTCTTCCTTAATGGCATCTGAGGGTGGTTTTGTTGATAGTATTAATGAGATTTAATAAAGAATAAAAGTTAAAAAAAATAAAAAATCGAAAAGAGTTGTTTTTTTTAAAAAAAATTAATAGTGAAATAAAGAAAAATAAAATAAAATAAAAATTTTAAAAAAAAGGAAATTATTCCCCCCCTCCCACCTTTTTTCCTCTCCTCTCCCCTTTTTCTTGAGAAAATCTTGTGGTGAACTGTGAATTATAACAAACAATGCCTGTGATGGAGGGCCTGAATTGGGGAAAAGTAATAAAGGGGCAAAAAAAAAAGAAAGAAAAAGGGGGGCGGTATGGACCCACAAAAAGCAAACAAGGAAAAAATTTGGGTCAAGAATAAAATGATTTGCTTTTAGGTGTTGGTTGTCTAAGAGTTATGATGAGAGGAATAAGATGAGAACAGAAAAATGGGGGGACAAATTAAAAAAATACTATTGTATTTAGTGGAACAAGAACTAGATAAAATGGAGAGCCAGGGATGGGAGCACTGCTAGTGAGTTAAAAAGGTAAGTAAAAACCCCCAAAATGCCACAAACATAAGTTTGAGTCCCAGATAAGATAATTTGTTTGTTATTGATGTTTGAATGAGAGGAGATGTAAAGGAGAAAGGAAGAAACTAATATAGAGGGAGAAAAGAAAGAGAGAGAGAGAAAAAAAGAGGGAACCAGTAAAAGAAGAAAAAAGAAAGGAGAGAGAGAGAGAGAGTTAAGGGTTTTGGAGTGCAACCCTCATAGAGAGAAAGGAAGAGGAGAAAAAAGATAATGGGAGATGTAACACTTATGGGTAGTGTAGTTCAAGGAGAGGAGAGAGTAAGACCGGCAGAGAGTTAATCGGCCAAATTGGAGGAGGAAAAAAAGTATCAAGAATGAAGATAAGAGAAACAAACGAACAAATATAATAAAATGGGATAGGTTATAAAGTCTGCAGATTATTCTTGATTTTGAGAGGTTATCTTCTTGCTTTTTGTTTTCTCTCCCTCTTCCTGGTCGGTGACTCTGTACCCCAGGTTCTGCCCCTTTGGCACGCTCAGGTAGAGGTTTGCAGTTGATAAGTCTCTATGGCAATGTCATGTATTGTGCTTTAGTCTCGTTGGCAGTCGAGGCTCATTAGCATTTATAGGTTCCGACAGTGAGAGATTCCGTGTTCCTGGAGCCTTTCTCCTAGTCTTTCCTTCCTCAATTAGTAGCCTGATAATCCAGGTATGGGGTTGCTGCTGCCTCTGCCTGGATAGTAAGAGGCTCAAAGATCTGGCAACTCCCCACTCTATTCCCACTCAGCACAGGGCTCTGGGTAAGGCTCAGTCAGTCAGAGCTGCTAGCATAATCAGGCGGGCTTTCCGCCCACTCAAAGACCTCTGGCTCTGCCACTCTGTCCGGTAACACAGGCGGGCGCCCACTTCCGGGGCGCTTGGAGGAAACTCTCATTCACTATCTGCGTGCGCAGACCAGGATATCCGGCCAGCAGTCTCACGCTCTGAGTGAAACCCCCAACCGCATGGAAAAGTTGCAGCGTTGGAATTCGCTCACGCTCCGTCCCCGTGCGTGGCTTTTGCAAGGCGCTGGGGCGGCCCGAGATTCCGCTTTTGCCCACACAAAGGCCCCTGACTCTGCCCCTCTGTGCGATAACACGGGCGCGCACTGCCGAGGCACTCGGAGGAATCGCTCACTTCCTATCTGCGTGCGCACACCAGGATATGAGGCCGGCCGCGTTTCCCTCTTAGTGAAACCCTCAACAGCACGGAAAATTTCCACCGTTGGAATTAGTTCTCGCTCCCTCCCGTGCGCGGCTTTCCCAGGGTGCTGGGGCTGCCCAGAGATTCTGCTTTCGGCCCACAGAAAGGCCTCTGACCCTGCCTCTCTGTGGGGTAACACGGACACCCACTTCCGGGGCTTAGGAAGAAATCTCTTGCCCACTAACTGCGCACCGACCAGGGATCGGGTAAAATGGCCGTTCCGCTTGTCTTTCTTTCTTTGGGTTTGGCGCGAGTGTTAGCTTGTATTGCCCAGCTTGCCACAGGATCAGTTTTTCCTCGGCTAGGATCTCCGTGCCACAGCCTGGTTCGGCCGTTTATGCCGCGGCCTGGATCTATTCACCCCCTTTGCCCGCCTCAGTTTCTATATTCACAGTTACCAGAGAAAGCCGCCCTGTTTAGGTTAGTGAGGAAGGAAGAGCATTTCTTACTCCCTATTTCCTTCAGGGTTTGGTTATATATTTAGCCAATTTTTCACTCAACCATACCTTCGGGTGTATTGCGAAGCATCTGGAGGCTCCAAGTATAGGTTTTTCTGTTTCTGGTTGAAGATCTTGTTGAGTTTTGGGGGAGATTTATCGGTATCGCTTCCTACTCCGCCATTACTCTGACGTCATCTCTCTCATTATTTCTAAGAACATGTGTTTACCAGTTCTTCTGCTGGCCTTCTCTTCTGGTTGCTATTGCTGTATAACAAACCACCCGCAAACTTAGTAGCATGAAATAGTTTTATTATGCTCACAAACAAGGCACAGTGAGTATACCTTGTCTCTGCTCTGTGATGTATGGAGTCCTAGCTGCAAAGACTTAATGGCTGAGTGTGACTTAACAACTATGGAGTGGAATCATTTAGAGGAATCTTTACTCAAAGATTTAGTGGTTGATAGCCATTAGGTTGTAATTTCAACTGAGACTGTCCATCAGAACACCTACCTGTGGCCTTCCCACGTAGCTAGGGCACTCTCACAACATGGCAGCTGCAGGGCTCCCAAAGTGAATGTCCCAAGAGGAACAAATGAAACTACTTGACCTTGGATATCACACATTGCCACATCTACTGTACTCTTTAGATTGAAGCAATCACAGCTGATCCAGATTCAAAGGGAGGGGGACACAGTTTACACTGTTAGATAGGAGGATCTTCAAAGAATTTATAGACATAATATAAAATCCCTTAACTCTATTTTTACAAGGTATCTCTGTAATTGTTTAGCAGTGGAATGGGTATTTAGACACTGAGATTTTATTAGGATAATAATATTCTCTCATTTATCTCTGTTTCCCCACTCAAACCAATAAATTTCAAGTTAGAAAAGAAGACAAGCATTTCTTGAAGTAAAAAGAAAAATACCCCCGCTAGTATTATATACTTTATAGAGTTTTGTACCAAATAAAATTGGCCTTGGTAATGTATTGCCAAAAAATGGCATTTTTAATTAAAAAGAATCAATTTTAAAAAGTGAACACCCTTCCTAGTCAGGGAAAACTGCCTTGACCTCCCCATCTATTGGGCTCACTATTCTAGTTTTTCACGGTACCCTGTACTTGATCCTTATAATACGTATCTCAGTGTCTAATAAAATATTTTTGTGATCTTTTCTATAAATATTTTTACTGTGGAAAATTTCAAATACATAAAAGTAGACAATATAGTGTCATAAAGTCCCAAACTGCCTTCATTAGCTTCAATATTTTAAGAGCTCCTGACCAATCTTGTTTTATCTGTAGCCTCTGTCCACTTCCTTTATTTTGGAACAAATTCAAGGCATCATATTTTATCTGTAAATATTTCAGTATTTAGTCCTTAATAATAAATCATCTTTTTTTCTAAACATAACCAGAATTCATCATACCTAAAATAAGAACAATAATTCTTTGATAACAAATATCCAATAAACTCACAGATGTTATATTTTCAGTTTGTTTGAATTAGAATCTAAATGAGTCACACATTGCAGTTAGTTAATGTCTTTTAAGTTTCTTTTAATATATTGGTTTCTCTTTCCATCTCTATTTTCTTTCACTGCAATTTACTTGTTGAAGAAATAGGTGGTTTGTCCTATAGGGTTTCCCATAGTCTGAACTTTTTTTTTTAAATGAGAGGAGGGGAGATAGACAGATTCCTGCATGTGCCCCAACGGGGATTCATCTGGCATCCCGCCATCTTGGGACACCGCTCCAATCAACCTGAGGCCAACTTGCTGGGACCAACTGAGCTATCCTCAGCACCCAGCTGATGCTTGAACCAATCAATCTACTGGCTGTAGGAGAGGAAGAGGGCAAAAGGGGGTAGAGGGAAGAGGAGAGAAGCAGATGGTTGCTTCTTTTGTGTACCCTGACCAGAAATCAAACCAGGACATCCATACACTGGGCTAATGCTCTATCTACTGAGCCAACCAGCCAGGATTTTGCGGCAGTTCTGCTGGTAGTTGCTGGCGGTAGTCTGGATTTTGCTGAAAGTTCTTTGTTGTGTCATCTAACATGCTCCTATGTCCTCATTTTTCTATAAAGTGGAGGTAAACAAGAGGCTTTTTCAGTTGTGGATTGTATGGTCTTTTTTTGTTGAGTGTCTGTCCCCTTTCTCTAGACTGTGAACTCCATAGAGGTGGGCTCATGTATATTTTCCTCTCAACAAAAACCTTAGTATTTAGCATGGTGTCTTGTATATAACTCAGTAAATACTAGCTGAATGAATGAACGCACACAGGAATTGTGTACCTAGCAGTGAGCAACTACGCCTCTAGGCAGTGACCTTAATGTCCCCAGGCCTGATCAATGCCTGCACTTAGACCACTGAAGATATTTTCAGAATTTCCTTTAGCCTCAGTCATTCATTCATGAGTGCCTATCACCTGCCAGGCCAGGTACTGTTCCAGGCATCAGGATACATCAGCAAACAAGGTAGAGTTTCAGGCCTAATAATCTAGGTCCACTGATTTCTCAGGTGATGATGATTTAGAAGGGTCTCAAGAGAGGCCCCTGGATGCACAGCCAGTCACAAAGAGGGAGACTTTGGAACCAGTTAAACCTAGGTTAGGATCCTAGCTCCTCTTGGGCTAACTGTGTTGCCCTGGGCTGGTAGCGTAAACTCTCATCGCCTCATGTATTGATAGTTACTTTGTAAAATGGACTAATATTTCTGACTTCATGGAGTTGTGGGAGCGTGTGGCCGACTCTTATGTTGCTCTGCTCCTGTCATCTTAGCCTGTTCCTGTGTCTGCTGTCTGAGGTCAGTGCCTGGCCCAGCTAAGATGCAGACCCAAAGTACCCACCCCACCCCCATCAATGGAAGAGAAGGATACTAGTTGGTGAATAAATACTCTAGTTTCCTCATTTCTCAGTTAGACAATAATAAGGGGTGTCTCCAAAGGTCCCCAGTGAGAGCTCTAGTTCCCGTTGCCCACACAATGTGCTCGCCACCGCCTCCTTTGCTGGCTGCCTTTCCTCTCCTCCCTCCTCCCACACAACCTACCCTGCCTGTTGGGATCGCCGCCCAGGATGCTGTGTCCACCCAGACCTGGACTCTGGCTCCACTTTGGGATGCAGCGGCAAGTGAAATGAGGTCTGAACGATAGCTGAGAGTTCTCCCAGGAGGGCAAGACCCAACAGGAGTATTATCTTAAAGGGATGGCTGAAAGTGAGAGAGGTGACAGAAGATTTCAAATTAAGAAGAAATTGAAAGTCACAGGGTTTGGCAGAGGCCCACTTCCTCATCCACTCCATTCAGGCTTAGGCTTGTGTCAGAACTATTCTCCAAATTATCAGGAATTGCTTATAATTTTTTTTTTTGTAACAGAGAGAGACAGAGACAGGAGACAGAGACAGAGAGAGGGACAGATAGGTACAGACAGACAGGAAGAGAGAGAGATAAGAAGCATCAATTCTTCATTGCAGCTCCTTATTGTTCATTGACTGCTTTCTCATATGTGCCTTGAAGTGGGGGAGGGAAGGGGGAAGACTACAGCAGAGCAAGTGACCCCTTGCTTAAGCCAGTGACCTTGGGCTCAAGTGAGCAACCTTGGGCTTTAAGCCAGAGACCTTTGGACTCAAGCCAGTGGCCATGGGGTAATGTCTATGATCCCATGCTCAAGCCAGTGACCCCATGCTCAAGTTGGTGAGCTCACACTCAAGCCAGCAACCTCAGGGCTTTGAACCTGGGTCCTCTGCATCTCAGTCCAACTCTCTTTCCACTGGGCCACCACCTTGTCAGGCAGGAATTGCTTATATTGTGATCATTATACTTTTTTCCCTACAAAGTAGAAGTTGCAAAATCTATTTAGAAAAGATTTCCCTCAGAAATGGTTAATTTTTTTTTAAAAGTTGCCACTTTAAACAGATGGTAAGCTTCTGTTATTTTGGAAAATTCACCAGCGTAAATCGGCTTATTCCTGGACAATGGCAGATAAATGAGAGGTGATTGTTCCTGCACCTGCACGGATGTTTGTCTTGTCTCCGACAAGGTGTGGCTGGGCATTGTCAGTGAAGTGGGCTCCTCATTATCTCGGCTATTGTTCCAGGAATCAAAGCTATTATCAATGCTCATGCCTTATTCTGCATAACTCAGCCACAATACCCAGAGAAGTGAGAAAATAGATGATAGAGGGAATGACGTGCTCAGAACCACATTTCATTCAAACCACTGCGTTTTCCAGCTGATTCTTTTCATTTTAATTTTTTCATTACCCAGGTAATACATGGTCTTCAATGAGACCAAGAACAATGAAAATTGCAAAGAGTGAAAGCACCTCTCCCATTCTGCAGCCCCACTTCTGGGATGAAGCCAGAGATATGCCCATGCACATTCACGTGTGCTCACAAAAGGACTCACTCTACCTAATCTATCCCTGCCATCTCTTTGTCACCAATATTTTATTCTTTGAATGTTCTCACAGCATTACATTGCATGATTTCTCATATTTTATGCATTCTCCCTTTGGATATTTTCCCCATACAAATATTTAAAGAGTGAACATCATTGTACATAACTTTGTGTATTTATGAGACAATTTCTGCAAAATGGGTTGCTAGAATTGGAATGACTAAGTTTAAGGGCATGCACATTTTAACCTTTTGCTTAATACTTCCCTCCAAATACAAACAAAAAAAGAGTTCCATTGTTTTACTTCTAATTTCTTCTAAAATTAGTTACAATAAAACTCCCCCTCTACCCTCACATTTATTGGTTGTTTGCATTTTCTCTGTAAACTGTGTGGAAATATGACTAGTGACGTGGCAACAATTAAAGACTATTCAGAGCTCGCTACAGCAAGGGAGTCAGTCCTTGCTTTTGGCAGAGACTCAAAGGCCGGCAGAGGAGTGGGAATACTTCATAGTGGAGAAGGGGAGGCTTCAGTTCTGGTGTGCCCCAATTCAAAGTTGTTGGCCTAGGAAGCTGAGGCGGGCTAACTAGCAGCCAGCATCCTACATGATTGGTTAGTGGATCATTTTTGGCTTCTCCAGTTGGTCCCAAGGTGGGTGCTAGGGAAGCTGTCAGATAGTAATTAAATCCTAGCTGATTCAACCCATGGTCACAGAGGTTATGGTTTGACTTCCTGACAGAGGTTATGATTTGACTTCCTGGACCAGTTAATGCAGACTGTGGGTTAGAGTTCCATTTTAATGTCTGGTTTGGCCATTGTCAATTAGTATGTTCAGTCTCCTAACTGCTTTTTCATTTCTGTTCCTATACAGGGGTGGGCAAAAGCAGGTTTACAATGATAAGTATGCAAAAATGTATTCTTATATTATTGTTTATTTATTAACTACTGTATTTCTGTATTATATGTCTTATTATTGTTGTTATTTTGTATCCTTACTTATGATTTATCTTTTAGGTAATGTCTTTTTCTATATTAAACCTATTTCTGTCCACCCTTTTCTATCTATTGGGCTGATTCCCACCCCCTAGTCCCCCACACACATTTTGTAAATGTGAAACAGGGTCAGCAGTGCCATGGCTGCAGTCTTCAGGATTCTGTTATATAATTAAAGCAAAATTTAATTTGGTGGCTTGGGAGAGACTTTCAAGACTAAGAAGTACGTGTACACACGTCTCTCCACAACGCAGTTGTACCTCTCAGGAGAAGATGGGAATGCTCTGTAGAGACAAAGCCAGCCCGTCCGGCCCTTGTTTGAGACACACGGGGTGGGGGTGGGGTGCTATTCAGAGCGGAGTTATGACAGCTGTACAGAGTGAGGAGTGGAATCCCCGGGGCACGACACAGAGCCTTCAGAAGGAGGATGGTACGTAGCACTTTCTGTCACTGGTGTTACTCTGCACAAGGCTTACATTTAGAGGTCTGGGTATCCTCATCATGCTTTAAGCAAGAATTTAAAATAAATATTAATTTTAGTTAGATTAACATCTATTCATCTTAATCTTGCAAGAACGAGCTTTGAGTCACTCACCAAAAAATCAGTGTGCCAACGTGTGTCTCTTTCTGGGGCAGCAGTATGGGGTCAACAAAGCCAGGGTCAGTCACATCCGCTGCCCTGCTGGGCAGTTTTGGAGCCTCTTTTATCATTTGCGAGCTCTGTCTCCAACTGACATCAGCAGTTCTTATCTTTTGGAGGACTGCTCGCAGGCTACTTGTTCCTGGTAGCTCTCATTTCCGCCTTGCTCTCCACCAGTGATGAAAGGTGGGCAGGTACAAAAGCCTACCCATCTCCTAGGTGTGACTTACACTCCAATATCCCGTGGAACCTCCCTCTGCAAGTGTTCGCTTGAGATGGCCCCTGCCTTGACCTGCTCCCTCCACTCCCTTGCTAGTCTCCCCTGGGGAGCACTGCCTTCATAAATCACTTTTCACCAATCATTGTTTCAGGGTCTGCTTCTAAGACAATAAGTTTCAAATAGCATACAAATTTCTAACTCTGTGACTTTCAGCAAGTCATACTCTCTCCAGACCTCTGTCCACATCAAGAAAATGAGAATGTGTACTAAGTTATTTGTAGGACCTTTAAAGAGTTAAAACTCTCTGATTTCCTTTAAATCGTGGTTACGTGTTATATTTCGTTTAGAAAAAAAGATTCTTAATCTGGGACTCATGCATGGCTTTCATAGCCAGTAAATTCATGGAAATTGTATGCAAATTGTAGATGTAATTTTTCCCCCTGGGGGGAGGGTTTGGGTTTGTAGCTTTCATTAGATTTCTGAGGAGTCCATAACCCCCCACCAAAGTTAGCAATCACCTTTTACAGCCTGCATTTACAGACTTCAGAAGGGTGTGGAAAGAGTGTTGTCACATTCCCCCAAACAGTAATCTTTTGAGATGAATAATAATTTGATTAAAACCACTTAATATTTATTTTTAAGTGATATAAAGAAGTATGTGCTTACTGTAGTTTTGCAACAGTTAACACATTCCTCCTTGCCCAGCCTCGGTCTTCGCTCATATAAACATAATCCTTTGTGGGTTCTGGCTTCTTTTGACCTTGCAGTTGAGATTTAATATACACAGCCACTCTTTTTTTCAGACAACACTGAGGTAAAGCAGCCTGGCTTTGCTAAAAAAGAAAGCATGTCTGTGATTAATAAATATATTAAAACTCACGGACTTGAGCTTCTTCCCACGTTCCTCTCTGTCCCTCTCTTCTCACACACAGACACATAGACAGACAGGTACACAGACACACGCACACACTATCATGAGCATCTGAAAAACACTCTACAAGCTTTCCAGTGCAAGATTCAAAATCTGGTTTTGACAAAAATAGCCCCAGCTGGATTATTGGTAAGTCCCACTTTTTATGAATTACGAGCCAAGCATCTGCTCCAATTTTCAGAACCACTGGGACCCACAGGTAGACTGCATGGAAAAGGGAGGTGGCAGGATGCACCAAAGGCTCTTCTTTTTTTTTTTTTTTTTTTTTTTTTCATTTTTCTGAAGCTGGAAACAGGGAGAGACAGTCAGACAGACTCCCGCATGCGCCCGACCGGGATCCACCCGGCACGCCCACCAGGGGGCGACGCTCTGCCCACCAGGGGGCGATGCTCTGCCCATCCTGGGCGTCGCCATGTTGCGACCAGAGCCACTCTAGCGCCTGGGGCAGAGGCCAAGGAGCCATCCCCAGCGCCCGGGCCATCTTTGCTCCAATGGAGCCTTGGCTGCAGGAGGGGAAGAGAGAGACAGAGAGGAAAGCGCGGCGGAGGGGTGGAGAAGCAAATGGGCGCTTCTCCTGTGTGCCCTGGCCGGGAATCGAACCCGGGTCCTCCGCATGCTAGGCCGACGCTCTACCGCTGAGCCAACCGGCCAGGGCCCGAAGGCTCTTCTTGAGGAGCAAAACGTCTCCTCTTGTGCACATGGGGCAGCCAGCTAGAGCTCCTTTTTTAAAGGGTATGTGGTGAAACTGAAAAAGAATTTATATAAGTATACATGCACAAACTCACACAATGCATGTGGAAGTAATAAAGAACAAGTGAATGAATTAAATGCACTGAAGAGTTTAGCCAGATTTATAATAAACCAAGAAAAGGAGGCTTGAGTGTATATTATATCACACTGATATTGAAAGGTATTTAGATCTTCAAACAAGACTTCTCTGGGTTAGACATAAAATGTTGAAGATCTGGAGTGATTGGACCTCAGAATTCCGATGCAGGCCCATTGCATACATGTATTCATGGTTTCAACTCTCTCTGTGGTTTGTCATTAATTACTGAATATGTGTTCACTGAAGTCCAGGTTCTACTCTTGTTGCTGTTCCAATGCTGATTCCTGCTCTGGGACTTACAGTTTGAAAATAAAGACTGAAATAAACTGCTAACCAAACCAATGAATATCTAGTTACTGATTGTGAAAAGTGTGATTTATTAGGGATAAATAATAAGGATACTACTCATAATAAGTATTATTCTTTAAATTTAAAGAGCAGTGCCATTTACTAAGATGAAGAAGACTCAAATCAAGGAAGCCAGGGATCAACTGTTCTATGTGGACAGGTTAAATTTGAAACCATGTTAGATACTCAGGTGGACATACTGAGTGGATGAGTAGGTAGGAATAGGTACGTCTAGAGCTCAGGGGAGAAAGGTCTGTTTGAGTCAAGAATAAAATGGGAAGTCATCAAGGTGTAGTTGATTTTAGGATCAGGGGGTGCTAGTATATGAAAGTTATAGAAGATGTCACCATGGGAGGAAGCAGGGTAAGAGGTACCTGGGACTTGCTACTATTTCTGCAACTGCTGATGACTCTATAACAATTTCAACATTAAAGTTTAAAAACTTTGGTTTGGATAAGATTCCCTAGGGATTAATATAAAAGGAGGTGGGGTGGGTAATGTGACTAAACATTTTAATCTAAACCATTCTGGGCAATCCAGAAATATAGATTCACAATCAGTATGGTTCAGGTCAGGATGAGATTAAGTGTGTAGGAGACGTGGGGACGACAGGTGTGAAGGATGAAGGGAGAGAGCCCAGGAGGTGCAGCGAGCACACAGATGGTGATACAGACCTGACCTGTGAAGAGAGGGGAGGTAGGAGGGTTGGCTGGGAAAGCCTCAGACTGCAGCACCTTGCCAGGAAATTGCAACCCAGACCACAAGAATCTTTGAGCCACAGTTACTCCCTGAAAAGAGTCCCACTTCTCAGTGAAATGAGTCTGAATTATTACCTCCCAGGGCTCGGGTGGGGCTGTGACCACTTAGTATCTTCTCCCCTGGACCATGCTCAGGATAACCGGGACCCAGACTTCTCTGTCCATACAGCCCTGAGCCTGCAGGTGGGTATGAATGGGTCTCCCTGTCTGCATTTCACAGTGAAGGAGGTTGCTGGGGGCAGCAAGAGCAGAGGATGCAGTAATGTCCTGAGGACAGGGGGACCAGCTTTCCCTGTATCACCTGCCGCCTGAGGGTGGGGAACTCGCAGGAGTCCCAGAATCCTAATTGCAAAATGCAAACTTGGTCTTCCAGGTCATTTTGCAAAGGAATACTTTTTAAGGTAGGAAAATAAACATGTTTTATCAAAAACTTGACGGGTATTTTACATATTTAGTCATATGCCATGGGAGCCTCCATCTGCACCTTGTGCTAGGCCTTGCCAACATTAGAACCACTTGAAAATTTAATGGAAGCCATGGTTATACATTCCTGAAAAATCCATATGAAGACAGAAGATAACATTCAAAACATTCAAGAAGTTGAAACATGACAAGTAACAAATAGATATACATATGCACATATAAATCCTTTTAAATTTCTAAATAAGATATGTTATATATCTCATGATATATGTACTATAATATATAAATATACTATATAAAATATGCATTCTATTCTATATACTAAATGATATAACATTCTATTTCTTATAACATTTCTTACCAAGTAATATAATCATAGGTAATCAAATCATTCTAATCAATTTTTTATTGATTTTAGAAATTATTAGTATGATCTTTTGTTGACTCAACAGTCAACAGCTAAATGACACC
Source organism: Saccopteryx bilineata (assembly GCF_036850765.1). NCBI lineage: Eukaryota > Metazoa > Chordata > Mammalia > Chiroptera > Emballonuridae > Saccopteryx > Saccopteryx bilineata. The sequence continues at coordinate 167,668,613 of NC_089495.1, forward strand.
TTTCTCTTTATGATTTAACAAAGGAAAGCTTATCAAACTTTTATTAAGTTGGTGGTCATTTGGTCCCCAGCTCCTGGTCACTTTTGCAGCTAGAAGGCTAGGATTGCACTTTAGCCTGGGTATCTCACATGGCCAGGACCTGGGGTCTCAGCTCTGACAACAAGGCCACCAGCCCTCTGGCTCTGCAGTTGCCAATGTACAGGCGTGCCCTGGGCAACAAGCACAGGCACTGTCCAGGCTGCTGCCCTGCGGTCATCCCACTGTAGTCAGCATGGAGTTGCCAGCGGCCACCCACTTCCACACCAGCTCTATTCTCAGGTTCCATTACTCATTTCTATGGACAATTCTAGTTATTTCTATACCCATCCGACTGGAATTATTTCAATAACCATCAGTACAGGCAGTATATGGTGCTTAATGCACATCATCCCACACTCACGCATACACTTTATGCAATTCCAGATGGCATGGACCTCCTCTGTTCTAGGTGCCCTGGTATCCATAGCCTGCCTCGCAGCTGGTGCTCAGTAGATGTTGACAGATTGACACAATTATTACTCCATCAATTCAATGGCATCAAAAGAATGGTTTAGCTACATGTCTTTTCAAATCCCCAAGTTCACCCCAGTGCTGGGGATATAAACCAAAGGCTTTCATATAGGTGAGACTGCTGATACCCAATGGTTTGGATTATACTTCTTTTCCCTTTAGACCTCTATCCCCTTCTCTTTTAAAAATACACATTGATCCCTTTCTTACATTTGATGAATTAATACTTTCTACTTTTTTTTTTTTGACACAGACAATGAGAGTCAGAGAGAGAGACAGATAGGGACAGACAGACAGGAAGGGAGAGATATGAGAAGCATCAATTCTTCATCGCAGCTCCTTAGTTGTTCATTGATTGCTTTCTCATATGTGCCTTGACCAAGGGGGCAGTCAGCAGAACGAGTGATCCCTTGCTCAAGCCAGTGACCTTGGGCTCTAGCCAGTGACCTTGGGCTTCAAGCCAGTGACCTTTGGGCTCAAGCCAGCGACCAGGGGATCATGTCTATGATCCCATGCTCAAGCCAGCGACCCCATGTTCAAGTTGGTGAATCCATGCTCAAGCCAGTGACCTTGGGGTTTCAAACCTGGGTCCTCCACTTCCCAGTCCGATGCTCTATCCACTGTGCCACCACCTTGTCAGGCTTGATGAATTAATACTTTCAAGTTCCAGTGAGGGCTCTAGAGAAGCAGAATGAAAGGAATTAATACAGGTGAGTGTACAAGTTCAGAAAGGAATGGAGCTGAGATGCAGAGAGATTTAATACAACTACTTCTCCCTCTTCATCAGAGAACAATTTTGGAAAAATTCTTCATTAAGAAATCTCAGTTCTGGCTTGTTTTTCATACAGCCAATAGTGCTATGAACTAGATGTTTTGGGCAATTTATCCCATTCACAAATTACAGATACAATAATTTTAAGGTTGGTGAATCAGCTAATCAAGCAAGAGAAATATTTCCAAATTAGGCAGAAAGAGGAGAGTTCATAGGAATGTTTAAAAAGCTCAGAGACAATGAATTCTCAGCTGCATTCCTCTGAGGTGTCAAAGTGTATCAGACATTAGGACCCAAGGAGGTCAAACCCGGAGGTAGGAGAGAGCAGAGCCACCAACAGCGACCCAGCTGAGGGACCTGTTCCAAACCAAGGCAGGCAGATCAGATAATACAGAAACGAGGAGACGAAAGCAAAAGATCCCTGCTATTGTCCACATGCTCAGCCTGCATTATTCAAAGACAGATTTTAATATGTATCAGCATTCTAGTAAATAGGGTAAGCTTGCTAATAACAGTGCAATTCAGCAACCACTACTCCAAATAAATACATTAGGAATGTCATTACTCTAATCAGATTAACTGCTATCCTTCATGTTATGCTTTGAATAATCACTAAAATTATTCTTTGTGAATTTGGCAAGTACATTGTCTAAAAATGCACAGAAGAGATAGTGGTTCACTAGTATGTTTTCTCTATAAATAAATTTCTTAAACATGTTTAAATGCACTGATTTTTCCCCCCATGTAGGCTACTTAATATGGTAAGACCAATAGTGTTCAGTTTCATGATTTCTAGCACCAGGGTATTATTTTTATGCTAGATTTTATTATTCATTAGTGTGGTTCATGCTTTTTATGAGAACAATTGCTATGATAGGTTAAATGTCATTATTTTCAAAACTACCCTCACAGATTAGCTGCTACATCACCTTCTGGACACTTGCACTTGAATATCTAAACCACAGCTCATATTGTATTATTCACTAGGCTTATTCTTCCTGCTAATAATGCCTCTAAATGCTTTTTCAATAGCTAGAGAGCCACTCCTGTGAACCAAACCATCCCTACCCATTTTGGCATTGGGTGACAGCTGGGGTCTTTTGTAATTAAATTGAGATCTAGTGATGAGTTTATTTTCTATTATAGTTGTATTCATGATGTGAAGGCTATTGAAATTCAGACCAGAGTTATCTGATGTTGAACATTTTTAAACTCATGGGATTTAAGAGGGAGAAATACTGTAATCACTCATTAAAATAATTTTCCTATCAAAAAGAAAATGTTCTTTTATGCTCGAGACTGTATATAGGAGCATTGGTATTTAATAAGTAAGCATTGGTATTGGTATTTTACTAAGCTTCAACAAACTTCTAAGGAACACTCACCCTCTTTCAGAACAGAAGTAGACAGTTGTACACACTAACTTGACTTTTCTTTATTTTTCTTTCTTACTTTTTTGTAACAAAAAGTCATTATAATGTATCCATATATAGGGGAAACAGAAGAAAATCTTTGGAAATTCAGCCAGGGGCAGTTGCCCCAAAGTAGCCATAGAAATAAATCACACAGTCCTGTCCGGGTTGTCCAGTTCCTTCTCTCAGATTCAGCTCTCTCCACGTCAGCCACGGCCCGTCTCTGTGACTGGCGCTCCCAGGTCTGTGAGCCTTTGCCCAAGAGGAATCCCCACCATTCTGCAGTGTTTAATGTAACAGGACAGGTTTCTTTTTTAAATTAATATAATTTCTCTTGCCAAACTTGCAAAAGTAAAGTAAGTGTACAACTCGGTCCATGGAGTGACATTTCTGATTGTAAATGTACAAAGGTCTTTTCAAAAAAAGAATAGACTAGCGGTTCTCAACCTGTGGGTCGCGACCCCGGCGGGGGTCGAACGACCAAAACACAGGGATCGCCTAAAGCCATCGGAAAATACATAATGCATATCATGTAGCAAAATTACAGTTATGAAGTAGCCACCAAAATTATTTTTTGGTTTGGGGTCACCGCAACATGAGGAACTGTATTGCGGGGTCACGGCATTAGAAAGGTTGAGAACCACTAGAATAGACCAATACCTTACTTTTCCACTATGGAGCCATTGAAAAGAACCTTTGAGTCTGGTTTACGAATGCTTAAACTTTTTTTAAAAGAATTATAGTTCGGAAGGAAATCCACCTGATTCTCTAATTTTACACATAGGGAAGCAACACACATTTCAGTAGAGGCAGACAGAACTCAACCAAAACATCGGTTCCATGGGTGTCTTTGAATGCAATTCTGTGCCCTTTCCTTCATCCCAATATCGTTTGTAATTTTATACTACATCACCTTCCCCTCTTCTCTGTTCTCCTTGAAGTCTGAACTGTACCCTCATCAAAACGTAATTAATCCAACAGCCCGTCCCACATGGGTTCCCTGAGCGGCTGTGTGCCCCACTCCAGGGAACACAGCGCTCAAGCAGCCATGGCCATGAAGCTCAAATGAAGCGGAAATGATGGCGAGGTCCACACTGGTGTCAGCAGCTCTGGCATTGCTTTGGCTACTTCCCGAAGGCTGGGTGGCAGTTGTCCTTTCCTCTTCTTTCCTTGCCAAGCCAGTGGGGTGTGTTGCTTCTTTCCTTAAGAGGCGGCAAGCGGCAGCTTTCCAGGTGCCCTAGGCTTGTTCTTTTCACAGGATTTTCTAGTCAAGTGAATTCTCATAGCTACCAACAGCAACTTTTCAGTAAAACTTGTCTCAGGTGACATTGGTATTTCCTTTACTGCTCAAAGCAAGTATTTCCTGCTTCTAAGTGAAAGTCTCCCATTGTCTCCAAAGTTTCACATTTTCCTCTGTCCCCATGAATAGCTTATTGATTGCTCCAGGCCCCAAAGCCAGTCTCTGTCCATCTGATCCTCATTCCACCATCTTAGACCAAAGATGAATTGTTGAACTTGAATCACAACTCTATCAAACCAGGATGCTCAACTGAATTTTTACTATCTCCAATAGACATTACTTAAAGTCACAGTCTACATGCAAGAAGCAGGGATTTTTAACAGCTCTACACTAAAATGCCTGCAGACCTTTTGATTCAGCAAATTAGCATCTGATAGGAGGTCTCTATTGTTACCATCTTTCAGAGATGCCTGTGAGGATGGGTGCCCTGTGTCTGAGGATACTTAGTCAAGCAGCACATACAAGTCTGCATTTGGTCTCCATCAAAGATTTTGGGAGATGGGATCCAACAAGCAGAAATCCACACCTGTGTCTGCCCTCCCCCCACCCCACTGATGGAAGTGGGAGACAGTAATTGGCAGTGAATTAAGGAAATATTAGGAGAGCGTTGAAGGAGAGAACCAAGGAAAGGCAGGGAGTTGGTAAGGGGAAACTAACAAAGCAGTTTCCTGTGGTCAGTGGACAACAGGGGTTCCATCCCTCTGGGAGCCCAGGGGACAGTAGAGCATAGGTGGAGCTCCATGCCCCTGGGGCATAAAACCTGGCATCCCTTCACCCCACCTCTCCACTGTTACTTGAAGGCTGCTCCCAGGGGAGGGAAACTTAGCTTCCTAGGACTTCTGGCCTCCCCCCCAAACCCCTCCATAGCAAAGGGGAACTGGTGCCTGCAGATAGAAGCCATTAGCCATTAGGTTGGGCATGTGAGTAGTGGGGGGCACCAACAGAATATGAGTGGATCAGCATTGGCATTGACTGCACTCGTATTTCAGAATTAAAAACAAAATTTTTTTGTTTATTCTTTTTTTGTTTGTTTGTTTGTTTTTTGTATTTTGTATTTTTATGAAGTTAGAAGTGGGGAGGCAGTCAGACAGACTCCTGCATGTGCCCGACTGGGATCCACCCGGCATGCCCACCAGCGGGCAATGCTCTGCCCATCTGGGGTGTCGATCGGCTGCAATTGGAGCCACTCTAGTGCCTGAGGCAGAGGCCATGGAGCCATCATCAGCACCTGGGCCAACTTTGCTCCAATGGAGCCTTGGCTGCAGGAGGGGAAGAGAGAGACAGAGAAGAAGGGGAAGGGTGGAGAAGCAGCTGGGCACTTCTTCTGTGTACCTTGACCAGGAATCGAACCCAGGACTTGCACACACCAGGCTGACACTCTACCACTGAGCCAACCGGCCAGGGCTGTTTATTCACTTTTAAATTAATAGACTTTATTTTTTTTAATGTTTATTAAATTTATTCAGGTGACAGTGGTCAATAAAATTATATAGGATACAGGTGTACAATTGAATAACACATCATCTGTATATTGTATTGTGTATTCACCATCCAAAGTCAAGCATCCTTCTGTCACCATTTATCCCCCTTTCCTCTCTTCTACATCCCCCCAAACTCCCTTACCCTCTTGTAATCATCACACTGTTGCCTGTGTCTAGAAGGGTTTTTTGCTTAATTCTTTCACATTTTCACCCAGCCCCCCTCCCCCGCCTCACTTCTCCCCTCGGACAGCTATCAGTTTGTTTTTGTATCTATGAGTCTGTTTCCATTTTGTTCATTAGGCTCCACATATAAGTGTACTCATATGGTATATGTCTTTCTCTGACTGGCTTTTAACACTTAGCATAGTACTCTCCAAGTCTATCCATGCTGTTGCAAAAAGTAAGGTTTTATTTCTTTTTTACAGCCAAGTTGTATGTCATCATGTAAATGTACCACAGCTTTTTTATCCACTCATCTACTGATGGGTACTTGGGCTGCTTCCAAATCTTGGCTATTGTAAACAGCACTGAAATGAACATTAGAGTGCATTTATCCTTTTGAAATAGTGTTTTAAGTTTCTTTGGGTATATTCCCAGAAACAGAAATGCTGGGTCATAAGGCAGTTTCATTCTTAATTTTTTAAGGAAACTCGATACTGTTTTCCACAGTGGCCGTATCAATCTGTCCCACCAACAGTGAACAAGGGTTCTCTTTTCTCCATATCCTCGCCACCAGTTGTTTGTTGATTTATTGATGATACCCATTCTGACAGATGTGAGTGATATCTCATTGTGATTTTAATTTGCATTTCTCTGATGATCAGTGATATCGAGCATCTTTTCATATATCTATTGGCTATCTGAATGTCCCCTTTGAAGAAGTGTCTATTCAGGTCCTTTGCCCATTTTTTAATTGAATTGTTTGTATTTTTTTTATGTTAACTTGTATAGGTTTTTATGAATTTTGTATATTAACCCCTTAACACATCATCTGTATATTGTACAGATGTACAGATGTATCCACAAATATGTTCTCTCACTTAGTACATTGTCTTTTTGTTTTGCTGATAGTTTCCTTTGCAGTGCAAAAACTTTTTAGTTTGATGTAGTCCAATTTGTTCATTTTTTGTCTCTCTAACCTAAGGAGATATATCAGAAAAAATATTGCTATGAGAAATATTTAAGATTTTACTGCCTATGTTTACTTCCAGGATTTTTATGGTATCAAGTCTTACATTTAAAATTTTAATCCACTTTGAATTTATTCTTGTGCATGGCATAAATAAGGTAGTCTAGTTTCTTTTTCTTTTTGCCTGCATCTGTCCAATTTTCCCAACACCATTTATCGAAGGGACTATCTTTACCCCATTGTATGTCTTGCCTCCTTTGCCAAATATTAATTGACCATATAGATGTGGGTTTATTCCTGGGCTCTCTATTCAGTTCCAATGATCTATATGTCTGTTTTTGTGCTGATACTATGCTATCTGATTACCATGGCCTTGTAGTATAGTTTGATATCAGGTAGCATAAGTCCTCCAACTTAGTTCTTCTTTCTCAAGTTTGCTACTCAGGATCTTTTATGGTTTTATATAAATTTTTGGATTATTCGTTCTACTGTGAAAAACACCATTCATATTTAGATAGAAATAGCATTGCATCTATAGATTGCCTTGGGTAGTATAGACATTTTATGATGTTAAGTCTTCCTATCGATGAGCACGGTATATTCTTCCATTTCTTTGTATCTCCTTCAATTTTTTCTTTAGTGTCTATAATTTTTTGAGTACAGGTCTTTTACATCTTGGCTAAATTTATTCCTATGTATTTTTTTATGCAATTGTAAATAATATTGTTTTCCTAGTTTCCCTTTCTGATATCAAAGTTCATTATGGGTATATAAAAATGCAGCTGATTTCTGAATATTTATTTTTATCCTGTTATTTTACTGAATTCATTTATCAGTTCTAGTAGTTTTTTGGTGGAATCTTTAGGGTTCTTTATATACAGTATGATGACATCTGCAAATAATGATAGTTCTATTTTTCCCTTCCAACATGGGTGCCTTTTATTTGATCTTGTCTGATTGCTGTGGCTAGGATTTCTAGTATTATGTTAAATAGGAGTGGTGAAAGTGAACATCCCTGTCCTGTTCCTCATCTTAAGGGACATGCTTTTAGTTTTTGCCCATTGAGTATAATGTTGGCTATGTGTTTGTCGTATATGACCTTTATTATGTCACGGTATGTTCCCTCTGTTCCCACTTTGCTAATCACAAATGGGCACTGGATTTTATCAAATTCTTTTTCCTATTGATATGATCATGTAATTTTTATGCTTCATTTTGTTTATATAGTGTATCATGTTTGTTGATTTGTGGATATTGAACCAACCTCATATACCCAGAACAAAACTCACTTGATTATGTTGTATGAACTTTTTAATGTATTGCTAGATCTGGATGATAATATTTTGTTGAGCATTTTAGCATCTATGTTCTTCAGGGGTATAGACCTATAATTTTCTTTCTTTGTAGTGTCCTTATCTGGTTTTGGAATTAAGATAATACTGGTTTTGTAAAATGAGCTTGGGAGTCATCCTCATCTTGAATATTTTGGAATAGCTTGGGAAGGATATGTTATGGGTTTTTTTCTTTGAATGTTTGGTGGAATTTGCCTCTGAAGCCACCTGCTCCAAGATTTCTTGATTACAGCTTCAATTTCATTACTTGTAATCAGTTTATTCAAATTTCTGTTCTTCCTTATTCAGTTTTTTAAAAAATTTTATTTATTCATTTCTATTATTAGAGAAAGAGAGAGAGAGAAAGAGAGAAGAAAGAGGTAGGGAGAACAGAGGAGGAGCAGGAAGCATCAACTCCCATATGTGCCTTGACCAGGCAAGCCCGGGGTTTCGGGCTGGCGACCTCAGGGTCCCAGGTCGACGCTTTATCTACTGCGCCACCACAGGTCAGGCACCTTATTTAGTTTTGGAAGATTGTATGTTTCTCAGAATATTCATTTTATTCAGATTGTTCAATTTGTTGGCATATAGTTGTTCATAATATTTTTTTACACTCTGAATTTTTGTAGTATCAGCTGTTATTTCTCTCTTATTTTTAATTTTAGTTATTTGAGTCCTCTTTCTTTTTTTCTCAATGAGTCTGGTTAAAGATTTGTCAATCTTGTTTACCTTTTCAAAGAATCAACTCTTGGTTTTATTGATCTTTTCTATTTTTTTAGACTCTATTTCATTTACTTTTACTCTGGTCTTTATTATTTTGTTTCTTCTACTCACAATGAGCTTAGTTTGTTCATGAATTTTTAATGAACTTTCTCTAGTTCATTTAAGCACTATGTTAGATTGTTTATTTAAGATTTTTCTTGTATCGTGATGTAGGTAGGCTTGTAATACTATGAATTTCCCACTTAGGACTGCTCTTGCTGTGCCCCATAAGTTTGGGGTTGTTGTATTCTCATTTTTATTTGTCTCAAGATATTTTTTTGATTTCTTTCTTGATCTCATTGTTTAACCATTCATTGTTTAGTAACACATTATTGAATCTCCATGTCTTTGTGTGTTTTTCAGGGTTTTTTTTCTTGTGATTGATTTCTAGTTTTATATTATGTGTATTATGGTCAGAGAAGATGTTTGATATGATTTTAATTATTAAATTTGTTGAGACTTGTTTTGTGTTCTAACATATGGTCTCTCCTAGAAAATGTTCCATATGTACTTGAAAGGAATGTATATTCTGCTGCTTTGGGATGAGATGCTCTGATGATATCAATTAAATCCCTTTGGTCTAGTGTGCTATTCAAGACCATTGTTTCCTTTTTGATTTTCTGTCTGGAAGACTTATCCATTAATGTCAATGGGGTGTTAAAATCCCCTATTATGACTGTGTTACTGTATATCTCTCCCTTTGTGTCCATCATTATTTTCTCTATATATTTAGGTGCTCCTATGTTGGGTGCATAAATGTTTACAAGGGTTATATCCTCTTGTTGGATCGATCCCTTTATCATTCATTGTGTAGTGTCCTTCGTTGTCTCTCACTAAAAGCCTTTATTTTAACATCTATTTTGTCATGTATAAGTATTGCTAACCCAGCTTATGTTTTTATTTCCATTTGCATGAAATAGGTTTTTTTCCATTTTTTAACTTTCAGTTTGTATGGTCTTTCATTCATTGAGGTGGGTCTTTTGTAGACAGCAAATATAGGGGTCTTGTTTTCTTATCCATTCAGCTACCCTATATCTTTTTATTGTGGCATTAAACCATTTACATTTAAAGTAATTATTGATAAGAACCTGTTTATTGCCATTTCATTTTGTTTTTATTAAGTGAGAGGAAGGAAGATAATGAAACTGACTTTTGCATGTGTCCTTACCAGGATCCACCCAGCAACCCCCATCTGGGGCCATCACTTGAATCAACTGAGCTATCCTCAGCACCTGAGCTGAACACTCAAGCCAATCGAGTCACTGGCTGCGAGAAGGGAAGAGAGAGAGAAGGGAGAGAGGGAGAAGAAGAGAAGCAGATGCTCACTTCTCATTTGTGCCTTGACTAGGGATAAAACCTGGGACATCTGTGCACCAGCCAACACTCTATCCACTGAGCAAGCTGGCCAGGGCCCATTTCATTCTTTATAACTTTTTTTTTTCTTCTTCTTCTCCTCCTCCTCCTGATACATTATTATTAACTAAAGTCTAAACTTTACAGTAGGGTTCACTCTTTGTGTTGTATATTCTATGGGTTTTGACAAATATGTAACAACATGTGTCCATCATTACTGTACTGTAGAGAAGCCCCAATGCTTTAAAGAAACTTCTGTTTTTAGCAATTCATTCACAAAGATCCCCTGAATTTGAAAGCATTATACAAATCCAATTTTGATTAGTTGAAGGGGAAATCAATGAGGGGAAATCAATTTTGGTTGAAAAAGGATAAAAATAGCCTTACTTCTTCCAGAATAGCCAGAGTGTGTCCAGTTCAAACCTTTGTAAAAAAGGGTCTGTTATGGACTACATTGTGTCCTCCCCAAATTAATCTGTTGAAACCCTGTAGGTAGAGCACAGAGCGCATTCCTAGGAGCTATGGCTGATGCAATGCTGTGAGAACACTCCAGCACCTGAAACCCTCCTAGGCACACCCAGGAGGGAGCTTGCCCACTGTAAGAAAGTAACTCAGCACCAACCAGGTAGCTCCTTGATCTTTTCAGCCATTGGCTGTGAAGGACATGCTATAACATTCTATTGGCTGAACCCATGTATATAAGCTAGCTAATTTCCTTAACAAAGTGGATCTGTGTCACTGAATCTGGTCTCCAGAGTCTAATCTCTGCGTCTCCATCGTCCTCACCCCTGGTGGGCCATGTCCACAAAACCCTAACTTCAATTGTAACTGTATTTTGGAGATAAGGCCTTTAAAAAGGTAACTAAGGTTAAATGAAGTCATAAGAGTGGGGCCCTTATTCAGTAGCACTAGTGTCCTTAAAAAGAGGAAGGGCCCCGGGCCCTGGCCAGTTGGCTCAGTGGTAGAGCGTCAGCCCGGTGTGCAGGAGTCCCGGGTTCGATTCCTGGCCGGGGCACACAGGAGAGGCGCCCATCTGCTTCTCCACCCCTCCCCCTCTCCTTCCTCTCTGTCTCTCTCTTCCCCTCCTGCAGCCATGGCTCCATTAGAGCAAAGTTGGCCCGGGCACTGAGAATGGCTCCATGGCCTCTGCCTCAGGCACTAGAATGGCCCTGGTTGCAACAGAGCAACACCCCAGGTGGACAGAGCATCACTCCCTGGTGGGCATGCTGGGTGGATCCCGGTTGGGCACATGTGGGAGTCTGTCTGACTGCCTCCTCATTTCCAACTTCAGAAAGGTACAAAAAAAAGAAAAAGAGGAAGGGCCCCAAAGACCTCTGTCTCTCTTTCCATGGGCCCACAGAGAAAAGGCCCCATGAGAACACAGAAAAGGGTGACTTGTCTACCAGCCAAGGAGAGAGGCCTCACAGGAAACCCTACTGATATCTTCATCTTGGATGTCTAGCCTCCAGAACTATGAGAAAATACATTTCCGTTGTTTAAACCAGTCTGTGATATTGTTACAGCAGCCCTGGGCTGAAAAACAACAACAACAACAAAAAAAAAAAACAGGGTCCCTCTGGGAAAAAACTCCTACCGAAAGTTGGAGGGGTTACACGTTCTGCTTTTCTGTTTGAATCAAGAGGCTTTCAGGGGAGGCTGTAGCTAAGTACTTCTGAGGCCAACACGGTGCCGCTGAGGAGGAGCAGGAGGCGCAGCAGTCCTGGCCTGCGCGGCACCGGGTCCCCAGGCTCTCCCTCTCCTCGGCAGCCTGCCAGTCTCAGAGAGGGACACATCAAGCATGCTGTCAGGACAAATCCGCAGCCACTAAGGAAGTCACATAATAAGGCTGTCAGTCATTCTGACGGGATGACATGTGGCCCCAAAAGTACATTCATGAAATGTCACTGTGTCACTGCCCGATAACACCCACCCAGCCCTCTGCCAACTTCTCACCACCTCTTCTGGCACCTGCATCACCAACACTGCTCAGGGCTCAGTTCTGGCTGCCCAGCCACATCCTTTTAAAGATATGTTACCTCTGCACTTAAATCACAAGCGATAATTTTGGGTAACAACTGACCATCCCACAGACACTTCCTCACGGAAACACTTCAGGTGTTGGGTATTTCCCTCGTGTGGTATGTTCTTTTTCCTTTCCTGATTGTCACGGCAAACAAGGTCTTTATGAAACCAAGAGCCCATTTTGCAAACTCCCATGTGCAGTTCTACGGACAAGTCTAATATGCAAGCTGGTGCTCTATTTTTAAAGTGATAAAGACATTTGCCAGAGGAAACAGTGTGTTATTTGGATTGGAAACAACATTATTGACTATTCCAATGGCGAAATAAGTTTAACAAAGAGATGAACTACTTGGAAAGGGGGTGTCAAGGTTATTTACTCTAAGAGTAGACAGGAGATAAATCAGTGTCATCTGAGTGAAAGCTGGACTCTTCTAGCAGGTGCAGACACAGAGCTTACAAGAAACTGAAAATGCATCCCACCCAGACAATTCTTGGTTTATCTCATCCTTTCCTTGGGTCATAATAAGTCATTAGGTTTCTTTGCATCAAACAAGTCTCCTCATTATGATGTTCCCATAAAACCAACTTCCTGTTGCTCTGAGAACTGTGAATAATGGCCCCAGTACATGGAAGTTTGAAAGCACACTGATAAAATCAGATTTTCTGCATGCAGTGGATATTAAAAATACCAAACTTTTATGATTTTTGAATGTTAAGCAGCGTCCAACAGGCCGAGGTGACCTTGCGGTGTGCGAGACGCCGAGAGGAAGAAAGGCAGGGCCAGCGCCCTCACATCCCGTAAAGTTAATAATTTGCCCGTTCAGCCTTCAACCACTGTTTGTTGTCTGCTGTCTTTTAACACAGAGGCTGCAGGGCCATGCTGTTTTGTTGTAAATATTTCTTAAAGCAGCTGCTTTCTTGGGCGCCATCACACCGCCATCCACTGCCTTCCGCCAGCTTTATAGAGGCCCAGCCAGACCAATTTCCATCCTGGTTTCTCTCCTGACACCAAGTTAATCCAAATTCAAGAACAAAAGCATTCATATTTGTCCTTGCATGGCAAGGATTACCACTGTTGAAAGGCTTTTTTCTATGATCAGCTTGTCACTTTCTTTGCTGCTTAATCTCTTTCTTTCTCCTGCTCACTGGCCTCCTCTTACTTTCTCTCCTACTGAAGAAACAGGAGGCTTTTGTCCGATCTCTCTCTCTCTTTTCCCTTTTTAAAAAACTTAACAAAGTTAAAAGGCCAGCTCAGCCTGACCACCTGGACAGACAGGAGGTGCAGTCTGGCGGTGCCCCACCAGCAGCCAGCTGTGACATTGTGCCCTGCCAGCTGTGTGACACTCTGCTCCAGGGATTGTCCTGCCTCTGCGAGCAACCGCCTCCTGGCTGGCCAGTGTCCCCACCCCATTGTCCTCAACTTCCCTTGTTTAATGCTCTTTTGCAAATTATTAAGCACTGGAAGTCTGTTAATCACAGTTCACATCCCAAGTGAGGCCACACAGGAGAGGCAAAGCTGGGTGGCAAGGCCGCTGGCCGGGCTGAATGTCTTGGTGGTGGTCCTTTCACACCCCTAATGACATCATTACCACTGGCTAAATACAAGCCCCGCCTCATGACCCTCTGGGAAGTCACAGAGGCCATGTAGGACACTAATATTGTCCCAGACCCCCATCCTTCTGGCACTGAAAGCTAAACCTGTGATCAAAGGTCCACTGAACTCAGTCCCTAAGCGTCAGGCACCTGAGTGACACCCCCAGTGGGCACTGCCCTCAGCCCAGCCCTAGGGTGGTCAGGCACTGGCTGGCCCAGGTTGTTCTGCTCATATGAGCACTTGGGAAGCCCATGTTAAGATGGCATGGTCCAGCCTGAACAGGTGGTGGCGCAGTGGATAGAGAGTCGGACTGGGATGCGGAGGACCCAGGTTCGAGACCCTGAGGTCACCAGCTTGAGCGCGGGCTCATCTGGCTTGAGCAAAAAAAGCTCACCAGCTTGGACCCAAGGTCACTGGCTCGAGCAAGGGGTTACTTGGTCTGCTGAAGGCCCACGGTCAAGGCACATATGAGAAAGCAATCAATGAACAACTAAGGTGTCACAATGAAAAACTGATGATTGATGCTTCTTATCTCTCTCCATTCCTGTCTGTCTGTCCCTATCTATCCCTCTCTCTGACTCTCTCTCTGTCCCTGTAAAAAAGAAAAAAAAAAGATGGCATGGTCCAACCTTCCCACAGTTCTCACAGAGCCTGGGGACATGCCCAGTGACCTTTCGTCCCAAGTCCCGGCCCAACACTGTCTAGACTGTGAAGTTGAGGAGGTGGCCCAGGAGTGAGGACTTTGTTGTTCATAAACCACCAACATCTTCAAGATTGCCCTGAGTCTCTTTGGCATAATGTGACATTTTTTTTGGCTCTCACTGCACCTACACCAAGAGTGAATTTCCTCATTCTCTGAAGCTGTGATGGCCACTTGGGCCCACCGTCATAAGCAAAGATAAAATGTAGATGTGTGTGAATGTGTATACAGGTGTGCATGTGTGAGTGTGTTGAGTATGTATGAGTGTAGGTATGTGAGTGTGTATGAATGTGTGTTCCAAGTGTGTGTGTGTATGTGAGCATGTGTAAACTGTGTTTGCAAGTTTCCATGTGGGCAGGCTCCTTTGTCAACTGTGTGCAGCAGTATTTGGGGTCCGCTTACTTACCTCTCTGGAGAAGTGGTCCTTAATGACCACCTCTACCTAACACAGGCCAGAACATTTAGAAGGATCAGACCTCAGAACGGCTCACAAAACAGCAGTGCCCTCATGACTGCAGATAGCAAAGCATGCTCAGTGCTCTCTTCATAGGGTAAGCCCACGCTCCCTGCTGATGACAAAGCCTCCAAAAGGAATTTAACTTCTTTCGTGATATAAGATGAGTTGGAGATTTACAAACACAAAAAATTTTGAGCATCTGTCTCTGGGGTACCACCCAGAACCCCATGCTGGCATTATTGACTCCAGAATGGGGTCCCTGGAGCCTTCCTCCCAGGGTTCACCTGAGAGGTCCCCTCACATTCCTGTTCCTTTCTCGCAAGGGACAGGACCCAGCAGGACTCACGCACACACAGCGGGCTGCAGGCTGGGGCTGCCTGAACAGATGCCTCCTTCCCTGTGCAGGCGGAGCCAGAACGGAGCAAAGCCGAGCTGACGAGCTGACATGGAGGCGTGCCCGGCATCCTGCACGTCCCTCACCCCCTCGTTGTAAATTTACAGCCACACGGGGTGGGGGTGAGGGGTAGTGTTCATTCTATATCCTCCAAAGGCAGTGAGTTTATGCAGAAAATGAAACCAAAAGATAGCAAACAAACTAACAAAATAAAACAAAAGCTCATAGGTACAAATACAGACAACAGAATAGTGGTTACCAGATAGGAGAAGGGGTGAGAAACAAGAGAATTGGGCGTCAAATATACGGTGACGAAAGGAACTATGCTTTTGGTGGTGAGCACACAACAGAGTACATAGATACCAAAAAACAATGTTGTACACCTGAAATTGATAGAATGTTATTAACTAGTATTGCCTCAATAAATTTAATTTAAAAGAAAAGGAAAGAAAACGACTCTAGACCAGTTTCTATGAGAATAGCGTTGGAGAGTGATTGACAGAAAGCCCCCCCCACCCCGCCCCCGGGGCCGAGTGAAACTCCAGCTTCTCACTTCTTTACCTTAGCAGCATGCCACCCACGCCACTCCATTTTCACTTGGGTGACCAAATTGGACAGAACCTAAAACTTAAGCTCTTCCTTCCCCGAACTTGAGCAGAAGAGTCCTGCTCTCACAGCAGAGCGCTGACGGCCGCATGAACCATGAAATTGCTCTCAGTGCCTGTGCGTCCCCACTTGGCTCTGTGCAAGGGGCTTCCAGCAGAAAGACTCATATGCTTTAAACAATTACTTAATAAATAAATATCAAGGTTCTCATCAACCAAGAGTAGCTTTCCCCCCCCCATGACATAGCAAGGCAGCACCACTCCTCACGGAGCAATGACATTTTTAAAACATTAAGCTTGCTTCCTCTCTTTGCCTGACAACCTCCGAGGAAACAGCTAAACCAGAACAGATAAGGAAAAGAGTAGAGGTTTTTCATTAAATTCTTTTCTAGTTTTATCTCGGGCATAGAAATTTTCATGAAGTAGAAACACAATTTTCAGGTTCAGGGAACTGGAATATAATAATTTTGGTCAGTCTTTTAAGAATATAGCTTTATCTGAGTGGGGTTATAATATTTTAATGTTCTCTTACTGAATCTTGTGCCAGGCTCCTCTCTGTGCACTTTGCAGCGGCCACACTGGCCTTAAACTCCCCAGCTGATCGCAGCTGGGGGCCCCGGGGATGGTTCCCTCTGCCTGGCTTGCTTCCTCACATCCACCCAGGTGCCTCCTTCCCCCACTCAGACCTCAGCCCACATGCCTTTTATTCGAGAAGGACTTTGTGACTGCCTCAGCACCTAACCCCACTTCGCTGTCTTAGAGGCATCTTTCCTTCTTTAAATTTGTCTTATTTTAATGTCTTCTTGTTCAATGTCCATCTTCGTGAGGGCCTTGTTTCTTAATCTCCCAGAACAACAACAAC
Organism: Saccopteryx bilineata; assembly: GCF_036850765.1. Lineage (NCBI taxonomy): Eukaryota > Metazoa > Chordata > Mammalia > Chiroptera > Emballonuridae > Saccopteryx > Saccopteryx bilineata. The sequence continues at coordinate 167,685,336 of NC_089495.1, forward strand.
AATGAAAAAAAGTGCCTAGTGCATAGAGGTACTCAAGGATTATTTGTTGGAGCAATTAAGGAAAAGACATTTGATATTCTCATTTGGAGCCCATTTAGATATCTCTTGTTTCTCTTTCTAAATTATATTTTATGGTGGCATCAAGGAAACTGGTCCATCAGATCTGATCCTATGGATCTGTACATTAGTACATATAATATGCCGTATCACATGTATAATCTTGATACACTCATCTTTGGTAACCAAATGTCTGCTGTGATCTTTACCTTCATACTTACTATCCATACAACCAAATCCACTTCAAATTGCTCCTACACTGAGAACCCATAAAAATGTGCTACAAGAGCTTTGAAGGATCATTTCAAAAGTCCATTATGCCAAGTTTTTCCTCCTCTTCTCCAGAACACTCTTGCATGAAAGTGCCATCTCCCGTGCTAAAGTAGGCTGCTAGGGACAGAAAGCACTTCAGGCCATAACAGGTTTGGATCGACTGATCCCCAGCCCCCGCACTGTGGTCATGCTATCCATTATACATATAGTTAAATTTGTTTCTGTTTATATTTCATTTTAGGGCTTTTCCACATTGCTGTTTACTTCATTTTCTCTGAGTATATAAAAAAAATAACATAGGTTCAAAAGGCAGATCTGTATCAAAAGGTATTCTAAGAAAGGTGGCGCTCCCACCTCCCATCATTCCCACTCCGTTCCCATCCCCCTCCCTCCTCCACCATCCCCACCCTTTCCATTCACCCCCATTCCTCCTACTCCATTCTCCCCCTACTGTCTTCCCCCACTTCCCAACCCATTCCCTATAGGTAATTAACCTTGTTAGTTTCTGGTTTGTTTCCTCTGTGTCAGTTTCTCAAAGATAAATTGCAAGTAAGTGCATAGCTTCTTATTTTCACTCTTTCTTATACCAGAGGAGGCAGAGTACAGATACTCTTTTGCATTTGCTTTCTTCACTGAACAGCATATCCTGGAAGTCAGTCCAGAGCAGCTCTCAGGAAACTTCAATACTTTGCAGTTGCCTAATACTCCATTGGGATGATGAGCCATAATTTATTCAAATACTTTCTTTTTTTTTTATTTCTATTAAGTGAGAGGCAGGAGGCAGACAGACAGGTTCCCACATATATCTTGCCCGGGATCCACCCAGCATGCCCCCTACCTGGCGATGCTCTGCCCATCTGGGGGTTGCTGCTCCATTGCTCGGCAACCAAAGCTATTTTAGCACCCAAGGCGAAGTCATGGAGCCATCCTCAATGCCCAGGGCCAATTTGCTCAAAACATTCAAGCCATGGCTCCAGGGAGGAAGAGAGAGAGGAAGAAGGGGGAAGAGTGGAGAAACAGATGGGTGCTTCTCCTGTGTGCACTGACCAGAAATCGAATCTGGCACTTTCACATGCCGGGCCAATGGTCTACCACTGAGCAAACCAGCCAGGACCTTAAATACTTATGATTGGGCTTCTAAGCAGTTTTCAATATTTTGCAATTATAACAATGCTACAACAAATAGCCTTGTGTGAATGTATATTTGCAATCATAAAAGTGTGTCTTTAGAGTAAATTCCCAGAATTGGTATTGCTGGGTCAATTTTTGTTAGCTTTGCCATTGGATTCTCACCAGTGTGTACGAGAGCATCTGTTTCCCCCACAGCCTCATTAACAGAGTGTGCTGTGGAGGTTTTTAAATGCTTTCCAATCTCATAGATGAGAAATAGTGTTTCAGAGTTATTTTTTCCCATCCGACAATTCAGATTTCACTGACGGTCCTCCTTGTCCTCTGTAGTAAAAATTTTTCAAGTCCTGGATCCAATCCAGGATCACCTGTTGCATTTCAGTTGTCATGTCTTTTTAGCCTTTCTTGAGCTGCTGGGTCACTCTTAGTATTTCTTTGTCCTCTCAACTTTGATGTTTTGAAGAGATGAGGCCAGTTATTTTGTAGAATGTCTCTTGATTTGAGTTATCTGATATTCATTAAATTCAGATTATGCATAGGTTGGCAAGAACACCCCAGAAGTCCATTGTGTTCTCATTGGTCCTATCAGCTGGTGTGACTTGTTTCCATATTAGTAATGTTAACTTTGATCACCAAGTCCTGGACATGTCTTCCAAGTTTATCTGCTGTAAGGTTACTACTTTCCACTTTGTAATACGTAACTAACCTGTGGGAAGATTATTTGAAGCTCTGTGACCCTTTCCGACATATAAGTCTCTGGAAGTTTAGACAGTGGAAGCTTGTTGAGCTATTATGGTTTTGATTTCATGTTGTTACCTGAATTGCTCTCATAGGTCTTATTTCAGGGTCTCCTTCAAACTGAATTCATCCAGAATATAAGAGGATCTCACCTTCCCTGAGGACTTGTGCTGCCTACACACTCTGTAGATCAGGGGTCCCCAAACTTTTTACACAGGGGGCCAGTTCACTGTCCCTCAAGACTGTTGGAGGGCCGGACTATAAAAAATACTATGAACAAATCCCTATGCACACTGCACATATCTTATTTTAAAGTAAAAAAAACAAAACGGGGACAAATACAATATTTAAAAGAAAGAACAAGTAAATTTAAATCAACAAACTGACCAGTATTTCAATGGAAACTATGGACCTGGTTTTGGCTAATGAGATGGTCAATGTCCGGTTCCATATTTGTCACTGCTAGCAGTGCATCCCGCGTCACCGGAAGTAGTGCTGTACATGAGCGACGCTGCTACATACAGTACTCCAGGAGCACAGGATATGGATGCTGACCACCAATGAAAGAGGTGCCCCTTCCAGAAGTGTGGCGGGGGCCGGATAAATGACCTCAGGGGGCCGCATGTGGCCCGCGGGCCGTAGTTTGGGGACCTCTGCTGTAGATACTGCCTCTTTTACCTTTCCACAACCCTGTGAGGTTTGCTTTATTATTATGTACATTTTTCAGGTGGGAAAACTGAGGCTCAGACATGTTACATTACTTTATGAGGTCATTCAGTTGATGGTGGCATCAGTGGTAGAGCAGGATTTGAACCCAGCACCCTCCTTTGTATCTACTGTGCTTAGTAGACCACTTTCTCATTGTCACCATGTTTAATAAGAAAAAAAAATCTAATGGACTTAAGATGCTGAATTCTCACTTGCTAGTTTTACTATTGCAGGAAGGCATCTGTGTCCCTGCCAATTCCCACCCAAAGGTTGCTATGAACAAACCCAGACCCATGCAGCAAGAGAGTCTGAAACAAATTGACAGGTTGAACTGTCTGTGTGACAGCTTCAAAAATAACTGTTACATGTTTTCACAGGTAATACAACATCAAGCAGAAAAACATTATTTTCTAGGTAGATCAAGTGCCAGTTATAAATTTAAAATGCAAATAGTGTGAGCTAGCAACACTTCAAAAGTCCTGGGGTACAGCTGACTAACGTTAAACATGAACAGCCTTCCACCCCTAGCATTCATTTGCCAGTCACACTGTCGGTTAAATGTAGTCATTTGAAAGCAGTAATTCATTCTCTACAGTCCTTCCTTAACACAGTCTCAGCCTGCAATTTAGATGATAGGAAAATTACAACCTCAGTGCACTATATTATGTGATATAAATGTTATTGCAATTAAGCCTGCTCGGAATGAAAACACACACACAAAGGCCCAAAGGCCCAAATAAACCTGGTCCATGATTTAGTCTAAGTAACCATTTCCTATAAACCAAGAGCCTTTTGGACAAAAACTGGGGTGGAAGGGGAGCCAGTGCGAGATGAGCTGAGAAGGTCTGAACTTGACTCTTACTGATCAGGATGTGGACGCATTGGACTGACACCGTGAGTGTTAGCAGCCGGCCAACCACTGAGACTAGAAACGCTGAGTGAGCCGAGCCGACTTCTCCTTCAAGCCCAAAGCTTCTAAGGGACTGTCACCCGCACCTCCCTTTGGATTTTGCCTCATCTTTGACACCCCAGCCACTTCTCTGGATCAGTTCTTCACATTTTGTTCTAGATTATCATGGTCACTCCCTAACAGTCCTCTTTGCCAACAACATATCCTCTCCCATTTGTCCTTGACGCTGTTGTTCAAATGATGGCTCTCAATTGCAAATCTTGTTAGGTTATTCTCTGGCTCAAGCCCTTTGAAGGCTCCCCTGACAACTGTCCTATGCCAGAATGTCAATTGTTGCCAGGAATGCCACTTCCCAACTCATTTCCCACCTAAATTTCCAATTTGGATATTCCTTGTCATCCTTTATCAATTCATTCAGACCACCCTGTTCTGGGAAGCTGCTCCACCCACCCACCCAGTGTAGTAAATCTTTCTATTGCTCTATCTGGGCTCCTTCTACATTGGCTGTGCACGTTCACTGTTTCCTAATGCAACTGTTGGTTCATGGCAGGATACTTCTTGGGAGCAGGGATTATTATGAAAGAATCAGGACTGTCCCATTTCAGGGTATGTTGAAAATGAAAAAACAACAACTAGGGAATGCCAATAAAAGGTTTCAAAATATTTTGGTTGTTGTATAATGAATGTCTTCTCTTAATCTTCTTGGGTTAAATCTGTGATTATGTGTACATCCCTGTAAAGCTGGTGGCCATGGCCAGGCAGGTTCGCATTGAATTCGGGCAGATGGTAAAGGAACTGTGGAGCTGGAGGATGGTGGGCCATTTCGTTTATTAGAGTCTCGCAATGGCGGACGAGCAAACAGGCAGGGAAAACCACTTCCCTCTCTCAGGGCTGAGGAGCAAAACAGACCAGGGCGGGGAGAGGAAAAACCCCTTCTCCAACAAACAATAGCAAAAAACGGCCCCTCCCACTGGTGGCAGGCAATCCGCACTCTACAATCTGCTGCCCTGAGAGCAAGCACCTGCCTTACAGAGACTACACACATGTGGTGCTGCCCCGTGCTCGTGCACCAACCAGGCAAAGTACAAGCGAGCAAGCCTGACTCACTTGTAACACACTTGTTTGCCCAACATTCCACCCTTTTATGGTTAATCACTTTACAATCTACACGACAGAGATCATCGATGATGGTCCCTGTGCAAGGAGTGAGGTACGCTGCATAAACAAACAGACTACAGCAACAGCACAAGTTATACAATTACAATAATTACAAAGGTGCCCTTCACAATGTCTCCCTGAGCACTCTGCCCAAGATGCTAACTGGAAGCCCATCTCTAGCCCTCTACCCCACAGTGGGTGGGAGGCCTGTATAGTCCAGGGCTGTAACCATAAAGTGTCCTTGGTGCATCTCTGCAACTGAATGAAAGCAGCTTCCCAATGCAGGAGGGCCTCCACCAGAGCTGCCTCCCTGCCCATCAGGGTCGGTCATACTGTCTAAAAGCAGCATGTCCATCCAACAAGGGAGCCAGTGCCCCCCTCTGGTTGCCATCCAAGAGCCCACTGCACCGTTCAATGATCAGTCCATGACAGACAGCCCAGCTAGCTAGCTGTGCAAATCACCAAGGTAAGGGTCCATTGCAGGAACTAGGCATACAGCTCTTTATTAACAGACCTCAGCGCCTTTCCATAAGCACTCTGTCCATTGCCACAGCCCCATCCAAATCCCTCAGCAAGCTTACAGCAACTGGTGGGGTCAAACACATTCAAGGCCTATGCTGCCTTAACAGTTTTCTTATCTGTTGCTGCTGCCACTGCAAAAAAGTACCTATTATGCCAACACCTGCTGCACATCAGAAGTCGATCAAAGGATTGTCAATTTCACATGGGGCCTGAGGCCTTCCAGCCCATCTCTGTTAGGCAAGTCTCTAGGCCTTCCTCCTATTCAAACTGGAACAATGGGTCTTGGGGAGGATCCTCCTCTCCCACAGCTGTCTCCAACAACTAATCCTGCAACTGTGCAACCTGAACAGCCATTTTCTTGGCAGCTGCCAGGGCCATTTATCTCAGCAGCTGGAACTTCTGTTCTGGTTCAAGCTGCCGCCAAAGCTCTAAAAGGAGTTTAATAGACCTGCCACCCAGTTATTCCTTATCTGCCCCAGCTGCCATCTAATCTACCCACAGCTGTGTTTGGGTAACCTTTATGGGCCCATTTCCCTCATTAGTCAGGGTCAGGGGAAGCATGGGCAGCGGCTCGCACTGCTTTATGATCCTGTGCTACCTCCATCTCCCCCAAATCTGCTACCATCTGCATAACCATGTTGATGGGCTGCCCCACATAGGGGCCTAAGATAGCCACTAGTGATCTAAAAAGGGGTGGTGGCACACTGCAAAGAATAAGGTCCCTTATCCATGCTGTAAACACTTCCTCATCTGGACCACAGCACCTCAGGTTGAAAGAAGCATTCTTCATACCTAGTTCCCGAAGGACCTTTACTAGTACACTATAGAAATGCCACCTACTCACTGCTCCTGGCAAGTCTCTGGCATTCTGCCACACTGTACAAATGGCAGTCATCACCCATTCTAATAGGGTATGGTTTCCTGGGTTGTCATGGAAGTTCTGAAGATGTTGCCTTAAGGAGTCTGTGTTAATGGCGGGCAATTTATCCATCTCTGTTCTGAATAGCTTGTTGCCTTCCACCCCTATGTCCCACAACCACAGCAACCAGGCTACCAGGGGCTCAGTGGGTTTCTGCCTGAATTGTGCCCCCATCAGCTTTGCCACAGAGTGCTCCACTACCTGCTGAAGGGGGGTTGTGCCTGCCCCTGAAGGACTCTTGGCTGCTGCAGTTTTACCTTCTGGGTGACCACTGGCTGGGCTCTGAGTCTGTAGATGGCAGTTTCAGCCTAAACCTCCCCATCCTCAGAAAAGGAGGAGTGGAAAATGCCTGCTCCTTCCAACTCAGAGCCACTCCACCAGCACAGATGCTGCTCCTTCTTCAGTGACCATTTTGGCTCCTGAAGCTGCTAGTTCTCAGCCTAAAGCTAAGACTCGAGCTCTTGAACCCACAGTTGTTTCTCCAATAGCTGTTGCTGCCAACATTCAGCTTCCAGGGCAAATTGCAACTCGTGAACCCGCAATTCCTTCTCCAGAGACCACTCCAGTTCCAGGCACCATTGATGCTCAACCTGCATCTTATACTGCAGCTCTTGAACCCAGGTGGCCTCCTTCTCCAGTGCTTGCTCCAGTTCACACCATTGCGGACACTCAGTCTCTTCTCACAGGGTTGTAAAAAACACCCAGCCCACAACCCCCAAAAGGACAGCTAAGGAGAACCATATGCTGGAGAACAACAACCACTCCTCCATCCCACTCTTCAAGGGTGTTGGTGACTCCATACCAATTTGATCCAAATCCTGCCAGCTGCGCCAGATGTAAGGCCAGTGGCCATGGCCATTTAGATTCACATTGGATTTGGGCAGACTGTAAAGAAACTGTGGAGCTGGAAAATGGTGGGATATTCCATTTATTAGAGTTTTGCAATGACAGACAAGCCAGCAGGCAGGAAAAACCTCTTTGTTCTCTCTTAGGGTTGATGAGCAAACAGGCCAGGGGATCAACCCCTTCTCAGGGAAACAATAGCAAAAATGGCCCCTCCCAATGGCGGCAGGCAATCTGCAATCTACAATCTGCTGCCCTGAGGGCAAGCACCTGCAGCCTCACATAGACTCTACACACATGGTGCTGCCCTGTGCTCATACATCAATCAGGTGAAGTACAAGCAAGCAAGCCTAACACACCTGTATATCCAACAATCTCCATTTGGAGGAGCTAACCCTAAAGCCTTATGAAGTGGGAATTTAGGACAGATGTCTGTTCAGCTGCTTACCCTGATCTACCAATTTGACCTATCAAATTGGTATGGAGTCACCAACACCCTTGAAGAGTGGGATAGAGGAGTGGTTGTTGTTCTCCAGCATATGGTTCTCCTTAGCTGTCCTTTTGGGGGTTGTGGGCTGGGTGTTTTTTACACCCCTGTGAGAAGAGACTGAGTGTCAGCAATGGTGTGAACTGGAGCGAGCACTGGAGAAGGAGGCCACCTGGGTTCAAGATACTATTCTTTGACCTCATGGAGGTCCCCTCCCTGAAACATCAGAAACAATCAGTAAATATCAGTTATATTGAATTCAAAAGACTAAAGACTCCTTCAAATTCTAGGTTAATAAAAATGATTTATTTTTTTCACATAAATTTTTTTCATCACAGCTTTTTTTCTGTAGACAAATTAGACAAAGCTGCAACAATATAATAAATGATCTTAAAGGTGTAAAATTACTCAGAGACCATAGAAGTGCTCTGACCATCAGACCTCTCCTCCAAGCAGTAATTCTAGGGCCCAGGATCCTTTCCTCCCTTGGCTTTGCTAACCTCCACGTGTCGCTTCCAAAGTTGTCTGCACCAAGTTAGAGAAAAGGGGAAAGAAGGGGCGCGGTTGCTAACAAGCAGGGGGCTCCACTCCCGTGCTGTTGGCAGAGTACAGTCACATGTGCACATGTACCTGCGAGGGTGCTGGAAATGGTCGTGTAGTCATGCCAGGGCAAAGAGAAGGCTGGCCTGATGAGCTTGGAGCCAGCCTCACTGGTGTTTTCATATAAAATTTATACTGTTATGGCAAAAGGCAACTCCAAGTCTTAACAAAGAAAATATCATCAATAATACCTATATTCTTTTGAGTGTTTATTACATACCAGGCACTGGTCTTCAAATACATTGCCCCATTTTTATTTTCTTGAATAACCTGTAGGGTAGATATTTTTTTTTTTTTTTTTTTTTTTTTTTTTTTTTTTTTGTATTTTTCTGAAGCTGGAAACGGGGAGAGACAGTCAGACAGACTCCCGCATGCGCCCGACCGGGATCCACCCGGCACGCCCACCAGGGGTGACACTCTGCCCACCAGGGGGTGATGCTCTGCCCCTCTGGGGAGTCGCTCTGCTGAGACCAGAGCCACTCTAGCGCCTGGGGCAGAGGCCAAGGAGCCATCCCCAGCGCCCGGGCCATCTTTGCTCCAATGGAGCCTTGGCTGCGGGAGGGGAAGAGAGAGACAGAGAGGAAGGAGGGGGTGGGGGTGGAGAAGCAAATGGGCACTTCTCCTATGTGCCCTGGCCAGGAATCGAACCCGGGTCCCCCCGCACGCCAGGCCGACGCTCTACCGCTGAGCCAACCGGCCAGGGCAGATATTCTTGTCTCTGGTTTGAAGGTGAAAAATCTGAAGCACGGAGTGGGACAGTAATTTGACTTAGGTCACACAACTGAGTAGGAATTGAAATTCGCTTCTAAGTTCAGAGTCCAGGATTATTCTTTGCTCTCACGTAGTTTCCTAAAGGATTAGCCTTCAAATGGATGAGAACGTTCAACGTACAACAGAGTGAATTTCAGAGAGCAACAATATGTGACTTGTTAGAGAGGGAATAAACTTTGGGAAGCCATTGACTTCACCTCGTTACTTTATAGGTGAGAAAATTCCAGTTCCAAGAGGACAGACACCTAATTAGTGTTAGAGCCACACCGGCACCCACAGCTCCTGACTTCCACACTTTCTAAGCCCAATGTCCTGTCCAAAGGGCATGAGACAAATAGATTAAGCAGCAATTGTGCTGTTTGAAGTGATTCTCAGCACCAATTTTTTAAGTGGCAGGTGCATACATCTATGTTCAGTGTAACATGTTGCATTTCCTAGATTGTTCTACGGTGGATCTTAATATATATAATATACCTTTAAGAAACTTCTGAAATGGCTAAGAAAAGATTATGTAAAATGACCTCAAATTGCCTGACCTGTGGTGGCACAGTGGATAAAGCATCAACCTAGAATGCTGAGATCGCCGGTACAAAACCCTGGGCTTGCCCGGTCAAGGTACATACAGGAAGCAACTACTACAAGTTCATGCTTTTCGCTTCTCCCCCACTCCCTCCTATCTAAAAATAAATAAATTAATTAATTTTTAAAAATTACCTCAAATTCTCAGAATCCCTAATTACACATTTATTTGACTAGGGGAGACCCAGAACCTCAGCTTTGCAATATCGCAATGAGCTGAATTTCCTTGTTTGAGTTTGAGTTTCAGGATAGGTCAATTTTAACCTATCAAGGAATGTGGTGGCTTGATTCACTGGGACGTCTTCAGTTTTCTAGGCCGGGACATCAGGGAGCAGGGCTTTTCTATACTTTGCTCCTTCTCACCCCTGACTCAACCATCCATCAGAACACCAAATATGAAATATTTAATTCAGGTGATCTGAGTTTGAGAAGAGGGGACAGAAATGCCAGTGGCATCCCTCAAGTGAATTAGAACCTTCTGCATAAGTACAAGAGTCTAAATTTTCCAGGCTCTGTATCCAAACACACACAGTTCTTATTATTCTAGTTTGGATGAAATCATCTCTTCCCACCTTAGCTTGCCTGTGATGTAATCAGATCTGTTTTATAGTGTTTGCAAAAATAACAGCCAGTTTATTTCTCTTTGGCAAGCTACAGCCCATATTTGAGCTTTACTACTTTTTCAACCTGATTTATAAAGAAACAAATTTTTATTGTGGCCAAGCATGAAAGTTCAATACACCTCACTCTGTATAATATATGTTATATATATATAATATATTTAAATGGATAGAATGGCAACAAAGAATAAACAGTGGCATTGATCAGGATTCCACCCACTTCTGTCTGCTGGCTTGTTCTCTTCTCAGAAACTAAGAGCCATTTTATTATTTTTTTTTTTTTTGGAATTTTTCTGAAGTTGGAAACAGGGAGGCAGTCAGACAGACTTCCGCATGCACCCGACTGGGATCCACCAGGCATGCCCACCAGGGGGCGATGCTCTGCCCATCTAGGGCGTTGCTCCACTGCGACCAGAGCCATTCTAGTGCCTGACGCAGAGGCCATGGAGCCATCCTCAGCGCCCAGGCCAACTTTGCTCCAGTGGAGCCTTGGCTGTGGGAGGGGAAGAGAGAGACATAGAGGAAGGAGGGGGGAAGGGTGGAGAAGCAGATGGGTGCTTCTCCTGTGTGCCCTGGCCAGGAATCGAACCTAGGACTCCTGCATGCCAGGCCGACGCTCTACCACTGAGCCAACTGGTCAGGGCCCCACAGAGCCACTTTCGACTGAACTTAAAGCTAAGGAGATTTCTAAAACTGTAAGAAATGGTATTAATTCAGAAAATCGGTCCTGACCACCTGGTTTTTCATTAGTTTATGGGAACTAAGCTGATCTGGATTCTATTCAGACTTATAAACCTTTCCCTGCAAACGGAGAGGCCCTGCACGCTGCTGGGATGACAACAGGCTGCAATTTGTTCATGAGGAAATGTTTTCTGAGTGATTGAATGGTGTGAAAAGGCCCAATTTTGATAATGGGTGTGCCTTTCTGAGCTTTTAATCCCATGTTTAATTGGGCACAGAATCAGGTTCTCGGGTTTAGCATGGGTGCTGGCCAGAATAATAAAAAGTAGTCACATGGATGGAGGGGCACGGCACTTCCAACTTGGACTCAACAGAACCATGAAAGCCGTCATGTGGAACTTACGGTTTTAAGTATATTTCTCATGGCCAGAACATTATGAGAAATTGTCTTGATTGAGCTAAGTGTCTTGCTGACATGGAAGAATGTTAAATAAAGAACAAGGAACTTCCTGATTCCAAATGTTGGTGGAGCTGCCACATTCCAAGCCACCAAATGTGGGTCAACAGTGCACTACCAGCTGGACCTGCATGTGGACACAGTGCCAGTGCCACAGCGGCTGTCGCCTGTCCTCCCTCCACCTGCATCTGAGAGGCCCCTCGTGCAAAGCGGTGAGGCATTGTCCAGATAAAATTCTGCAGTACAGCTTCTCCCTGATTAAACAAATGCTGTCCATTTTGAAAAGATTCACCGATAGTGGTTTGAATACATGATTTGTAATAAACTATGGAAAACCATCAGTCAGTAACCACAATTTCCATAGAGAAACCTAGGACTTGTTTTCTGTTGTTTAATTCCTGTTTCTATTGTGATGCTTTCCTTCTTGCTGTTCTCTCTCTTACAAACTAAGGTGTACTTGCTTATTTTCTCTCTTTTCTTACCCTTCCTTCCTTCCTTCCTTCCTTCCTTCCTTCCTTCCTTCCTTCCTTCCTTCCTTCCTTCCTTCCTTCCTTCCTTCCCTTCCTTCCTTCCTCCCTCCCTCCCTCCCTCCCTTCTTTTCTTTTCTTTTCTTTCTTTTTCTCTTTCTTTCTTTTTCTTTCTTTTCTTCCCTTCCTTCCTTCCTTCCTTCCTTCCTTCCTTCCTTCCTTCCTTCCTTCCTTCCTTCCTTCCTCTCTCTTCTTTCTCTTTCTTTCTTTCTTTCTTTCTTTCTTTCTTTTCTTTCTTTTCTTTCTTTCCTTCCTCCCTTCCTCCCTTCCTCCCTTCCTTCCTTCCTTCCTCTCTCTCTCTCTTTCTTTCTTTCTTTTTCTTTCTTTCTCTCTTTCATGCTTATAAAATTCAAACACATCTCACGTTCAGGAGGCTGGAAAGTCCAAGATCAAGACCCTAGCATGGTCATGACCTCTTCCTGGTTCATAGCTGATGCCTTTTTGCTGTCTTCACATGGTAAACTTCCTTATTTTCTAATAACAGCATTAAAATTTTTAAAAAAAATTCTGAGTATAACCTTAGCTCTACAACACATATTTTGATCTGTAGTGGTTTTGTTATTCAGGCCTAAATATTTCTTTTGAAATTTTCATGATTATTTTTTCTTTAACCCATTAAATTTTCAGATAAATGTTTTTAGTTTCTAAAAAGTTGAAGAAGTATTGGCTATCTTTTTAGTTTTAATTTCTAATTGAGGTTCATTTTAGTCAGAGAACAGACTTCTGATCTATCAGTTCTTTAAGGTTTGTTGAGAATTTCTTCATTTAAATATGTATATTTTAAAAAAGAAAATGTATTTTCCAGAGAATCAAGATGTCTATGTACGTTTCTTAGAACAAGTTCACTGGCACTGTGTATTTGAGTTATCTTGACAATTCCAGTTAACTTGACAATTTCCAGTTTGCTTCCATCTCTGTGCTGTTGAGAGTCAGGCTAGTCCTCCGTTACGCTTTTAGATTTATTTATCCATGCTTCTTGGTCAATTCAACCTCTGCTTTATTTAATTCAAGGTGAAATCATTAGGCTCATAACTGTTTTATCACTTATGGATATTTTCTTTTTAAAAACCTATCATGTTTATCTTTTTCCATACTAACATTTTTTACCCTAAATTCTATTTTTGCCTGTTATGAATACAGCTACCAGCTCTCTTTGGTGTAGTATTTACCTGGGACATCTTTTTGCAGACCGTCCTTTGCAACCTTTCTGTGTCATTTTCTAGTAATTTGTAAGTCTTCTTGGATTAATTTATTTTACCAAAAAAAAATAAATATATATATACACACACACATACACACACACACACACACACTCACACACTCACAAACACACCACACATTCAAAGAGCTTTAAGATCACTCAGTAACAAATCTAGTTAAGGCCCAGAGATTAAAAAAAAAAAACAAAAAACTACATTTCTTCAAATATTTAAAACAATTTGAAAACCTATAGGAATTGCAGAAACAAAATGAGTTTCCTTTATTTGCACATCTGTACTTGGGGGAGTTTTTAAAAGCTAGAGCTGCTGGTGTATCTGTTTTCTTATCTTTCAGGGAGATCTTGGCCCCCAGCTCTGGGAAGGAGCCTGAAGATCACTTTCCCAATAGGAGGCAATCAAGGTGTCACAGCTCTCCACCCCTTCTGGGAGCGCTCTGTTTAGAAGAGAAAAAACATCCCTAAAAGCATTTGTGAGAGATGACTGAGTGTTTTTATCATCAGCGATAGGGACTTCTCCCCCATAAATATATGGCATTCAATAACACAATCTCCTTTCCCAGCTACATGCTCGCATCCTTCAAAGCCACTCTCCCTCAGCCATGTGACCATTCAGCAGAGAAAAAGCAGCCCGTTTACATAACAGCTGTTAGTGCGCGCACTGACATATTACTTCAGGGCCTTCCACCTATAATGGGTTTTTCAAATGTGTTGCCATGTTCAGTTGATTAGTTGTGGGTGATCTGAAATGTCAAACTATTAGCCTTGACAACTACTGCCAAGGTTACTATCTTCGGAAAATATCTTTTTAATAATATAACTGTTTGTAAGTGGAAAAGGTGATGCTCAAAATACAAAGTAACAATAAGTGTGGATTACCGAACCACTGATGGCTTCAGTTTTTCACTCTCCTTGGTGATGCACGGTCTGGAGGCTTCTTTTTAATGAGCAGGCACCACCAACACACCCTGGGTTTCCATGAGCTACACAAATGTGGATTTCAGGATGGGAAATAGAACACAGAGAAGAGAGGGAGGATTGACAGAAACAAGCACTGCGAGTTGAAGAGTTCTGCCATCTCCTGTGGGTAAGATGTCGCTGAGTCACCTCACAACCTGCCCACAGATGAAGGGTCACAGACCTGGCTCTGATACAGAGGAGAGCTTCAAGTCCAGGTCTGCACATGTCAATCACCAAGATATCCCAGCAGTCAGAGAACATTCAAAGGGGGTGGAAGGTTCCATCCTTAACTCTTACCTGGATGTCTCCCACCAAGGGGTGGTTTTTTTTTTTATCAATTTCCTCTAGTTAGTGATATTTCCAGTTATAGTCAGCTCTTCCCTGGTTCTTTCCTCCACACAGAAACTGAACTGCCATTACCTCCGCTTCACCTCTCCTACATGACACTTGTTCCCAATTACTGAATATTACACGGGGACATCAAGGTAGTCTGAGACTGTACAAGACATGCAATGTACGGTCATCCTGTCAGAAAGGGGTCAGCAATTGTCGATGTATTAGCCCTTCTTGAGAAAGATATTTCCATTATAATCCAGGCTTCCAGGTAATTATACCTTAGCCCAGAGGTGTTTTGCTGGTTTGGGAAGTGGTAGAACAAACCAACAAACGTCTACCTTTTATTATCAGAGTGATATTGATACTTGATCCAATGAAAGAACTTAAAGACTGACCTATAAAAGCAGCTACCACCACCACTAGGATTTCAGAGGCCAAGGTGGGACTGACCCACAGAATCACGATTTCAACAAAAGGAAGAAGACCACATGCTATAATGTTTTCACCTTAATAAGCACTGAGAAACTATGATAGTCTCTTTTTCTTGCTTTTCACAACTGACTTTGTTGATGTCTTCTACATCGGTCTGTAGTATTTGGTGGGTAAAGTGGAAAGGAGTTTACACAGGAAGAAAGAGAGGATTAAAGGGACACTTTATAATGTATGAAAACATGAGAAACAGTGCATCTATCCTGTATTATTATGCTTTTTTTTATAGCAGAGGCTCTAAAACTACAATACGTTCATCCCAACTCAGATTAGTAATGAAGAGTTCAGGCACTGTGTCAGCCTGGTGTGAAGATATTCAGGGGCAGGGGATCATTTGCTGTTAACAGTCTAAAGAACCCTACAGGAGGCTGTCAGCTCTTCAAGGAGGCTGGAACTGCATAAGCACTTGACGGCCAGTGCAGGGAGACTCTGTCTTTCAAGTCACCCCCACCGCGACCTCACCTCCATCCCAGAATACATGGAGATGCAGAAAAATGACAATAATATGCATCATTTTTTTTCTGTAAGATATATGCAAATTACAGAACATGGTTTATTTAATCAGCCTGATATAAAGTGACCATTTAAAATATATAATGAATACAGATTCTGAAATGTGTTACAGATTTTAGTTAAAATTGATAAGTGGGTAGAACTTGAAGAAATACTGAGTTACACTAAATGAAGATCACCACAAAACAAATTGTCAAGGGAGTTATAATTTTAGCGGTGTGTATTTGTTACTTGTTTCTAAAGCAGAGATCTTGATTTCTTATTAAGAACATCCTCAGAATAATGTTTTAAATGCATAAAATAAAATACGGAGACTTGTAAAGGGAAACAACACCTTGAAATATAGTTGCCAAAATATTAAAAAGCAGATATGTAGTATAAAAATATGCCTCCTACTTCTTTGCTAGTGCATTAAATAATGGGATCTGGCGGTGAGTTTGAGAATCCCTATAATTTTGAGGTAGTTTTATATACCTGTAACAACTGTAACATGATGTAAAGATGTCTGATTTATACTGATGACAAAGTCACAGGTACTATTGATACTGATGTGGTTTGTTTACATTCATAATAAAAGGAAATGCTTAGTTCTGGTTAGAGATTAGTACAAATGATATAATTATTACCTCGTTCAATTTTATGGACCCTCTGAATTCCAACCATGGCTATTTTAGGGGTCCACAGACTTCAGATTAAGAAGCAATATCATTTTTATAAACCAACAGTGACTGTTTTAATGCTCCGCCTACCTGCTTGTTCCACACCAGAGGCCTGGGCCCTCTCATTAAAGCCCACAAGGCAATGGTGGAGACACGACCTCCCCAGCCTTCCTCCGTTAACGGGGAATGGTATTGGACCACAGAGGCTGAGACACTAGTCTGTGTCATAGCAATCTTACCAATTGGAAGTCTCTGAAAACCTTAACCATTTCACCATGACAGTAGAGTAAAGCGACACTGTTTACATATGTTATTTCTTCTGGAATAACTATTGAGCCTGGAAATTCTCTAATTCCCCAACTCTTGATAGAAGCTCTGACCAAAGTCTTCTTGACTGCTGAGTTTCTGAAAAAGGAAACAATGGATTTTTTTTTTCTCAAAAAAGTTTTTTTTAGTCTTGAGAGGCAATGTAACATCGTAGAAAGTATCTTCAGAGTCAAACAGATCTGGGCTCAAATTCCAGTGACATGTTTACTAAATATGACCCTGAGAGGGTATTTAACCTCATCAAGCCTCAGTTTCCACAGAAATAAAATGCAGATGTCAGCATACATCGCACGGCAGCCTTGTGAGGGTGGAATGAGGCAGTTAGAGGTGTGCAGACACTGAGAACAGTGCCCGGACCACGGCGGTCAGCAAGCAAAGCTGTCTTACCCTGCCACCGCCCTTCTGTTATGTGGCTCCTTCTAGGATTGGTACAGACGTCAATTTTCTCACCAGAAGAATGCTGCATGCACTCCACTCTTGAGATTTCTTATGAAAGTGTTCATTGAAAAACAGATTTTTATATCACATGCCAATTTACCAGCAAGGAATAAATGCTAAGTTCCTGGGACAGAAAAAGAATTCCAAATATAGAGGGGAGGAAGGAACCAGAGTGAGAAACCGTTAAAGAACAAAAATAGTCTATTGATGGCCAATAACAAAAATGCAAGGAGATAAACTGGGTCCCCAACACCAAACAGAAACATAATTATTCAGCTCTTCATGTGAACAGTGCTATTGATTCAAATAACAAAGAGTGCTGTATAAATTTCTGTGTTTTCTTCCTTTTTTATTTTTAGTCTGGTAAAATCAATTCCTTCAAACACTGCCTCGTATCCACAGGCAGTCAATTTAAATGCACTCCACTATGTTAAGCTCCCTCAATTTTTAAAAATTCAGCTCTGGTACCTACTTTAGCCCATGAATAATATAACCTACAAGTGTGGATGCCGGAAGAGAGCCTCATGTCATGAGCTGCTCTTGCTGGTTCCCAGGTCCATTTAGGAAATTTAGGTCAAATGGTAAGACATTAAATATAAGGATATCATCTATAAAATGAGCAACAAAAAGCAACCTCCTTCAGAAAGAATGCTTTTTTCCTCCAAGGGCATTTCAGTATGAAACATCTTTAAATAAGTAATAATAATAATAATCAACATTTTTTGCACATTTTCTTCCTATATGCCAGTCACATGAATTACTTCATTTATCCACTGGTGGGATTCAGCCAGTTTGCACCGGTTCAGCAGAACCAATACCTAATTTTTTGTTGAGTTTGGTGAGTTAGTTGTTCAAATCGCACTTTTAATCAGGGTTCTCTCTAAGGTGGGTGCCTGGGTGGCCGCCCAATGTGGAAATCACAAATTTACATTCCTTACTCTTTTTTAATGTTCATCTGAGCAACAGCATATTCTAAGTGCCTGTAGTAATGCTCATTCCGTCCATAGGTGAAGAAAATGCGAGTGAGCTTGCCAATCAAGAAGCAATATGGAAATATCTTAAGTAACAATTTTATTGATTTTTTTTGTCAGCTATTTAATATTTTTTACTAATATTTTAAAACTCATAACATAATCTAGTTCTGTGTACCTCTTTTATTGTTCTTATTTATTTAATGCATGAAATAATAAACTACCTTTTGGTATATTGCTTTTCTATACTTAAAATGGTCATTAGAGCAGAGAACCAGTTGTTAAATTATTGGAATCCCACCATTGCATTTATCTTTCACAAAATCCCTCAGGCAGGGGCTATTATTAACTCATTGCATGGACTTGTAACCAGCTTCTAGAGCTGCCAGTGGGCTAGAGTAGGAAGCGGAAGTCAATGTCTGTGGGCAAAGACCACTTAATAAACTCTTATTCTTGCATCATCAACTCAAGTGGATTATAACTAGCCATCTATCCACAGCTTTTTTTTAATGAAACTACAAAGTCCCCCAAATAGAGTGGCCCATCAACTTGGACCATCCTGGCAGCTTTGTCCAGAAACTTCAGCTCAGGTCTGGAAGCACTGGCATCAGAACTAGCGATCAGACCCAGAATGAATGCCAGTACCTCCTGCTGTTCATACTGCAGCGGCCAACGAGGATTAGGCATGGGGGCTAAAGACCATCACCGGGCAAATAGCTGGACACCCATCCTCATCCTTGGCCACACTGAGAGGATAGCAAATCGTATTTATTCTCCAAATTACATACTGTTGTGAGGGCTGGAAGCACCGCAGAGGGGAGACCTTAAAGTGTATGCATGCTCCCCACAGCTGTAGAGCGTTCAGCTGACAGTGCAGAGTGCACCTTCCAGGGACTCCCAGAATTTCTGTTTTCCCTCCCTTCCAAATGCGATCTTGTCCACAGCCCTTCCTACAGAAAAGCTGGTGCCAGGTGAAACTCCGACGTGTGAATCCTGGCATTTCTCCAGGAGGCAGGTGCCACCTGCAGTGCTGCTCAGAAAGGTGCCCTGTCTGGGTGTTCAGAGTTTACTTTCTTAAATTATCTGTATTTGCCATGATAAAGCATTCAAGACATCATTATTGTTTTTTTCATATTGGTTAAATTATGTTTATTTATATAAAATAGCCAATAAACATGAGGAGTTTAAAATCAGCATTCTACCCCAGTTGCATTTATTTTGGCTTTGTGGTGTTTCTAAAAGAACAAGGTTGTTTTTTTTTAATTAAAAAAATTTAATTATGTTGACATTTAATATTATTTTATATTAGTTTCAGGTGTATAGCATTGGCTACACATTTACATAACTATGAAGTGAACCTCTGGTAAGTCTTGTACTCACCCAGCACCATACGCAGTTACCACAATGTTAGTAACTATATTTCTTCTGCTGTACTATGCATCCCCTGACTATTCTGTAATAAGAGAGCAAAGTTTAATATTTAATTTACCAAGAATCTTCCTAACCTACTACAGAAAACTACACATTTTTATTCCACACTGAACTTCTACCATTTTACTTTTAATAGTCAATATGTCCTGACCTGCATACAGAAATGGACACAACAGTCAATGAAAAAAAATCAAGATCATTAATACTTATATCTAAGCACAATTCTACTCAAGTCGGGAAGCACTGTCACCTTCCAAGCTTCTAACATCTCTATAGGCACTGAGGAATGAATGAGAAATAGAATTCAACAAGAATATAATTGTAGTTACCACTTATTGAATCTCATCCCTCCTCTGGGAGGTAAGTATAATAATTTCCATTGGAAACACAGGGAAGCTTAGAGTAAGAGAGGTGAGTGAACTTCCAAGCTCCCACCGCTGATAAGTGGTAGAACTGGGGTTTGAACACATCTCTTTGACCACTGGGCCTCACATAACCTCTGTCTTGAAGAAATGTATATGCAGCCTGGGAAATCAAACTCATGTGCACAAAGGCTGGCTGTGCACACCGCCCGTGCGAACACCTGGAAAGGGCCTGAATGTGTGGGAAGCAAGTCACTACACACAAGCAGGCCTGCTACATGGCTTGCCTTCCAGGACCACCTCAGCAGGATCTTAGAGCCCCAATTTCTCACCTTCTGCCAAGGTCCAGTCAGAGGTAACTTGACATTCATGTTAGAATTGTACTGATTTATTGGGGCAGCTTTTCCCCTCTACTCCATCACAAATGGGCTTTAAAAACTTCAAAAGTGATGGTGCTCCCTTTTATATTCATATTGATTTCTAACAGTATTCTAGGGAATCATTCAATAATAACTCTTATAGCATCTTGATGAAAACATAATGGTATATCCACTGGGTATCTTTTTTTTTTCTTTTGCCATGAGTGTGAAATGAAGACATATAAAGGCTAATAACATTATCTAAGGTTTAACAACAAATCAAATAAAATTACAGGTGTGGAAGAGTTTTGCAAGGGAGAAGCACTAACCAGACATAAGGCATTATTATGAAGAAGGCTGACACTCCATAACGTCTTCACCACCACACTCCAAGTGCATTTTACGGACCAACCTAGGACATCCTGATTTAAGTGTGATTTTTCTAATTCATCCACTCATTGAACAAATACTCCAATGCCAGACACTGTGCTCTTGAACTGGGAACCAGAGGCTACAAAGGAAAAAGAAAAGGGAGCAGAGACTAGTTTTTCTAAGTGCCAGTAAAAATGACAATTCAGGCCTGACCTATGGTGGATAAAGTGTCGACCTGCAATGCTGAGGTCGCCGGTTTGAAACCCTGGGCTTGACCGGTCAAGGCAAACATAGGAAGCAACCAGTAGCAGTGGGTGCTTCCCTCTTCTCCCTCCTCTCTCTCACTCTCACTCTCACTCTCCCTCTCTTTCTCTCTCTCTCTCTCTCTGTCTCTCTCTCTCTCTCCTTTTTCCAAAAGTCAATAAATAAAAAAATCTAAATTACAAGTCAGAGTACCAGAAATTATATGGCAAGGAACATGCTGAGCTGGAAACACTGGTTTCATTTGCATGTAAAAAACTTTCAATTAACAGGAATTGATTAATTGATGGGCTAAAGTAGAATCCATGAGGCAAACTGGAAGAGCTGGATCTTTCAAACAGCTCCCAAAGGAAGTTTTGGTCATAAATCACTCATGGTTTCCAATGCAATATATCAGGAGGTATAAATAGTTTATAAAATGAGTTTTTGTCCAATAGTTTTTTCACAATTTTTCCTCACAAAACATTATTTATGTGGTCACTTTGGAGTCCAGTATTTTCTTTCTAAGAATTTGAATGTTTTTAAAATAAATGTTACCCATCACTGTCTCATGACCCAGCCGGCCACACAGGGTCCTTCTATGTTTAATTGGAGATCAATTTGTTGACTGTCTGGGCCTCTCCAGCTCATAGCCATAAGGCCCATCCAAGCTCCAACATCTCCACCTTCAGGAAACAATGCAAAATTCGCCCTAGCACCCAGCCCTGTTTAAATCTTGGATCAAAAATCACACCCTACAACAACCTTGGATGGACTTCTTTTTTTCATTGTTCTACCTACAACCTCTCTCCCCATACAGCACCCTGATTTTTAAGGGCACACTCAAGCCACCTCCTTCTGCCAATCACCGGAAGATGACCAGAAGGAGAACCATTCCGCCTCCTGGCTGAAGGGCAGGCCTCTCTCAAGGGCCTTTCCAAACAATGGTGCAGACACTCAGCATCTGGGCCAGAGACGGACCTCCCTGACAGTTCTGAAGGAAAAGGAGAACCAAAGTGAAGACTCAAGGATTCCACACATTTTTCTGATTGCAGAAAAAGGATTCATGCAAGTTTTGGAGGGTTGGGAAGTTAACAACTGAGGAACTGCAGAAGAGATTGGCTCAGGCCAGTATTGAGGTATTCTGACAATGCACTTTTTTTTTTTGTTATTATTATTATTATTTGTCTCTTAATCAAGGTCTCATGGCTTCAGTTTAAACCAGTGAGCAATTCTATCCTGCATTTTCTTCCCACATTATTCAACAAGCTCCATCAATGTCAGAAAACAATGTCACCTCAGGGATGGTCAGATTGCTTTCGGTGCCCCTTACTCCTAGTGGTTATGTCTGGACCAGGACTGCCCAACAGCACTTTCTGCAATGATGGAAATGTACCTTCCACCTGCAGAAAGGACAGTGCAGTAGCCACTAGCCACATGTGTCTTAGTACCTGAAATGTGCCTAGTGGGATTGAGCAACCCAATTTGTAGTTTTCTTTCATTTTAATTATTTTGAATTTCAATAGCCACATGAAACTAGCAGCCACTGTCTTGACCAACAGAGTTGGTGTGAAGTCACAGGTAGAGTCAGGAGTGCCTGTATCCTACCAGCTGTATCTCTAACAAACTGCTTCTTCCCTGGCCCCTCTCTTTCCATATACCAGTCCATTTCTGATTTCACTTTCCCATGCTCTGATACTTCACAAAGTGTCCCCCTACTAAAGGTCAACCTCAGCAGAAAAAGGGGGCAAACACCCCAGAGAGAATCTTGGGGTTCACAATTTCAGTTTATTCAGAGCTACTTTTTTGTTTGTTTCTATGTCTTTGATACCATCTAACTAGAATCAAGCTGCTAAGTAGTTCATGACATAATTCGTCACTTGTCATCTGCTCTCCAAGTAGAACGATTTCCAGAGCTGCAGTCCAAAGCCCTTCCGTGAGACATCAGGGATTCCACTGTGGTTTCCTAAGCTGTCTGATAATCTGAATCACTTGTAAGCTCCTTCAGTGAACTGTGCAGGGCACCTCCTGGGCCTGAGTCAGAATGTGCAGAGGTAGGTCCCCCCATCTAAGTATTTGATCATCTCTCCAGTACTAGAGTAACCAGACACTTGGGACAACTTTTAGGAAGTCCTGGCCTATTGAACATGAAATTATCAACAAGAACACCCTCCACACTCCATCCCCAGAGCTGATCCAGTGGGGGCTTGAGCAGAAGAGAATTCAATGGTGCATTCTAGGAAATGTTGTAGTTTCAGGAGAGAACTCCATTTTCAGCTTAAACTCTTACCATGAAGAAGTTCCTCCTCCCCTAAGACATTTGAAATGCCCATCCTACCATTGAGGGGTTTCAGAAAATGCTGCAGGGCCAACCAGGGAAGATAGACAAGTGTTCTGTGCCCAGGTTAGAAGGTACGAGAAAGCAGGCTTCGAGTAGAGTATAAAGGCAACCGTGCAGGAGACCGGAGCCCTGCAGGACGGTGAGAACGCACACTGCGCAGGGGACCGGAGCCCCGCGGGACGGTGAGAACACACAGGCACGCAGTATACAGAGCAACTAACTCCTCCAAGCCTCTTCCTCAGTTTCTTTGTGAAGAGGAACTGGAGCTCATATCAAAATATTTTAGTTGGCTCTAGTTCCAGATTAGTTTCTGTATGGTAAATGCATATAGTTTTCATTCCCTGGGTGTAGGTCCAAACATTTACAAATTTATTTGTCCTCTTCATAAAGATTCCAAGTTAATAAACCTTGTGACAGGGTGCAGTATGCAGCCACCAGGATTGGATGACCCATCATGATGATGTCGGTCAGTCTGGTGTGCCCAACAAACCCAGCCTACAGACACCCACACAAAATAAAGCTTATTTGGGCTCATTTCTGTCAGGTCAGGGGAAGACACCAATCTTAAAATTTTGAGAACTAGAGGCCAAAAGAGGGTGCCTGTTTTAATGCTTATTTTCTCTCTTATATATAATATAATGATATTTCTATGCCCAAGACTACAATATTTGTCCAAACTACACTGCCTCCTTCTTCCCCCGCCCTTCATGAACTCTCTTGAGGGAGTGGTGAGCCAGGTTTTCCAGAAGTTTCCCTTACAAGTGCAGATAAGGAGGAAATGTATAACATCAACCACATTGGTGGTGAGGAGGGGGCAAATTAAATCGACGAGGCAGTACTGTAAGCCACATCTGTTTGTTTTAGATTTTCTTTAGTCTGTAAGAACTGAGGCTGAACTAGGTAATGTTCTTTCCTTTGAATGTGGGTAGATATTAGAGACTCAATCTCCTGATCCCATCAAATGCTCTATAATTCAAGGGCTTTCTTATTCCTCTATTAGAAATTTACTGGGGTTTTCTGAAAATAGAGACCCAAAACCTAAGAGGAATTCTCTTTCACTAGCTTGTGACTCTGGCCTTTTGAAGAATTTGGCTGCATTGGAGAGGGAGATGTAGGCAAAACTGGTCAGCCAGGCCCATCATTCACTCTGTGAACACACACTTACACACTCATGGTGTTTCTGTGGGCTCCTGTTTACTGCTGTGAACGTTTCTGTGTCTGCCTGTTACGTCTCTGTGCCTCTGTTATTAGATGCATCTGCTCAGACAAGTTTGCTATCATTTATCTCACTTACAGTAACATCGAGCACACCATTAGTGCCACTGAGAATCATCCTGGTTCCATGAAGATGCCTTAATAGTTCTGAAGGAAAGACACCCAAGTTATAGTGTGTGAGGTAGAGAGCTCACACTGTCTATATATGTGAAGATCTCAAGCACTCCGCCGCATTCTTTTTTATTCGTTTTCCTTGGAGTAGGTTTAACCTCTTGAATGAAGATCCATGCTCAGATGCCAATGGGAATGGAGTGTGTGTGGAAACAGATACATTACTTTAATGTGTTTATTGCTTAAGTGTCATTTCTGTCTTCATCTCTTTCATTGCCTTTTGCTTTCAGAAAGAAATCTGGTATTTTCAATTATTTTATCATCTCTCCCATATGTGTGCTGTTTGAGTGTGCTGGAAGTCTTAGCAAGTTTTTCCCTTTTCTTTTGTTGTTTATTTATTTTTTTACTTTTACTTTTCTTTTTCTTTTCCCTTCTTCTTGCCTCCATCCCTCCCTCCCTCCCTCCCTCTCTCTCTTCCTCTTTCTTTCTTTCTTTCTTTCTCTTCTTTTTTAAAGTCCTTGTTCTGGTCAATTTGCAAAATAATGATTTTAATACGTAAGTGGGACATAAAAGTGAAAATAAGAGACATTGATAAGAGTGTGGTGGTTACTGGGAGAGGGAGGAAAGGGAGAGGGAAAGGGGGAGGGGGAGGGGCACAAAGAAAACTAGATAGAAGGTGACAGAGGACAATCTGACTTTGGGTGATGGGTATGCAACATAAGTGAATGACAAGATAACCTGGAGTTGTTATCTTTGAATATATGTATCCTGATTTATTGATGTCGCCCCATTAAAAATAAAATTATTGAAAAAAATAATGGTTCTAGAAGCTTTAGTCGTTTTCTCATTTCTTAAAACAGTTGAGATGCTATATAATTGCCTCAGTTCCAACAGTAAAAATAACTTGCATTAATTTTCAGAAACAGCGCATTTCTTAGTCCACAGTCATTAGTCCACTTAGCCAAATGCCACTATCATTCTCTCCAGAATTTGTCCTGCAAAAGCAGGAGAGAATTGTCATCAACTGAAGAACTGCAGACAGGCAAGATTTCTACCTCCTCAATGACCCTGCGCTTGTGTGCCCCCTGCTGGCTTTGTTTATGCTCACAGCTCTTGAGGAATCAGGGCTGAGTAAAGAGGCGCTTTGGTAGAAATAACTAGAAAAGAATAAAGAAAACTAAAATGTCTTCTGCCATCTAAGCATTAATGAGTTAGACTCTCCCCCAAATGGGAAATAATAAATCATGTTAGAAAATTTCTGCCTTTTAATTGACTGTGCTAAGAAGTTAGTTTCCCCTGCTTTTAACATACCTGTTTAGCCCTGGCCAGATAGCTCAGTTGGTTGGAGCGTTGTCAGGAAGCACAGAGGTTTGCAGCTTCATCCCCGGTCAGGGCACATACAGGGACAGCTTGATGTTTCTGTCTCTCCCTCTCTCTTTCTCTCTACCCCCTTCCTCTCTCATTAAAATCAATCAATAAAATTTTTTTTAAAAATAAAGTACCTGTTTATAGCACTGTTTTACCATTTACCATAATAGAGGCTTCAAGCAGGACACTTAGGCATGGGGAGGTGTGTGAGTGTGTGTGAGTGTGAGTGTGTGTGTGTGTGTGTGTGTACCACCCCATTTCCATCAGCTGCTCCATTAAAAAAGATTAGGAACTGGCATAGCCTTAAACTTCTATAAGATGCTATGCAAATACACTTTCAAGGCTCCGCCTCAATCAGTGCCACTTCTGGCCAAAGGACTGCTTCCACATAGAAACTGTGGGCTACCACCCTATCATAACCTATTGAAATGTATCTGTTTTTCTGTCTTAGTTACATAGAAATGTTACCAAATGGCGATTCTGAAATTCTCTTGCACCTCCAAAACATGGCTTATTTCTCATAACAGCCACAATCTGGTCACCAGCCAACACCCCAAGTATGCACAGCCCACTTGTAGGTGGGCTTATAATGCCCAAAACTGCATTCACCCTGGGAGCACATCTGGCGAGCGGTCAGGCTGGACCGGGAAGTACACATTGGTAGGGTGGGTCAATGCTCCTTTGGGACTGAGATCTCAGACTGTCTCAATAGGAAAAGAGCATCTCGTTGGATCATACACAATCAATATGGCTTCTTGGTCACTGTGGGCTCTAAAGAAGCAGCTGTGGCCACTAAACAGACAGCAAGGGCCTGGCGGTGGTGGCTTTCCAATCTCCACCATGGCGACGTCTCAGCCGGTGCCACTACTCTACCTCCTGCTCCTATCCACAGCCTCACAGCTGCTCTCCCCTCTGCGTTTGCTCTCCTCAGAACCCATAATCCCACTCTGAGTTGGAGTGTCCTTCAAAATCCCAAAGTGATCATCTTACCTTTGGGATTAAAACTTTTTGATTATTGCTTTTGAATAAAGACTAAAATCCTCAATGTAACTCACAAGGCCTCTTATCTTTTCAATCAACCTCAGTTCAAAGAGTGTCCTTTGTTCACATTGTTTATTTGTGAGTGCATCTCACATCAGGTCCTAAGCTCCAGAAGGGCTGGGTCAGAACCCATCGCCGTATCCATGGGGCCTAGCACAGAGCCTGGTAGAACTATTCACTGAATAAGTAAATGAATAGCTCAGGTGGTGGTGTGCATAGCTTCAGCAGCAGTGGGAGGCAGTTACCAAGAACGTGTACCACCATCCTCTTTAGAATTTACGAGAAAGAGCTGCCTTGGCAGGAACATTCATCACAGAGGCCAGCCTTCCTACTCCTGTGACTTTACTGGCAGCAAAATAATGAATCACAGACATCAGCACGTGGAGTCAGAGTTAAAGGAATATAGTGGGCATCGTGCTTTAGCTGGAAGAACTTCGTGGTAAGCAGAGCTGAGATACTTTCTCCATGTTTTGAGAAATGTTGGGAGAACTGGAGCCCCAAAATTTCCTTGGCAAGGGCTAGAGCTCCAAGAAAGTGGCTTTTGTTCATCATTATCACTTGCCATTATTTTAGGAGTAGGCATATCAAGTTACCAAGCAACAGATGTCTCTGTGGTATCAGAACATGGGAGAGGAGTCTAGTGATTCAAAGAATGAATAACAAGGACTCAGTTAGCTTCAGGGATTTTAGCTAACACAGATTCATGGGATACTAAAATCACTGAGCCTTTGAGATGTCTCTTCTGATTGCATTTCCTCTAATCAAATACCAGAGGTACAAAAATGTTCATAACTTCAAAATATGGTTAAATGAATCAACATCCTTTAAAAAATCATGTTTCTGGGAGAGTACAGTCTCTTAAATGTATTTTCATAGAGATCTTTTGTTGTTTAAATATCATGTCAACATTGGGGTGGATGTTTGTGTTCACATATATCATGGCAGAAGCAATAAGTAATTTGAGCTCTTACTAAACTTGTAAGAGTCAAGTATCCCCCATTATGTTACATTGAACCCATCCAGGTTTCCTGGAGTGTTTAGTAAGATTCCTTGTGACATAATCAGACACAACAGAAAGAGGGAGCTCTGGGTGCCTCCACCAGGTTTTCTTGGAATGCCACCAGTGCAGACATTAGGAAACTCCATCTCATACTCCCAGAACTTCCTTAGGCGAATCTCTGCAAACGGAGCATGCTGGAGTTTTTCCTTCTTCTCCTGGGCAAAAAGTGATGGCTTCCGCAGTAACTCCAGCGTTGCCCAGAGCCTCTTAAAAACAATATCCACCTCTCTTAACCAGCTTCCAACTCCAGCAATATTCCAAAGTAGCAGGAGTCAAGTGGTGGGCTCAGGGTGCCCGGGTCCAGTCAACTGCACCCAGAGGGAACTCAGGAGACCACGAGGCACCAATCTCTTCCACAAATATAACCAAATAGTTTAAGAGAAAACCAGAGACATGGACAATGAACAATTCAAAGGTCTTTTCAATCCTAAAAAAGAGGGTCTGCATACTCTAGATTATCATATTGCTATTATTTCTATTAATAAGTACCCCTTGTAAAATAAAAGGAATAATAACTTATAAACATTATAAATGTTTTATATATACACTTATTTGTACCTGTACATTTATATATATTACACATATATAAAATGATTTCAGTCAACGGCATGACTCACCTCCCATCAAAGTTGGAAATCACATTTGATTTGTTTCCTGCCGCCTTCATCCTGCCAGCCTTATGGGTAATTACTCCAGCTTTCCCTTCCATATCCACCTCCTCTTTCCCTCCTACAACATGTCTTCACAAAGCCACCAGGTTAATTTAGCATAGCTCCACTATGATTTAGTCAGCGCCCCCCCCCCCAAAAAATAAACACTTTCAGTAGTTCCTCATTGTTGACTCAGTAAATCCAATCCCTTCGCAGATTGAACGCAAGACTCTCACAGAGGGCTATATCTGACTTTCTAATCCCGACACCTACATGAGTCATTATTTCCCACTGATGAGCCTTCCCTTTGCACTCTTCCCCCCCCCCCCTCAGGTGGTAGAACTAGGTTGTAACTGAGAGCACTTTAGCTGAGCACTTCCAGATACCTCTTAGTTAGGAGTTTCAGTTTAGCTAAAGTAACCATTCCTCCAAGCAACATCCCTGATGCCCCAGCATGAATTGCTTCCTTTGGCTTCCCCCTAACTCCTCAGTGGTGACCTCTGATTGTCTTTGTGTACCTGTCTCTCTTCTTAGAGGAGAGTCACATTCAAGGGTAGGGGCTACATTTTTGTATGTTTCCACCGCCCCCACCCGTAGCATCTACTCAGGAAGCACTCACTCTTAGTAATTGTTTGATGAGAGGAAAATAGCCAGTAGGTGATGCTCTCTGGTTTGAGTATCTTTTTTTTTCCTCCCAAGAGGACACACACCCAGGTGGCAATGCACTCCCCACAAAAGTGGGGGAACATCGTAGTTCACAACTGCTCTTATGCACTGAACTAAAGTGACCTCACTTACTGAGAATTGAAAGGATGCATTTCCTTTCTTATTTTTCTCCATCCAAGAAAGCTAAGTGACACAGGCCAAAGATAAGAACAAGTGGTTTTCTAAGCTCGTGAGGAAGAACTTGTAGACTGCCATGCTCAGAGACAACGGGAAGCTCGGTGGGAAGATATTGACTACCTTCATTTAAGAATTGTTCCACTTCAGAAAGTTCTTATTCAAAATGGCTTGTGGATATCACCCTACCTACATCTATCTCAAACAAATATTTGGCTTGTATTCCCTTCGGTTAAAAATAATGACAATAATGAACCATAATTCAGAGTAAATTTGTAGTCTTTGCCTTGGCTTTTAGCTCCTCTTTCTGCTGCTGTTAACACTGATTCCCAGGAATTCTTTCACAAACTGGACTACAGGTAGCAAGCATTCAACGAAACACTACTTTAAGTCTGGTGCTTCAACCCAAAGCCACCCTTTCTTCATAAAGGTGAAGACTCTACCAACTGCCCTATAATGTCTCAGATGCACTCCTGGAAGGAGCCACCCAGGCCCAGAGTGCTTGAGCCCATCTGGAAGGGTTGACATTGATGGAGAAGCCCCACTCATGGGGGAATCATCTCTCATCAGAGCCCGCGGTGCTCTGAAGGTTGGTAAACATTTAGATCCAACCCACAGACATGAGTTTTGGCTCTCCCCATCTCTCATTTCCTCCCCAGGTTTTCATGCAATAGAAATCTCAACTGGGATTTCTACTAATTTAAAAACTCTCAAGATGCCTGACCAGGCAGTGGACAGTGGATAGAGAGTCAGACTGGGATGCAGAGGACCCAGGTTTGAAACCCCAAGGTCACTGGCTTGAGTGGGGGCTCATCCTGCTTGAGCATGAGGTTGCTGGCTTGAAGCCCAAGGTCACTAGCTTGAGCAAGGGGTCACTCATTCTGCTGTAGTTCCCCCCCAACCGCCCATCAAGGTGCATATGAGAAAGCAATCAATGAACAACTAAGGAGACTAAGGAGCTGCAACGAAGAATGATGCTTCTCAACTCTCTTCCCTCCTGCCTGTCTGTCCCTCTCTCTGTCTGTCTCTGTCACCAAAAAATAAAATAAAATAAAATAAATCAGAAATTTCTTATTTTATTCTTTGCCTTTTGGTCCAACTACTCTTAATCTCTCTGGCAGGGGGTTCTATGGAGAGCTGTGAGAGATTCCACAGATGCCAGACGTGGCTTTCCCCTGTTGCCTGTTTCATCCTATTTCCAAGTAGAGGCCTTAGGAAACCTGTTGCTTGTTTGTTTGACTGTCTTCATCTTCTGGCACTTAGGTTCCATGAAGGCAGGACTGGTGCTCTTCACAGAGCCATGTACAGCACCTGGCACACAGTAGGAGCTCAAGAAATGGTGGTTAATTGATTGTGGGCTAAGTAAGGAAGCACCAGTTTTCCCAGATGGTATCACACAAGGTACAGAACTGAACAAAATGATTGAATTAAATACAAAAGTGGAGCTATATGTGTGTGTGTGTGTGTGTGTGTGTGTGTGTGTGTGTGTGTGTATATATATATATATATAGAGAGAGAGAGAGAGAGAGAGAGAGAGAGAAGAGGGAGGAGGCGGGGGAGGAGGAGAAAAAAGTTAAGACTTGCAGATTGATGCCAGCCGTCAGTGCTAAGCAAAGTCAATGTGTGACAAAGAAACCACCCATCCAGGCAAAGCCTTTAGACCAGTGTTTCTTAAAATTTAAGGACACTGGACTCTCCCAGAGATCCAGTCCATGTGCGGATTCCGAGTCAGGACAGGCAGTGGGGAGAGCCCTCCGCTCTGCGCTTCTGACACAGTTGTGGAGGGTGGTAATGTTGCTTCATCTGTGGCCACGGTGTGAGCAGGGGGCTGGAGATAGCCAACGGGTGTGTGCACTAACCCAATACCTTATCTCGAGGATAGACCAGATAATGAAGTGGGTTGTTTTTTTATCTTTGTTTCTGTTTTTTGCCAGTTATCCTAACCCAGAAAGTGCACACATAATCACAACAGAAATTTTTCTAACTATGGAAATAAGCAGCTTGGTAGTTATCAGACTGCTTAACACATTGGGAAAAGACAGGGTTTGAAAAGTTATATGGAAGTGATTTCAGTCCCATCAATGTTTTAACATATTTCTTTAACCATTGAAGTAACACAAATACACTCAGGCTGACCTGGAAAGGAATCTTGAGTCTTCACACGTATTATTTCATTGTTTCACAGATGTATAGAAGAGGAAGAGAAAAGTGATTCATAGACCAAGAATGACTCTCCTTCAAATCCACTCCACACAGAGATTTTCCGGTTCCTTTGCTGGTGTGACTCACACACCATTTTGCCTCTTTGTGGGAAATATAAGATGTAGTCTTCCCTTAAGCTATTTACTGTGACTGAAATGATACTCAGCCATCCGGATGCTTAATGACAGAGAGCTAAAGACAGAGAGACACAGGAGAAGAGTTCTGTATCAAAGACACTGATAGCCCCATCCATCCGAAGGGCCCGCTGACTTCCACATCCAGCCTTGGCTGATGCTAAAGTCACCAAACAGTCGAAGGCAGTTTCCCCTGCTGGATGGTCCTGCAGGGGAACTCAGAACAGAGGGAGTGAGCACCTCTGGTACCTCTTGCAAGGCCACAAAAGGGGCATTCTTGAGTCTGAGCTCACTTGAAGCTCTGACTTGCTTTTCAACCCAACTCCTCCTGTGGCCACGGCTCTATTTCTCTCCCCTTTTCTGAGGAATGGGGACCCTCACTCTTCTCGTGTCTTGGAAACTCACTGGTGGCCCCATAAAGAGGAAAGCCAAAATAAAACCTCTCCTGGGCTCCCCTCTGGAGCTCTCTGTCCAGGGAGGAGGAAGTTACTGTGTCGAAGCTCCCCTCTCAGTGTGCTCACCTGACAGGTGGAAATGAAACAGGGGCAAATGTCCTCTGAGAAAGTGGAAGTGGACTCCACTCCCCCCAAGTGAACACAGCCCAGCGCTGGACATCATATGTGGGTTCTTGCTCTCCACCTTCTGGCCACCCAAGAGAAACGTCCAAAATGCTTGTTCACATTTTTATACACTCACACATTTCCTTACACACACTCTCACTCTCACACACACCCTATGCACACACACACAGACTCCCCACCCCAAACCCACCATACTTTCAAATCCAATAATGAGGAAGCAGGTGCCCCAACACAAAAACGCCCCACCTAGTCCCCCACTTCCACGGTCTGCTGTTCCATATTTAGGACCAGGCAGTAGGCCTTCCTAGGAATGAAATCTAAGAAATCCTAAGCCAAATTTAAACAAGGGCCCAGCTTTGCACCCCTTCAGTTCCTCTGCACTGTTTGCCCTCAAGCATCCTGCCCCACCTGAAACTCAAGGCTGCCTACAGCAGCATGTCTCTTTGCCCTGCGCCCTCCCCGTTCTTGGTGACTTTCACATGCTGGCAGTCCTCCTGTTCTTCCCATGCAGCCAGCAGATGTCCCCAGTGCTGACACCTGCCTGGGTGTCTGAGTAGTGCCTCTGTGTGACATTGGCCACCTGCATCCATGGTCATCCCTTTGATGGACATCCCCCAAACTTCTGGTTGCCTGAGTGACTGCTAGTTGCCTTGCACCGTATTTTACCAGCATGATGGGCTTCCTTTCATTGGCCGTCCTAAGTCTATTACTACTCACCAACACCTGGACCACCAGATCCCAACTCCCAGTCCACCCTGACCCCGATCCCAGCATCCTCATGTGCCAGGAAGTAAAATTCTTACACAAATACAATGAGATAATCCATTCTAACAACCTGCTCATCTGTGTATAATAACACTGCTATATTATTTGAACCAAGTTATGCCACCTACCAAGAAATGGATCACAAAAGATGCTTCTCAATCTCCTTTAGAAAAATTGTATTCTATCCCCTGGCATTCAATTACAACAGAGCTCACAGACTTCATGTGACAACGTGAATGTTACAAAAGGCACATAAAGCATTCTGAAGGAAATAAAAGGACTCTAACATTTTTTTTGAGAGAGAGAGAGAGAGAAAGAGCCAGGAAGGGAGAGAGATGAGAAGCATCAACTCATAGTTGTAGCACTTTAGTTGTTCATTGATTGCTTTCTTATATGTGCCTTGACCAGGGGGCTCAAGCCAAGCCAGTGACCCGTTACTCAAGCCAGTAACTGATTGCTCAAGCCAGCAACCTTTGAGCTCAAACCAACAACCATGGGATCATTTCGATGAGCCTGCACTCAAGTCAGCAACTTCAGAGTTTCAAATCTGGGTCCTGAGTGTCCCAAGTCAACACACTATCCACTATACTGCCACCAGTCAGGTGAACTCCTACTTCTTAGCTAGGCAAATTAAGAAGATATTTTAAGTAAGTCCAGTTATACTAAAGAAGCAACACTCAATACTAAAATTAGGTCACATCACAAAATAGAAACTCTCACTAAAAATAAAGTTTTAATTAAAAAAAAAGTGTATACAGATAAATTTACAAAATAGAAAAACAAAGCTATCAAAAGCATCTATTAGAAAAATATTTGGTTTGTTGATCTGTTTCTGTAAATCTGAGCTATTTTCTGAAGCTGATGGATGGAGAGTCTACTCAATCCTTTTGAATCCACACATTGGCTTTTGCCATGAAAATGGCAGGTTCAGGTACCCAGCGAGGCAAGAACAGTGTTGGGTCATTTGCATCAGAAAGGAAGTGACGTGCTGGGAGAGTAGAGAGAAAGTCAGGTAAATGTGAACAGTTCCAGACGGTGGGATCTGGGAGGAGAGGAAACCACTACAGGAGGGAGGTGGGACACGGAGACAGAGTGACATCGCCACTGAGTGACTGTGGGGCTTTTCCACCCCGTGTCACCTCCCACTCAAGGCTGGGAAGCCACTGAATACTTCTGCCATTATCAAAGGACATCACCTCTGCCGGAGCAAGGGCCTAAAACTGTCCAGGTATTTTCTATTGAAAAAAATTACAAATGTATTTATACATTCTGATGTGAAATGCCTCAATGTTTCTAGAATGATTAGAGAGACTAAAGCACTGACAGTGGTTTGGGGGCATTTAGGCCCCTGGTCCTGACTGGCAGTGCTCACAGGCAAACAGGCCCAGCAGGCTGCTTCCTCGTGTCCCGGGATGTGTGAGCAGCACTCATGCCCGCTCCTGGGGCAGAGGGCAGCAGTCCGCTGGGCCCAGAGTGGCCGCGGGCTTCGCACCCACACACCACGGCTCCGCTGCCTGCCTGTTTCTTCCCCGTTTTCCATAACAGAGACAAGGAATGAGGGCCTCGTCCGCTGTCTTCTCAGCCTCATAGGGCAGGGTGACCTAAAGGAAGCCTCTGAAAAAGTGCGAATGGCATCAAGTCATTAAATGGAAGCTCTTCCCTACCAACCTCCCATTAGAGAAGCTCCCCAGAATGTACCCTACATGTTTCTGGGGCAGCCATCTGCTGCACAAGCTACTGGTGTGGACAGAGGATGTCAGAAGTAATCTTTTAAACTAATCTGCACAATGCACCAAGTCAGGGCAGGAAGTTTTCTGCGTGTAGAAGAGGATTCGTTTCCCTTCTCCTCCTTCTATAGCAGTTTTTCCAAATTTTTTCTCTGTCACCAATTCGTTTTGATAAACTCATAAAGTTTCCAGGGCTCTCCCTAGAGACTGTTCCTAGGACACATGCACAGAGCGTGTTCCAGGCTCCATGATCAATCAGATGGAGGGCCCTGCAGGCAGGTTACCTGCATCCCACAGCCCCCCGGTGCCGAGCACCTGCTCTTGATCATAACTGTTGGATGACATAGTGCCTCTGTCACTCTGGTCTAGGGATGCCACCTCCGGACAGCAAATAGGCCGTGTCCTTCTACAGCGTTGATTCCGTCGATTGTGATAGTGGCACTTTGGGATTGAGGGGGAAATACAAACGTGATTATATGGTGGCCATCTGGGGACGAGAAGGAACTTCAGACAGGAAGGGAAGCTCTCAGGACCCTTCAGAGTTTCACTGTGTGGTGTATGCTTTCTTTCTTTTTTTACTAATAAGGTACATGACACTGTTGGAGTGCCTTCTTGTTTACACATCTCTGCATGGCCGCCCGCTCCCGGACCAGACACAGTTTTGCTGGGATGTGTGGGCAGGGAGTCATTCTTTCCAGCATAACAAACGCACTAGTCCAGTTAAGAAAACAATCCAATACTCAAACGAGCAGTGTTACAAATACAACCTGAAAATCAGATCAGACAACAGTGCACAGAAATGTGCTTCAAAGGGGGAGCTTTTGGGGGAGGGCAGGAAATTCTCGGAACCTTTCTAAACACTGCTGATGAGTCTCTGCCTCCTCTCCTGGGCTCTTAGAGGGTCACTCAAGGACCACTGAGGCTGCCGGTCGGAAAGGGAAGTGCTTTTTCATCTCAGGAGAGTGGAGAGGGGGTGTACACAGGCTGTCAGGGAGAAGCACTAACGCCCGGTGAGTGTCCATCCCGGGCAGCCCGCCCTCCCTCTGCAAGCCCCGCGGAGGTAGAAGAAGTGTGTGGGGCGAGAGAGAAGCGGGAGGAGGGTCTGGGCGGATGAGTCCTGTCCTGCAGATACTGACTGTCATCTGCAGGGGAAGGAGGCTGTTCCGCCATTTTCAAATAGGCCAGTCTGAGTCTGGGCGAAGGCCCCCACCCGGTCACAGGTCAGAGCATGCAAGAACATTCTTGCAGTTTGGAAAGGTGAATTAGTCTCAGTTTCATGATGTCTTTGAGAAATGTCTAAAATCAGAAGGCTAAAACATTGCTAAATTTCAGAATTCATACTGATGGAGTACGCTGTCAAACCTGGTGAGGAACGGGGCTGCAACACTGTAGGACAGCCGGGACTGAGCCAGGTGGGGTATGCCCAGCCGGCCCTGCTCAGCAGGGACACACAGTCTCCTGCCCAGACAGGGCCAGTCTCCCTGGGGATGTGCCGTGGCTTCCCCTCAGCAGGGACACACGGTCTCCTGCCCAGACAGGGCCAGCCTCCCTGGGGATGTGCGCCAGTCTCCCTGGGGATGTGCCGTGGCTTCCCCTCAGTGGGGACACATGGTCTCCTGCCCACACAGGGCCAGTCTCCCTGGGGATGTGCGCCAGTCTCCCTGGGGATGTGCCGTGGCTTCCCCTCAGTGGGGACACACAGTCTCCTGCCCACACAGGGCCAGTCTCCCTGGGGATGTGCCGTGGCTTCCCCTCAGCAGGGACACACGGTCTCCTGCCCACACAGGGCCAGTCTCCCTGGGGATGTGCGCCAGTCTCCCTGGGGATGTGCCGTGGCTTCCCCTCAGTGGGGACACACGGTCTCCTGCCCAGACAGGGCCAGTCTCCCTGGGGATGAGCCGTGGCTTCCCCTCAGCGGGGACACACGGTCTCCTGCCCAGACAGGGCCAGCCTCCCTGGGGATGTGCCGTGGTTTTCCCTCCCAAGTCCAGGGGTTTGAGGATTCCTCACACTCCACATCGGGCTCCTAACTTGCACGTGGCTTGGGAACCTTCATAAAATGACCCAAACATTAATGGGTGATGTCTTCTTTGGGTGGAAAAACGGAAAGCTCAGGAAATACTATGTCTAAACATGGATTTAAATGCACAACAAATGCTCAGTTTAATCAAGACAAAGCACCCAAATGTAAAGCCCAGAAAATTGCAGAGAGTAAGGGGCACGTTTCTGTCCATTACAGAGTAGAAATGAGATTTGGGTATTCTCGAATCATTTCCTTAATGTGTAAAATGTGTCTGCATGAAGTATAAGCTGTAACACACACATCTTCAAAGGCCCCTGACGCCTCAGTTCCACCAGGAGACATCCTGGGCACACCTGCTCTCCCTCCTCCCGCTCCTGTATCTGACACCAGCCTCCAGCTGGCGCAGGGCTCCAAAGGCTCCTCAGCTCATTGCTCAGCTGTTTCCAAGTGCAGCTTCCCCTCCCCAGTCACAGTGGACGCTCCTCAGGCAGAGGGGCCTATTTTGTCTTTTCTTAACCTTACAGCAGCATCAGACATTTTTTTGTCATCTGTTGTGATGTGCTTGCCTCCATAGTAATACAGTCCTGTGAAACCTGTTCTACTCGGAGACACGGCATTCACGTGTGGCGCTTCTGCCCCGCTAACCTGCAGGGGGATTTACAGGGAAGAGTGAGTGTTGGGGACTGTACACCCTCTGCTAGGGTATCCTCCTCTCACTCAAGGACGGCTGGGTTTGGAATCAGGAGATCCCAGATCTATTACTTACATGTCATGTGATCTCAACCCCTTACTTTCCCCACCTGTAAGACAGAAATATTGATAACTATCCTATGTACCTCATAGGACTATTACAAAGCTCAAAGAATGTCATGTGAAAAGTGAGCTGTGGATCAAGATACTGTTCGATGAAATATTGGAGAGTAGCAATGTTAGCCTATTGGTACCATTCACTCAGGGCAATATGCCCACCCAACATCCATTTCCCATTTACCAAGAAGGAATCAAGTGCCCTGAGCTTTTAGAGTGACCAGCTGTTCTCTAGATGTGCGTGAGCTGTTGTTCTTCTCCTCGTGTATAAGGCCCCTCGGTGTGGTAAAGTATTAATATCCCAAACAATCACTGAGAGTCAGGGAAGAGAAAGAGAGATGCCACTGGGAAGGTAGAGTTCAGGGTCAGGGCCCCGGGCCCACAGGAAGCAGGCAGGACTGGCCTCCAGCCATAGGAGGGCTTGGGCCTAGTACACTGGTTTGATTGACATCAAGAAAAAAGGAACTGCAATGGAGACAACAGGTGGCCTGAATGTATCACTTAGGAATTCTTGTTCCTGGGTCTAACTGGTACTGAAGGGGATTTGGGGGCCACAGCCTGAAAGGGGTAGGGGGAGTACTTAAGACCGAACTCAGGTTATTAAGGCAGGTTACTATATCTGCTTCCCAGAGCATTTGGTCTGGGACCTGAGGCAGGGCTGAATGCTTTGGACTGGGGGTAGGGTTGAGAAGTAGATTTATTTAAGAAGCTGAGAGTATGCTTTTGACAAATTTTATTAACGAGGACTTGTCTACTACAAATTTTTGAGCAAAGGTACGTTTCTCAAGAGGATGCAATGATTTAAAGATCACGAGGCTGCAGAACCTGAATTATGACTGTATGTTGCAAAACCTTTGATCCTGAAGTCTCCCAGCAAGTTAAAGACACTATTAAGGGTAAGGAAAATATACTCATTTTCTTCACTTGATTATGGACATAATTGTGCAATTAAAGTTTGGCTCTAGCTAGTGGTGCAGAGCAGGCTCTATACCCGCCCACCAGAGCTGTTTCTGTCAGCAAGGTTCTTAGCAAAGGAGTCTCCAGTCAGCACTGCGAGTCAGCCCTTCACACTTCTCCTGCCTAACATATCAGCCCTAACTCAGCGGCTTAAAAATGTAACCATTTATTTAGCACTTTTGTCTGGGCTGGTATTTGGGCCTGAGTGGTTCTTATAGTCTCAGCTGGACTCATTCATGGATCTGTCTGCCTCTCCTGGGGCTCTGAATCCGAGGGTTGACTTGCCAGTGAGCAGAGCAGTGGGGTACCTGGGCCACATATCACCTGTCCTCCAACAGGCCACGCTAGTTTGTTCACGTGGAGGCTGGGAGGGCCCCAAGCCAGAGAAGGGAGCATGCAAGAGCTGCTGAGCCCCAGGCTCAGAACTAGGACACGATTGCTCTGCCCATTCTATTGACTAAAGTGAGTCACAAAACCAGTCATATTCAAGGGTGAGAAGGTAGATTCTACTACCTTTTGATGGAAGGAGCAGAAGAATCCCATTGAAAAGCGGCCTGGACACAAGGAGGAGAAAATTGCCGCCATATTTGCAAGCAGTTGCCCAGAGCCCCAGCCCCCGCACACCCCAAGTGTCGGAGCAGACTCTGGCTCGCACTCCCAACCCACGATGAAGAGCTCTTCCTCAGCCTCGGGAAGTTGTCTGTCCCACCTCCCGAGTCCTCCATTAGCTGGGTTGGAATCTTCTGGCCCCGCTAACATTCTGCGACATTCCTATCCTATGCCTACGGCATTCAGACACAGCCCCAGTAGGACTTCCAGGTCTCAGGAGACGGACCAGAGGAAGCAGCAACAGCTGGAGGGCCTAGTGCTTCCACAGAGCCACACGGGCAGGCAGGACCAGCTCTCGGGGCTCGGCCGGCCAGCCCGGTGCCCTGTGCCCTCCACTCTGCTTCTCGCCAATGTGAGAGGCTGTGAAAAGTGCCCGCCCATCCCAAGTCCTGTCCGTGCCCCAGGAAGTCCTCTCACAGGGAAAAGTACGGCGATGTGGTGGTTCATTCTGTGTCAGCTTGGCTGGGCCACATGATTCTGGATGTTTCCGTAAAGGTGCTCTTTGAATGAGGTTAACATTTAAATCAGTAGACGTTGAGTCAAGCAGATTATCCTCCATAACGTGGGTGGGCTGCACCTAATCAACGGAAGACCTTAATAGAGAAAACGGCCCACCCAGGAGGAGGAGGGCCCTGCAGGCGGGTTGCTTTCAACTCAAACTGCAGTCCCTCTGGGGCTCCACCTGCTGGCCCACCCGGCAGTTCTGGACTTGCCAAGCCTCCAGCATCATGTGAGTCTATATTTTTAAGTAAGTAAAATAAATAAATCTTTTTATACCGTTGGTCCTGTTTTTCAGGGGTAAAAACACTCCATAGATGAAAAGCTGTATCAGAGTACTCAATATTAAACAAGAAGTTTAACAACTGAATCTAAAAACTTTAACATTTATAAAATCCTGAGTTAAATGCTACTTTTTCAGTAGCTCAGTAGGGGAAAGAAACGGAAAATGCTCACAACAAAGGAAAAGAAAGCATCTGTCAATTCTATTCTCATACTCTATTCCTCGTTAAAAATACCAAAGTGGAGTAAAGCTAATATATCCAATTTATGGTTGCACTTTCATTTCCATTATTTTGTTTGTTCTCTTAGTACCAGATTGGTTGTTTAAATAGGATACCTTATGACATTGTCCCTAAAGGACCTAGTAACATTTTACTCATATCCAAGTCAAATATTTTATCAAGAACAGGGAGTCAGAGATGAATATTAAAAAAGAAATAGTATCGCCCGACCAGACAGTGGCACAGTAGATAGAGCATCAGACTGGGACACAGAGGACCCAGGTTTGAAACCCTGAGGTCGCCAGCTTGAGCATAGGCTCATCTGGTTTGAGCAAGGCTCACCAGTTTGGACCCAAGGTCGCTGGTTTGAGCAAAAGGTCACTTGCTCTGCTGTAGCCCCCCCACACACACACACACATCAAGGCACGTATGAGAAAGCAATCAATGAACAACTAAGGTGCCGCAACAAAGAATTGATGCTTCTCATCTTTCTCTGTTCCTGTCTGTCTGTCCCTACTGTCCCTCTCTCTGTCTCTCTCTCTGTCATATACACCAAAAAAATAAACAATATAATCTTGTTTTTATGTAAACTATTTGGGAACCAAGAATTAGAAACAAATGTTAAAAAACAATAATGTATATTGCCTTTACAGTGAAGATATTTTCCCCATTGGGTTGCGTTAAAGTTACCGTAAGTCTTTCAGGTTGAAGCAAAGAACAGCAAAGTTATCAGGAAGGGAGTGAGAGAGGCAGAAACCAGAACCTGCCATTGTGTGTGGTTCAGTCCAATGAGCTATTTCTGTCCAAAGAAGCACGGGCACTTGGGGAGGCCACCCAGGTGGCCTTCGGCTTCTGCGCAGCGCATCACCACCAAGTGCTCTGCTGGGTGGTAGGTTCGACCTAAGAGCTTGCATGTAATGTGATGCTCTTGAGCCCCTTTTTAAAGACCTTCAGCATGGACTACAGAAAGGCCTTTTAATTCAAAAGCTCTTCACCAGTAGTAAATAAACCTGGAGTGTCTTACCTCAAAAGCCTGATTCCGAGAAAGAAGAAAATTTCATTTTCTGGTCCACACTGCCACCTGGTGGTTTCACCATCTTTCTACATGAAGCATTTGCTGTTTCCTTCCAGTAGATTCGGTAAATTCCGTTCTAAAATTCCTATTTTTGAAGTGTTACTTTACTATATTGCCAATAAGACGAAGGAAATGACTTTATACACACAAGTCACTTGTGTTGACTGCAAATGTGAAGCAAAATAACAGTCAAGAAGCTAAAAATAACTAAGTGACTGAACATTACAAGTCTCATTTGGATAATTAGTACCCACACTTGTCGGTAGTTTGATTGCCTGGTAATTACAGTTTACGTTAAACAGATAAACCTGATGGGCGCGTATTTGTTTGTGGATGGGGTTAACAATGCAGTTGATAAAGCATCTCCCCCGTCAGGCTTTGGAGCTCCATGGTAATTAGTGGGCTGTTACAGGGTTTTTATAGATGCAAATCAATATTTAACACCAAAATGTCTCTAGAACAGACAACAGGTTCATGAGAACCAGCCACGAATCATTAGCATGAACTACTTCAGGCCCATCAGTTACAGGAGTCTGGGAACTGTCGCAAGTGTTTGGAAAGCCATTTGCTAGGGTTTTCAAAATGAGGGATCTCATCTAGCGAATACTTAACACGATGAGTTGGCAAAGTCCTTCAAAGCCTACTCATTCTCACTCTCCCCTTTTAGCCTTAATTTTACTCTCTTCTTATCATCTCTCACCTGGTAATAAATAAAGGAAATAAGGAAGGGTGAGAGGAGGGTAGAAGAGAGGGAAGGAAAAGAAGAAAGCGCACAGGAAGTTCCCTGGCACAGCTCCCAGTGTGTGCCTGCAGGTCACCTCAGGCGCGTACTCCCATGGAGGGGTGGAATGCCTGGAGAACCCGCCATTTGCTCTTCGAAAAAAAAAAGAAAAAAATCACAGGAAAGGTTTTCAATCAACAGAGAGTTTCCAGTATTCTCTGGTGAATAAACAGCCTTTGCAAAAGCAAGTGAGTGAATGGGGGGGAGGGGGTGCAAGAGGCAGGTGTTGACTGAGTCACAGGCTCTGACAGGATTAGAAATCAGAGCTTCAGTGAGACAACTGCGTCCTTGTCAGCTGCTTCTAATTTTCTGTGCCCAGCGGTAGGACGCTAACAGAAACAGAGCCTCTCCAGCTCGGCCAGGCGAACCTGGATCCTTCCTCACTTCCACTAACACGGTCAGCAGGGCACCAGCAGGATCTGAACTGAGCACAACTTAGCAGTAAGCACATCCCGGGTTTCGAAACTCACCGCACCTCTGGTCAGGGGACCTGGTTCTCAAACTTGGCTGCAAAAGTAGAATCACATAGGAAATGTAAAAGCTTCCGAGGGCTGGATCCAGAGTGCTGTGGGGTCCACACTGGACATGGCCCTGCCCCCTTCCCCTGCCCGTGGAGCCTGTGGTCAAGGATCCTGGCCTCAGGCCCTGAGGTAAAGAATATTCACACTGAAACTAATGTTCTTCCTAAGAGCAATGGAACTGAGTCACCAGATAGGTAGTAAGGAGGGACAATACAGAACAGCACACCCTCCCCCTCCCCCTGCTCACCTGCTCGCTGGCACAGAGACAGAGAGTTTCACTCGAGTGACCGCCCAGCGCTTAGCTATATATATATATATACCACGACCCCACCCTGCGGGGCACCGGGCTTTCCGCCGGCTGCCTCGGCGCTGCCTTGTATGCAAGTAGCGAAGGCTGTGTCCGCTCCATCTGGACCTCCTCGTGGCTTCTTCGGGATCTGCACCACCAGCAGCCAGATTTTCTGGACTGGACCTCCTGCGTTACAGGTGCCCAGGTCGGAGGGGTCCCCTAGAATTCAGGGCTTTCAGTGTAAAACTGGGGAAGTCCAGGTAGTCCTGGGCAAACAGGATGACTTAGTCACCCT
The DNA here is from genome assembly GCF_036850765.1 of Saccopteryx bilineata. Taxonomy (NCBI): domain Eukaryota; kingdom Metazoa; phylum Chordata; class Mammalia; order Chiroptera; family Emballonuridae; genus Saccopteryx; species Saccopteryx bilineata. The sequence goes on from NC_089495.1 coordinate 167,728,380, forward strand.
GCCTGGACCCTGGCCCAGCGATTCTGATGTGATGGCGCGGGATGGGCACTGGGCACTTAGAGCTCCCAGGCAGCTCTAGTGTTGAGTGAAGTCCGGGCTCCCCTGTGCATCCGAACCCCCTGGGGGCACGGTAAAATACAGACTGTTGACCTCACCCCCAGCGTGTCTGACTCAGTAGGTCTGGCACAGGGCCAGAGATTTTGCATTTCTAACAAGCTTCCAGATAATTCTGACACTGCTGTCCAAAGACCGCACGTGGGGAATCTCATCCCCGCAACTCAGCTCCAACAACCATCTTCCCAGTAACAAGGGCAGCAGGTGTGTCTCTAGATGTCCCCTGCTTCCAGCTCCCTCCCCAAGTGGCCAGTTGTGCATTGACCATGGGACATTTTCTAGGCTCCTCAAACTCAGAATGACCGGAATGGACTTCACGGTCATCTTTTCCAGCCTGATTTCTGTGATGGTCTTCATCTGCCATAACTCAAAACTAGGCATCATCCTGGAACAAATCTCCCCCTCTCTGTCCCCAGACCCGGGCCAGCACCAGTTTCCATTGGTTTTCCTACATAAAGGCATCTGGATTCCATCTTTTTCTCTCCTCTGCCCCAGTGCCCGGCCCAAGCCCCAGCGTGGCTTTCTCCCTGGTGGTGCAGTGGCTCTAACTCATCCTCCCCGGCCCTTGTAACAGCCCCTCCACTCTGCTGTCCACCACATCATTTCCACAATCCAATCCAGCTGTGCCTCCCCTGCTCTGCCCCCTGCTCAGCCCCCCCCGCTCAGCATTGCGTGCCTGGCCAGGCTCCTGTTCCTCTCGGCCCTTTCCTGTGCCCCCACACTCGCTGCTCTTCAGGACCCTATGTACACACCTCCCACTCAGTGCTGCCCCCACCTGTGCTCTCCTGGTCCTTAGAGTACCTTTCATCAGTGATGGAGCTGGAGCTGCTTCCTAGGCCCGCCCCGCACGCTCCAGGCAGCTTCCCCAGAGGGGAGGAGCCTCCTGAGCTCTGCGAGGACGAGGCGCTTTGGCACTCTGGGGCTGTCACCGTGGGAGGTGATGGGTAGGTGTGCAGGGGTCCACACTCTCAGCATGGCCTGGCTCCTCTACTGGGCGCCTGGCCCATCTACCTGAGGCCCGTCTGGTCACCAGTAGCCACAGAAGGGAAGCCCGCCAGGACCACAGCTCCCCACAAACCACCAAAGCCTCCCCGAAACCCCTACAGACCCCCATATCCTGCCTACAACCTGTCCATGCCCCCACTCGCTCCCCATGGCCCCCCTGACCTTCCCATGACCCTCCCACAACTCTGCCCACGGCCCCTGCATGAGCTTCCCACCAGGGCCGCCTCAGCAGCTGGTGGGCTTGATCCCGGGCCCCCCAAGCCCCACCCTGCCCCTCACCAGGGTCTCACATGAACGAGTGGGCACCTCTGCTGGCCCTTCACGCCACCTCTGGAACCCCACATCCCTGTCTTCCCGGTCTGTGAAGGTGCAGCCCCATTGTTGACCCTGTTCTCTCCTGCTCTCGGGGCGCCGACTCCCTGCATGAGCCAGTGGATACCCAGTTCCTAGTACATGCTCACTTCCTGATGCCTGGTGGCCACACTCTGGCCACCATTCAGTTTTGTAATTATGGGATTGTGTCGTATCTCTCTGGACCAGAGTTTCTCGGCCTCAACATGACTGACATGTGAGGCCAGAGCATCTGTCGTGAGCGCTGTCCTGTGCATTAGCATCAGCGCCATCCCCAGCTCTACCCTCTAGATGCCAGTAGCACCTCCCCTCCCTCGTGGTGACAGAAGATGATAGGTTTCTGTGTGAGCTGGGCGCTCTCTGCGACACCACACCACCTCCCTGCATGCATCACGGCTGAGTGTCAGGCCCAGAACTGCGTCTTCATACATTTCCCATGACTCCATCAGCATGTGTCTTAGTTTGGGTTCTCCAGAGACAAGGATTTGAGGGCAAATGGCTTTCTCTGGGGAGGGGGGGGCGGTACAGAGAATGGGGGTGGGGAGTGGGATGAGGAAGTGAGACAGGGATGGAAATGTGGCAAATAAAAGATACAAATTAGCTCAGCGGTAGAGCGTCGGCCTAGCGTGGGGAGGACCCAGGTTCGATTCCCGGCCAGGGCACACAGGAGAAGCGCCCATTTGCTTCTCCACCCCTCCGCCGCACTTTCCTCTCTGTCTCTCTCTTCCCCTCCCGCAGCCAAGGCTCCATTGGAGCAAAGATGGCCCGGGCGCTGGGCATGGCTCTGTGGCCTCTGCCCCAGGCGCTAGAGTGGCTCTGGTCGCAACATGGCGACGCCCAGGATGGGCAGAGCATCGCCCCCTGGTGGGCAGAGCGGCACCCCATGGTGGGCGTGCCGGGTGGATCCCGGTCGGCGCATGCGGGAGTCTGTCTGACTGTCTCCCCCTGTTTCCAGCTTCAGAAAAAATGAAAAAGAAAAAAAAAAAAAAGATACAAATTATTAAGTGTTTTTACTTTGCACCCCAGAGAGCAACCCTGCAGGGGCGCTTGCACAGTCACATAAAGCACTCTCCCCAGCCTGACCAGGCGGTGGTGCAGTGGGTAGAGCACCGGACTGGGATGCGGAGGGCCCAGGTTTGAGACCCTGAGGTCGCCAGCTTGAGCGTAGGCACATCTGATTTGAGCAAAAGCTCACCAGCTTGTACCCAAGATAGCTGGCTCGAGCAAGGGGCTACTCGGTCTGCTGAAGCCCCCCTTCCCCCCCCCCCCACAGTCAAGGCACATATGAGAAAGCAATCAATGAACAACTAAGGTGTTGCAACAAAAAACTAATGATTGATGCCTCTCATCTCTGTCCGTTCTTGTCTGTCTGTCCCTGTCTATCCCTCTCTTAGACTCTCGCTGTCTCTGTAAAAAAGAAACAAAAAAGCACTCTCCCCAGAGTGGTTCCACTGGTGGCAGCAGGGCCGTTAATTCCCTGCATTTCCAACCTGCTCAGCTTGCCCCAAGATTGGACGGTCTCTGTGGCTCTAAGGGAAGCCCCTCAGGGCTGGGGCCGCCAGACCCACAGGATGTGGATGGTTGCTTGGCAGCGTCCGCTGCAACCCGCCTCCTCCGGCTCCCAACCCAGGTGAGCTTGTTGTAATGTCCGTCACTAATCACAAGAGGGCAGGATTTGACTGGCCTAGTATAGGTCATGAGCTGACCTTCGCCAGGTTTGATTGGCCAATAAAGCTGCTTAGAACAGGAAGCAGCTCCTCAGAGGAAAAGTGGAAAAGAATAAAAGGTGTGCTGGATGGACAAAGACAACAAACATTCTTACAGTTCCTGGTCTACCATGTTCTTTGCTGAGCTCTGACCATCACATAGAGCCAAGCACCACTGAGTCTGTACCGGTCTGGGAGTGCTCTGCTCAGACGCCCTCAACCTTACTTCCTTGCCTGCCTGCTTTTTCCAACTGCCCCACCCTCTTTTCTTTGTCCAGGGGTTTTCTCAGGCACCAGAGCCCCGAAGGGCTCCGGGTTGTCTTGCCCCTCCCCCTCTGGGGCATCTCTACACTGCCTCCCACAGGTTCCCGCGGGACTGAGTTCCAGCGGCCCACAGTGGTCCTTTACTTGATAACACTCTTATTATTGGCTGCCTTCCTTCCCTTGTCTTACACCCCCATTCACCCACCAGGGTTTCCTTCATCTCTCATACCAACTACGAGCACTTAGATCCTTGCTCAGGGTCTATTCCAGAAAGATGCAAACTAAATTGTGGTACAGTGACACAATGAGACACCACCCCACAGTGAGTGAAGAAAAGTGCTGTGCAGCTGCACATACAATACAGGTGAGTCTTACACACATCACACGGTGCAAATAACGCCAGACCCAAAAGAGGACACGCTTCCGCCACAGGGACACCTGCTGGCACGGAGCCTTAACAAGAACAAATAACTGTAACAATATAATAATTCTACTATTGCCCTGGCCGGTTGGCTCAGCGGTAGAGCGTCGGCCTGGCGTGCGGGGGACCCGGGTTCAATTCCTGGCCAGGGCACATAGGAGAAGCGCCCATTTGCTTCTCCACCCCCCCCCCTCCTTCCTCTCTGTCTCTCTCTTCCCCTCCTGCAGCCAAGGCTCCGTTGGAGCAAAGATGGCCCGGGTGCTGGGGATGGCTCCTTGGCCTCTGCCCCAGGCGCTAGAATGGCTCTGGTGGCGGCAGAGCGACGTCCCGGAGGGGCAGAGCATCGCCCCCTGGTGGGCAGAGCGTCACCCCCTGGTGGGCGTGCCGGGTGGATCCCGGTCGGGCACATGCGGGAGTCTGTCTGTCTCACCCCCGTTTCCAGCTTCAGAAAAAATACAAAAAAAAAAAAAAAATTCTACTATTATTTAAACTATGTGGTTTTACATTAAGTACAAAAGAAGGCCATGTGAATCCGTGATGGGAGTTGTCACTGCTGTGGGCGGGGAGTGACTGGTGTGGTGCAGGACACCTGTGACTGTTCTCTTCCTGGATCTGAGTGCTGTTCACAGGGGTGAGTCCATCTGAGATAATTTATCAAGCCACATGATTACTATTTTTTCACAATTCTGTACATAAAAATTTTTTTACTTGTTTAGAAATGATACAATGAGCAAAAAAGGGATTGTGTCATTTGTTTGTCTATCTGTCCATCCATTCATTCATCAAATAATCAAATCTGAGCTCCAACTAATATTATGCATTATATTAGATGAGGTTCTAGAGAATAACACCTTTTGGTCACTTGAAAAGACAGATATTAAAATAAATTCTGGACTTGATATAACACATTTAACCCCTTCAATGTCAAGAATAAATTTTTGATCGCCCCCTAAGCAAAATAGAGATGGAATGGCAGAAACCCCAGTGGTTTCGGGAGCTGTAGTCCTGTAATTAGTGACTAATTTATTACCTGACAACAGCTAATCACTCTGGAGGAGGAGGTGGAGCCAGAGCCTGCACCTGCCTCCCTCCCCCTCACATGTTTGGGTCCTTCCTGTCTCAGTCTCCTCCTGAGGCCAGACTGGAGGCAGAGTTCTCCTCTCCTCTCTAGAGTGTCTCCTGACAGCCCACCACCTGCTCTTTAGGGGGAGGTGCTGGGTGTTGGAGAAGAGGGCCCTTAATTCACCACCAGAAAAGACAAACTGAAAAATATTCCTGACTCATCTTTAATAAGTAGTTCTACTTGTCCTCCAGCAGAGGGCAGTAGAGAGGAGCTGGCTAACTGAGAAAAACTGACCAGAATCAAATTTAATAAACGAACTGCAGTCTCACTTGCCTGCCAAGGGCCCCTCCCAATCTTCCACTTCACAATGCAGCCTTCAGCCCTGTTCCGGAACATCTGACAGAACAGGAAACAGACCATGGAACATTTTCCTAATCAAAAAATATATGCTGTTTATAGATGATGATTACTGTCTAGTGGGTAAGACTTTGAAGAGCTACTACCATGGGGTGGTCCACGTTTTCTACGGGTCACAAATTTCCATAAGTAACCCCCTCTTTTACCAACTCAGCCCTTTTTTTATATATATATTTCTTTCTCCTTTGAGGGAAAATAGGGATTTAAGAGGGAGAGTGTTTATGCAGAACCAAAAATACTACCACTAGAAGGATTATTCAAATCTTCACTTAATAAAATGAGTTATTTTAATATATTCAGATAGTATTGTTACCAGTATCTCAAGTAGTATTATTCTTTGACTTGATCCCTTAACTTAAATGTATCCCATTGATGATTTTATCAAACATTTACAGAAGACGTTTTTAAAAAATAAAGCACTGTTTTCTAATTTTATTTTTCCTACCTTGCCTTTTTCTCTCTGGAGGCCTGTTGGATTTTCTTTCTATTTTTGGTGGTTGAAGAGAATGCTGGGATGCACCAACCCCTCCCCCTTTAGGAGTGAGACACTCAGCGCCCCATCTGCTGGGAGAATCACTCTCTGGGAATAGATCTCAACTGAAGGGCTACCTTGCCCAAGGTTGCTACCACTCTTGGAGGCAGCTTGCACCCACTGTCTGGACAATATGGAGGTAAATGGCTTGGGCCCCATGCCTCAGTTCAGGACAGTGCTGAAAAGGCACCCTAGCTCCAGAGCTCCCTGTAGAATCAACCGAGCCTCCGCCTTACCAGACAGCACATGGAGACCCTGCTCCCAGAATCTGCTCCTACCACCCTGCCTGGCCTCCAGAATAGGGAGCAAGATCAAGCACAACACAAGCCAGTGGGGGAAGTTCTGGGCCAGCCAAATGAGGCCGACTGTGGTGGTAGAGCTCAGGACCAGCCATCACGTACCTGCGGGAGCTGGGTGGCTCTCTTCAAGACTGCACCCTGAGTGTGCTGGGCCAAGGAGGGGAGAACAAGAAATTGGATGATGGAGACAATAGATTTGGGAACAACACTCACTCATGATGTGAGATGTAATACCCAGCAGGGGTCCCAGAAGAAGGTGTGTTTGGGTGAATTGGAAGTCTGTAAAAGTGGTGGCCCACACTAAGCACAGTTGACATGCTGGAGCCAGGCTCAGTAAAGTGCGACTCCAGAGTGTGTATTCTCTGTAAGGTGAGAAAACCCACCAGATGGCCATGGGTCCAGGACTGGCCCAGAGGACATTCTCCCATAACCACCCTGCGTTCTCCCCAAAACAGTGTGTAACAACACAGATGAAGTTGTGCCATTCAGGAACGCAGGCCTGAGCTTTGAATTTTTTATTGGGAATCAGTAACGTAGGAATGGAGTGTCCATGTGGCTGACCTTAGTTACTTAGTCTCCAGCCCCTCCAGGGGTCAAATTAATGCACCATGGCCTAAGCCTATCCCCCAACTCACTTTGATAGCATAAACTACCTGTGACTCCAGGTGGCAGGCACAAAGCATTCTTACCAGGCAGGTTATTCCAAGCGCATAGAGGTTATCTCCAAGGAGTCACTGGAGGGCCATTTTCTTTGGAATGTGCAGAATTTGAACACCTCAAGGCTGACAAGTTAACCCTTTACTGTACATCAGTCAACAGGTGTCTTGCTTATTTGATACAACCAAAAAGAAACCAACTATGGACAGTCAGGAGACTGAGAATAGATTCTACCAGAAAGGACACAGCCCCTTGCCCAGTTTCAGGACTTGAGTCAGTTTTAAAACCTGCAGCCCACTGAGTAAAGGGGCCCCTGGGGGGAAGGACCCTGCCATACCATGACAAGAGTACAGTAATTACTCAGACCAAACCTAAAGGGACCTACAGCCACTCTCTCAGGTAATAGGGACTGAACAGGCGTTGATACTCGGGAACCCAAAATGTCATCACAACCCCTTGTTAGACAGAGGGGGCCAGGCAGAAAATGGAGGTCTAGCTCACAGTGGGTCCACTGAGCCCAATGACTCAGATAGTGGTTATTTTCTCTTAAAAAAAAAAATTTAGATGTGGTAATACTGATCAATAAGAGTATCAAGGTTTCAAGTGAACATCTCTGTATAGCCAGTAGCCACAGCCACCATCACAGCCGCCTGGCCCATGCAGGTTCGCATTTGATTTGGACAGATGGTAATGAAACAACAGAGTGAAGAACTGGTGAACCATTACCTTTAATCCTAGCTTGCACCCGGCGGGCAAGTAAAAACACACATTGGGTTCCAAAACCCACTCATTCAGTGCTCACAAAGCTACTCACTTATCCAAGTTTCCTAGAATCAAAGGCTTCTAGCTCTTTCCCCGTCTCCTTCTCTCTGCACAAACTCCGCACAAACTGGCTTCTCCTCCAGCACTCCGCCATCTTGGCTGCTTCTCCTGGCCTCCTCCACGTGGCCTTTCTCTGCTCTCCTCTCTAATGCTAATCTCAGGAACCGAGAGAGAGCAAGCTCCCGGTCAGCCCCCATTTTATAGTGTAAATATCAAAACCTTTAATCCAATGTACAAACAAGGAAGTCTCTGATATAAAGTTACTTATCTGAGACATAATAGGATTCCTCATAAGAATGCACCACCCCACATCATGCAATCAGTCAAGGGTGTGGGGAAAAACTTAGTCTTAAAACTAAGCTTTAGGCTGTAATGACCCGGCCTGCTTACAGCCTGTCTCCTCACACCCAGTACAAACTATAAGCGAGCAAACATAGATATCATATTTAAAAACTTATTTGACCAACAATCTCTATAGCATTTGAACAATTGACTGTGCTGTGTGCCCATCACCCAAAGTCAAATCATTTTCTGTCACCATATATTTGTCCCTCTTTACTCCCCTCTCCCCACTCCCTCCACATGGTAACCACTTCACTTTCATCTATGTCCATGAGTCTCAGTTTTATATCCCACCTATGTGTGAAATCATATAGTTCTTAGCTTTTTCTGATTTAGTTATTTCACTTCGTATAATGTTCTCCAGGTCCATCCATGTTGTCATAAATGGCAATATGTCATCATTTCTTGAAGCTCAGTAGTATTCCATTGTATAAATGTACCACATCTTTTTTATCCAATCCTTTATCAAGGGACACTTTGGTTGTTTCCATGTTTTGGCCACTGTGAATAATGCTGCAATGAACATGGGGCTGCATGTGTCTTTGAGTACCAATGTTTCTGAGGTTTTTTAGGTACTCAGTAGAGGGATTGCTGGGTCATATGGTAATTCTTAAATTTTTGAGGAACCGCCATACTTTCTTCCATAATGGTTGTACCAGTTTACATTCCCACCAGCAGTGAATGAGGATTTCTTTTTCTCCACAGCCTCTCCAATTCTTGTTATAATGTGAGGTCGGTTGGCAATGGAGGAAGGTCATGTGAGGAACAAGGCCTGGGAACTTTGGCTGGAACCGCCCACACCCATGCATGCCAAAAGAAACTTCCCAAGAGCCCTTTGAAAAAGAACAACTGTCTGTCAGCCAATGACATTTCACCACATCATTTCAACCCGACCACCCTACCGACGCTATAAATTACCCCCAAACAGGGGAGGCGGCATGACTTCTCTGGCCCCCGTGTCACGGGCCACAGAACCTTGTCTGAGATGCGCTCTACTAAATAAAGCTTTTGCTATTTCACACTTGGTTAATATGCCCCTCTTTCTTCCTCAGCGGGGAAATATCTTACAGTTATGACCTGTCTTGTTAATAATACCCAATCTAACAGGGGTGAGGTTTTGATGTGCATTTCTCAAATAGCTAGTGAAGATGAGCATCTTTTCATATATCTGTTGGTCATTTGTATGTCCTAGAGAGAAGTGTCTGTTCAGGTCCTCTCCCCATTTTTTAATTGGATTGTTTGCTTGTTTGTTGCTGAGTTTTGACAGTTCTTTATATAGTTTAGATATTAATCCCTTATCAGAGCTGTTGTTTGTAAATATCATCTCCCATTTGATTGGCTGCCTTTTTGTTTTGTTGTCGGTTTCTTTTGCTGTGCAGAAGCTTTTTAGTTTGATAGAGTCCCATTCATTTATTGTTGCCTTTACTTTCCTCGCTTTTGGGATCAAATTCAGAAAATGTTTATGGCCAAGGTCCATAAGTTTAGTACCTATGTTTTCTTCTATGTAATTTATTGTTTCAGAACTTATATTTAGGCCTTTGATCCACTTTAGTGGTCATTTTCAAGCTTCTGAAAGTACAACTGGCCTGCACACACGTGATCATTGGCAGACCTTTCACACTGCCTCCGTGAACTGTGGGTAAGATATAAGAAAACCAAGGGGAAGCCCTGGGAACTTCTTCCTCCCAGACCAATAAAATACATTTATTTTAAAAGTCATATTCAATGATGATGGCAAAGATTCATGCCACACCTAAAGATGAAAAGGAGAAGTGTTGGTGGCCCCAGTGTTATCGCCATTGAATTCATTAGCCTGTCTCTTACAAAAGCAGACAGGTCCTGAAGGTGTAGTGTAGACTAACATAAAATTAAACAAATAGCAACCACAATAATAGTTCTGTGCCAGATGTAGAATTTTTTTTCTAGAGCAGATTTACCAAGGCTAAGGTACACAGTATATGCCTTTGACGTGAGAAATGTGTTTTTCTCCATTCCTATTCAAAGAAGGATCAAAAACTTTTTGCATTTACGTGAGATAATCATACACATTCACAGTCTTGCTCTGGGACTGTATTAATTATCTTGCCTTCTGTCAGGACATCCTCGGAAAGAGACTGGGATATCTAGACATCCTATAGAACATCCGCTTTACCCATTGTAGTGATAATTTAATATTAGACCAATCAAGCAAGAAAGATGGAAGCATTAGTAAGACACCTATACCCCAGAGGGAAGTAGACAAACCCTAGGATCTTGCCACATCAGTAAAACTGTTCATGACCAATGGTCTGGGGCATGCTTGAACTACCTTCCAAAATAAAAGACAAACTATTATAGCTTATACCCGCCCCCACTATCACCACTAAGATAAAATCATAATACCTTGTAGACCTTTTCGGGTTTTGGAGGCAGAATATTCTACAATGGGTAATTTTCCCTGATCCATTTATCAAGTGACATGAAAAGATACCAGCTTTGAATGGAGCCCAGAACAGGAAAGGGCTTAACAGCAGGTCCAATCTGCAATGCAAGCAGTGTCACTGGACTAAAGGGGTCTGTTTGCCTACATGCACCAAAGCCCATTCAAATGCAAACAGGAGTTTGCAGCCAAGAAAGTAAAGGTTTATTAGTTGAGGAAATGGCTCCAAGCCCAGAGTCCCAAGTAAACTAGTGGTCAAAGGCCTGTCTCCCTCATGGCTTCCAGAAGACGGATTATGTGGAGTAATAACCATTAATCATGGTGGCGTAAGGAATTGGGAGCATGGGCTCTACTGATTGGCTGGGACCACGTAAGGGATTGCTGATTGTTGTATCAGGTCCAGATGTCAACCGTGGAATTGTTCTGCCTGGTTTCAGGAGGGTGTGGTCCACAGGGTTGTTCCGCCTTCTTGGGCCTGGGGCTGAAACATAACTGAAGTCAAGATGTTACCTATAGCTTGACTGAAACTGTTTCTCTGGTCAACCAACCTGAGGCTTTGTTCTCAAACAATTTGCTACTGACCAGAATCTAAAGTCCTAATGGCTTAATGATTAAGGAAGACAGTGGATGGACAGGAAGGAGAAAGGGCCATGTTAAAGGAATGGAGTCTGCATGGTCATAACAGCTCTCCAGTTAGGGCCATACCACCTAGCCAACCTTACTATTGTAGAGGTGTTGTTTATAAGAAAAATGCCACGCAGGATTCGTGTTAAGATCCAGCAGGATGATCACAATGTAGACGCCTAAGTTTCTGAACCAAGCCCATGTTACCGGCAGCAGAAACAAATACACCATTCAAACAGAGATCCTGGTGTTCAACTTGGCCCTGGTAGAAGTTGAGAGACATGCAGCCTGAGCTGCTTACCATCAGCTGGATTCTGTGAAGTCCACTCAATAATAAAGCAGGGCAACAGTAATCCATTATAAAATAGGAGTGGTCTGTATATGATTGTGCATGAGCAAGAAAGAGGACACAAGCAAACTATACAAGCATGGTGGCCCACACTCCCATTGTCATCTATCACTGTTGCACCAACTCCTCTCTCTCAGCTCACACAAAATGGACGAGTTTCTTATGACCATCTGATGGAGGAGGGAAAAGTCTGAGCTTGGTTCATGGGTGAGCGGGCTTGGGACGGAAGTGTGAGATGAAAATTGGCTGCTGATATACATCCCCAGACAGGCACCGGAAGAGAGGAGAGCCTGAGGCAAGAATACACGTTGTCTCTGGCAGTGTTGGATGACTTAGCTGGTTGGTCAGAGGCTAGAAGGAGGAAAATTGGGAACAAAGAGGTCTGGGGAAGAGTTGTGTAGGTGGGCCTATGGGAGTGGGCACCAAGTATGAAGATCTTTGCATTACATCTCCAGTGAATACCAGAGAGCATGTAACCTGGAAAAGGCACTAACTAGCCAAGCAGATAAAATGGCTCAGGCAATTATATCAGGTCCAGCCTCTGTCACTGGCCACCTCAGTGCTAGCACACTGAGCTCCTAAATGGAGAAGACATGGTGTCAGGGATGGAAGCTGTACACAGGCCCAACAGTCAGGGCCCCCACTCAGCATTGATGATCTACTGCCACAGCCAAATGTCCAATGTATCAAGCAAAGAAACTGAATCTGGGTCCCCATGCTGGCACCATCCCCCAAAGTGACTAATGAAATCCTTGGTGGCAAGTTAATTACATTCAACTTTTCCCCCAGTAAGGAGCAGTGGTTTATCATAACTGGAAACAACAGTATGAGTTTCTTTTCCTGTCTGCAAGAGTCCCTCTGTCAGCACCACCATCCATCTTACATCATTCGATCAACCACCATGGAGTACTGCATTACACCACCTCGGACCAGGCGCCCACTCTGCAGCAGAGGAGGGACACGGTCATGGATCCAGTAGTCCTGTCTGCCCACTCAGAGCGTTGGCCTGTATATAACATGAGGCAAGGGCCTTTTAAAGGCCTGAGACCTCAGCTTGGACATGATGCTCTGCCATGATGAGCTGCCTTTATCTGGGATGTAGTATCTTCCTGAATCAAAGACCATAACAAGGTGCATGTCCCCTGTCAGAGAGCCAAGGGACAAACACAGGCATGGCCATTGGTTCCAGTGACCAGCTGGGGATTCTGTGCTTTTAACCCTGCACCTTTAGGCTCTGATGATCTGGAGCTACGCTGTCCAACAGGGTAGCCACTATCCAAATGTAGCTATTTAAATTGAAATTAATTAAAATTGATCATTAATCTGCCACACTACCAGATTTCAAGTCCTCAGTAGCCATGTGAGCTTCACAGCGGCCATGTTGGACAGTGCAGGTGCATAACATCTCCATCACTGCGGAAAGTTCGGTTGGACAGTGCGGATTAGAGACCCCGGTTCCCAGACCGGCAATGTTTCTTCCAGGAAAAACAGTGAGTCCTACTAAATTTAAGTTACTGTTGCTGCTATGTTATTCCAGATTCTTTGTGCCAAGAGACTAGCAGGCAAGAAAAGGAACCACCATCCTGGTGGGTGAACTACTGTGTTTGTCAGGAGGAGACAGGCTGCTGTTACACAACTGAGGCCAGGGAATCGCCCAGGTGATCTAATGAAGCATCTCTTGGTTACCCACACTCTGCTCAGTGTTGATAGTGATGAACAAATGCACCCACGCCTGAGAAAAGACTGTGGCCAGGACTCAGACGCCTCAGGGGTGAGGTCACTCGGGATGACGCCTCTGAGTCACTCCACCAGATAAGCAATCTAGGCCAGCAGAGGTGCCAGAGGTGAGTTTATAAGGAAGGTATAAAATAGAGGAGGGAGAGGAGGAAAATTACTTGCCTCCTAAAGACCAGCCACAGTGGTAGGGATCACAGTGGCTCTCACTATTCCTTCTCTTCTATGTTTTCCCAGGAAACGTACCCCACCAGAATTCTGGGCAATCTGTTCACCGATGGGGTGGACATCTATGCAGAACAACGGGATTTGAACAGCACACGGGGTGGACTGAAGTGGATGCCGTGGTGCACCAACAGACCCCCTTTCAGAACCCAGGCCTCGCTCCCTGGTATTGATTGCTGATGGCCAAGTCCCTCTCCAGGAACTGCCTTGACTGAAGGAAGCCACTTTGCCCAGTTACATCCATCCCCGGGGCCTGGAGGCATCAGTGTCCAGGGGCTGCTCAGCGAAGGAGAACAAAGGTTAGCCCTCCTGAAGACTTACATCTTCAACCTTGTATGCTCTTCCTTCAGTATTTTCTGGTCTCTCTCTCTGGGCTACTATTTTGAATTATATTTCTATGACTCTTATTTATGGTCCATATTTTCTGAGTTTTTCCCTTAAGAACTGAAAGACTTTTTCTACTTTATCTTCTGACCTGTCTATTGAAATTTTTACTTTTTTTTTTTTTATTAAGTGAGAGGTGGGGAGGCAGAGACAGACTTCCGCATGCACCCAGACCGCGATCCACCCAGCAAGCCCCAACCAGGTGATGCTCTGCTGGTCTGGGCCAATGCTTCGTTGCTCGGCAGAGGCCATGGAGCCATCCTCAGTGCCCGGGGCCAACTTTGGCTACAGGAAGGGAAGACAGAAGTGGGGGGAGGGGTGGAGAAGCAGATAGGTGCTTCTCCTGTATGCCCTGACCAGGAATCAAACCCAGAACTTCCACACACCAGGCCAACGCTCTAATGCTGAGCCAACCAGCCAGGGCCAAATTATTTACTTCTATAATAACTTTTTAATTTCTAAGAATTCTTTCTTGTTTATCTGATTGTTCTTTTTACTTGTTAACACCCTGTTCTCATTGTATGGGTGTTTATTTTCAAGTTTCTTTCTGTTCTCTAAATTATCTTTGTTTCTTCCAGAATCAGTTTTTTCTTAGCTTGTGTTAGCCTTTCTCACTCTCACAGCTGACTCCTCCCTGCTCCCTGGTGAGGAAGCTGGCCCCTATCCTGACCAGCCTGTCCAGGGTGGAAAGTGCGTGTGGGCACTGTGTATGTAATGGACAGATTGTGCTCTAGGATAATGTGAGGAACATTTTCCATTTGCTCTTCCTTCCTCCATTTCCCCCTGATCTCTGTCCTCTGGCCCCCAATGGTGTCTAGTCAGTGAGGCACACTAGTGAGAGATGAGAAGACAGTGTGGGCCGGGAACTGACTTTCTGATTTCCTCCCTGCGTGTTGCTACTGATTGTGCCTCTCAACAGAAGGTCTCATACTGTCTGCAGAATTACTCTCACCATCCAGCCCTCGCTGGTCTGCTTGCTGTCCTTGTCTCTGCTCCAGCCTCAGGTCCAGCGTCACCTTGGTCTTCCCAGCACACCCACAGAGGACCTGTCTCACCCTGACTTTCCTAGAAGGCAGAGCCTGGGGCAATGCAATGTTGTTACTGGAAAGTTCAATCCCAAAGCAGAGATAAGGAGGGAGATCCAATAAGAGGAGGCATGATAGCACTGGCTGCCCCTGAAAGCAGTTTGCCCGGTTCCCCAGGACTATGCTTTTAGCTGGGGTGTAAGCAGGACAGTCTGTGTAGGGGAGAGGCAAGAACTGATTTACCAGCTCCTATCTCCCATTTGTCAAATTAGCTCAGTAATACGGATGTGAACTCCCCTGCATTTTCAGCTGCTACATGTGGGCTCTGAGCATGGTGCCCCATGACGGCATGCTGATTGGACCCCAGGGCAGGCAGTGAACGTGTGCTGTGCAGGTACAAGGCAGGTGCTTGCAGAGTGCACCAGTGTGGTGCTGTTGAGAGTTTGACAGCTGGCTCTTCTGTGCTATGGAATGGCTGCTGCCCATGGCTGATTTCAGTGCAGACTCGGAAAGTGGTGCCCTATTGTACGTCTTCGAACATACAATAACCTCAAAAGTATAAATAATAGTAAACTGTAGTAAACAGGTTGAAAGTAATAAACTTTGAATATTTATTGCCTTTGTTTTTAATATAATTTAATTGTAAGTTTGTATAAAATTTTGAATGGCTATGTTTAGCCCTCCCACACCAGTAAGGACTAGCTCCACACATGAACTGAATTGCACCTGCAAAAAGGCAGTGGGAGCCCACAGAACGGCCACTGCAGTGGTGGTGCAACCACGAAACAGGTGAGGCCCGAGGATCCGGAGTCAGGCGTCAGAGGAACCTGGTACAGTACCTGCTAAATCAGCCCTCCTCGCAGCACTCTAATTTGAGTGGGGATCTGTGATACAGTTGAGTAGGTTTGGGGCAGCTGCCGAGCCACACACTCTGCAAAGGCCAGAATTAGGAAGGCGTCCCCTGAGAAGCAGCAGCAGCCACCTGCAAAAACAGACCCTTCAGCTTCCTTAGAAGGTTCCCCAGGTTTGTTTGTTTTTTTAATTTTTTTATTTATTCATTTTTAGAGAGAGAGAAAGAAAGAGTGAAAGAGGGGAGAGGAGAAGGAAGCATCAACTCCCATATGTGCCTGGACCAGGCAAGCCCAGGGTTTTGAACCAGCGACCTCAGCATTCCAGGTCGTTGCTCTATCCACTGTGCCACCACAGGTCAGGCGGTTCCCCAGGTTTTGATGGGGACTGTGTACGTGTGAGGCAGGCGCTTTGGGAGCAGATGAGTAAACATTCCTACCCTCCCACTGTTTCCTGTCCCATTCCTCACTCCCCACCCCGCCGCACCTGCTGCATCCAGGTGGAGCCCCTGGGAACCCCACACCAACCGGACTCCGCTCCCTGCAGCAATCTCCTAGGACGATGTGGGCTGATGCTTTCTCACTCTGTCAGTCAACACACTCCTTATCCTTTGCACTTCCCAGGAATTTCTCATCTACTCATCAGTAACTCCCAAGACCTCTTTATCTTTATGGGTAAGTTTCTTTTTGCCCTCAAACTTTTATCTCAATTGGATGTTTGGCAGCATAAGAGACAAGCATATGTGACAGATGCTTTGTGTTTAAGTGAAGAACGGCTCACAAGAATAAGTAAAGCACGTGAGTGAATTTCCACAAATGGGACTCCTTACTTACTTCATTATTTATGAGGGAGGGAACATAAGGAGACAAATTAACGACCACCTTTGAATTCACGAGCAATCACCTGTTTCTCGAGAACACAGCATTATGCAAAACTGGAGTCAATGAAAGCATTTCAGTGGCTTGAAATCTCAAACACGGACTTGATTTCTCCTTGAACTTGGTGTTCATACTACCTACCCATTAAATGTTAAAGTTCTTTATAATAAATAATATTCCTTCTATAAATCTACTTGAAAACCCTTTACATTCTGTCTTTTGCACCATTTGGACACTAATATAATGTTTTATGATTGAATAACATTCAAAACCTGTTTCATTTGAACTGTGTACAACTGGACCTGGAAATTCTATCATGTTACCAACAACTTATATCTACGTTGTAGTCACAATTTGAATAGACATTTGCATAAGCTTTATGACTCAAAACACAAAGCCCAAATAATCAAAATAAACACAGCAATGATAAATAAAGAATATGGGTGGTATGCGTAGGTTTTAAAATAAATCAGAGTGGAATCCATTATTGACCTGATGTGACTGTTGAATACAGTCATTTCAATGAATATGGACTTCTTGCTATAGTTTCTGGATTTGGATTGGAAGGGTGTTTCAGGGGTGTATGGAGACAATGGGATGATGGAGCATCTGAAATTGAATTGTTCTGTAAATAACATCGGCTTCCTGCCTTGGCTATCCACACTGTGAATATTCAAAATTGTGGATTTATGTTTGAACTGCAAGAATTTTCTTTTATGAAGGGACACCTAAGTGGCATGACTTCGGTTATAGTCATCATCACTAAAAGTCTACAGACTGGCACTACCACAAGAAGGGTTTGACATTGATGCAGGTGAGTAAGAAGCCAGGAAAATTCCTGGGCATGTGAAATGGGGAAACTGGGACAAGATAATTAAACAAGGCCAAATGATTTGAGCAATTTACAGGCAGCTAGTGAATCACAAGACCTTATCTCCCCTAAGCAAGGACACTTGAGAACAAGTGGTTTACACCTCTCCTCTCTGACCAGAGATTAAACAGCTTAAATCACCCTGGTCAGGGAGATGGAGGACAGAGAGCCAATTAATGCTGTTCATGCAGCCAAACCAGGGACGGATGAAGTCAGGCGAACAAATAACAAAAACCCAGTTAGAGCCAGACAGACCCAAGGTAAAAGTAAAACAGAAAAGCCGACCAGAGAACCATCCCAAACTCCCCTTTTTGTTCACTTTGATTCATCAACATATTTAAAAAGCACCCGAAAAGCTGATGAGGGCCCTCCACGGAGACTGTCATCCACAGAAGAGAGATGAAGGCCTTCAAAACAAAGGACACCAGTGCAGACTCTCTCTGGAGCACAACCATGCCCCTTTTTGGGCATGAACTTTCTACTTCTCCTTAAAAATATAAGGGTCCCCATGAGACTTGTAACCAGAGGAGTAGTGGACAGTGACAATTCATCCTGGGCTAACCCCTGACCTGTCCTTAAGGTCCCCTTTCTCTCGGACTTCCCAGTGAGCTGACGGCAGCCACCCTTGGCTCACTCCTGTCACTGTGACCTTTGTCCAGTGAACCGACAGCACCTGCCTAGGCTCACTTCTGTCCTATAAGGTTTCTAGGGAGCCAAAGCAGAGCCCCGCCTAGGCTCTCTCCCGTTGCTTCTTCTACCCTATGTCCTTCCTTTGTGTCACTGTCCCCAGCTTTAGTAAACATGCTCTCAAAGTCACCTGGACTCCTGTTGTGAAATCTTTCCTGCACAAAGTCAAGGACCCACACACTATAGGCTGGCCTGAGGCAGACCTACTTAGGGCCTGATCAGGTAACAAAATGACCAGTTTTCAGGCCACAGAACTCTCTGAGGTCTTTCAGGAACTCAGCTACATAAAAAGACGTCTCCATGTTGGCTGCTTGGAGACCTGCAAAGAATAAATCAATCCACATGACAATCTCATGTTTGCCACATTAAGACCGATACACTTTAAACCCCATAGAGGTATATAATCTTGTGTGATTTAAAGTTTAGATCTCGGCTCTGGCTGGTTGGCTCAGCAGCAGAATGTTGGCCTGGCAAGTGGATGTCCCAGATTTGATTCCCAGTCAGACACACAGGAGAAGGAGACCATCTCCTTCTCCACCCTTTCCTTCCCCCTTCTCAGTCCCTCTTTTCCCCTCCCACAAATTGGTTCAAGTGCATCAGCCCCAGACTCTGAGGATGGCTCCCTGGAGCCTCTGCCTCAGGCATTAAAAATAGCTTGGTTGCTAGCATGGCCCCAGATGGGCAGAAGGTGGATCCAGGTTGAGGCGCATGCAGGAGTCAACCTCTGTAGACTACCCTTCCTCTCACTTAAAAAAAAAAAAAAAAGCCTAGGTCTCTTGTGAAAGAATACAATTCCACTTCCAAAAATGCAAATGTAGATGTAGAAAATAATTCCACTTGTTACTTCACCAAATCACATGTATCCTGTAGAAAGAATTTTAAATTGAGTTGGGCACTTTGACCACTTTTTTATTTTCTAATTACCAATATATGTTTCTCTTTGACAGTGAATTTCTGGCAACATATCTGCTCTCATTCAATAAACTACTAGAATGGTCAAGGTCGGTGTCTGTGCCGCTCAGTTAACGGTATGATAGACAAGGTTCACAGCCAGCCAGACGGAGGCGGTGCACAGCCCCTGCTGCTGGGGGTGAGGGGCTGCAATGCCGACCTGCTCAAGGGGACTTATCAAAAACAGCAACAGAAAAACAGCAGATTTTCATCCTAGTTCAAGAGTGATGGCTATTCTTTCTAACAGAGATACAGCTTGATTTACTTACAAAAACACATGCATTATTAACAACAAAACCAGCAGAGGTCAGGTGAGTTTTTGATAACAGAAGGTCAAGGTTTCCTTCTCTGGCTCTGCTCTGCCCCTCCCTCATCACAACCCTGTCAGATTCTATCTGTAGGATCATCTTGTTCAAAGGAATGAGCGGCCAGGCAATGGCACATACCTTTAGCTTTACTATAATATGTACCAACCCTACATAAAGTCACAGCAAACTAGTGTACAACACAAGGGATATCAAGGTGCCTACCATCTAAGGGAGCTTTAATGCAATTCTCCTAATCCCCCTTCCAACCAGATGGCTGCCTGTAAGCCCTACCAGTGTGGAAATTTTGGATCAGTCACTGTTAGAGCATTAAGTTTAGACAGAAGAGGCTTCTCTCTACATTAGTACAAAGCTGGTAAACAAACCTGCCTGAGAACCAGATACCAGCCAGACATCTGGGCAGCAGTGAACCTGCTCATCTTTGGAAACCCAAAGACCTTTATGATTGTGAGAGTGAGAGCCATTGTCTAGAGCACAGGGAGGACCTTTCCTGACTCTGACCAGACACTTGAAATAAAGGATTGCTACCTGCTAGGACTGGACACGGGGTAGAGCAGCGGCTCAGCCCAGCCACATGGTTCCTGCCTTCGCCTCCAGAGGGAGGGCTGAGAGCCGTTAACACAGGGACTCCATATAGCATTCCTCACCAACACATCCCACGGTCAGTGGCAGCAGGGAAAACTGTTGTCTTATCTTTGAGAACAACTGAAGTAAAGCACACAGGGAGAATCCCAAACAAGGATGGTGGCATCTGTTCATTTGATAAACACAAACTGCCCACTGGTCAGACCCAGGCACCGTGCTAGGCATGAATGCAGACAGTGCCTGACCTCCAGGAACTCCTGGGTAAAAAGAGAAGAGAGGCAACTGAACAGATTGGTCAACCAAGATAAGCAAATGTTGGGTGGGAGCTCTTAATGGGGGTCCGGAAGAAGATACTGTGGCCACATCTGCTCAGCCCACCTCCTGTTCACCTGCAGCTGCACAGTAACAGTTTCCTACCTTCAGTACCTGCCCGCCTCTCCCTCTTCTCCACCTGGAGGCTGCAGGGCAGCCAGGAAGTGTCAGACACCTAATGCCCCTAGGGCGACATTCAACAATTGCTAGATAAATGCCCTGGCCTCCTCCGCTTTCCCCAGTTACAGCAGTAACTCACTAATTGACATGCCCTTTTCAGTCAGTCCTCATGTAACATTGTCAACAGGTTCTTGGACACTTCAACTTTAAATGAAACGATGTATAATGAAACCAGTTTCACCATATGCCAATTGATATACATGACAGTAAGTTCCTATGGCATATTTCTCATCCTAAAAAGTCACCAAACTTCTAAATAAAGATCCAAACATGCCCTGGCTGGTTGGCTCAGTGGTAGAGCGTTGGCTGGGCATGTGGAAGTCCCAGGTTCAACTCCTGGTCAGAGCACACAGGAGAAGCAACCATCTGCTTCCCCACCCCTCCTACTTCTTTCTCTCTCTCTCTCTCTTTCTCTCTCTCTCTCTCTCTCTCTCTCTCTCTCTCTCTCTCTCTCTCTCTTCCCCTCCTACAGCCATGGCTTGAATGGTTTGAGCAAGTTGGCTCTGGGCACTGAGAATGTCTCCATGGCCTTGCCTCAGGTGCTGAAATGGCTCAGTTGCCAAACAACAGAGTAGCAGCCCCAAATGGGCAGAGCATTGCCCTGTAGGGGGCTTGCGAGTCAGGGCATATGTAGGAGTCACTGGGTTTCCCTGCCTCTCACTTACTAAAATAAAAAGAAAATAAAGGAAAAAAGATCCAAACACTTCTAATAAACATCGATATAAATATGAGCTATACATACATTTAATAAAGATTAATAAAAATAAGATAATGCTTTTTCAAACCAATTATTTCAGTTTAGGGTCTCAATGGTGGGAGTTTCTCCTGGCAGCTCAGGGAGTAAGGCAGACACCTTCCATTACAGAACCACTCACACCCAGGCCCACACTCACTCGGCTGGGGACCATGCCGACACACCAGGTCACCTCACGTGCACATCTTTGGGGTATGGGAGGGAACCGGAGCGCCTGGAGAAACCCATGCAGACGTGGCTGGGAATTGAGGTTTGTTTATTTATTTATTTATTTTTAATGTTAGAATGAACTGACACTGAATAAAACATTATTCGAGGTCCTGCTATATTGACTTCCCTGCCTCCCTTCCCCAGTCCCTCATGGCACTCCCTGGGCCAACTCCCAGTTAGCCACTGACTCAAGTCCTTGTCTCAGGTTGTGCCTTTAAGAGGGACTGAGGCTAAGGATCTGAATCAGCACACGGACACTTTTGGGCAAATTAGAAGATGGCACCTGCCCACCAGAGGAGGCAGCCAGCCCAGGGGTGCATGTGTGGGCAGCAGGAATAGCCAGCTTGGATGTTGTTCCATCTGCTCCTTTGACCAAACAGTTCTGTGCAGGTCACAGTCTGGCCAGTTTTCCACACAGGTTCTCCTGAGGTGACTCTCAGAGGGTTTATAAGGACTTGGAGTGCTTTTATATGTCCAAAGTGCTTAAGAGGGCTCACCTTTTTCTCCCCATGTCATGCCTGTGGGTTACTATATTTCCCCATGTATAAGACACATGCTTTTTCAAAAAATTTGCCATCTAAAAACTGGGTGCGTCTTATACAGTGGCTGTAGATTTTTTTACCTGCATTTCCCGCTTTTTCGTGCTTGTTGTCTTTGCGCTCATTGTTTCGCACTTGTTACCGCTATATTATGATAGGTTATGCTTTGCCACATTCTGCCCAGAAATCGCTCAAAAAAAGATTTTCATACAGTACTGAATGTAAAATGATTCGTCATCAGACAACGATAAGGACAAGCTAATGGATGGGAGTTTTGACAGTGATGAGGGGTTGTATGAAGTTTATGATGAATAAAATTTAAGTTCAATAACTTTATGTTATACTATTATTTTTTGAATTTCAGGCCCCAAAATTAAGGTGAGTCCTATACATGGGGAAAAATGGTACCTGACCCACTCCCAACTCTTAATGCCCAGGCATCAGAAATCACATCTCCTCACTTTCCATAAAGTACAGGTGCACAGTCTCTCATGCAAACTCCTTAGGACCTGATGTGTTTAAGAATTTGAACAGTCCAGGTGTTGGAAGAATAAAACACTGCATGTACCATATGTGACATATTACCCCTTACAGCAGGAGTCCCCAAACTTATTACACAGGGGGCCAGTTCACTGTCCCTCAGACCGTTGGAGGGCCAGACTATAAAAAAAACTATGAACAAATCACTATGCACACTGCACATATCTTATTTTAAAGTAAAAAAACAAAATGGGAACAAATACAATATTTAAAATAAAGAACAAGTAAATTTAAATCAACAAACTGACCAGTATTTCAATGGGAACTATGCTCCTCTCACTGACCACCAATGAAAGAGGTGCCCCTTCCAGAAGTGTGGCGAGGGCCGGATAAATGGCCTCAGAGGGCCGCATGTGGCCCACGGGGGGCCATAGTTTGGGGACCCCTGCCTTACAGGGTCTGGAACCACATCCCTTATCAAACAGTTAAAAGGCAGCATTGACACCACTATCTTCTTGGTCCTGCATTGATCCTATCTTCCATTCAATTGTAAAGAGCCTTCAAGGCAGAAACCGTGGTTTACACAGCATGCTGCATTTGGCTGGACTATCTCAGTTGGGGGGGGTAAATTTTTGCTCTCCTACCTGTAAAGTTCAGGAACAGCCTCTGATTCAGGTCCAGCTGGATCCAGGGATCCATTAGTCCACCGGCTCTATCTTACTGCGCTCTCTGGGTCTCTGAGCACTACTCCTTCTTGGTTGGTGTCATTCTTGACCAGGATTTTTCTATGTTGCAGCTCCTAGAAACTCAAAGTTTATACTAGCTAGCTGAGCAACCCCAAAGGAAAGACAATTTTTTTTTGTCCTGATGTTTTCACAGAAACTCCCATTGGTCACTCTCATTGGCCAGCTTGGCCCTGAACCAACCTTCACAGCCAAGGGCAGTGATGCTCTCCTTGACCAATCTTGGGCACCTGTTTCCCCATGGAACAAGTGTTTTCGTACATTGTTGGTATAGTGAAAAATGGTATAGCCCAGGGGTCTCAAACTCAACTCAGCATGTGGGCCACAGAGCAAGATCACAGCCGTTCGGCGGGCCACACTAGGTCTACAAAAGGCAACTGTTACGCAACACTTTTCTCACTGCAGTTGAAAACAAAAAAAAATCAGTACAACAAGCACAATCGTACATGCAGTTTACTCAGTGTCACAAAACGACCAGAAACTGTAGTTTGCATCACAACTGCTGTTAACTAAGCTAATATCTAGCTAGGATGCTAGAGAAATGAAAAATACAAGTAGGCCCCTAGGCTTACTTAATTTTATCCAAAATATTTTGAACTTCGTGGATTAGTCTGCGGGCCACACAAAATTGTTCGGCGGGCCGCTGCGAGTTTGAGACCCCTGGTATAGCCCATAGGGTGGGGCAATTACATATATATTTACCTTTTGACCCAGAGATCCCACCTCTAGGAAACTGTCCCACCAATGCAGTGGCAAACATATGTATATATGTACACAAGGCTATTGATCTCAGAACTATTCATAAGAACCAAAGATTGGAAATAATCACATACCCATTAACAGGAAACTGATTTAATTAATTAAGGCACATCCATACACTAGAGCTAAAATATTAGGATGGCTAATCTTATGTGTCAACTCGATTAGGTCACATGACACAGGTATTTGACCAGATATTTGGTTAAACATTATCTGGGTGTCTGTGAGAGTATTTCTGGATCAGATTAGCATTTAGTACACTGAGTGAAGCAGACTGCCCTCCCCAGCGTGGGTGAGCCACTCCCAGTCAGTTGAAGGGCAGAATAAAACAAAAAAGCTGGCCCTGAGCTAGAGAGAATCCCTCCAGCTTATCAGCCTTTGAGATAAGACATAAGTTTTTTCCTCTCTGCCTTAACTGGAAGGTTTGACATGGGAACAGTGCAAGAAAATGTTGGGCTTTGTGGTCACTGAGCTCCATAATACTGGTCACACAGATACACTCAAGAACACGTCCAGGCCCTGGCCGGTTGGCTCAGTGGTAGAGCATCGGCCTGGCGTGCGGGGGACCTGGGTTCGATTCCCGGCCAGGGCACTTAGGAAAAGCGCCCATTTGCTTCTCCACCCCCACCCCCTCCTTCCTCTCTGTCTCTCTCTTCCCCTCCCGCAGCGAGGCTCCTTTGGAGCAAAGATGGCCCGGGCGCTGGGGATGGCTCCTTGGCCTCTGCTCCAGGTGCTAGAGTGGCTCTGGTCACGGCAGAGCGATGCCCTGGAGGGGCAGAGCATCCCCTCCTGGTGGGCAGAGCGTCGCCCCTGGTGGGCGTGCCGGGTGGATCCCAGTCGGGCGCATGCGGGAGTCTGTCTGACTGTCTCTCCCCGTTTCCAGCTTCAGAAAAATACAAAAAAAAAAAAAAAAAGAACATGTCCAGAATATATGAACATGTCGATCAATCAGCTTGCAAATAAGGTTGATTCAGCCTGGAAAGCAAGGAGCCACCCAGATTGGTGTAAATCCACACAATAGATCAAAAGCATTGCTGGTTATAGGCAGCACAGGGGACAAAGTGAGCAAACAGTGGTCAGAATGGAGAGAGCTCAGAAGCCACATTATGCAAACTTTAACATGATATCTTCTGAGAAACT
Source organism: Saccopteryx bilineata (assembly GCF_036850765.1). Classification (NCBI taxonomy): domain Eukaryota; kingdom Metazoa; phylum Chordata; class Mammalia; order Chiroptera; family Emballonuridae; genus Saccopteryx; species Saccopteryx bilineata. Next base: position 167,753,397 of record NC_089495.1, read on the forward strand.
GGGCCATTTTAAACTCTTCCTACTGTTAAGCTAGCTTGCATCCAACTGCTTAAATTCCTTTGCGAGCTTTCAAATCATGAGCCTACAAGGGATTACTGTAATGTTCTGTGGTAATCCTGCATTTCGTGTAACAAAACATTTCATAATATATCACTAAAAATATCTGCTGCTTCATTAAAAGCAGCTCTCTGGTGACACATGCACAAGTGACGGCTTCTGATGGGGATCCCAGCCTGCCGACCCGCAGAAGCTGTGCCAGGTGCAGCCAATGCCCTGGCTGGCCCACCAGAGCCCTTAAAGGTAGGAATCCAGCCCACTTAGCCCATCAAAAGTGACTTCCAATAATTATGCCCCAATATAGACTTGCTTCTGGCACCGTTTGAGTCCATCTGTGTTCTGTGATTACCTACCAGGTCCTTGGACATGGCAAGCATTACCTACTTAGAGCAAACAGACTAGAAGTAGGTAAACGGGAACCTTGCTGACTAAACCAGCCTCTGCGGCCAGAGATCCCTCTGCAGGGGAGGCTTGGGGGAGAAGCCTCAGAGGTAAAGACTCGAAAAGAGGGGAAAGTGGCTCACTTAGTGCTCATCCAGAAGCTCCTCAGTCCCAGCGAAGTTTCCATTCCTTTTGTCTCTTGGATGGGACGACATCCCCCATGGGACTGTGTCCCAGCCTCTCACAGTTGTAGCCCCTTCCTTAACACACCCTGTACTGGCTGCTCCCTCCTCTTCTCACTTCCCCACTTCCTGGCATGAGCTGCTCTCATTCATATATTCTTCTCTGGGTCTGATTCTCAGGGAACCCACATCAACACAGTTCCAGAGAGCTGCACACCGCCGGGCACAGCAGCCCAGGCCAGGGACTCCTGGCTCCCTCTCGGAGAGGCATGCTAGAAGCACTTTCAGTGCTCCAACAAGCTGAACAAGAACCAGAGACAGAATCAGCAAGGCTGATAGTAATATGGGGGCTGAACTCTGCTGAACCAATTATGGACAGAGAGAGACCAAAATTCTGTCTTAACTGCCGGTGTGTGAGTGAGCCCAGCTGGGATCGGCCAAGCCTGGCTCGTATCGGCAGAACCACACTCTTCCAGGCAGTAACAATGGTGGTTGTTTAGGCTCACAGGGTTTGGGGTTGTTTCTCTGCAGTAATAGCAATAGCAACTGCTACACGATGCTCTATTTTTTTTTATTGAGGTATAATTAATAAATAATATTGCACCTACTTAAAACATACAGTGTGGTGATTTGAAATACAAGGAAAAATTGCCCCTATGTGTTACCAAATAAAGAAGGAAATAGTGGGGAAAGAGTACTTTTGCCTTGAATGAGGTAGAGTGGTGCTTGAGGACCACAGCTGACCTGCGGTTTTTAACCGGAGGCATAAAAGGACTCCACCCCTCCCTTTATCAGGTGCTTTTAGTAATACTGGCTGAGGCTCAGATGCAGGTGCCTCCTTTGTCATCACTCCAAATGTTTGCTCTAGAGAGAGTGCTGGGCTGTTCAGGTAACCAAGTCGCCCACTTTCAGGCAGAGGGTGACAGAGCATGTATAATGTGTGTGTACTGCTTAGGTAATGCTTGGCATGCCCTGTGTGGCATAGAAAGACCCTAACCGGCCCTGGCCGGTTGGCTCAGTGGTAGAGCGTCGGCCTGGCGTGCAGAAGTCCTGGGTTCGATTCCCGGCCAGGGCACACAGGAGAAGCGCCCATCTGCTTCTCCACCCCTCCCCCTCTCCTTCCTCTCTGTCTCTCTCTTCCCCTCCCTCAGCAGAAGCTCCACTGGAGCAAAGATGGCCCGGGCGCTGGGGATGGCTCCTCGGCCTCTGCCCCAGGCGCTAGAGTGGCTCTGGTCACAACAGAGCGACGCCCCGGAGGGGCAGAGCGTCGCCCCCTGGTGGGCAGAGCGTCGCCCCTGGTGGGCGTGCCCGGTGGATCCCGGTCGGTCGCATGCGGGAGTCTGTCTGACTGTCTCTCCCCGTTTCCGGCTTCAGAAAAATACAGGAAAAAAAAAGAAAGAAAGAAAGACCCTAACCAAGGGTCCCCAAACTTGGGGGCCAGTTTACTGTCCCTCAGACCGTTGGAGGGCCGCCACATACAGTACTCCAGTACACTGACCACCAATGAAAGACGTGCCCCTTTTGGAAGTGCGGCGGGGCCGGATAAATGGCCTCAGGGGGCTGCATGGGGGCTGCATGGGGCCCGCGGGCGGGCCGTAGTTTGGAGACGCCTGCCCTAAACCTTTGGGATGCAATTCAGGGGACCTGATGTTCCCATCTCACTGTGGAGAAAGAGGACCAAAGAAAGTATGGCGAGAGAAGCAACTCCTAAAACACCAGAGACCCCTGAATGAAACACACCCACCTAGTAGCACCACCCGACCCCTCAGCTGTAACCACTCAGTTCTCAAAATGCCTCCATGATGTATAATATGGGAAAAACATGCATCTGAAGAGGACTTTATCTAGAATATGTAAACAATTTTTGCCATTCAGTTCAAGACAAACAACTCAAAAAAAAAAAAATGAGTAAAAGATTTGAACAGGCACATTACCAAAGGAGATTTTTTCCCCCAAAGTTGGAAGCGGGGGGGCAGTGAGACAGACTCCCACATGCGCCCTACCAGGATCCACCCGGCTTGCCCACCAGGGGTGATGCTCTGTCCATCTGGGGCATTGCTCCGTTGTGGCAGGAGCCATTCTAGTGCCTGAGGCAGAGACCATGGAGCCTTCTTCAGCGCCCAGGACAACTTTGCTCCAATGGATTCTTGGCTGCAGGAAAGGAAGAGAGAGATAGAGAGGAAGGAGAGGGGGAAGGGTGAAGAAGCAGATGGGCACTTCTCCTGTGTGCTAGGAATTGACCCCAGGACTTCCACAAGCCAGGCAGACACTCTACCGCTGAGCCAACCAGCCAGGGCCACCGCCACCAAAGGAGATTTTTAGATGGCAAGCATAAGAATAAAAAGATGTTCAACATCATTAGTCACTAGGAAAATATAAATTACACTGAGATGCCTATCCTGAGATACTACCACAGGTCCACAAGAGCAGCTGAAATTAAAGAGACTGACTTCACCTCATGCTGGTGTGATGCAAGCACCTGGAACCCCCCAGGCTGCTGACTGAACTGTAAAATGGCACAATCACTTCGGAGAATAATTTGGCAGATTATTAAAAGGTTCTATGTTCCCCATATGACCTAGGTAGTCCATTCCTAGAGAGAGAAAAAGCATGTGTCTCTACAAAGTTTTGAACATGAGTGTTCACAGCAGCTTTATTTGGCAGGTCACAAACTGAACAAAACCAAAATGTTCATCAACAGGTGAATGGATAAACAAATTGTAGTATAGCCACAGAATAGAATACAAGTCAGCCATAAAAAGGATGAGCTACTGATACACACAACAGGGCTGAATCTTAAAATTATTAGGGTGAGACAGACCTGTGGTGGCACAGGGAATAGCGCATCGGCCTGGAACGCTGAGGTCGCCAGTTCAACACCCCGGGCTTACCTGGTCAAAGCCCATACAAGCAAGCAATGAACAACTACAGCGAAGCAGCTATGAGCTGACACTTCTTACTAACCCCTCTCTCTTCTTTCTCTGGATAATCAATAAATAAAATCTTTAAAAAAAACCTGAGGGTGAGTGAGAGAAGCCATACTATGCATACTGTACACTCAGTTTCCATGTATATAAAATTATAGGGGATGCAAAATTAATCTAAATAGACAGGCGGCAGATCAGTGGTTACCTGATGATGGGAGGGTCGGGGGAGAAGGGTTATAAGAGCATAAGTGAACTTTTGAGAATGATGTCTTTATTCCTCATCACAATTGTGATAAACAACATGTCAGAAGTCATCAAATTATATATATCAATTGTTTTTTACCTAAGGCTGATCAGGGGGTGTGGCACCCCACACATTTGATGCTTCTGTTCTGAAAAATTCTCGTCCTTACCCAGTGTTCTTAGAGAAGTGTTGCACCAGGCCTCTGAATTGTCTCTCACAGGCAAAATAAAACGAAGCTGGTGCAGTCTTTGAGCTGCATCTGCAGGGCCGTGGTCACTTGGGCCTCAGTCAACCTCAGTTCCCAGCAGGTGAGGAAAACGAAAAGCTACAGGACTGGCCCAAGGCCACTCGTCACATCACAGCGATGCCAGTGATTTGTCCTCCCAGATCCCAACTGTGGCACTGTGTGGGTCACTGGGTCACCAGCTTCCCAATCCGTTCAGAGCAACCGTTGTTTTCCTGGTGTGTTTTTCCTCTGAGTGATGGATTGAGGGCATTTTCTCTGAAGTTCAGAGTTTTAGGACGCTCTTGGAAACCAGTCCCAGCTTTCAATGAAATGGTATTCCTCATTTCATTGTATCCCCAGGTCACAGATAAACAGCTCTTTAGTCCTCCTGAGTCGCTTTGATCATTGGTCCCTTTATCCCAGATCTGCACCCTGGCAGGCCTCACCCTCTAGGGCCCGTATGAGCCCAGGCTCTGTGGATCAGTCCGACATACATATGCTTAGCCGGAGTCATAAATGCCTTCATTATCCCGGACCACCCAGCTAATATTTTATCTTCAATATGAATGCCCAGCCCCACAATGGCCCTGTTGTTCTACACCCTTAGGCTGTGGCAAAGCTTGACCATAATCTCCCATTCATAAAGGGCCCACAGGGCTCAGGTTATCCTTTATACTTTAGTGAGCACTTGCAAAATCCTTGGGAAACCAGTGTAGTTTACAACAGTGTCTTATGCCAATCGTCTCTTAAGCTCCTCCTGGCCATTCATAGGGGATTTCCAAGAGCCCTGCACACCACACACAGAGTGGCCACCAGCGCCCACTGTGCCCACGTGCCAGCACTGACTGGGGGCTCAACCTGATGCTGGGGGAGGCCCCCATCGCCTCCCCCAGGCTCCTGCCCTCCCGAACTCCCATCTCTGCCTCTTGAAGAGTTTGTGCTCTGCACACATAACAGAAATACAGGGAGCACAAGGAAGAACAATCACGGGCCAAATAAAACCCCTGCAGTACCGACCCTGTCCGTCCTGCCTCGATAATCCCTGGGAGAGAGTAGGAGGAGATGCCTGTCTGTGTGGACAAAACCCTATCCTAGCTGTTCATTTCTTTCAACAACAAAAGTGCCTCTTTTCTGCTTCCAAGCTGTTGCTGAAAACCTTGTTATAGGTGCTGAAAAAGAAGACCTTTGGTGGGCTGTCTGCTGGCACCTTCTCACTGTGGTCCTTGGACCAGCAGCGTTGGTGTCACTGGCTTGTTGGACACGCAGACTCTCAAATCCCGTACCAGTTTTACTGAATTATAATCTATATTTAATAAGATCCCCAGGTGATCAGAGCCTGAGAAGATCTAAAAAAGAAAATCACTGTTAAATACTCCAAAGAGAGAGTCCACCGGCCGCCGTGGCACAGACCACCAGGGAAGTGGGGAGGAGGCTGTGGTTCCCAGCATCCCAGAGTTCCCTAAGACCTGGTTCCCCAGCGGCCTGTGGGAATTGTCCTGGAAGAAATAAAGAACGTGGAGCAGGGTGGGACATAAAACACGTGTGTGGCATATTCATATGGTGGGGGCAAGGGACACAGGCAAAGCCACAAGTGGCATCAGCCCTCCATGACATTGTTAAAAGCCACCTACCCAGGATCATCAGCTCACACAACTCCAGGGGGTGACAGCTATTGTACCAATCTTAATAAGCCTCCATCAATATTTCTATTTAAAATGTTTCCCTTTTGTAGAGGCATTATTTGTTTCTTCTGTCTTTAGGCCAGTTTTTCCATGTCATACACGTAATAGCCAAATAAGCATATTCAACTCGACCTGCCAGAAAAACAGAAAGAAAGGTTTTCAGCACCCGACATCATTTCTGCCAGGCTGCACGGCTCTCCAGGAGTAGTCAAGTTAGTGTCACCCCGGGCTCTCTTCCTGGGTCTGCTGGCTTCCTCGGTTCTCTCTAGACTAGGGTTCTCCACTAAGGAAGATTTTTGTCCCCAGGGGACATTTGGCAGTGTTTGAGGACATTTTAGGTTGTCACAGCTGGATATAGGGAGGTGCTAGTGACATCTAATAGGTAGAGGCTGGCCATTTTAATGTTTATCCTGCAAGTGCCCTCAACCAGCCCTGCCCAAACAGCTCTCTCTCTCTCCTTGGGGAAGACACAAGGGATTTAATAGTTATTTCATATCACCTTTATTAAAGCTTAATCTATTCCTAGGCATTGCCTTAGGTGCTTTCCACACTTTCCAGCAACTCTTCTGCTCGTTAAAACAAATCTGGGGCTACTATTTTTACTATATTATTATTACTATCAGCCCCCATTCATCCAATGAGGAAACTGAGGCCTAGAGAGGAATACCTTGCCTCAGGTCTCCCAGCTAGTAAGGGGCGGCCAGGATTTGTACCCAAGAGATTGTCTCCAAAACCCACCTTCTTAATTACAGCACAGTAACTAAGTACTTACCAAGAGACTGAGGATGATGGGACTTCTGTGGTGAGTTTGTTGCACACCAGTTGGACTTTAGGACCCCAACCCTGTGGACAAGCCCGCCACCTCAGGCTATGTGCTCTTTTACTTAAATGGCCTCAACCTCAGGATCCGGTTTGACCATGGGAAATAGGAGGGACACGAACCAGCATTCATTGTGGAGACCCCAGAGGTAAGGAAATTTAAAATGTCTGTGAGAAGGTGTGCATTTCCCTAAAGCGGACACAGCAGTGTGCAGGCAGGAGAGGCAACAGTCAGGGCCTCATGGCTTATGGTTGCTGATGGAAAAGATGCAGAAAGAGCCCTAAATTGGGCAACTTGGTTTGTAAAAGGAGAGAAGGACCAGTGAGTTGTGGTGATTCTGTTCTTAATGTTTGAGAAACGAAATGCAAAGCTGACTGACCTGTGGCAAATCTGAAGAATCTCATTCTTTCTAGGAGGAAATCTTATTTCCACTCAAGAAAACGGTTTAAGAGAAACAAAAGTTTTATTTTGAAATAGTAACTTAAAGAAATTGCATCCCCTCGGAATGTTTCATCAACCACATTGCTAACCAAGCCCTTACTGCTCCACCTTATATCCACGAACTTGCCCCATCCACACTGCAACCAAGACAAACCAGATGTTTTACAAAAGGCAATCAAACACAGTGTGTAGTAAGTATGGTCATTTAACAGCCTTATGGAGAGAAATTGAAGTTCAAGTAGTTAAGTGATTTTATATAATTTGGGGGTTTTATTGGTATGGGAAGAATTTTCTTTAGATGAGACATTCCCAAAAAGAATATAAACCAACACCAATGATAGCTTGTAATGCCAGTGGCCAAGGCCAGGCAGGTCCACATTGGATTCGGGCAGATGGTAGAGAAACTGTGGAGCCGGAAAGTGTTAGGCCATTATTGTTGAAAAGTCTCACTATGGTGGATGAGCAAACAGGGGAAAACTGCTTCTCAGGCAAACAAGCAGCAAAATGGCCCCTCACAGTGGTGGGCAGGCAGTCAGCAATCCACAACCCACAGTCCGCCATCTGCCCTGATGGCCGGCACCAGTAACCTTACATAGACTATACACACGTGGCTCTGCCACATGCTCATGCACTAATCAGGCAAAGTACAACCAAGCAAGCCTAACACAGTTCTTTTTCAAACACCAGTATAATCCAGGGCTATGTCCCTTGAAGCCGTAAAGTGTCTTTGGTGCATACCTGCACCTGGGTGAGAACAGCTTCCCTGTACGTGAGGACCTCCACAGGGGCTGCAGCACCCCCTTCAGGGTCTCTCATATTGTCCACAAGTGGCACATCCATCCAACAAGAGAGCCAGTGCTCCCCTCTTGTCAAAGTCCCTGCTTCAAGAGTCCTTTACACCACTCAGTGATCAGTCGATGACAGTGTAGCTGTCTGTTCAGATCACCCAAGGTGAAAGTCCATTATAGGCAACTAGCTGTACAGCTTTTGATAATGGACCTCAGCACCTTTCCATAAGTGCTCTGTCTGTTGCCACAAACCCCATCCAAAGCCCTCAGCAAGGTGACAGGGCCTGGCGAGGTCAAATACATTCAAGGCCTATGCCACCTCGATAGTTCTCTTTGCTGCTGCTGCAAAAAAGCACCTCTTAATCTTCAAATGCCAACACCTGCTGCACATCAGACCAATTCCACATGGGGCCTCTGGTCCCTGTCTATTCCTATTAGACAGGTCCCTCAGCATTCCCTCTATTCAAACTAGAACAATAGGTCTTGTGGACCCCTTGCTCTCCTACAGCTGTCTCCCTCAAGTAATCCTGTAAACATGCAACCCAAATTCCAGCCATTTTCTTGGCAGCTGCTAGGACCTCTTTTCCCTCTTTTCCCACTTTTTCAGCAGCTGAAACTTATGTTTAGTTTAAGCTACTGACAAAGCTCCAAAAGAAATTTATTAGATTTGCCATTTAATTTCTCCCTATCTTCCCTGGCCACAATCAAATCCACCAAAACCTGTGTTCAGGTAACCTTTACAGGTCCATTTCTCTTGTTAGTTGAGGGGGCAGCACGGGCAGTAGCCTGCATAGCTTTATGATTTTGTGCTGCCACCACCCTCCACCCAAATCTGCCTCTGTCTGTGTAACCACACTGATGGGCTGCCCCACATAGTGACTCAAGATAGCCACCAGTGACCCAAAAAGTGCTGACAGGGCACTACAGAGAATAAGGTCTCTCATCCCCGCCAAAAACACTTCCTCATCTGGCTCATGGGACCTCAGGTTGAAAGCAGCTGTCCTCATACCCAGTTCCTGGAGGACCTGCTGCAGCTCAGTATACCACTACCACCAACTCACTGCCTCCAGCAAGTCTCTAGCATTCTGCCAGACCATATGAATGGCAACCATCACCCATTCTAATAGGGTATGGTTTCCTGGGTTGGTATGGCAGTTCTGAAGATGCTGCCTCAAGGAGAAGTGCATGGTAACAGCAACCAATTTCTCCATCTCTGTTCTGGAGAGTATGATGCCATCCACCCCCTATGTCCCACAACCACAGCAACCAAGCTGCCAGGGGCTCAGTGGGTTTCTGCCTGAAATTCACCCCTAACCTCATCAACAAAGAGTAATCAACTGCCTGTGGAGTGGATTGTGCTTACCCCTGAGGCCCTTTTGGCTGCTGGATTTTTACCTTTTGGGTGACCACCAGCTGGTCTCTGGGTCTGTGGATGGCAGTTTCAGCCCAAACCTCCTCCTCACAAGAGAAGGAGTTGGAAATGCTTGCCTTTGCTGACCTTACTTCGCCTCTTGCAGCTGCTGACTCTCAGTCTGAAGCTGAAACTCAAGTTCTTGAACCTGCAGTTGTTTCTCTAACAACCATTGCTGCCAATGTTCTGCTTCTAGGGCAAATGGCAGCCTGCAAACCCATAAATCAGGAGTCTCCAAACTTTTTACACAGGGGGCCAGTTCACTGTCCCTCAGACCATTGGAGGACTGCCAAATACAGTGGTCCTCTCACTGACCACCAATGAAAGAGGTGCCCCTTCCAGAAGTGCAGTGGGGGCTGGATAAATGGCCTCAGGGGGCCGCATTGCGGCCCGCAGGCCATAGTTTGGAGACGCCTGCCATAAATCCTTCTCCAGAGATTGCTCTAGTGCCAGGCACCATTGGTGTTCAGCCTGCACCTCACACTGCAGCTCTTAAAAATATCAGCCTCCTTTTCCAGCACTCTTTCCAGTTCAAGCCATCATTAGTTCTCAGCCTATCACCTAAACTGTAGTTCTCGAATCAGCAACTCTTTATCCAGTGACCATTCCAGTTCCTGCCATTTTTGGCACTCATTCTGCAGCTCATCCTGGATGTTTTTGCCTCAGGCAGCCTCTTACATAGAGTTTTCAGTTTCTTCTTGCAGGGCTGTAAAAAACGGCCCATGGCCCCCAACAGGATAGCCACAGGGAGAACAACAGCCGCTACTCTATCCCACCCTTTAAGAGTGTTGGTGGATCCTTAATGATCTGATCCAAATCCTGCCCACTATGCCAGATGTAATGCTGGTGATTGAGGCTAGGCAGGCTCATACTGGATCTGGGCAGACTATAAAGGAACTATGGAGCCAGAAAGCATCAGGCCATTACCCATTTATTGGAGGCTCACAGAGACAGGTGAGTGAATGAACAAAGGAAAACTTCCTTTTTGCAGTGGAGGGCAAGGGATCAGGAAAACCACTCCTCAGGATGGCAGCTGAAGGAATCGGGTAACCACACCTTGCAGTGGCAGGAGAGCAATCTGGGAGAATTGCCCCCAGGAAAAGCACCCATAGCTTTTCATAGAGACACACACGTGACTTTTTGCCACGTGCTCGCTCATTAATCTTGCAAAGTGCTTGCTGCCAGGAAATCAGCAAGCAAGCCTAACACAGCTGTTTTCCCCACATTGGGCAAGATTCTTGTCATCTTTAAGACCAGCTTCCTGTTGGAGAAAGTCCATTTTCACATGTGCGGTGTGGGTGGCCGCTCACAGATCCAAGGCTTCAGTGATGTGAGTGCCCGTGGTTTCCATGGGAGCCAGCAGAGGCTGCAATGAGGTCATCCGGAGAGCAGGACAGCTGCCTGCAGAAGGCTCAAAGCCCTTCAAGAACATCTGAAACAAGAGGAGGCTGTGCAGCATCTCTGAGTCTGTTTCTCAGCAAGCGAGACCCGTTCACTGAGAAAGTCCTTGCTGGAAAATCGGAAACAGAGAACTACTTTCCAGAATATTCTTGCTACACAGCTCCTGAAGATGCTACTCCCACACTCGTGCCATGCCGGGAGAAGAAGTATGGAGAGTCTCTGAGAATGGGCAGGGCGGGTGCAGAGGGCGCCAATCAAAATCAAAATAAAAATTAAGTAAAAAAAAAAAAAGTAAAACAAGCAAACACGCGATAAACAACCGAAGGCACTAAGTTATAGGTGCTGTCTTTGCGAATTGGGTCTTTTGCAACCTGTCTTTGCAAGTTGGGAAAGGGCACCGCTGTGCCACCCCACCAAGAGCTCCAGCACTGGGAATGCCTGTGAGAAGACCCCTCACTCTGGAGGAAGGGGTTGGGCCCTGTTCCTCCACCTGGCTCAGTCTTTGACAGGGGCCACCCCCAGAAGAGTGCTTCATCAGCCGATCACACTCGTGACAGCACCTTCTTTCCTAAACGGCAGACTGAGTTGGGTCCCCAGAAGCAGACCCTGAGACAGAGATTTGTGTGAAAGATTTATTGTCCTGGGAGTGGGATAGTGGATCAGGGAGGGGAGGGAGACTAAACCAGGTGATATCACAGGCAAAATTCCACTGAGGGTGTAATGCCGGTGGCCGAGGCCAGGCAGGTTCACATTGGAGTCGAACAGATGGCAGAAGAACTGCGGAGCCGGAAAGGGTTGGGCCAGTCTGTTTAATAGAGTCTCACGATGGCGGACAAGCACACAGGCAGGGGAAACCGCCTCTCCAGCAAACAAACAGCAAGATGGCCCCTCACAGTAGTGGTCAGGCAACCCGTGCATCCACAATCCCCCTGAGGGCAAGCACCATAGCCTTATATAGGCCATACACACGTGGCGCTGCCACGTGCTCACACACTAATCCGGCAAAGGGCTTGCAGCTGGTGAACTAACGAGCAAGCCTAACACAGCTGCCCTACAGATGACAACTGTGGTTCAGTCCTGGTGAAGGTCATGCTTGGAGGTGACCAATCAATAGATGCTCTGCCCCACCACCCACAGTCCCTGAGTCACAGTCATTTCTGTTCTCTGTGCCACAGGCAAAGTGAGTTCCTGCAGCTTCGGGACAGAGGGACAGAGACTTGGGTTCTGGCCGTGGGCAGTAAAAGCACTCCAGAAGCAGGCTTGCTTGAAAATACAAAGGGCCTGATGGCACTGGCACACTCAACACCCAATATAGGCTGAACCCAAACTTGTAATAATTGGGGCTGAAAAAGAAATGAAAAACAGAACCAATTATTTTAAAAGTTTGTAAAACTGTTAATTTAAAAGTTAAATCTGACATTTTTTCCTTCTTTAAAAAGTAAGGGGCCTGATCAGGCAGTGGCACAGTGGATAGAATGGCAGACTTGGACACAGGGGACCCAGGTTCAAAACCCTGAGGTCACTGGCTTGAGCGTAAGCTCATCAGCTTGAGCATGGGATGGCTGGCTTGAGCATGGAATCATAGACATGACCTCATGGTCACTGGCTTGAACCCAAAGGTCACTGGCTTGAAGCCCAAGGTCACTGGCTTGAGCCCAAGGTTGCTGCTTGAGCAAGGGGTCACTCGTTCTGCTGTGGCCTCCTGGTTAAGGCATGTATGAGAAAGCAATCAATGAACAACTATGGAGCCACAACAAAGAATTGAAGCTTCTCATCTCTCTCCCTTCCTGTCTGTCCCTATCTCTGTCTCTCTGTCTCTGCCACACACAAAAAAAAACCCTAAAAAAAAAACACCTGAGGCTATGGAGGGTGGGGGAAATAAGGAGAGGCTGGACAATTTTCACCTATAAAATGAGTAAGGTCTGAGGACCTGATGTATATAACACGGTGACTATACTTGATGACACTGCATTATGTAATTGAAATTTTCTCAGAGAGTAGCACTTAAATTTTTTAACCAAACAATAACCAAAAAATGATAAAATGTAGGTGATGGATGTGCGAATGAACTAAATGGCGGGAATCTTTTCCACAAAGTAGATATATGTGTGTATCAAATCACCATGATGTACACGTTATATATCTCACAATTTTATTTGTCAGTTATACTTCAATGATCCTGAAAAGAAATCAGGATACTATCATGAGGCTCTGAGCTCGCTAAGAGAGTGGGAAGAAGCACCTCATTCTGCTCCACCCTTTGCAGGGCTGACCTGTCTGTTGCACTATGAGACTCCCAGCAACTCTGCCTGAGTGTTGGCGAGGTCATGAAGACACCATGACTGGTCAGATTCTCCCTAACAGAGCGTTACCTATGAAGAGCAATTCAAAGGGGGTGGGAAGCAAATTGCTTCACTGAACAAATTAGATGTATTTCCCATAATTGCAGTAATGAACTTTGCCTTGATAAGGTCTTTGGGTTGCAGAAAAAAACAAAAAGTCCACAGATGGCTTCAACATGAACGGGAGTTGGTTAAAGCAGTGGTTTCCAACCTTTTTTACACTTAGGACCAGTGAAAATGGGAGAATTATTTTGGGGACCACTAAGACAGAAATCACCCTGGGGATAAGCAAATTTGACTAAAGCCATTGGGTCTATAATCTTCATACAACATCAGGGTGGTTGACTCACGGACCAGCAGAAAATTCTGCAGTTGAAAACACTGAGTTAAGGTTAACCAGAATGTGATCTCAAAATGTTTTACCCCAAAGTTATATTGCAGAAGCTTACAGACTTACCTTTCTTTCTCTCATGGTTTTTACTTGTGTCTCTAGAGAGAAGTTTCCAGAAAGAAACTTCAGAACTCTTATTTTTCAGGTTCTTGTAGACATGGGAGATGGATCAGAGATGTTTCCCCACGGCAAATAGAAGCTCAGCTTTCGAATTCTCATAATTAATCCGATCATTGTTGATTATGGAACTAGAGAACTCTGATTTTTTTTTTTTTTTTTTTTTTTTTTTTTGTATTTTTCTGAAGCTGGAAATGGGGAGAGACAGTCAGACAGACTCCCGCATGCACCTGACCGGGATCCACCCGGCACGCCCACCAGGGGCGACGCTCTGCCCACCAGGGGGCGATGCTCTGCCCATCCTGGGCGTCGCCATGTTGCGACCAGAGCCACTCTAGCGCCTGGGGCAGAGGCCAAGGAGCCATCCCCAGTGCCCGGGTCATCTTTGCTCCAATGGAGCCTTGGCTGCGGGAGGGGAAGAGAGAGACAGAGAGGAAGGAGGGGGTGGGGGTGGAGAAGCAAATGGGCGCTTCTCCTATGTGCCCTGGCCGGGAATCAAACCCAGGTCCCCCGCACGCCAGGCCGACGCTCTACCGCTGAGCCAACCGGCCAGGGCCGAGAACTCTGATTTTCACATTGAAATCCAAGTTGCCCTTCTAGAAAGTTTGTTAGGTTAGCCAAAAGTTGTCCAACCTCCATGAAGGTTTGCAAGCACATGCGCTACAACTCCATTTGCTTTTAGTTCTGTTTTACTTATTGTATTTGCTTATTTGCTTTTTGGTTTCTTAAGAACAGTTTTACATTTACAGAAAAATTGAAAAGGTAATGTGGAGAATTCCCATATAGCCCCCTGCCCACAGAGTCCCCTATTGTTGACCTCTTATACTAGTATTTACATCAGGGGTCCCCAAACTTTTTACACAGGGGGCCAGTTCACTGTCCCTCAGACCGTTGGAGGGCCGGACTATAAAAAAAACTATGAACAAACCCCTATGCACACTGCACATATCTTACTTTAAAGTAAAAAAACAAAACAGGAACAAATACAATTTAAAATAAAGAACAAGTAAATTTAAATCAACAAACTGACCAGTATTTCAATGGGAACTATGCTCCTCTCACTGACCACCAATGAAAGAGGTGCCCCTTCCAGAAGTGCAGCGGGGGCCGGATAAATGGCCTCGGGGGGCCGCATGCGGCCCGCAGGTCGTAGTTTGGGGACCCCTGATTTACATACTACAACTAATGAACCGATATGGACTCACTATTATGAAACAAAGTTCATAGTTTGTTTCAATTATCTTAGTTTTTAACCCAGCATCCCTTTATGTCCCAGGATACCGTTCAGCATACCACATTATGTATGGTTATGTCTCTTTAGGCTCCTCTTTACTGTGACTGTTGTTCACTTTATTTTTGATGACTTTGACAGGAGAAGTACTGGCCAGGTATACTGAATGATATTTCTCTAGTAGGATGTGTCTGGTGGTTTTGTTGTGATTAGATTGAGGTTATGGGTTTTAGGAGGAAGATCAGAGACACTGTGTCATTTCCATCACTTCATATCAAGGGTACACACTATCAACATGATTACAACTGTTGATGTTGTCTTGGTAACCTGGCTGAGGTCATGTTTGTCAGGTTTCTCCGCTGTAAAATTCCTCTTTTACTTCTTTTTTTTCCAACTGTGCTTTTTGGAAAGAAGTCACTCTGTGCAGCCCACACTGAAGGAGTGGGGGGTTCTGCTCCATCACCTTGCTACTGGACTAGCTGCATAATTCACTTGGGAGATCTGTCTCTTCTCACCCATTAATTAATTTATTCATTATTACTTGTATCAGTATGGGTTTATAGATATTTATTTTCTATTTTAGTATTACTATATTTAATGTCATTTTATGTTTTGTTTTGTTTTTTTCCTTTTCTTCTTTTTTCAAATGAGAGGAGGAGAGATAGACAGACTCCCACATGTGCCCCAAACCAGGATCCATCCTAGAGCCCCTGTCTGGGACTGATGCTCTGCCCCTCTGGGGCCATGCTCACAACTGAATTATTCTAGCACCTGAGGCTGAGGCTCCACAGAGCCATCCTCAGCACCCAGGGCCAATGCACTTGAACCAATCGAGTCATGGCTACAGGAGGAGAAGAGAGACTGAGAGAGAGAGGGGGGAGAGGAGGGGTAAAGAAGCAGGTGGTTGCTTCTTCTATGTGCCCTGACCAGGAATCGAACCCAGGATATCCACATGCCGGGCCGATGCTCTACCACTGGGCCAATTGGCCAGGGCCTGTTTTTGTGTTTTTTTTTTTGCTTACATTGTTCTAAATATGGCCATTGGGAACTCTTTCTGATGGCTCCTTTGGTCCTTTGACATGCCTGATCAATGAGTGTATGTTATGTTTTTTAGTACTTCCTTATTTATAACACTGCAAAATATTTCTTGTAGATTTTCTGTTCAGTTGTAAAATGAGCTATTTCTCCAAGGACCACTCATTTCCTTCAATGGAAAATTGTATTAGAAACCAAGATATGCTTATTGCTACTGGGATGTCATTGCTTCTGGGCCATCTCAGTTGACAGAGCAAAAAAAAAAAAAAAAAAAAAAAAAAAAAATATATATATATATATATATATAGTCTACCAGAAAGTTCTGTTCATTTCTATCACAACAAATTTCGACACGTAAGCACATGTTTATTTGGCACATGTGTGCCTCTCTATTTTTATCACTTAATGTATACATACTGACGTAGCAAATTAACTAAAACAAAGTTGATTCACATTAGTATTATGTGTGAAGCCATAGTGTACCCATGGCTACTGATAAAGTTCATTTACGCCACTGTAATTTTTACGAATTTCAACAAGGAAGAAATGCTACAGAAGCATGTCTGTCGCATCTACCATATTCCCTGGACTTAGCACCCTCTGACTATCACTTGTTTTTGTCCTTACAAATTTTTTTTTTTTTTTTTGGTATTTTTCTGAAGCTGGAAACGGGGAGAGACAGTCAGACAGACTCCCGCATGCACCCGACCGGGATCCACCCGGCACGCCCACCAGGGGTGATGCTCTGCCCACCAGGGGGTGATGCTCTGCCCCTCCGGGGCTTTGCTCTGTTGGGACCAGAGCCACTCTAGCGGCTGGGGCAGAGGCCAAGGAGCCATCCCCAGCGCCTGGGCCATCTTTGCTCCAATGGAGCCTTGGCTGCGGGAGAGGAAGAGAGAGACAGAGAGGAAGGAGAGGGGGAGGGGTGGAGAAGCAGATGGGCGCTTCTCCTGTGTGCCCTGGCCGGGAATCGAACCCGGGACTTCTGCATGCCAGGCCGACGCTCTACCACTGAGCCACCGGCCAGGGCCTGTCCTTACAAAATTTTTTGAAGGGCAAAAAATTCAAAAATAAAGAAGACATCAAACAAGCACTGGTTCAATTTTTTGCATCAAAAGATAAAACATTTTTCAAAAATGGGATATACAAATTGCCCCCACTCTGGCAAGAAATCATTAATAATAATAGCAATTATATTATTTAATAAAGTTTATTGATGGTAAGAAAAATTTGTATTTTGTTTTATTCCAAAACGGACAGAACTTTCTGGTAGACCTCTATATATCTATAAATGTTTCTATATGTAATCATCTGTATTTATATTGAGTTAAACATGTTCTTATTGATATCTCTAACTGTAATTCATTATCATATAAATCAGCAATTTTCAAGTGGTGTACTGCAAGAATTTTTAAAACATGCAATACCTGACTATTTAGTTAGGGGCACTGACCTCTTTTCCCCTAAAGCAGGGGTCGGGAAACTTTTTGACTGAGAGAGCCATGAACGCCACATATTTTAAAATGTAATTCCATGAGAGCCATACAACAACCCGTGTACATTACACATTATACAATAAAAATTTGGTGTTATCCTGGAGGACAGCTGTGATTGGCTCCAGTCACCCACAACCATGAACATGAGAGGTAGGAAATGAATGGATTGTAATACATGAAAATATTTTATATTTTTAACGTTATTATTTTTTTTTATTAAAGATTTGTCTGAGCCAGATGTAGCCATCAAAAAAGCCACATCTGGCTCGCAAGCCATAGGTTCCCAACCCCTGCCCTAGAGTGTCAAATAAAAAAAAGTGACAACAGTCAACACAACGATAGTGGTCCAGCATGAATACTCACTCCATCTTGAACCATAAATATATAGGTCATATAATAGAGCATAATAAAATTATGTCTGATTGGTTAATTCTTGGTACCAAAAATCTTTATATACAAGTATAGGTACCTGATTTTTTAAAAAGTCACTTTGGGGAAAAGGGTAGGTAATTACTATTATTCTTTTTTTTTTTTTGTAAATTAATCAAAATTATACCTGTTTTTTTCTGAGATCAGCAAAAATTATAAATCATGAGCTACAAAATTTTAGTAATTAGTTTATGTGTGCCATGAAATTAAAATGGTTGAAAATCGCTGATATAAATTATTCCATTGCCATCCTGAATATTAACTTAATTGTTCAGTTCTATATACATGTATAGCAATATCAGACTTACTAATTGATACCTCTGTGGGAAACAAGTTTATGAACTTGAATACAATGGTCATATATAGTCTCTTCTGCCTTTAGACTTAAAAAATGCATTCACTTTCTTTTTTTTATTTAGAAATTAAATTTAATGGGGTGACATTGATCAATAAGAGCTCATAGGTTTCAGATAAACATCTCTATAGCATTTCAACTGTTGATTGCATTGCGTGCCCATCACCCAAAGTCAAATCATTTTCTGTCATCATATATTTGTCCCTCTTTATTTCCCTCCTCCCCACCACACTCCACTGGGTAATCACTTCACTTTTATCTATGTCCATGAGTCTCAGTTTTATATCCCACCTATGAGTGAAATCATATAGTTCTTAACTTTTTCTGATTTAGTTATTTTACTTAGTATAATGTTCTCAAGGTCCACCATGTTGTCATAAATGGGAATATATCATCGTTTCCTATGGCTGAGTAGTATTCCATTGTGTATATGTACCACATCAGTTTCAAAGTTACTTAGGTCAACATCTTTTCTTCCACTCCCTTCACATTATTTTATACATTTGTATACAGTTAGGTTCTGTTGTTATAGTCTGTATTGCCCCTGGGATTCTGCTTAATTAGATATACATTTATAAATTTAAAGTAATTTTTTCTTCCCTTTAGATTATATCAAATAGAAAATTTGACCCTGACTGGTGGTGTTACAGTGGGTAGAGCACCACAGCAACATTGAGGTCCCAAGGTTCAAAACCCCAAGGTCATCAGCTTGAGCATGGGCTTGTTTGTTTAAGTGGGGGTCACCAGCTTGAGCACAGGATCATCGACATGATCCCAACGTTGTTGGCTTGAACAAGGGGTCACACTCTTATGTGCCCGGTCAAGGCACATAAGAGAAGCAATCAAGGCCCTGGCCAGTTGGCTCAGCGGTAGAGCGTCAGCCTGGTGTGCAGGAGTCCCAGGTTCGATTCCTGGCCAGGGCACACAGGAGAAACGCCCATCTGCTTCTCCACCCCTCCTCCTCTCCCTCCTCTCTGTCTCTCTCTTCCCCTCCCCCAGCCGAGGTTCCATTGGAGCAAAGATGGCCTGGGCGTTGGGGATGGCTCTGTGGCCTCTGCCTCAGGCACTAGAATGGCTCTGGATGCAACAGAGCGACGCCCCAGAGGGGCAGAATATTGCCCCCTGGTGGGCATGCCGGGTGGATCCTGGTCAGGCGCATGCGGGAGTCTGTCTGACTGCCTCCCTGTTTCCAGCTTCGGAAAAATGAAAAAAAAAGAAAAAAAAAAAAGAGGGAAGCAATCAATGAACAACTGAAGTGAAACAACTACAAGTTGATGCCTCTCTCTCTCCTCCCGCTGTCTCTTTCTCTTTCTCTCTCTCTCTCTTTCTCTCTCTCTCTCTCACTTCCTGTCGCTCTCTCTCAAAATCAATTAAAAAAAAGAAAAGAAAACACAAGTAGCAAAGTTATTTCTGCTAATAATGCAGCTATAACACAAAGCAGTTGTCATCAATTTTCTGAAGACTTAGAAAGTCTAAGCTGCCATACCAGGTGCCAAGCAGAGTGGCAAATTGTTCAACCGCTATGTACTTCAATTTCCCTTTTGTATCCTAAGATGATAATGCTGGTCCCTACCTTCCAAGGTTTCTGTGAGGTATAAATGAGTTCAATACATCCAACATGCTCAGAACAGATCAGAGCACCTAGAAAATTCTCCATAAATGCTCTAGTTAGTATTAGCACTACGAATTGTCAGAGGAGCACTATGGCATGATTAGAATCTTAAAAGATCCTTCTAAAAGCTGGAGGCAGGAAGACTAGTGAAGAGACTATTGTATTATAGAAATCCAAGTGAGGGATGGGGGTGGCATGGAGGCAGGCAGCGAGAGAGGGAGAAGTTGTGTCAATGAGATATGAGATAAACAGAAGGGTCAAGGTTAATACTTAGCTTCTGTCTTGACCAACTAGGCTCAGGGTGGTGGTGCTATTTACTGGGGAGAGAAGACTGGGAACCTTGGTTTGGTAATAATGAAAGCAGGGCCTGCAACAAGACGTGGGTGCCAGAAGTTTATTTGGAGGGTGAATCCAGGAAGCTGAGTGAGGGATAGTGATCTGGAAGGTGAAAAGCCAAAAGAAGATGTGTCATTGGGCTGGGCATAACTATTGGCCACTTGGGCCCCTCTTAGGCACCGTGCTGTCCCTCTGAAGGACCAGAAGTTGAATGTTTACCCACTAGCCCCTACTCCCTTTGGCGCAGGGGTGTCTCTGGAGGCATGAACTACCCTATACTCCCTGCCGTCCCAGCACTTTGGAGGAAGCCCTGGGGTGGACAAGTGAGGCGGGTGTGGCAGCACAGGCGGGATGCTCTGAGTGTGCACTGCAGCTGCAAGAACATCAGAAGTCAGGGGACACACCTGTTGTCACCCTAATTACTTCTAGAATTTTGAAGAAGACAGACAAAGTATGTCTAATACATGATTATTTAATACTTTTTTTTTTTTTTTTTTTTCATTTTTCTGAAGCTGGAAACGGGGAGAGACAGTCAGACAGACTCCCGCATGCGCCCGACCGGGATCCACCTGGCACGCCCACCAGGGGCGACGCTCTGCCCACCAGGGGGTGATGCTCTGCCCATCCTGGGCGTCGCCATGTTGCGACCAGAGCCACTCTAGCGCCTGAGGCAGAGGCCACAGAGCCATCCCCAGCGCCCGGGCCATCTCTGCTCCAATGGAGCCTTAGCTGCGGGAGGGGAAGAGAGAGACAGAGAGGAAAGCGCGGCGGAGGGGTGGAGAAGCAAATGGGCGCTTCTCCTGTGTGCCCTGGCCGGGAATTAATACTTTCTTTATGGCTAGTCCCATAACAGTCAGGTTTTCAAGGGTGCGGTGAAGTAGGATTTAAGGTCTCTTCATTTTCACTTCAGTAATTATTGAGCATGCATTATGTAGGGTATTCTGCCCAGGTGCGTGCGAAATAGACACAGGATAGACACCAAAGGGAGAAAGACTGCTCCCTCCTCTCAGGATGTTATATCCAGTAACACGATGTAATATACATAATACAACCTAATAAAGAGCACTGGCTTTGCAGTCATGCACAGCAGGTCTAGGTCTGTCATATTCTACATGGGAAACTTAGGACACAGTGCTTAGTTTTTCTGGGACTATTTCTTCACTCCTACCTCAGAAGTTCATATGAAGTACAACCTGAACTTATGCATGTCACGTGCCTGACACAAGGCGACACCATAGGAAAACACTAAGTAACTAGGAACTGCTATTGTTGTCGCTGCTGCTGTGAAGAGAGATGCTATTTACCACAATCATTATAAGGCAAAAAGATTTTTGCAAGAAGACAAACATCTTCTCTTTCACTTCTCTCCTAATTACTTTTAGTCACTGCTATTTTGAGGAAGACAAAGTATGTTAATACATGATTATTTAATACTTCTTTACAGCTAAAAAATGGATAGTCATCCAAAGTAATCATTTATGAATATGTCACATAGAAGATTTAGAATCGCCCTTTTGTATCAAGAAGTGGCCTATAGAACAATTTTTTTTTTTCATAAGAACTGTAAGCCGGCCCTGGCCTGTTGGCTCAGTGGTGGAGTGTTGGCCTGGCGTGAAGGAGTCCCAGGTTCGATTCCCGGCTAGGGCACACAAGGAGAAGCACCCATCTGCTTCTCCACCTCTCCCCCTCTCCTTCCTCTCTGTCTCTCTCTTCCCCTCCCGCAGCCAAGGCTCCATTGGAGCAAAGATGGCCTGGGCGCTGAGGATGGCTCTGTGGCCTCTGCCTCAGGTGCTAGAATGGCTCTGGATGCAACAGAGCAACGCCCCAGAGGGGCAGAGCATTGCCTCCTGGTGGGCATGCCGGGTGGATCCCGGTCAGGCACATGCGGGAGTCTGTCTGACTGCCTCCCCATTTCCAGCTTCAGAAAAATGCAAAAAAGAACAACAAAAAAGAACTGTAAGCCATACTACCACTACTTAATTGCCCTGATATCCTCATAATTTCTTTCTTATTTTTAGTCTTTCCTCTGTATTTGAAATCAGCGACTCTCAATTTGGAGAGAGAGAATATAAAAGAGAGAAAGAAAGAAGAAGGATGAGGCTACACTCGTTATCCACTGCCACAATAACACTACATACACACATATTACAAAACAGTGCCTTAAAACAAGAAGTATTTATTTAGATCAGTTGTCTGTGGGTCAGTGATTCAGGCCTGGCTAGGCCAGGCAGTTCTGATTTTAGTAAGACCCACTCACAAATCTGGGAGACAGTTGGCATTGGCTGATCAGAATGGGCATGGATGTGGCTGGAATGACTCGGGTAGTTAGACACAACTTCACAGTCCTCATCCTCCAACAGGCTAGCTCCATTATCTTTTCATGGTGAAGACATAGAATAAGACCGGAAGAGCAAATGGAAAAGGGCTGTCTCACATGACTGTATGCATCATATCTTCTGATATCCCTTGGACAAAACCAAATCAAGGAATAGGAACATGGACACTTCTTTGGTGAAATATCCAAAGAGTCACTTGGCAAAGGGCCTGCCTACTCGGAGCAACCTGTCATGGGATAGATATTGAGCTACCATAAGAAAATTTTCTAATTCCACATACATGACCTCCCTCGGCCAAGGGGACTCTGTCTCACTCTGGTCCGCTCACATTCCCAACTTGATAACCACTTCCTCACAGGCCCAACACAACTCAGCTTTCCTGTGGGTCATGGACTTCCATTAGTACAGGAATGTTTAAAAGGAAAATACTTATTGGACACTGTGGAAGTTCTGGAGATCTAGGAATAGGTAAAGTACTGTCACTGGCCCCAAGGGCACCAGACTGGTCGGAGAAACAGTGTGACAATTGCTCCAGTGCAACACAGCAGAAAACACATAGAGGAAAAGGCCAAAAGCTACAATGGCTGGGAGATTTTGGAGTAGAACCTTTTATTCATTCATCTCCGTGTTCTTCTTTTAGTTCAAAATATAATTAAAGGTCCTGGCTGATTGGCTCAGTGATAGACCATCTGCTCAGCATGTGGATGTCCCAGGTTCGATTCCCGGTCAGGACACATAGAAGAAGCACCCATCTGCTTCTCCACCCTTCCCCCTCTACCTTATCTCTCTCTCTCTCTCTCTCTCTTTCTCTCTCTTTCTCTCTTTCCCCCTCTTGGAGCCATGGCTTGATTGGAGCGAGTTGGCCCTGGGGGCTAAGGAAGGCTCCATGGCCTCTGCCTCAGGTGCTAAGAAGAGCTCGGTTGCTGAGCAACAGAGCAACGCCCCAGATGTGCAGAGCATCACCTCTAGTGGGCTTCCTGGGTGGATCCTTGTCCAAGCACATGTGAGAGTCTGTCTCTGCCTCCTTTCCTCTCATTAAATAAAAAAAATAAAAATAAATTCAGTTTCTTCAATAGACATATTGCAAGGGAACAAAAAAAAAGAGAGAGAGAAAAATCTATAGATTAAAAGAGACTTAAGAGACAGAATAACACTCTAACCTTAGTGTGAATCTTACAGTATTTGGATCCTGATTCAAACAAAAAAATCACATAATTTACAAGGTAATTGGAAATTTAAATGGTGACATAAAAATTACTGTTATCTTCTGTCTTAAAATTATATTATTGTGGTTATGCTCAAAAGAATGCTTAGTTTTAGAGCTCTTTACTTAAACATTTATGAATGAAATCATATAATGTTTAAAATTTGTAACAAAATTATATGGGAAGGGACAGAACTTCCCATGGGTTAATGATTGTTGAGATTTGTGATCAGTATGTGTCACTTCATACAGTTCTGTTAACTTTTGTGTATGTTTCAAAATTTCCACAATAGCAAGTTAATTAAATAAACTTATCATCCCTAGAAATGTAATGAGCCCACCCAATTCTGATGGATTCAAGGACCTTCCATATTTACATTTCAGTCATACACAACCACCACCGAACACCAATTGGTGCTTTGTTGTTCATCTATTTCCCTTTTATTGGTGTGGTACTCAACAATTCCATCTGTAAAAATGTAGTATGTGGCCCAGGAGCCCTTCTGGCTTCTAAAGGAACTGTGAACCTGGTTCATCTCCCTCTCTCTTTTTTTTTTTTTTATTAAATGACAGGTGGAGAGGCAGATAGACAGGCTCCTGCATGCACCCAGACCAGCCCTCTACTGGGTGATGCTCTGCCCATCTGAAGATGCTGCTCCATTGCTTGGCAACAGAGCTATTTTTGAGCCAGAGGTGAGGCCATGGAGCTATCCTCAGTGACTGGGTCCAACTTGCTTGAAACATTGGAGCCATGGCTGTAGGAGGGGAAGAGACAGAGAAAGAGAGAGAGAGAGAGAGAGAGAGAGAGAGAAGGGGAAGGGGTGGAGAAGCAGACAGTCCCTTTTCCTGTATGCTCTGACTGGGAATCAAACCCAGGACTAGGACTTCCACACACTGGGCCAACACTCTACCACTGAGCCAACCAGTCAGGGCCTCATCTCCCTCTTATCTGGGTCCCAGGGTGTGGGCCTTGGCCTCAACTGACTAACTGCTGCCAATCAAGAACTTGTCAAGAATTTTTATGACTGTGTTGCTTTCTCTCTTACTAATGGAGAGCCACACAGTCTTAGACATATTCATGCAAACATGAAAAAAAAATTAGCTCACCCTTAACTGCCAGAACAGCTCTCCAGAAATAAATGCACTGCTATGTAAATTATTATTTTAAGTTTAAATACCTGGATCATTTTATGTTCAAAACCTGTTAATGGTTTTCTTTTATCAAGAAAGTCTTGGCCCGACCAGCCAGTGGTGCAGTGGATAGAGCATTGGACTGGGATGCAGAGGATCCAGATTCAAAACCCTGAGGTCACCGGCTTGAGCGCAGGCTCACCAGCTTGAGCACAGGGTAGCTGGCTTGAGCACGGGGTGGCTGGCTTGAGCGTGGGATCATAGACATGACCCCATGGTCGCTGGCTTGAAGCCCAAGGTCACTGGCTTGAGCAAGAGGTCACTTGCTCTGTTGTAGCCCCTCAGTCAAGGCACATATGAGAAAGCAGTCAATGAATAAGCAATCAACAAACAGCTAAGATGCCACAATGAAGAATTGATGCTTCTCATCTCTCTTCTTTCCTGTCTGCCCTTATTTGTCCCTCTCTGTCTCTGTTGAAAAAAAAAGAGAGTCTTGGACACTGATATAACCAAGTCCTTTTAGCTGTTCAGTTGGTTGTCAGGTTATTAGCCTAAAATAATAAATATTAGTTGGAATTGAATTTTTAATAAAAATAAGCAGGCAAGTACAGTCCAATTCCAGGATGCATGAACCCAGAAACTGATGCTGCCTCATAACTAACATTGACATTCTCAATGCTCATTTTCTACAATGTCTTTGATGTGATGTCCCAGAACAAACTGCCAGCCCAACAGGTGCAGCAATACAGGTAACAGTGAACCACCCTTTCCTGTGAGATGATCCTCTTGTCTACCATCACATTTTCCTAAAATGCTCCTTTCTGACAAACATTTGAGTTCAGCTTTGGGGGAGTGAGAAATCAGACACTGATAGCTAAAGATGGTCTCACGTGGAGCCCAGTCTAGATGGTGAGGATCATCTCAGCTGGAATCTGAAGGGAATGGGGATGTTATTGGTAGCTTTAAGCCAATAATCTCATTTCTGTTGTCCAGATGGCTTAGCCACATAGGCCTTCAACAGAGGCTTGATGTGGTTACTAAAGTACCTAGACTTAAGTTTCTGGGATGCAAACACGGATGTCATCAGGAAGCAGGCAGTCACTGTCTAGGAGTGAAGTGGCCAGAGTAACATAATATGATTAAGTAGGCATGGTCTTTGTTTCTGAAAAAATCATGAATTCTCCTATTTTTCTCGAAACACATAGCTTTCTGTATCTATCATTGTCCCTCTTTAGGGGAGATATTTGGGCATAAAAATTCTTTAATTTCCGTCTTCCTTGTATGTGAAATAACAGAGGAAATGAGTTGATAATTGACAATTTACATTTATTCTAGACATATGGAAGGGGTGGAGGAGGACTGGGTAAACTGGGGACAGTGTATTATACCTTGTAAAAAATAAAGAGAGCTGGATACTACCTACAGCAGTAAGGACAGATTTTACTTAGTAATAACTATTGCAATGGAGAAAAGAGTTCAGCATGAACTGACTTTAATTTTGATCTATGTGACTGGAGATTTTAAAGGCAGAGTGAGGGAATAGGGAAGGGGTAAGCAGGGCCTCAGTACCATCAGGAAAGTGAAAAATAAAAAAGCTAGAAGGAGCATAATGGTCCATGAGAAAGCCACGTGGGTGTGCTGACTGACACCTCTGGAACTCAGGCCCCACCTTCCCACGGAGACTGGGAGACAGGGCCCCTCTCCTCAGGTGTTGGCTGGAACAATCAGGAAATTCTTCTGGTAGCCTTGAGTTTTCTCGGGCAGGCACTTTAAGGGGTATAGGGTCACCCTACCAATGAGGCCTTGAGGTCTTAGGAAGCATGTTAGAGCTTGTTCAAGTCTACAGGCCAGGGCTGAGACCTAGTTGAGAAGAGGGCTCAGAGGAGCCTGGCCAGGATTTGGTCAAGGAGAGAATCGCTGTCAATCTCAAGGTCATGTCCCCTGTTCAGCATAAATGGGTTGTTACCATTTGGGACCCAACATTGTCAGGTCTTCCGATTGCTGAAGGAAAGCCAGAAATGCAGCTATTTGCATAGAATCTCCCAAGTTTTAAATGTTGGTAACATATACCAATACCTGTCTTTTTAATATGCTGTAGAACAAGCTAACAAAACCTGCCTGTGGGAGACTCTGTCCCCCAGTCCAGCGTGGCGTCTCTGCAGAAACTAATGTGGGAAGAGTTAACCCGTGATCTTTGGTTCTTTCCTCATAAAAATGTCATTCTTTGGCAATCGCATTTTCCCAAATCTTTATTTTGTGTTCAGTTTGATTTACAAGGCATAAATAAAAAGGCTTCCTGACTGACATGAGAACTTTTACCTCCCAGGCAAAGCAAATAGAAACATTTTCCTATTTCATTACTGAATCCTATACTTTCTGAATCCTTCTCCTTTAAGACCTTGCTTTTATCTCATTCCTTTGGGCAACAAAGCAACTTTGCTGAGAAAACTTGGCAGAAGATTACATTTAGAAAAGTCAAGAGCCAAGCAAACTCCCCTATCAGCTGCACGGAAACCCATGACCCGGCAGGAGCCCGCGTCCGGCTATTTCTGCCTGCCCTCCTGAGCACGTGAATACCGGGAGAGGTTCATAGTGCAGGTTTAAAAGGGCGTAATAAATAGTTCTGTGTCATAATTGGAATTATTTTATTGTTACCTTAAATGCTAGAACATTAAAAAGAAAGGTTTTTCTGAGTAGCAGAAACAAGAGTTAACTCCTTCTCTCCTCCCCCATCGAGGTTAAGAGTTCATTTCTTAACCCCTTCACCCTGCATCCACCTCCTTGTAAACAGACAACATATGTTATCATTCAAAGTGCTTTATACTTTCAGCTCCAAGGGAAAAGCAACTCAGTTGGGTTACCCTCAAGTAAGAGGGGTTTACTCTGAGCGAAGCTGGGAGAGCGAGCCACAGGATGCTTTTGGGAACTCACAGTATTGCAGAGAAAGGCCTCATAGGGACTAAAATTCTGGACTCATGTCTGGAACCACGAGGGGGTCCTATTCCAGAAGCTCAGTTCCAACAACAAGACACTTGACTCCCAGCCCACAGGAAGTGTTCACCTTGACATTATGGAGTGACATAAATTAAATTGTGCTCCCCACCAAATTCATCTGTTGAAGTCCTAACTCCAAATACCTCAAAAAGGGCCTTAACTTGGGAGTAGCGGTTTTAAAAAAGTGATTAAATTAAATGCAAATCATTAGCATGGACCCTAATCCAATATAGTGGGTGTCCTAGTTAAAACAGGAAATTAACACACAGCTACACACAGAAGGAAGGTCTTGCGGAGACACAGGGAGAAGACAGCCATCTGCAAGCCAAGTACAGAGATTGCAGAAGAAACCAACCCTGCTGACACCTTGACTTTGGACTTCAGGCCTCCAGAACTGTGAGATATAAATATCTGTTGCTTAAGCCCGCTGGTCTGGGTGCTCTGTTACGGCAGCCCAAGCAGACTCCTATACGGGCTCAGCTGCTTTTGTCCTTGCTATTACTGCCGCTGCCTCCACCCACCATCTCACCCCGAATATCTCTAGGCCATGGCTTGTGCTGACCTGAAACTTCTGCTTATATACAGCTGCTGTGCTCCATGGCTCCTTGCGGTGGGCAGAGCACTGCCATCAACTGTCCCCCAGACTGCTGGATCAGTTTCCCACCTCCTCCTACTCTGCAGCCGGGGGCTCACAGGGCATACTCTGAAGCTACCTAAGGCTGTTTACCTTGGTGTGAGTCTCTGGAAAAGACTCCCACATACACACTTATAGTGTGTATGTATCTGTGTGTATGTGCACTTGCTTAGATTTGCCTCATTGCTACACTCATTTATTCAAAAGCCAGTTTATTCTAAAAAATGCCAATTAATCTATTGTGATATTGAGGTTGGGTAGAATGAAGGATTTGCTAAATCTTTGTGAATAAAGAAAATGATTTGTATTTTTATTGTGGCCATGATTTCATGGACACATTTATCTTTCAAAACTCATGAAATCTTATCCTTTACAACGTGGGTGCTGTTCATCATATTAAACCTAAAAGAAGAAAATTCAGAAACAGTTGGGTTTTTTAAAGCCATTTTAAGAGGTTAGTTTCCTGATATTTGGCACCTTGGGGTATGACAAAGAAGCCTGAAGGCTTCGGCTAAGCTTTAGGGGTTGCTCAGTCTGTGACATGAATGTGCGACTTCTCCACCTTCCTTGGCCAGGCAAACAGTGGAGCCACAGTCAGAACTGGCTGTGTCCGGAAACACGAGCAAGCAGATCAGACGGAGGCACTGAGTGACCGTGAATGGGGAAGGCTCAGCTTACTAAACTAATTATTGATTTCAGACTGTTCCAGAAACTTCTGATTCAGGGAACATAAGAAAATACTCTCTTGTCTGAGTCTTACTTTCGTTTACTCCTGCTTTGTTCTGGAACTAAGTTTTCCCCAAATTCTGATACAACCATAGCTCAGTTTCCACTTTGGAATACAGGCTTTGATACTCCTCTATCATGACAACGTTGACTGCAAATGAATCCTGCAGGCGTTAGAAGGAACATGCCCCGCCCGTGCCCAAAGCCATGCTTCACGCTCACTGGTTTTAGTGTATGCTGAGGTGGGCAAAGGTAGATGAGACCCTTATATCGCTTCTAATTAAAAAATAACAAAGTTTAAAGATACAGCCAATTTTTAAAAATAACTATTTAAAAAACAGAGCGTGTCACCAGATACTCCTTTTTTAATGACCTCTATGCCAATATATCATATAACATACATAGAGAAAAGTGTGCCATTTTATGTAGGAACAGCTTGATAAATTGTCACAAATGGCATACTCCCAGGTGAGCCTCCAGATCAAGGAAAGGAACGTGATTATCAGCATCCCAGAAGCCCCCTTAATCCACTTCCCAGTCAGTATCCCCCTTGACCCACTCAAAGATAACCACTATCCAGACTTCTAACAAAATTAATTTTTATCATTTCTTGACTTTCATAGAAATGAAATCACAAAAGATGAATTCTTTTGTCTCTGGCTTATTTTGTTCAAAATTTTTTACAAGATTTATCTGTCTTTTTACTTATGATTGTAGATGTTTATTCCCGTTGCTGGGTAACACTCTATAACTACACCACAGTTCATTTACCTGTCTGCTCTTACTGTGCATTTGGATTGTACCATGTTTGGGCTAATACAAATAATGCTGTCATGAATGCATTAGTACATTTGTTTAGATGAATACATGTCAAAATTCTGCTAAGTATATATCTAGAAGATGAATTATTGGGTCAAATGTTTAGGTTTAGGCCCTGGCTGGATGAATCAGCAGTAGAGCATCAGCCCAGTATGTGGAAGTCCCGGGTTTGATTCCCAGCCAGGACACACAAGAGAAGCGCACATCTGCTTCTCCACCCTTCCCCCTCTCCTTCCTCTCTATCTCTTTCTTCCCCTCCCGCAGCCAAAGCTCCACAGGAGCGAAGTTGGCCCGGGCACTGAGGATGGCTCCATGGCCTCCACCTCAGGTGCTAGAATGGCTCCGACCGCAATGGAGCAACGCCCCAGAGGGTCTGAGCATCGCCCCCTGGTGGGCATGCCAGGTGGATTCTGGTCAGGTGCATGCAGGAGTCTGTCTGACTGTCTCCCTGCTTCTAACTTTGGGGGGAAAAAAGTTTAGTTTTAGTAGATCCTATGAAGTAACTTTCTAAAATGGTGATAACAACATTCACTTCCATCGTTTGTGGTAAGTTCCTATTGTTTCTCATCCTTGTTAGTACTAGTTTTTTTTATCCTCCTTTTTATTATTGCCATTTCAGTGAGTCAGGAATTCTTTTGAGGAGAAGAGAAAAAAAAAAGGCTAGGAAGGAATAGTTACCAAAAATATTTTCTCAATATTCGCCAAAAATTTTCTCACAGAATTAGATATACAGTCAAGTTTTCTGATCTCAGACAGTGAATTATACATTTAATGTCAGAACACCTCCAAATGTAAATAGCTTAAGACTCAAGTGGGTTGTGTTAAAAAATATTGTGATGTGCGGGTGGAAATAGAAATCAGGACAGCCATTTGGGAGGGTAATTTGGAAGTATCCACCAAAGATTAAAATGTGCATTGATATAGCAATCCTCCCTTGGGAATAATAATACAGAAATTTCTAAGTATACAAAGATTTTTGTACAGATATGTTCCTTGGACCATTGTTTGTGATAGCAAGAAATTGGAAAGCACCTAAATGTTTGTCAGCGTGATAGTGTTTTAAGATGTGGGACACTGTGTGATACCGTGCAGCCATTAAAAATGATGACATAGATACTTTTTCCTTCCATGGGAAAATACTCATGATGTATTGTTAACTGAAAAGAGATTACCTGAAGCATCCATCCAGAGACTGTGCTACTGGATCCCACAGATACCTACTACAGTAGACCATCCTACCAAGATGGGAAGACATAGAAGCTCTGCCTAATACACATACACACACACACACACACAAAAAAACAACACAGAGAGGCAACAAAAATGGGGAGGAGAAAAACAACAGGCCCCAAATAAAAGCACAGGAGAAATCACCAGAAAAATAACTAAATAAAATGGATACAAACAATTTATCAGATATAGACTTCAAAACAATGGTTATAAAGATGCTCATGGAACTCAGTGAGTACTTTAACAGCATGAAAAGGACATAGAAACCATAAAAAAAGAAGCAGTAAAAAATAAAGACTACAATATCTGAAATGAAGAATACTCTAGAAGGAATAAACAGTAGGTTAGATGAAGCAGAGGACTGAATCACTAATTTGGAGGACAGGGTAGCAGAAAACAATAAAAGCAGCAAAAGGGAAAAAAAACGTGAAAGAGGATCTTTTGGGGACTTCTGGAACAACATGAAGCATCATAGGGGTATCGGTAAAAGAAGAGAGAGAGCAAAATATTGAGAACTTATTTGAAGAAATAATGACTGAAAACTTCCTTAATCTAGTGAAGAAAATAGACATACAAGTCCAGGAAGTTCAGAGAGTCCTCAAAAAGATGAACTCAAAAAAGATAACATAAAAATACATCATAATTAAAATTGCAAAGGTTAAACACAAGGAAATAATCTTATATCAGCAAGAGAAAGGCAGGTAGTTACCTACAAAAAGAACAACAAACAAAGCCCAAAGTAAGTAGAAAAGAAAATAATAAAGATAGAACAGAAATAAATGGAATAGAAACTGAAAACACAATACAAAAGATCAATGAGCCTGATCAGGTGGTGGGACAGTGGATAGAGTGTTGGACTGGGATGTGGAGGACCCAGGTTCAAGACCCTGAAGTTGCCAGCTTGAGCGCGGGCTCATCTGGTTTGAGGAAGGCTCACCAGCTTGAACCCAAGGTCACTGGCTCGAGCAAGGGGTCATTCGGTCTGCTGTATGTAGCCTCCTGGTCAAGGCACATATGAGAAATCAATCAATGAACACTAAGGAACTGCAACTAAGAATTGAGGTTTCTGCCCTGGCTGGTTGGCTCAGCGGTAGAGCGTCGGCCTAGCGTGCAGAGGAGCCAGGTTCGATTCCCGGCCAGGGCACACAGGAGAAGCGCCCATTTGCTTCTCCACCCCTCCGCCGCGCTTTCCTCTCTGTCTCTCTCTTCCCCTCCCGCAGCCAAGGCTCCATTGGAGCAAAGATGGCCCGGGCGCTGGGGATGGCTCTGTGGCCTCTGCCTCAGGCGCTAGAGTGGCTCTGGTCGCAACATGGCGACGCCCAGGATGGGCAGAGCATCGCCCCCTGGTGGGCAGAGCGTCGCCCCTGGTGGGCGTGCCGGTGGATCCCGGTTGGGCGCATGCGGGAGTCTGTCTGACTGTCTCTCCCTGTTTCCAGCTTCAGAAAAATGAAGAAAAAAAAAAAAAAAGAATTGAGGTTTCTCATCTCTCTCCTTCCTGTCTGTCTGTCCCTATCTGTACCTCTTTCTGACTCTCCCTGTCTCTGCCACACACACACAAAAAAAGATCAATGAAACCAAGAGCTGATTCTTTGAAAAGATGAACAAGAGTGATAAACTTTTCTATTTTTAGTGGTGGGGTGCGGGGAGATGTGGATACACAGGGACAGACAGACAGGAAGGTAGAGAGAGAGAGAGATGAGAAGCATCAATTTCTCATTGCAGCACCTAAGTTGTGTTCATGATTGCTTTCTTATATGTGCCTTGATGGGGGGAGGGGGGCTCCAACCAAGCCAGCGACCCCATGCTCAAGTTGGTGAACCTGTGCTCAAGCCAGATGAGCCTGCGCTCAGGCCAGCAATCTCTGGGTTTCAAACCTGGGTCCTCAGCATTCCAGGTTGATGCTCTATATACTGTGCCACCACCTGGTCAGGCAAAAGTGATAAACATTTAACCAGACTCATCACGAAGAAAAGAAAGACCCAAATAAATAATATCAGAAATGGAAGAGGAGAAATAACAACTGACACCACAGAAATACAAAAGATTCTAAGAAAATATCACAAACAACTATATGCCAACAAATTGGGCAATTTAAATGAAATGGATAAATTCCTAGAAACATACAATCTTTTAAAATGAAATCAGGAAGAATCAGAAAATCCCAAAAGACTGATTATAACTAATCAAATAGAAGCAGTAATCAAAAAACTTCCAATAAACAAAAGTTCTGGACCGGTTGCCTCAGAAATGAATTTTACCAGACAATCTGAGAGGAACTAATTGCCTATCTTTCCCAAACTATTCCAAAAAATTCAGAAGATGAGAAGACTTTCAAGACTGGCTGGTTTTACAGGCCAGCATTATCATAATTTCAATACTAGATAATTATACTACATAGAAAAAAATTATAGGTCAATATTCCTAATGAACATAGATGCCAAACTCCTCAATAAAATATTAGCAAATTGAATCCAGCAATACATTAAAAAGATTGTACACCATGATCAAGTAAGATTTATTCCAGGGATGCAGAGTTGGTACAACATTCACAAATCAATTAATGTATATACTATACAAATTAATTAACATAATATACCACATAAACAATATAAAAGATGAAAAACATATGATCATATCAATAGATGCAGAAAAGCATTTGACAAAAATCCAGCACCCATTTATGATAAAAACTCTTAGCAAAACAGAAATAAGTGAACATATCTCAACATAATAAAGGCCATTTATAACAAACCTACAGATAACATTATACTTAATGAGGGAAAACAAAAAGCGTTTCCTTTAAGGTAAGAAACAAGACATAGATGTTCACTCTCATCACTTTTATACTACATAGTACTGGTCCTAGCCACAGCAATCAGACAAGAAGAAAAAATAAAAGGCATCCAAATTGGAAAGGGAGAAGTAAAACTGTCATTATTTGCAGATGACATGATATTGTATATAGAGAACCCTAAAGATACCACCAAAAAAAAAAATACTAGATCTGATAAATGAATTCAGTAAAGTAGCAGATACAAAATAAGTATCCAGAAACAAGTTGCATTTTTATACACCCATAATAAACTATTAGAAAAAGAAACTAAGAAAACTATCCCATAGCCTGACCAGGCAGTGGCACAGTGGATAGAGTGTCAGACTCTATCAATGAGTCTGGTCAGGTGGTGGGACAGTGGATAGAGTGTTGGACTGGGATGTGGAGGACCCAGGTTCAAGACCCTGAAGTTGCCAGCTTGAGCGCAGGCTCATCTGGTTTGAGGAAGGCTCACCAGCTTGAACCCAAGGTCACTGGCTCGAGCAAGAGGTCACTTGGTCTGCTATAGCCCCACGGTCAAGGCACTTATGAGAAATCAATCAATGAACAACTAAGGAACTGCAACGAAGAACTGATGTTTCTCATTTCTCTCCCTTCCTGTTTGTCTGTCCCTATCTGTCCCTCTCTCTGACTCTCTCTGTCTCTGCCACACACAAAAAGAAAGAAAAGAAAACTATCCCATTTACAACTGCATCAAAAAAAAAAACACATAAGAATCAATTTAACCAAGGAGTTAAAAGACCTGAACTTGGAAAATTATAAGACACTGAAGAAAGAAATTGAATAAAATACAAATAATTAGAAGCATATATAGTGCTCATTGATAGAAAGAATTAATATATGTAAAATGTACATATTATCAAAAATAACCTATAAATTCAGTGCAATTCCTATCAAAATTATCAATCATATTTTCCAGAGAACTAGAAAAAAAAATCCAAAAATTTATACAGAACCAAAAAAGACTCCAAATAGCCACAGCTACTTGAAAAAGAACAAAGTTGGAGGTATCATGATACCTGATATCAATATACTACAAGGCTATAGTAATCAAGACAGCATAATACTGGCACTAAAACAGACATATTAATGAAACAGAATAGAGCGTCTAGAAATAAACACACATCTCAATTAATATTTAACAAAGGTGGCAAGAATATATACATACAATAAAGACAGTTTATTCAGTAAATGATGTTGGAAAATTGGATAGATGCATGCAAAAAAAAAATGAAACTAGATCACCTTCTTACATCATATATAAGAATAAACTCAAAAAGAATGAAAGATTTAAAAGTAAAGCTCGAAACCATACAACTCCCAGAGGAAAATATAGGCAATGAAACCTCTGATATTCCTAATGAAAATACTATTTTTGATATATTTCCTTGGGCAAGGAAAAAAGAAGAAATAAATAAATGGCACTATATTAAACTAATACATTTTTATACAGTGAAAGAAATCCATCCATAAAATGAAAAGACAGCCTACTGAATGGAGAAAGATATTTGTCAATGATACCTCTAATAAAGGGCTAATATTCAAAATTTATAAAGAACAATTCAACACTAAAAAAGCACAAACAATCCAATTTTAAATGGGCAAAAGATCTGATTAGACACTTCTCCAAAGAGGACATACAGATCTCTAGAAGACAGGTGAAAAGATACCCAACATCACTAATCATCAAAGAAATGCAAATTAAAGCCACAATGAGCTTATCACTTCACAGCTGTCAGAATGCCTATCAATAAATCAACAAACAACAAGGGTTGGTGAGGATGTGAAGAATAGAGAACCCTTGAGCTCTGTTGATGGAAATTCAGATTGGTGCAGCCACTATAAAAAACAATATGGACTATGGAACTGTTTTGTTACCCAGTGATTCCACTTCTGGTTATATAACCAAAGAAACCTCAAAACACTAATTCAAAAGAATATAGGCACCCCTATATTAATTGCAGCAACCCAAGCAAGTGTCCAAAAATAGACAAGTGAATAAAAAAGCTGTGGTACATATATACAATGGACTATTACTCAGCCATAAAAAAAAAAAGAATGTAATCTTACCATTTGCAACAGCATGGAAGGACCCAGAGGTCATTATGTTAAGTGAAAGAACTCAGTCACTGAAAGACAAATACCATTTTTTACTTATATGTGGAATCTAAGGGGCAATATAAACAAACAAATAAAATAGAAACAGACTCATAGATACAGAGAACAGACTGCTGGTTGCCAGAGGGGAGGGGAAGGGGACTGGGTGGAAAAGGTGAAGGGAATGAAGTACAGATTGGTAGTTACAGAATTATCTTGGGGGTAAAAAGTACAGCATAGGAAATACAGTCAATAATATTGTAATAATTATGTATGTTTCCAGGTGGGTACTGGAAATATCAGGGGGAGGGGAAACACTTGTAAAATATATGATTGTCTAACTACTATCCTGTATACCTCAAACTAATACAAAATAATATTGCATGTAAACTGCAATTTTTAAAACTTCTAAAAAGTATTTTTTAAAAAGCAGAAGAGAAATAGAGAAATGAGAGAAAGAAAGGAGATTTAGCCTGACCAGGCAGTGGTGCAGTGGATAGAGAGTCAGACTGGGGCACAGAGGCCCCAAGTTTGAAACTCTGAGGTTGCTGGCTTGAGTGCAGGTTCATCTGGCTTGAGTGTGGGCTCACCAGCTTGAATGTGGGGTCTCTAGCTTGACATAGGATCATAGACATGACCCCATGATCTCTGGCTTGAGCCCAAAGGTCACTGGCTTGAAGTCCAAGGTCACCGGCTTGAGCAAGGGGTCACTGGTTAGGCTGGGGCCCCCAGGTCAAGGTGTATATGAGAAAGCAATCAATGAACAACTAAGGAGCTGCAACAATGAATTGATGCTTCTCGTCTCTCTCCCTTCCTGTCTGTCTGTCCCTATCTGTCCTTCTCTCTGTCTCTGTCTCACACACACACACACACACACACACACACACAAAAGGATAGAAAGGAGATTGAAAACAGTAAGAAAAGGGTTTAACATGAAAGTGTCCCTTGAAACTAGTAGCGTGGCACACATATAGATGACTTTTGAAATATATATCAGGTCGGTCTAGATTTCTTGAGATGTGATTCTAGAATAAGCATTGAAGTGCAAAGAGGTTACATGAGAAGTGAAGGTAAGGGAGCAGAGAAGTGATACCGGATGGGAAGGCTGCCCATCAAAGCTGTGTGATGAAGCCAGCTTCCATGGGGTGGAGGGAGGGGCAGCTGGAACTTCAGTCCTCGTGCAGAGCCGCCACTTCAGAATTACCCTACTCAAAGGCGAAGGAGTTGGCTTATTTGTACACCAGCTTATCATAGCCATTTTTGGGTGCTGCTCCAGAGAGACCTTAATTCCCCAGGTGCTTCTGGCCTGTTGCAAGGAGATGCACAGTGGAATGCAGTGAGAGCCGATGGGAAATGAGGCCAGTGGCAGGAGGTAGGGAGCTGAGAAGTGAGTTGGGCACCCACTGCAGGCCACAGGTGTCTGCCAGTTTCTTTTGAGCTTCTTCTCTTATAAACTTCTATTGTTGTCATTTCAAAGGAAACCGATGATATATACTGTCTCAGCTTGACTGGATTTTGATTCCAACACTGTGTTATAACATCCCAGACCTGGGAAGCCCCATGAACCATCTCACCGGGAGCTCTGTACTGCTGAGAAAACAGAGCAGAGCATGGACACTTCCGGAGACATGGCCATGGAACTGCCTTCTAACTTCCAGTGAACTGGCCTCAGCGTCACTTCTAGAGAAAAGAAAAAATAGTGATATGTATTTCCTATGAATGCCTTTCAGAAAAAAATTCTCATTGCTTAAGGGAATTCATTACAGGCACATAGATCTGTCCTCAAAAAATAAGAGCAAAATATGGGAGCTTGCAAAAGTCCTCTTTCTCATAGAATAGGC
The DNA here is from genome assembly GCF_036850765.1 of Saccopteryx bilineata. Classification (NCBI taxonomy): domain Eukaryota; kingdom Metazoa; phylum Chordata; class Mammalia; order Chiroptera; family Emballonuridae; genus Saccopteryx; species Saccopteryx bilineata. The sequence goes on from NC_089495.1 coordinate 167,791,146, forward strand.
TGTGCCTTACTGTGGTTGTACTTTGGGTCAGAGCCAACAAAGTCCCATTTCCAAAAGCACATCTTCTATGGAGTTCTCTCTTAAAAGGTGGTTCAGTTGTGGTTTTGAGGGCAAATTTAATGGGTTTCTAAAGAAGATATGACCCAATATCAGTCTCAAAATGACAACTGTTTAAAATATTAATTTAACCGATATTTCTTGAGAATCTTGAAACAGTTGAGTTCTATTCTTGTTGCCGAGAGTGCAGCAGTGATCCACACCCAAAAAGACCCCTACCTTGACGAAACTTGTCATGTAGCTGTACAAAACAGGTGATAATACATATGCAAAATACAGAGGATGTCACGTGGTGATAAATGGGAGGGAAAGGTCAGAGCTGGGCAAACAGTAAGATGGAGCAAGGTTGGAAACTGCAGCTTTAAACAGAATGGATGGGCAGGTAGCACTTGAGTTGAGTCTGGAGAAAGGGGAAAAGGAACCATTTGCACTTCTGGGGAAAAGAGGCTTTCAGACAGAGGGAACAACATATATGCAAAAGCCCTGAGACAGGGGTATGCCTGATCCATCAGAGGTGCAGCTGGAGCAGGCGTGGCCAACAGTTTTTGCCCCCGGGCCAGATTAGAAAGAAAACTTTTTTCACGAGCCAGACGAAATATTAAAATTAAAAAATGTTAAATAAAAAATGATTCATTTAAGTAAACAAAATTTTATTATGTAATTTGTTTATGAATAAATGTGAGTGAAAAAAATTTTAATATACAATACTATTTTCATAAAAATATATTTAAATAAAAATATGCCTGACCTGTGGTGGTGCAATGGATAAAGCGTTGACCTGGAAATGCTGAGGTCGCCAGTTCGAACCCCTGGGCTTGCCTGGTCAAGGCACATATGGGAGTTGATGCTTCCAGCTCCTCCCCCCTTCTCTCTCTCCTCTCTCTCCCTTTCTGTCTCTCTCTCTCTTCTCTCTAAAAATGAATAAATAAAATTAAAATATATATATAATTATATACCGTATAAATATCCAAACTGTATTATCGCAATCAATTGAAACAATATTTAATTAATAGAATGAGCTTGAAGGGGTTATATCGCAAATAAAACAATTATAAAATATTTTGTTTTACAAACAGCCTGGACACGTTTTCAGTTATCAACTGCAGCTATTGTCTATGCTACAATGCCACTTGATTCAGCACACTTGACCACAAAAATAACGAATTGTTTGACCTTGGGTGCGCACTGGCAAATTCTGCCTAAAAGAATGTGGGTTTCACATCGCTGCTAAACATCAAACAGTTCATATCGAGTACGGACGAGTACAAAAGTTGTAAATCTTTATAATGGAATTTTTAAAAAAATAAAGAAGTATCGCGAATCCATTCGACCAATTATTGGAAGTTAACCCTAGATTAGTACACACGGAATTCTTTTCCACATATCACTATCTTCTTAAATATCTCGATTTCCAGTAATCAAAGACGCTTCCGCTTCTGAGTAGTTGAGATTTTAAAGTAGCGGAGAATATTAAAAATTTAATCGCGGGGGGGGGGGAATGTAATCGCAGGCTGCATAAACTCATTACGTGGGCTATATGTTGGCCATGCCTGAGCTGGAGGCTGTGGTGGCCAAAAACAGGCCACTGTGGCGTTTTGACAGAGGAATGATGCCATATGACTTCCTTTTCAGCATCATTACTCAGGCAGCTGAGGTGAAAATAGGCTGGGGGAGGGACAGGGCAGGTGGAAGGGCAGGGCAGAGGCAGGAGTAACTTATATCCTCGATGTCACTATCTGAGTGTGCTCATCTTAGGGAACTTCTAACCAGAGGAGCAATTCAGAAAGAGTCAAGGGCTCCTTCACACAGGAACACTTTCCGCAAAAGCTTCTTTGCATTTGATGCATGTAGTCCACATATGTAAATGGCCAAAGAGGGTGAGACACTAACTATAAAAGTCAGGTTGAACCTGATTTAAAAATGAGCCAAAGACACATACAGACACCTCAACAAAGAAGATATACAGACGGCAAATAAGCATATGTCATCAGGGAAATACCAATTTTAAAAAATGAGATATCATGTCACACTTATGAAAATAACCGTTATTTAGAATACCACACCAAATGATGGCGAGGATGTGAAGCAACAAGAGCTCTCCTTCATTGCTGGTGGGAATGCGAAATGGTGCAGCCACTTTGGAGGACAGTTGGGCAGTTTCTTACAAAACTAAATGTACTCTTACCATATGACCCAGCAGTCACACTCTTTGGTATTCACCCAAAAGAATTGAAAACAGGTTCAACAACACCTCCTCACAGATGTTTGTAACAGCTTTATTCATATTTGCTAAAACTTGGATGTGACCAAGATGTTTTTCACTTTGATTGGTTCAAGAAACTGAATGGGTAAGTAAACTGTAGTACATCCAGACAATTGAATATTAATCAGTGCTTTAAAAGAAAAGAGCTACCAAGCCATGAAAAGACATGAAAAAAATCACTACATGAAAGAAGCCAATCAGAAAAAGTTACATACTTTTTGATTGTAACTATAGAACATTCTGGGAAAGGTAAAACAATAGAAACAGTAAGGAGTGGTGGTTGCTAGGAGATGGAGGAAGGGAGGCCCAGTGTAAACTATGGACTCTGGGTGATAATGATGCATCAGTGTACATTCATCATTCATAACAAATGTACCACCCTGGTGGGGGATTCTTTTTTTTTTTTGTATTTTTCTGAAGTTAGAAGTGGGGAGGCAGTCAGACAGATTCCCACATGCGCCTGATCGGGATTCACCCGGCACGCCCACCAGGGGGCTATGCTCTGCCCATCTGGGCTGTTGCTCCACTGCAATCGGAGCCTGAGGCGGAAGCCATGGAACCGTCCGCAGCGCCCGAGCCAACTTTGCTCCAGTGGAGCCTTGGCTGCAGGAGAGGAAGAGAGAGACAGAGAGGAAGGAGAGGGAGAAAGGTGGAGAAGCAGATGGGCGCTTCTCCTGTGTGCCCTGGCTGGGAATCTAACCCAGGACTTCCACAGACCAGGCCTTCGCTCTACCACTGAGTCAACCAGCCAGGGCTGGGGAATTCTGATAATAAGAGAGTCTATGCATGTGTGAGAGTAGGAAATATATGGAAAATCTCCAAACCTTCTGCTTAATTTTGTTGTGAAATTATAACTACTCTAAAACACAGTCTATTAAACAAAGAAATAAAATGGTCTTATTTGCATATCAAATGTTCTCATTAATTAGCACAGAGGGGAAATTGGCATCTAATGAGCTGCTCTGGGCTGGGCACTCATCCCTTGATTAATTGTCATGAAAGCCTGAAGGGTATGATATAAAGCTTACAAATACTTGTGATTCATCTTCTGCTCACCCCACTCAGTACTCACCAGTTGTTGGTGGGGAGGGGTAAACTCAGCTGGTTCCAATGAGAACTTTTCTTTGGAATTCATTTCCCTCTAGCCAGATACACTAAGGTTCTCTGGTAGAGATCAGGCAGGTTGAAAACTAGGCCTAAATGGACCACCGATGCAATAAATTCTGGTAATCCACTCAATGGAGTTTTACATACACAGCCATTTAAAATAATGGCTATGCCTGGCCTGTGGTGGCATAGTGGATAGAGCGTCAACCTGGAACGTTGAGGTTGCCGGTTCAAAACCCTGGGCTTGCCTGGTCAAGGCACATATGGGAGTTGATGCTTCCTGCTCCTCTCCCCTTCTCTCTCTCTCTCTCTCTCTCTCACTCTCCTATTTCTCTAAAAAAATGAATAAATAAAAATCTTAAAAAAAATAAAGTAATGACTATGCAGCTATACAAGAAACGCTTCAGGGGGGCCCTGGCCGGTTGGCTCAGCAGTAGAGCGTCGGCCTGGCGTGCGGGGAACCCGGGTTCGATTCCCGGCCAGGGCACACAGGAGAAGCACCCATTTGCTTCTCCACCCCCCCCCTCCTTCCTCTCTGTCTCTCTCTTCCCCTCCCGCAGCCAAGGCTCCATTGGAGCAAAGATGGCCCGAGCGCTGGGGATGGCTCCTTGGCCTCTGCCCCAGGCGCTCGCATCTGCCCCTGGTGGGCAGAGCGTCGCCCCTGGTGGGCGTGCTGGGTGGATCCCGGTTGGGCGCATGCGGGAGTCTGTTTGACTGTCTCTCCCCGTTTCCAGCTTCGGAAAAATACAAAAAAAAAAAAAAAAAAGAAACGCTTCAGGGGAAAAAAATAAACAACTACAGAGTTGAGTGCATGCCATAATTACCAATAATACACATTTTAGAAAAAAGAGACAAGAAATGGTAAGTTCATAAAAATAATAAAAGTATGCTAAGGATCATATATGACTATTAAAACTATGAGTGTATTTAATTTTTAAAATTATTTTCAAGTCCTATCTTCCTGAGTTCTTCTTTGCTACAAAAGCAAGTTTGGCTTCTGAAAATAGTTTCAGAGAGTTTGAATGTCAGTGAGTCTGGGCAGCTAAGCTGGCCTGCTGTCTCCTGTGTCTGGAAGCTAAGACTGCAGTGCCCCACGTGGGGGGCCAATGTTCGAGTCACACTCTCCTCACAAGGTTCCTGAGAACAATAGAACACTTTCCTGGCAGTAATCACAAGTAGTCAGCAAGTTAAATTGACAGAGATACATGATACCGTCTTTCCTCCTTTCTCCTTTGTCTTCAGAAATTTAGCCAAACAGGAATTTTGAAGGTTACTTTTCTTGCCACATGATTTTAATACCCTTCTAACAACCTTAGGCACTTCTCTGCAAATTTAATGAATGAGCAATCCCTGCTAACAAAGGTCAATGGGGGAAATTAAAGTGTTGAGTTTTAGTTGGAAAGTGGGGTAAAAAAATATAATTTGTAAATGTTTAATTAAAGGTTTAAGATACTCAAGTCAGCCACTTACTTTCAAATAGTTCAATGTGTGATAAGGTGTCAAGGAACTGCAAAACTGTTGATAACCAGTATTTCAAAAAGAAGAGCCAGGCCCCTTACCCTTCTTTGCTGAGGAAAAAAAAAACAAACAAACCCAAGAGAAAGAGATTTAAGGGGCAAAAGTTAGTTAGTAGTTAATCATAGTTTAACTATAGTTCTCTGGAAGGATTGAGGCCACTTGCTAGACAGAGCAAAGAAGGTAGAACTTATTTGAAAACTTCCTCTTCCCCTTCCTTAAGAGCCTTTAGGAGACAATGTTTACATATCTTAATTAAAAATCCTACACTGATCCTAACTCTTCCTCCCCTCTTAGCGTCATGAGAGTGACTATACCTCTCCAGGGGTAGTCAACATTTTTATAACTACCACCCACTTTTGTTTCTCTGTTAGTAGTAAAATTTTCTAACCACCCACCGGTTCCACAGTAATGGTGATTTATAAAGTAGGGAAGTAACTTTACTTTATAAAATTTATAAAGCAGAGTTACAGCAAATTAAAGCATATAATAATAATAATTACTTACCAAGTACTTTATGTCGGATTTTCGCTAAGTTTAGCAGAATATATCTTTATAAAACAACTTACTATAGTTAAATCTATCTTTTTATTTATACTTTGGTTGCTCCACTACCGCCCACCATGAAAGCTGGAAGGCCCACTAGTGGCGGTAGGGACCAGGTTGACTACCACTGCTCTAGACAAAGTGTGATAACAAGCCCACTCCCCTTGCTTAAAAAAACCTGTATTCTGTAACATTTTATATGCTTTCTAATAATCATTCTTCTGAGATTCTTTATATGTACAAAATTTGTAAACTAAGCAAGCAGGGACTAGCTTATTAGGTTAGCCCCAACACTTTTAGCAAAAGTAATTCCATTTCGCTTCTATCCTTATCCACTGACTAAACATTTCATTTTCCTCTACTGTGGCCACAAGAAGATTTGGGAATATCTTTGATATGTAAAACATTTATCACTAGTGTGTTGATATGTAAAACAACATTTTTAGCTACTATGTTGGTATGTAAAACAACATTTATCACTACTGTGTTATCTTGTGGTCTTGATATGTAGGAATGTTTTTACTTTTAATAGATCCTATAGATAAATGTTGCAAACTTATCAGTAAATAACTTTTGTACCATGTGCCCCCTCCTTTTCCCCCCAAACAGTGTGGGATCCTGTCTATATAACTAGCCTCAGAGCTATATTCTAGGCTGCATGATTTGGGTGAGCTGTAACCCGTGTATGTCGCCGGCTTTATTAATAAAGCTCCTCCTAATATTTCTATCTTGGTGTCTCTACGTAAACCGCAAATTAAGCTACTTTATAACAAATGCATATTTTTTGGTGAAGCAATTTATATATACTCATTCAGGATCTCAATTTCCCTTTTATAAGAATTTCTTAAAACTTGCTATCCTTAGAGACTGCAAGTAGTATGATTTTTGATTTAATAAACAAGTTGCCACAGTATCCCAAGTGCATTTTGAATCTTTATTTTCTAGATAAATGTCTAATAAGATACTATCATATAACAATTGTGGTTTTTTATAACTATTTCTCTTTCCTCCCTCCCTTTCTTGATGACTAAAAGTAAAAATTATCCTTAGCCACTTGTGTTCCTACTGCTGTATTTCTCATTACATTTAAATTATTGAGATTATTTAACAGACAAACATTTGTCTTAATTTTTAGTCGGTGAAAATGCAATTAGTTACATTCTCCAATATATTCTTCTTGTCTTCCCTCTCCTCCTGCCTTGCTTTTCTTAATTTGCCATTTTTCTCTTGCAAATGGGAGTGTGGGAAAACTACACCAATATTCAGGGGAAGATATAATGAGGCCTTATCACTAATTAATGCTCTAATTAAAGTGGCTATTGGAAGCGTTCTTCCAACGAACTGCTGCATGCCATTTCTACAGCAGTGACCTCTCTCTTTGCCACAGCTGTTGTGTGGATCTGCCTTCACCCTTACAAAAAGTAGACCCTGTGCAAGTTGGCATATGCCTGTGGTTGCAATAATCTCCTGGCCTTCCCACAGAAGCTGCTGAGTTCCTGTTTTGTTCTGAGCCAAGTTGGCTGAGTCCTTCCTTTCTTCCTTCCCTGGTTTTGAGGTTGAACACTGCTGGCATGTGGAAGACTGTGACTTGAATTAAATGTTTCTAAGAGTTGTCTTTGACAAGATTAGATGTCTCAGTGGCTACCCCTGTACCCAGCTTTCCTGCCATTGGGAACCTAACCATGGCACTTTTGTAACTTCAGTGTAACTGCCCACCCCTCATTCTGAACCCCACACAACCTCTCTTTGAACTCCTCCTGCCCGAGTGATGACCCAACTCTGTGGCAGAAATATTCTAGATATTTAAACCAAACACTCAAAAATAGATATATGGACCCATATTCTCACAAATCTGTACATAATAAACTCAGAACATGTGCTGGCGCATCCCTGTGCAAACGACCCCATTTGTTATGGCAGTGGACGTTCAGAATTTATAAATAGTGCAAACGTGTTGAAACTAGATTGTTTCTCAATAATGTACCAGTTCCAGCACAGCCATTTGCTTGCGGCGACACTTACCACAAGATTTGAAATATCCAGATGTTTGTCAGGGAAACAATTTGATGCCTCTGTTTTAAAGTAATTTGCCAATGTAGAGGAAGAAAACATTTTTCTTGACCCTTTTAGTGTGCCTGGCTGGGTCTGAAAATGAAACTGACAAAGACAGATAAACAGGAGAAAAGCACACATATTCATTTAACATAAGTTTTAGTGACATGGAAGCCTTCATAAGGAAATGAAGACCCGAAGGAAGTTAGACCTGAGTATTTTTACACTGGGTTTGACAAAGAATGGGCAGTTGTGGAGGAACACGACAGGTTGCAGGGGTCGGGAACCTTTTTGCTGAGAGAGCCATGAACACCACATATTTTTAAATATTTCATTTTAAAATGTAATTCCATGAGAGCCATACAACGACCCATGTATGTTACACATTATCCAATAAAAATTTGGTGTTGTCCCGGAGGACAGCTGTGATTAGTTCCAGCCACCTGCAACCATGAACATGAGCTATAGGAAATGAATGGATTGTAATACATGAGAATGTTTTATATTTTAAACGTTATTATTTTTTTATTAAAGATTTGTCTGCGAGCCAGATGCAGCCATCAAAAGAACCACATCTGGCTCGCGAGCCATAGGTTCCCGACCCCTGGGTTAAAGGGTAAGGGGTAAGCGTAGTAATTTGGGGGAAACCTAGTAGAGCTATGTGTTCAGATTCTCCCAGGTGTCCCTTTGTCTTTGGAGATCAGGCTGCTCTTACATTCAGGTGTGGGGAGGGTTTTATGCCCTGTTCAGGGGAGAAGAGTTGGGGGAGGTCCAAGTGACTTTCCTGCTTTTGCTGTTTTCTCTAACTCATCAGCTTAGGTGCCATATTTATTTTGGATTAGCACAACCTGAACCCCCTCATCAGTTAAAATTAATGTTATATTGATTCAGGTGTTTGTTGAAGTATAGATTTGAAGGGGAGAATAGGTTTTACTGAAGTATCAAAAAGAGTACACATGTCAAAAGTATAATAGTTTGCTGAATTTCTCAAACTGAGTACTTTGTAGCCAGCACCCAGATCAAGAATCAAAACATTCCAGTCTCTCAAATCTCTCTCAAACTCTCTCTGATGCTACTCTCCAGCATGGAAACCATATCCTTTTAACAGCACAGATTAATTTTCCTACGATCACCCTTTGGGAGAATGGAGAATGGCCTCTGTCACTCAACGTTGTATTTGTGCTATTTACATGGTTGCATATTGTTGTGGATTATTTATTTTTATTGCCATCAAGAATTTCATTTCCATAATGCAAATAGAGCGCAGTTCCTTCTACTATTGCTGGGAATTTGGTTGTTTTGTTTGACTGTTACAAATAGTTCTGCTGTGAATGAGCATTGAGTCATATGTCCTTTGGTATATGTATGCTCATTTTTCATGAGTATATCTAGAGCACAGTTATTTGGTCTTAGAGAATGCATATGTTTGGCTTTATTTGGTTCTGCCAAACTGTTTTCCAAAGTGATGGTGTGTCGATTTACATTCCCACCAGCAATACATGAGAGTTGTACTGCTGTTCAACTCTCAGTTGTTGTTCAACAACCAGTTGTTCAACAATGTCATCAATATTTGACATTATCTGTGGTTTTCACTTTAGCCATTCTGTTGGTGGCTATAATTTCCTTGATGACTAACTAATTTGAGCATGTCTTATATGTTCATTGGCCATTTGGATATACCTTATGGATAGATTTTTAATTTTTCAAGGAGTGTTCACTTGCACAATATAATAAATAGACAAAAATATTGTCCATTAAAAAATGAAAATACAAAATTAACTTTTCACCTGCACTTACCTTTTGATCCAGGTGCACAAACACATGTGAATATTAGATTCTTGGGTGGGAAACAACCCACTTAGATGGATTCATAAAGGGACTTCTACGATGGTGCAGGGAGGATTCAGAGGACGGAGAAGCGCCCAAGGACCCAGAGCGGTGGAGAGCCAGTATCACCACAGACCTAAAGAGGCAAAGAGTGTACCAAGAACCTAATGAGACCTACTCCAAGAAGGAGAACCTCGGGGCAGAAGCCAGTAATTGTGGAGAGATACAACCACTGCCAAAAAACATTGCCTAGAGCACAGAGATGAGAAAGAAACACCTCACTTCTCCCTGCCCTCCCTGCTCTCCTGTCTTCTGTTGGTACTTGCCATTGGCCAAATCCAACCTGAGTCCAGAGAACAAGTGAGCCCAGATGAGGCAACCCAGAGCACAGAGCAGGACAGCAAGGAGAGCAGAGTGGACCTGCAGGGAAGAAGGCAGGACAGATTCACCACCGCACAGGAGTACTACAGTGTGATGGAAAGAACTCAGTACCAAAAGCCCTCTCTCACACAGTTAAGTAGCTCTGTGTTTTTGATGAGAGAAGTAACCTTTTTGAGTCTCACTATCCTCATATCCTCATCTGTAGAGCAAAGTTTTGCCTAAATTGTCTGTAAAATTTCTTTCATGCCAATATTGAGTTTTGTGAAAATTATTGGGTCACTCATTGAGCAGCTGCTGCCATCTTTATCAGGATAGGGTAGCCAGGTCCCCAGGGGTCCCTAAGGCCTTCCTACTGTGTTATACAGCACTATAAGCTTTTGGCTTTGCAAGCCATGGTCTAAAGTTTCCAGGTAGAATAAGATCTCAGTTAAAAATCATTACTGAGCCCTGGCCGGTTGGCTCAGCGGTAGAGCGTCGGCCTGGCGTGCGGGGGACCTGGGTTCGATTCCCGGCCAGGGCACATAAGAGAAGCGCCCACCTCCTATTTGCTTCTCCACCCCCCTTCCTTCCTTTCTGTCTTTCTCTTCCCCTCCCGCAGCCAAGGCTCCATTGGAGCAAAGATGACCCGGGCGCTGGGGATGCCTCCTTGGCCTCTGCCCCAGGCGCTAGAGTGGCTCTGGTCTCGGCAGAGCGACGCCCCGGATGGGCAGAGCATCGCCCCCTGGTGGGCGTGCTGGGTGGATCCCGGTCGGGCGCATGCGGGAGTCTGTCTGACTGTCTCTCCCCGTTTCCAGCTTCAGAAAAATACAAAAAAAAAAAAAATCATTACTGAGTAAATCTTATGTTGCCAGCTGCAAATATTTTCTGTTTTAGTAAAAAAGTACCCTAGCAGGAAATAAATGACATAACTTATTCTAGTTTCAGAACTTCCGTAGCAGAAAGCAGTCTAGATGCAGGGCAGGTCCCTTGGGATGCTTGAGGTGACATAAAGCGTAGAGTGGCACTGAAGACAGGGTAAAGAAGAGGTCCACACCCACCTGATAATAAAATATGAAGAGGAGAAGAAGTATTAAAAACACCACTGCAAAATATAGCAGTAGCTAATGAAAACCTAAAACATGCACATCCTATGATCCAGCAATTGTAGTTTGCGGTTGCTCCCGTAAAGAAGCCCTCCTTCATCTATGTATGTTTACTTTGCTTAAGCTAAATTGAGTTAGGATTCTACCACGTATTGCCTACTTGTTACTTCCCTACTTATTAGCTATTCTCTGTGATAATAATGTATTAGTGGGTTAAGGATTTATTTTCATGTTGTGTTCACAGAGATTGTTCCTTGAGCTTTAGGGACAGGCTTGATTTCTGTAGCTTATTGGAGTGTTTTTGTTACGAGTCATTCCATCAGAGAAACTCACTACCAGGAATTGTTGTCTAACAAGCCTGAAGGGAAATCCGGTGGGCCAGCCGCACCAGCCAACCACTCTATAGACTGCAGACAACCTTGGGTGACCTTGCTCATTGCTTTTGTTTCTCTTATCTGTGCATGCAGCTCTTTGCCCTAGATCTTGAGGTCACTTTCATTTATTTAAAAAAAAAAACCACCTCAGGAAAACCTTAGTCTTTCTGTGTTTCAGAGCAGATGAATGAATACCTTTTGACCATATAAGGTGGACATCTTATCCTTCTATCAACTGCCTTGAAATTGTTGGTGTAAGAGAAATAGCTATTTCAGACATCAACGTGGAAGTTGTTTATCAAATGAGGCTTGAAGTTAAATTAGCTTTTACAATCTTAGGCAAGTCAATAAATTTATGTGATAAAAACTTTATTTAGCCATGTAGATTGTCATCTGTCTTTTAGTAGAAGTAGAAATAAACCTGTTTAATAATCAATGAATAGAGAGCACTACTGAAATTACAATGAAAATTACTCAAAATTATTGTGATATTGCAAAAATCTGTTTCTGTTAATAACTTGAAATGGTGTTTTGAGAGCAAATCAATCAAGGTGTCAAGTTTTACCTTAGTTTCAACTCTCCAATTTTGTTTAATACAAAAGGTAGGCCTTGCCTGACCAGGTGGTGGCACAGTGCATTGACGTGGGATGCTGAGGATCCACATTTGAAAACTCAAGGTCACCGGTTTGAGCATGGGCTTACCAGCTTAAGCGCAGGGTCATTGACTTGAGCATGGATCATAAACATGACCCCATGGTCATTGGCTAAAACCCAAAAGTATCTGGCTTAAAATCCAAGGTCACTAATTTGAACAACAGGTCACTAGTTCAGCTGGAGCCCCGAGGTCAAGGAACATATAAGAAAGCAATCAATGAACAACTAAGGTACCGCAACAAAAAATTGATGCTTCTCATCTCTCTCCCATTCTGTCTGTCCCTGCTTTCCCTCTCTAAATAAATACATAAATAAGCCTTAATTTTCCAGGTTTTGTGTTTATTTTTACTTTTTTAAGAGAAATGTTTATAGTTTAAGAAATGAAAAACACAACAACATGGGTGGATTTCACAGCCATAATGCTAGGCAAAGGAAGTCAAACACAAAAGACTATGTACTATAGCAGGGGTAGTCAACCTTTTTATACCTACCACTTTTGTATCTCTGTTAGTAGTAAAATTTTCTAACCGCCCACTGGTTCCACAGTAATGCTGATTTATAAAGTAAGGAAGTAACTTTACTTTATAAAATTTATAAAACAGAGTTACAGCAAGTTAAAGCATATAATAATAATTACTTACCAAGTACTTTATGTCAGATTTTTGCTGTTTGGCAGAAACAACTTACTATAGTTAAATCTATCTTTTTATTTATACTTTGGTTGCTCCGCTACTGCCCACCATGAAAGCTGGAATGCCCACTAGTGGGCAGTAGGGACCAGGTTGACTACCACTGTACTATAAGATTACGGAAGAATGAAGTTCAAAAAGAGACAAAACTGATTTATATTGATTGAATAGTGTCTATTCTGGGGGTTATAGGAGAGGAAATGAGACAGTTTTCTGTGTGCCTAAACTATATTTTGAAGGTCTTATATTTTTGCTTTATTGTATATATATTATAACTAAAAGTAAATATATAAAGTAAAAAGCAATTTCAAATGAGCAAAAATACTACCTCTCACACAGTGGTAGTTTAAGACGACTGATTTTGCAAATAATCAATCTACAATTTATAATTATTTTGTAACATTCTGGTAGCTATAAAAACAAAACAGGCCCTGGCTGGTTGGCTCAGTGGTAGAGCGTCAGCCTGGCATTAAGGAGTCCCGGGTTTGATTCCCGGCCAGGGCACACAGGAGAAGTGCCCATCTGTTTCTCCACCCCCCCCTCTCCTTCCTCTCTGTCTCTCTCTTCCCCTCCCGCAGCAAAGACTCCATTGGAGCAAAGTTGGCCTAGTTGCTGAGGATGGCTCCATGCCCTCTGCCTCAGGCACTAAAATGGCCCTGGTTGCAACAGAGCAATGCCCCAGATGGGCAGAGCATCGCCCCCTGGTGGGCATGCTGGGTGGGTCCCGGTCAGGCGCATGTGGGAGTCTGTCTGACTGCCTCCCCATTTCCAACTTCAGAAAAATACAAAAAAAAACAAAACAAAAACAAAGAAAGACAATTAATTAATCTATATCTATAATATAAATGATTTAGGTAATTAATAAAACAATTTGTTTTATATAAGTCTTTCAGAATGAACAATAATGAAGAAGCATAATCATTACTAAACCTGATATATTTCTCTATCCAGTAATCTCAATTTTTGATAATACTGTTTTATATTTGATGTCAATGTTTTGGGTCATACAGAATAATATATGGTCACATATTATTTGGGTCATATACTTTAATTACTGCATTATCCATAATATTCATATACAAGATAACAAATAATTATCTTGTAACATTTGGTTGTATGTTTTTGCTCAGATATTATCTTGTGAGCAACAGGTTCATTAACATTTTTCTTTTAGTATGTTTTCAAAGATTTTTACATGGTTTTCTACATAAGATGTGTTGCTTAAAAATAAGCTTGTTTGTTGTTAAGTTCCACTAGTTGAATGAAAAAGAAAGTTGACAAATTATTAAGTTAATCTTGAAGGTATAATTTTTGTCCTTTTCTTTTTCAGCAATCCATTTGAAAGAAATGTCAAGCCTGTAAATTACCAGTGAACCAAGAACACTTGTTAATAAATCCTATGCACACAACATGCTGGACAGTTTTATGTTTATTTTCAATTACATGCGCAATTACTGCTTCCAGTTTATTTTTTTAACTTCTTCCCTAGAGACCTGGCACTAGATAAAGCTCAGACATACAAATAAACAAGGAAGCAACTGATAAAAATCAGATTGTAGTGTCTAAATCTAAGCAGCTTATTCTGTCCATAGGGATAATAAAAATTCTTGCTCGTGATCATTACTGGATGAATTCCACCAACGTTGACTAGACAAGTCCCCGTTATCCTAAGCCAGGAGTAGTCAACCTTTTTATACCTTCCGCCCACTTTTGTATCTCTGTTAGTAGTAAAATTTTCTAACCGCCCACTGGTTCCATAGTAATGGTGATTTATAAAATAGGGAAGTAACTTTTCTTTATAAAATTTATAAAGCAGAGTTACAGCAAATTAAAGCATATACTAATAACTACTTACCAAGTACTTTATGTCGGATTTTCACTAAGTTTGGCAGAATAAATCTTTATAAAAGAACTTACTATAGTTAAATCTATCTTTTTATTTATACTTTGGTTGCTCCGCTACTGCCCACCATGAAAGCTGGAAGGCCCACTAGTGGGTGGTAGGGACCAGGTTGACTACCACTGTCCTACACCATAAGCTTAAGCTCCCAGAAGCTGAAGTGACCTATGGCAGACTGTTGGCACGCTGCTTAAATTTCCTTCCATGCCTTTCACTATGTTTATGTGTAATCCTTGCCACTCCCCACCAACTCCCACACTTTGGTATTGATTTCCTTCCAACATGTGGGCAAATTTTTTTAAAGTATGTAAATAAGTTGAAGGTCTGATGACAAACTAGAAAAATATTTGCAATAGATATGATAGACCAAATTACTCTATTTCTAGTGTATACCTACCTCATATCACTTGATAAGAAAATCACCAAAATTACAATAAAAAAGTGGGCAAAAAATATAAACAAAAAATTACAGAAGAAATGCAAGAGGAAATATTCATCTCACTACCATGCAAAGAACTATAAATCAAAGAAAATTATTCTCCTATCAAATTAGCAAAGTGGCTTTTAGAAGTACAGTTAAATGAACACACTGAACCATTGCTAGTCCTAGTATAAATTGGGACAGCCTTTCTAATGAGAAATTTGGCCTTAAAGAATTTCATAGTCTTTGGCCCTATCAATTCCTCATTTAGCAACCAACCTATGAAAATAGCTTTTTCTTATTTGGAAGCAAGTTCTTAGCTACTGGAACCATTTTGCCTATTGTACAGACAGCTGTGGAGCTGGGAAGTTACTCCCCTCTAGCCACTGTTGAGTATGAGAACTTCCTTTATCAATCACTTGTACATAAATCTTCATCTTAGGGTTTGCTTCTGGAGAACCTAAACCAAGACAAGACCAAAATTTGTCACGTTCCACTTGGGTCTCACAAATACTGCTTATTATTGAGATTTGAGGCGGCTCAGGAGTTGAACATCATTACTCTTTCTCTCCACTCTCTCTTTTTAACTCTTGCAAAAAATTCAGCACTTCTAGCTCCCCCACACTTCCTTTTACACATTCAGCACTTTTGGGCTGTCAACTGAATGTTGTATATATAGCTTCAAAATGGCTTTTAGTGCAAAAATGTTGGAACTGTAAGCTAATGACCTAATTTATCTCTAGTAGGTTGGGAGTATAAACTTAAATATTTTCAATCAAGGTCTTACCAGTCCAGTGTTATTATAAAGCACTGTTATTACAAAGCAGCATAACTAGGTGAAATATAAGGCAAATCCTCACTCCTCATACATTTAAAATATATGCGATAAGGCCCTGGCCGGTTGGCTCAGCGGTAGAGCATCGGCCTGGTGTGCGGGGGACCTGGGTTCGATTCCCGGCCAGGGCACATAGGAGAAGCACCCATTTGCTTCTCCACCCCCTTCCCCTCCTTCCTCTCTGTCTCTCTCTTCCCCTCCCGCAGCCAAGGCTCCATTAGAGCAAAGATGACCCAGGCGCTGGGGATGGCTCCTTGGCCTCTGCCCCAGGCTCTAGAGTGGCTCTGGTCGCGGCAGAGCGAAGCCCTGGAGGGGCAGAGCATCGCCTCCTGGTGGGCAGAGCGTCGCCCCTGGTGGGCTTTCTGGGTGGATCCCGGTTGGGCGCATGCGGGAGTCTGTCTGACTGTCTCTCCCCGTTTCCAGCTTCAGGAAAAAAAAGAAAAAAAAAAAAATATATATATATATATATATATATGCGATAAAAAATAAACTAGACCACACTTATTTTTCACTCCATGTGTATAATTGCAAATGTAATAGTGAAAAATGCTTCAACCAGTTTGGAGAAACACAGTTACACATTTACTCAATAGAATGATCCTGAATTCACAATTTTTTAATTTTTTTTATTTTTTTAGCAAAAGAGACAGAGAGAGGGACAGACAGGCAGGAAGGGAGAGAGATGAGAAGCATCAACATCAATTCTTTGTTGCGGCACCTAAGTCGTTCATTGATTGCTTTCTCATATGTGTCTTGACTGGTGAGCTACAGCAGAGTGAGTGACCCCTTGCTCAAGTCAGAGACCTTGGACTCAAGCCAGTGACCTTGGGCTTCAGGCCAGTAACCCCTGGGCTCAAGCTAGTGACCATGGGGTCCATGTCTATGATCCCACAGTCAAGCCAGAGACCCTGCTCTCAAGTTAGTGAGCTCCATGCTCAAGCCAGTGACCTCGGGGTTTCGAACCTGGGTTCTCTGCGTCCCAGGCCAATGTTCTACCCACTGCGCTACCGTCTGGTCAGGCTACAATATTTCTTAATATAGATAATTGGCTACCAATTTGAGCTTTACTAAGCCCATAAAACCTTATTCAACAAACTTATTTGTAATTTCTTACATCAAAGAAAATTCTTAATTTTTGTAGTTATTTTTTAAATCTTCCTGCACTAGTAGAGAGAAATAATTGTATAAGCTTTAGTGTAAATATTTCAACTTTTATTTTTATAGTTCTGTGAAAAATAATCTACAAATCAAGTATCTCTTAAATCTCTGAGATTACAGCAGAAGTAGCGTGTTTAAAAGTAGGATGCGAAAACAGGGCCATTTTCCTTACCATAATACTTTTTATTTTTATTTATTTATTATTTTTATTTTTCCGAAGCTGGAAACAGGGAGGCAGTCAGACAGACTTCCACATGCGCCCGACCGGGATTCACCCCGCACACCCACCAGGGGGCGATGCTCTGCCCATCCAGGGCGTTGCTCTGTCGTGACCAGAGCCACTCTAGCGCCTGGGGCAGAGGCCAAGGAGCCATCCCCAGCGCCCGGGCCATCTTTTGCTCCAATGGAGCCTCGGCTGCAGGAGGGGAAGAGAGAGACAGAGAGGAAGGAGAGGGGGAGGGGTGGAGAAGCAGATGGGCACCTCTCCTGTGTGCCCTGGCCGGGAATCGAACCCAGAACATCCGCACGCCAGGCTGACGCTCTACCTCTGAGCCAACCGGCCAGGGCCAATACTTTTCTCACAATTCAGAAACTAATACAGAACTAGTTAGTTGGTTATAAGCCACTGTTATAAACTATTTTTTCTAAAGAGTGAATCTTGTTAATTGAAGAGGTTGTTCTTGTCACCCCATTCCCACACATGCTCAGGAGATTAAGGTAACGGTGATGTTACAGCATGGAGTTGATTGACCCTATAAGTGGCCCCTAATTCTCGGCCTTTGTGGAAGTGGGTCTTCACCAAAGGTTTTTAGGCGTAGGAATTCAGAAATGGATGTCAAAGTACCACCATGGATTTCCTCACACTTTTTTTCCTATGTTGTACATGGCTTTTGAGTGTAGGGTTTGGTGGCTTCTGTTAAGCCTAATCCGGAAGGACCCGAAACATTGAAGACATAAACAAAATCCATCGATTACACACCAAAGCTTTATTGTCTAGCTTGGCCAAGCAGCGGCAACTCCGACAGAAATCTCTGAGGGAGAGTGCACTGGCCCTTTGTTCTACCTAGTTTTTATAGTTTTGCAAGCGGGAAGTACAGAAGCAAAAATTGCAATTAGGTGCCTTTTACCACTATTGGTTATAGTCATATGTCCTTTAACATGATAGGACCATGTTCAATTTGCAAGTCATACATCATTTTGGAGAAAACAAAATTTACAAGTCAACACAATGGTAGAAAGATGTCTCTTTACATATTAAAAGGCATTCCTATATTCTCTAATGTTTATCCAGCATCTCTGTCCAGAGTCACACGCATTAACTACATGCATTCACATAGGAGAAGTAGTTTCTGTGGGGACAAATACCTGCAAAAAGCTCATTGCTATAAGAAAAGGTTTGTGGGTGATTCAGAAGATGGCAGCGGAGTAGGCGGACGCCCAGACGCCCAGCTCTCAACACCAAACTGGAATACAAATCAATTTAGAAAAAATCAGCATGAAAAACCAACACTGAACTGCAAGAACAGCTCTCAAAAACCAAGGAGCAAAGAGGAAGCCACAATAATCCTGGTAAGGAGTGCCTGAATCTCCTCTGCTTACAGGAATGGAAGGGGGGCAGTGAGGCTGAGAGCCCAGAGAGGATTTCACAGAGGAAAAAGAGCAGAAACTACTGTTCACAGCCACTTACCTGGTGACCAGGGAGCAAGGTGGGTTGAAAAGACCAGCTTATCTCCCAAGTGGAAAGGACAGGGAGAGGGACAGACTGTGAGGGGCTAAGGTATGCAAGAAACGAAATAAAAAAGCTGACTCATTCGTGCTGGAGGTGGCCATAGCTGGGGGAGGGACTGAACATTTCACAAAACAGAGCTGAAGTGCTTCAAGATCAGAGATCTCCAGACATCTATCCAGCTCCAATCAGCGCAACAAGACATAGCTGAAAACAAGAAGTGGGGAGGAGGGGCAGTAACTCAGGTCTCCATGGAGATCTGAGATACACCTCCCCCTACTGAAGCTGAGAAAAAACCCTGCCCCCAGTGAGATTAGTTGGTGGAAGAGACATTCAGCATCTCAGGTTACACCCACAGCATTCCTGGTTACAGTTTCAAGGAAGCCCCCTGCTGAGATCAGTTAACAAGACTATCACCTGTTAAGAAAACAAACAAATCAAGACTTCAAAGCTGCCCAAATCCGAAAGTGGATTACAAATAATAGCTGATACCAACCCAAGAAGACCTAGAAATAACACAACTGAAAACTGGAGGCAGACAACACCAAGCCTAGACTCAACCAACTCTACAAATAAAACAAAAAAAAGAAGATGAGAAGACAAAGGAGTGCAATCCAAATGAAACCACAAGAGACACCTTCGAGAGATGAACTGAGTGATATGGAAATAATCAAACTTCCAGATGCGGAGTTCAAAATAATGATTGTAAGGATGCTTAGGGATCTTAGAACAACAATGGAGGGGCAGTTTGAAAACCTAAATATAGAAATAGCAAGTATAAAAAAGAATCAGTTGGAGACGACAAATACAATATCAGAAATAAAGACCACAATGGAAGGAATTAAAAACAGGATAGATAGAGCAGAGGATCGAATCAGCGAGTTAGAGGACAACTGGAATGAAGGCATGAAAGCAGAGAAGAAAAGAGAAAAAAGACTCAAAAAGTCAGAGGAAACTCTTAGAGAGCTCTGTGACAACATGAAGAGAAATAACATCCGCATCATAGGGGTTCCTGAAGAAGAAGAAAAAGAACAAGGGATAGAGACTTTGTTCAATCATATCATAGCTGAAAACTTCCCTAAATTAATGCAAGAGAAACTCTCACAAATCCAAGAAGCACAGAGGACTCCATTAAAGAGAAACTCAAAGAAACCTACACCAAGACACATCATAATTAAAATACCAAAGCTAAGCGATAAAGAGAAAATATTAAAAGCTGCAAGAGAAAAAAAAGTTATCACCTACAAAGGAGCCCCCATAAGGATGACATCTGACTTCTCAACAGAAACACTTGAGGCCAGGAGGGAATGGCAAGAAATATTCAAAGTAATGCAGAACAAGAACCTACAACCAAGACTACTTTATCCAGCAAGGCTATCATTTAAAATTGAAGGAGAAATAAAAAGCTTCCCAGACAAAAAACAATTCAAGGAATTCATTACAACCAAACCAATGCTGCAGGAAATATTAAGGGGCCTGGTGTAAACAGATCAAAGTGGGAAAAGAATACAGAAAAAAAAAAAAAAGGAATACACCTTTAAAGAAGAAAATGGCAATAAACAACTACATATCAATAATAACCTTAAATGTAAATGGATTAAATGATCCAATCAAAAGACATAGGGTAGCTGCGTGGATAAGAAAACAGGACCCATACATATGTTGTCTACAAGAGACACACCTTAGAACAAAAGACACACATAGATTGAAGGTAAAAGGATGGAAAAAAACATTTCATGCAAACGAAAATGAAAAAAAAGCTGGGGTAGCAATACTTATATCAGACAAATTGAACTTTAAAACAAAGGATATAGTAAGAGATAAAGAAGGCCACTACATAATGATAAAAGGAGTAATCCAACAGGAAGATATAACTATTATAAATATCTATGCATCTAATATAGGAGCACCTAAATATATAAAGCAGACTTTGATGGATTTAAAGGGCGAGATCAACAGCAATACTATAATAGTAGGGGATTTCAATACCCCACTAACATCACTAGATAGATCCTCAAGAAAGAAAATTAACAAAGAAACAGCAGACTTATTGGAAACACTAGATCAACTCGATTTAATAGATATCTTCAGAACCTTTCACCCTAAAGCAACAGAATATACATTCTTTTCAAGTGCTCATGGTACATTCTCTAGGATAGACCACATGTTAGGGCACAAAAGTGCTCTCAACAAATTTAAGAAGACTGAAATCATATCAAGCACTTTCTCCGATCACAATGGCATGAAACTAGAAATGAATCACAGCAGAAAAGCTCAAAAATTCTCAAACACATGGAAACTAAATAGCAGGGTGTTAAATAATGAATGGATTAAGAATGAGATCAAAGAAGAAATAAAAAAATTCCTAGAAACGAATGACAATGAGCATACAACAACTCAAAATTTATGGGACACAGCGAAAGCAGTGCTGAGAGGGAAGTTCATAGCACTACAGGCACACTTTCAGAAGCTAGAAAAAGCTCAAATAAACAACTTAACCCTGCATCTAAAAGAATTAGAAAAAGAACAGCAAGTAAAGCCCAAATGTAGTAGAAGGAAGGAAATAATAAAAATCAGAGCAGAAATAAATGACATAGAGGCTAAAGAAACAATACAGAGGATCAATGAAACTAGGAGCTGGTTCTTTGAAAAGGTAAACAAGATTGATGAACCTTTAAGTAGACTCACCAAGAAAAAGAGAGAGAGGACTCAAATAAATAAAATTAGAAATGAGAGAGGAGAAATAACAACTGACACAACAGAAATACAAAATATTGTAAGAAAATACTATGAAGAACTGTATGCCAAAAAACTAGACAACCTAGATGAAATGGACAAATTCCTTGAAACATACAATCTTCCAAAAATCAATCTGGAAGAATCAGAAAACCTAAACAGACCGATTACAACAAAGGAGATCGAAACAGTTATCAAAAAACTCCCAACAAAGAAAAGTCCGGGGCCCGATGGCTTCACAACGGAATTCTACCAAATATTCAAAGAAGAACTAACTCCTATCCTTCTCAAACTATTTCAAAAAATTCAAGAGGAAGGAAGACTTCCAAGCTCCTTTTATGAGGTGAGCATAAATCTGATTCCAAAACCAGGCAAAGACAACACAAAGAAAGAAAATTATAGGCCAATATCTCTGATGAATATAGATGCTAAAATCCTCAACAAAATATTAGCAAACCAGATCCAACAATATATGGAAAAAATCATACACCATGATCAAGTGGGATTTATTCTGGGGAGGCAAGGCTGGTACAATATTCGTAAATCAATCAATGTGATTCATCACATAAACAAAAAGGAGAAAAACCATATGATAATTTCAATAGATGCAGAAAAAGCATTTGATAAAATCCAGCACCCATTCATGATCAAAACTCTCAGCAAAGTGGGAATACAGGGAACATACCTCAACATGATAAAAGCCATCTCTGAGAAACCCACAGCCGACATCATACTCAATGGGAAAAAATTAAAAGCAATACCCTTAAGATCAGGAACAAGGCAGGG
Organism: Saccopteryx bilineata; assembly: GCF_036850765.1. Lineage (NCBI taxonomy): Eukaryota > Metazoa > Chordata > Mammalia > Chiroptera > Emballonuridae > Saccopteryx > Saccopteryx bilineata. The sequence continues at coordinate 167,813,255 of NC_089495.1, forward strand.
GTGCCCCCTTTTACCACTCTTATTTAACATAGTCCTGAAAGTCCTAGCCACAGCAATCAGACAAGAAGAAGAAATAAAAGGCATTCAAGTTGAAAAAGAAGAAATAAAACTATCATTATTTGCAGATGATATGATATTGTATATAGAAAACCCTAAAGTCTCAGTCAAAAAACTACTGGACCTGATAAATAAATTCAGCAAAGTGACAGGATATAAAATCAATACTCAGAAATCAGAAGCATTTTTATACACCAACAATGAACAGTCAGAAAGAGAAATTAAGGAAACAATCCCCTTCACAATTACAACCAAAAAAATAAAGTACCTAGGAGTAAACTTAACCAAGGAGACTAAAGACTTGTACTCGGAAAATTACAGAACATTGATAAAAGAAATCAAGGAAGATACAAACAAGTGGAAGCATATACCGTGCTCATGGTTAGGAAGAATAAACATCATTAAAATGTCTATATTACCCAAAGCAATTTATAAATTCAATGCAATACCAATTAAAATACCAATGACATACTTCAAAGATATAGAACACATATTCCAAAAATTTATATGGAACCAAAAAAGGACACGAATAGCCTCAGCAATCTTAAAAAAGAAGAATAAAGTGGGAGGTATCACACTTCCTGATATCAAGTTATACTACAAGGCCATTGTACTCAAAACAGCCTGGTACTGGCATAAGAACAGGCATATAGATCAATGGAACAGAACAGAGAACCCAGAAATAAACCCACAGTTCTATGGACAACTGATATTTGACAAAGGAGGTAAGGAAATACAATGGAGTAAAGACAGCCTCTTTAACAAATGGTGTTGGGAAAATTGGACAGCTACCTGCAAAAAAATGAAACTAGATCACCAGCTTACACCACTCACAAAAATAAACTCAAAATGGATAAAAGACTTGAATGTAGGCCGTGAAACCATAAGCATCTTAGAAGAAAACATAGGCAGTAAGCTCTCCGACATCTCTCGGAGCAATATATTTGCTGATTTATCTCCACGGGGAAGTGAAATAAAAGACAGGATAAACAAGTGGGACTATATCAAACTAAAAAGCTTCTGCACAGCTAAAGACAACAAGAACAGAATAAAAAGACAAACTACACAATGGGAGAACATATTTGACAATACATCTGATAAGGGGTTAATAACCAAAATTTATAAAGAACTTGTAAAACTCAACACCAGGAAGACAAACAACCCAATCCAAAAATGGGCAAAAGAGATGAATAGACACTTCTCCAAAGAGGACATACAGATGGCCAATAGGCATATGAAAAAATGCTCAACATCACTAATCATTAGAGAAATGCAAATTAAAACCACAATGAGATATCACCTCACACCAGTCAGAATGGCGCTTATCAACAAAACAACACAGAATAAGTGCTGGTGAGGATGTGGAGAAAAGGGAACTCTCCTGCACTGCTGGTGGGAATGCAGACTGGTGCAGCCACTGTGGAAAACAGCATGGAGATTCCTCAAAAAACTGGAAATCGAACTGCCTTTTGACCCAGCTATCCCACTTTTAGGAATATACCCCAAGGACACCATAGAACGGCTCGAAAAGGAGAAATGCACCTGCATGTTTGTGGCAGCATTGTTCACAATAGCGAAGATCTGGAAACAGCCCAAGTGTCCGTCAGAGGACAAGTGGATTAAAAAAGTTTGGTACATATGTACTATGGAATACTACTCAGCCATAAGAAATGATGACATCGGATCATTTACAATAACATGGATGGACCTTGACAACATTATACGGAGTGAAATAAGTAAATCAGAAAAAAAACTAAGATGAATCCATACATAGAAGGGACATAAAAATGAGACTAAGAGACATGAACAAGAATGTGATGGCAACAGGGGCGGGGGGTTGGGGGAAGGGGGATGGGGTGAAGAAGGAGAGAGGGGTTAGGGGAGGGGAGGGGCACAAAGAAAACCAGATAGAAGGTGACAGAAGACAATTTAACTTTGCGGGAGGGGTATACAGCACAATCAAATGTCGAAATAATCTAGAGATATTTTCTCTCAACATATGTACCCTGATTTATCAATGTCACTGCATTAAATTTAATAAAAAAAGAAAAGAAGAAAGATTTAAAATCAAAAAAAAAAAAAAGAAAGAAAAAAGAAAAGGTTTGTTTTGGCTTTTCTCTTTCTGTACCTGGCTAGCATTCACCCCTTTCCCCACAGGTGTGGTGGAATGTCTGGGGATCCATATGTTCCTCCCCTTTGCATTTACAATACAATGCCAAGGGCCATCCTGGTTATGCCAATCACACAGTACAGAGACTATTCTCACAATTTCTCTGCACACCTTAACCCAAATTAATAAAATGTTCTTCAAGCCTCTTAAAATATTAATATTAATTCTGCAGCTTTTGGTACTTTACAACACCTGCGGCTGAAGTGGCGCAGTGGTTCCTCAGCTTCTACCAGATTCTCAATTGGGTTCATGCTCAGAAGTTGGTTAGGAATCCTTTCAATAGAATGTCTTTGTTCTGCTCACACGGTACAACCTCTGATCCTGTTCTGGTCTAGACTCTTGTGTGCCAGCCTCAGACATGAGGTGAGGATGCTGTTGTTCACCTTGCTACAAGCCATTGGAGCAGCTGAGGGACTAGAAACAAGCTGTGAATCAAGGCAATTTGAACATTTATGAAATGTATATACCATATAGTCATGTTTCCAAGTTGTTCTCAATTTAACTGTTGAAATTATGGCAGGATGCACAATAGCAACAAAGAGAAAATTCTAGTATCAAGCCAAAGAAATTTAGTACTTGTCAGGGGTAGTACAGGTGGCTTGGATCAGAACAGTAGAAGGATGATATAAAATGTGGTCAGATCCAGTATATTTTGAAGCAAAACCAACAGAGTTTGCTAATGAATTGGTGAAGCATGTGACAATCAAAGATTGGGTTTGGGTGTAATCAGCCAGCAAGATGGCGTTGCCTTCAACTGTGTAAGAAAAGCTAATGCTGGAGTCCATTTGGGTGTGGAAATTGGGCATTCTGGTTTTGATACGTTAAGTTTGAGATGACTATTAGACATCCAAGAAGAGATATTGAGTAGACATTCATGGGAGAGGTCCAATCTGGACATAAAAGTTTGAGTCATTAGAATATGGGTGGTATATAAAGCCATTGGACTCTTTGAAGTCATCAAAAAGGAAAAAAAAAAAAAACCAAAAAAATCAAAGTCCTAGGACAGAGCTCTGTGGACTCCAACTTTAAGGCATGGAGATGAGGAATTAATGTGTGCAGGTGCAAAGGATGAGAGGAGCTGCCACTTCAGAGAATGAAGTACCCTAGAAGCCAAGTGTGGTGGATTACATTTTCTAGAGATGACCTCGGCACCATCGCCCTTACAATGTGAGGTTAACAGTGGTGCATCAAAAGGCAGGGCTTGTGATATCTGCAGAGTGAAACTACACAGCCTCCAAGGGTGGATGATAAAAGGAAAGGTGATTCAGCTTTCGTCTGACCCTCTTTCTCAGGCACGTGCATTGGGAGGCATGAAAATGTAAGAAATCTGTCTACTCTAATGCTGCAGGGACCATGGACAGAGAGGCAGAGAAAGAAAGATGCTCTGGATGCCCAAAGGGTCCAGCCCCTAAGTTTTCCCTGCCCAGACACCAGGCATGTGAGTGAATAAACCTCAGACTGAAACCAGAAACATGACCTGCAGGTTTGGCTACCTGTCGCCATGAAAACCAATTACATGACAGAGATGCTGGTGAGAAAGAAAGAGGTTTATTCAAGTGCTGGCCACCTGAGAAGACGGGCTACTCTCTTCCTTAAAAATCCAGTCTCCCTCTTCTGGTGCAGGCAGGAGTTTTCATAAGGAGGGAGAAAGAGGGAGAATAAGCAAAACGACCACAAAGGAATCAAAAGGAGGGGTTGAGAGTTCTTTGCCGAGGAACTCAGCGCAGTTTGTTCAGATGAGTGGATGAAGCTCCCACATCTCTCAGAGCTGGCGCCTCTGAAAGTTGGAGTTCTTCCCTTGGCTGTTACAGGAACTGAAACTAGCAAGTAGCTTATAAACTACCGGGTTTTATTTGTTTCTTTCTTTCTTTGTTTCACGTAACAAGTGTCCACAGATTCTCACAGTCAGGCTGTCCTCTTACCCTTATCAGAAGCATGGTGAGAGATAGAGAGAGGAAGAGCCCTGAGGGCTCATTCTTGTCGTTTTGATGTTAACTCTTGATGTGTGTCAGCAGGAGGGGAAGAGGCCTTTTTAACTGTCACGAGAACTTGGTCAAAGGTAAAAAATACAGAAATGATTACGTTTTTTGTTTGTTTGTCTTTTGTGGGGATGTTTGTTTGTTTGTTTGTTTATAGTGAGAGAGAGAGGGACAGACAGTCAGGAAGGGAGAGAGATGAGAAGCATCAACTCATAGTTGCAGCACCTTAGTTGTTCATTGATTACTTTCTCATATGTGCCTTGACCCGGGTGACTCCAGCAAGCCAGTGTCCCCTTGCTCAATCCAGCGACCTTAGGCTCAAGCCAGTGATGTTTGGCTTCAAGCCAGCAACCTTTGGACTCAAGCCAGTGACCATGGGGTCATGTCTATGATCCCATGCTCAAGCCAGCGACACTGAGCTCAAGCTGGTGAGCCTGAGATCAAGCCAGATAAGCCCATGCTCAAGCCAGTGAACTCAGGATTTGAACCTGGGTCCTCAGCATCCCAGGCTGACACTCTATTTACTGAGCCACCTCCTGGTCAGGCCAATTGTGCATTTTTGATTTGTTACAGAATACATAACTGTGACCACTAAACTAGCAATATTGAATCATGGTTATAAGAGCAAGAAACTGGATTTAACATTTTACAGAAATTCTTTTACAAGCTTACTTTGTTAGTACATTCTTATTTAGCTCTAATTTATGGCGAGTCAAACTAATATCAACAAATCAGTAAGATGGCATATTTATTCCTGATTAGAAGATGTTTCCAGCCACTGGATGTCAAGCTGTCTAGCTGACATGAAATGAAGTAGAAATGAGTTGTCCCACTAAGCTTTGTCCAGATCACAGATTCGTAAGCAAAATGTGTTCATTGTTTTAAGCTTTTAAGTTTTGAGATAATTCTTTATGCGTCTTAGTAACAGGAACACCAAGTGAAGACAGAGTTTGAAATAGAAGTAAGTTGTGTCAAAGAAGCTCCCTTCTGTCAAAGGCTGTTGTAGGTAAAATGGTGGCTGAGAACTGACCACTGGATTTGTAATGTAAAAGGCACTGCAAACACTGAAAAATGTGAAGGCAAAGGTGGAATGGAGGGTGTTTAAGAAAAAATAAAAATTGAACTAGAAGCAGCCAGTAATGACAACTCTTTCAAGGAGTTTTGCTACAAAGTGATCTGGGAAATGGGGCAGCATTTGGTTGATATGGGAGATGTAATGGTATGTGTACCGATGGGGATAAGTCCATAATGGGGGAAGATGGATGATGCAGAAGGGGAGGGGAAAATTGTTGGAGCCACCTCCAGGAAAGATAAGAGGGTCTAGGGTCTGTGATTCTGTGACACAGGTGGAGGAAGACATGGCCTTAGCTACGACACAGACAGTTTATTTATAGTTACAGAAGGAAGGCAGAGTCTCCTGCAAAGATGCAGGGATGTGAGTAAACATGGTGGTGGGAAGACAAATAAGTTCTTGTTTGTATTCTTCCATTCTCTTAGGGGGAGAATAAATGGACTGGGGTAATACATGGGCTTACCAAGAAGAATAAGGGACCCATTAGAAGTTCATATTCATGGATTTAAAAGAAGACCAGTTAATGTGCTTCTGCTGTTGTCCATCCATACTCAGTTGCCTGGGTACAAACACAAAGTAGGTGGAGTATTGGACTTCACCAAGGTCATGGCGTTGCCAAGAAAAAACTGATGGGGGAGCAATGGAGTTGAGGGCCTATACAAAAAAGGTGATTATACAGTATTTTATTATTTTTTTGTATTTTATTATTTATATATACAGAACACAGTGCTCTGGTTGGTCGCCTCCCATCCATCAGTCAATAGTATGCCCTGTATGAACTCACGTGGGCAAATTAGCTCAAACAGAAGTGGCTCTAGCTGCGTTTTCCATACGTGCGAGTCTTTGTCTATTCATCTGCTGTACATTACGTTTTTTTTTTCAGAGACAGAGAAAGAGTCAGAGAGAGGGATAGATAGGGACAGACAGACAAGAACGGAGAGAGATGAGAAGCATCAATCATCAGTTTTTTGTTGCAACACCTTAGTTGTTCATTGATTGCTTTTTCATATGTGCCTTGAATGTGGGCCTTCAGCAGACCAAGTAACCCCTTGCTCAAGCCAGCGAACTTGGGTCCACGCTGGTGAGCTTTGCTCAAACCAGATGAGCCTGCACTCAAGCTGGTGACCTCGGGGTCTCAAACCTGGGTTCTCCGCATCCCAGTCCAAAGCTCTACCAGGGGTCCCCAAACTTTTTACACAGGGGGCCAGTTCACTGTCCCTCAGACCATTGGAGGGCCACCACATACAGTGCTCCTCTCACTGACCACCAGTGAAAGAGGTGCCCCTTTCGGAAGTGCGGCAGGATAAATGGCTTCAGGGAGCCGCATGTGACCCGCGGGCCATAGTTTGGGGACGCCTGCTACTACACCACCGCCTGGTCAGGCTTGATTTAATATTCTTTTAATATGTTTTAATTAATATTTTTATATTGTTTTTATTTTTTTAGGCTATAAAATGCTTATTTTAGAGCAAAAATAATTAACATAGTAAATATATAAAAATACCTACATATTGCAAAATCCCGTGATACAGCGAAAAATCTGCGATACAAAATTAGATATATACAATTTTAAAATCCGCGTTACAGTGAGACCACAAAAAGTGAACCACACTCTGATTGATCTATATCACCCTATTAAAATTAATAATAAAAAATTTTTTAAAAACCGAACCACAATATGGCGAGGGATGACTGTACTAATTGGCTGTGGAATTTAAACTGGGTTAAGAGGAAAGATGTGTGGGAGGTAAGGGACAGCAAGGACTCAGTAGGATTTATGGATTATAGGTCCTAGTACAATTCAAGAATTGCTCAGGCTCATATACTTTAATTATCCCAATTCTGAGTATGAGGAACTTCTATTCAGAGAGGTGAAAGTATCTTGCAAATAAAGTAATCAGGGAGTGGCAAAGCTGGAATTCAAACCTAGGCTTTCCAACTAACGCAATAGTGAGAATGCCCCCTTTCACTGCCCAGCTTCTGGTCAGAAAGAGAGGAAAGAAAAAAGATCATTCAGTGTCAATGGTCACCAAGGGCTCCAAACACCAAATCTGGAAAAGTCTCAGGGTGAGGTCCTAAAAGCTTGGGTGAAGTTCTGAGTAAAATTATTTTTATGCTTTTTGAAAGATTTGCTGTTGTTTTTCTTGAAAACCAGTTCTTAATTGAGTTCTCTTCAGAACGGGGATGCAGCAAAGAGTTAGCATTTGGGTGTAGAAACTAAAACTGGTCGTTTCAGTCTATCTTGTGTGACAGGTACATGGACATTTCCCACTGAGCTATTTCCTGCACCCCAGAGAAGATTTCATCAAAGGAAGCCTGTGTTATAATTACATCACCAACCCTATTGTTTAAAGTTTCTATTACTGCCAGAGGCCAGGGGGCTCTCTATTCCAGCCCCAATGAAATATTTTGGCCAGTGGATCACACCACAGTGACGAGAGGATATTTGTAAGAGGAAGTTTTGTAAGAGGAATTGGTCAAGGCTCTCATGTATGTTATGCTCTCAATTGTATTTGCAATATCATTTCCTACTGTTGATTGTCCTGTAATTCTGGTCATGAGGCAACTCTGGCTTTAGTAATATGTTTATTTCCAGAGGCAGTTGTTTGGGTGGGGAAGAAGAGGAGAGCCAAGAGGTTGTTCCTTAAGTGTTTCAAACAGGCAGGCTAGTCTGAAGCTAATTCTCTTCTCTTTCTTTTGCTGCAGAGAGAAAAATAAAAAACCTGGACAAGATCTATGTTTAGGAGATGGGCACATTAAAATAATTGGGAGAAAATTAGACTATTCAAAACCAAAATAAGACTATAGGGAAGGAAGAATTTTCTTTACCCATTGCTCCCACCTCATCCAGCCATTCCACCTTTATCCCCACCTCCATTGGGACTTCTGGGACCTCCCATTACTTTATAAATAGTGACCCAAGGTATCGGAGAAAGAACATCAGTGATAGCCTCAGAGAGACCCGAGTTTTTAGTAGTTCCATTCGCTGATGTGTAGCACTGAGCCATATAAGGCTCTGGGACTCAGTTTTGTCTTTCATAAAATACGGATCATAATACCTACCTCACAGGTGGTTTGTGAGGCTTAAATAAAGTAACATATGAACAGCATCTGGTTGCTTACAGTTGACACAATATTTTATTGCCTTCTGTTCCTCAGCCTGTTCTGTGATTCTTCCTTCTGTCCAGTCCTTTTTTTTGAATACAGTGCTTGAAAAGTCTCCTAGAGGTCAACAAATTTGATGAGCCTTCCTCCTTCCCTTCCTTTTATGCATTCATCTTCCCTTCCTTCCCTCAGGCCCCCAAATCCCAATTCCCAATAAAGCCTTTCCAATTATTCAGGAGCTAAAGCTCACATGTCAAAGTTTCCCTTGCAATCATACATATGTCTTCATGACTCACATTACTATGCACTCACCATGGCATCAATCAGACATTTATTTATTTATTCACCTATTTATTCATCCAATTGCTTGAATTACATGCTGGTCAGTGTTTTCCTTCTTGTTTATGCATCTCCATGTTTGTATCATACCCAAAATCTCACTTTGTATAGTGTTTCATACTTTTTTTCCAACATGGTTTATCACATCTTATCTCACTTGAACTTTATAACATCCTATGAGGTAAGCAAGACAGATATTATCATCATTTTCTGCTTTTATAGAAGTAAAAACTGCCTCAGTGGAGTAAGTGGCTTAACTACTCAAGATCACAATACTGGTTTCTATCTTGATCCAAAGCATAATCGTGACCTTCACAAGTACTTACCTACCTTTTGTAATCTCTCTTATGCTCAATTAAGTTCTCGGACTATAAAGCCTCAGGAATTTGGGTCTCTAGTGACTCTTTCCAGGCTACACTACAGCTTGCTTGAGGTGCCCTTAGCATCACATCAGTCTGCATTTTTCTCTAATCTGATAGTTCCTTAAGTTCAAGGAACCACACATACCGGTCTCAGTTCAAGGCCATCAGGAGCAATACCTTAATCCTTGTGGAGAGACGATCTCCCAGCAAACCATTAGGTTTTGGCTTAAAGAGTCGCCAAGTTTTTGAGCTTGTTCTTTGACCAAACAGGTTCAGCCATCCCTAATTACAATTCGTAAGTTCAAGAGTATGTTGAATTTTACTGCTGCAGAACCTGCTTATCCCTTAACTCATAATCAGTAGTAGAATATTTAGATTAGGTTGATCATTGCTCTTTATGTCTCAATTCTTATCCCTCCCAGTCACCACATCACGCCCACATGAACCAAAAACGTGAACACTCCAATCCATATTGGCAATGTAATGACCTTTTAATGATATTTTGGTTCCAGAAAAGGCTGTGTTTGAGGGCATTTTATTTATTTATTTATTTATTTATTTATTTATTTATTTATCTGAAGTGAGAAGCAGGGCGGCAAAGAGACAGACTCCCGCATATACATGATCGAGATCCACCTGGCATGGCCACTAGGGGGCAATGCTCTGCCCATCTGAGGCATTGCTCCATTGCAACCAGAGTCATTCTAGCGCCTGAGGTAGAGGCCATGGAGCCATCCATGGTGCCCCTACCAACTTTGCTCCTATGGAGCCTTTGCTGCAGGAGAGGGAGAGAGATAGAGAAAAAGGACAAGAGGAAGGGTGGAGAAGTAGATGGATGCTTCTCCTGTGTGCCCTGGCTGGGAATCGAACTCGGGACATCCATGCACCAAGCCAATGTTCTACCACTGTGCCAACTGGCCAGGGCTGTGTTTGAAGGAATTTAAATGGCTTCAGACAAATCTATAAAATCTGAATGACCTCATCTGTGTTGTATATGGCCTCATTTTAAATTTGAACCTCACCATGAGCAAAAGAAAAAAATGTAATAATAAAACATATGTTCAATGTTTGAAATTTTTATTAATAAATATACTTACATTAGCAATAAGCTAAGATTCTTTTCTGAACCAAGTTCTGTTTCTTATGTTTCTGATCATTACTTAACTTCTGTGCACCTCTGAATAAACATTTGTCTTGATACATTTTTGATATTTTAAATGTGTGTTTGAGGCTTTGTGTTTAATCTTTTGAGGAAGCTTTAAATGGTTAACCTATGACACATAAGGCTAAATTAAGGCGGATGTTGTCTCTTGGTCATTTGAGCCACTTGTGAAAGCCAAACCCATATACATGAAGAAATATTTGGAAATGAACTTTCAATTCAGCCATATATTGCATGTTTACTTTGTAATAAGCAATGGGGGAGGAAAAAAGATCAAAATAAAGGCTTGGTTTTGGAATACATGAGGTTTGCTGATAAAACAATTAGAGAACTATTAATAATTTAAAATGAAGTGCTAAATGAAATATAACCAACTGACAAATGAGATTACTTGTGTTACACCTAACTGAAAAGAGAATTTCCTTTTTAAAAATATTTTGTTTATTTATTTTAGAGAGGAGAGAGAGGGAAGGGGGAGGAGCAGTAAGCATCAATTCCCATATATGCCTTGACCAGACAAGCTCAGGGTTTCGAACCAGTGACCTCAGAGTTCTAGGTCAATGCTTTAACCACTGCTCTTTTTAAAAAATATTTTATTTATTTAGAAAAGAGAATTTTCAATACAAAACCAAGTTGTTAAAAAATTGGGCATGCCGCCCTGGCTGGTTGGCTCAGCGGTAGAACGTCGGCCTAGCGTGCGGAGGACCCGGGTTCGATTCCCGGCCAGGGCACACAGGAGAAGCGCCCATTTGCTTCTCCACCCCTCCGCTGGGCCTTCCTCTCTGTCTCTCTCTTCCCCTCCCGCAGCCAAGGCTCCTTTGGAGCAAGGATGGCCCGGGCGCTGGGCATGGCTCTGTGGCCTCTGCCTCAGGCGCTAGAGTGGCTCTGGTCGCAACATGGCAACGCCCAGGATGGGCAGAGCATCACCCCCTGGTGGGCAGAGCATCGCCCCTGGTGGGCGTGCCGGGTGGATCCCGGTCGGGCGCATGCGGGAGTCTGTCTGACTGTCTCTCCCTGTTTCCAGCTTCAGAAAAATGAAAAAAAAAAAAAAAATTGGGCATGCCAAATACCTTGACTTCTGGATTCTCAGTATTAGGTTCTATGAATGATGTATAAAGAAAGTTCTTGTTAAAAGTCAAGAAATTTATTTAGAATCTGTTTTAGTTTTATATTGCAGAAAAACAAGCCACTTCAAATAGTACTTAAAAATAGTAAGCATTATATTATCTTTTCAATCCTGTACGTTGACTTAATTCAGTAGGGTAGTTGTGCTCCAAGTGATGTTGGTTAGGACTCAAGTTGATTATACAAGGGCTTGAATGGCTGGATTGGAATTCCACAGTGGAGACTTCACATGTCTGGTGGTTGGGTCTGGCTATTAGCTGGGAGCTGAGCTGGGGCCCTAGGCTAAGTGCCTTGGTTCTTTTCTATATAGCTTAGGAACCTCACAGCATTGTGACTGTGTCCTAAGAAGAAGGAAATGGAGACTGCTTGGTCTCTTAAGGCTCAGGCTCAGAAGTCCCAGAACATTTTTTCCATCCTAGTCTATTGACCAAAGCAGTCACAAGGCTAACCCAGATGCAAGGGAGAAGAAATAAACACCACTTTTCAATGGCAGAGTGACATGTACATAAAGGTGAGGGAAATATGTAATTTATGATGGGTGTTGCTGCAGACTATCTGCCATAGAGCTCAAGCAGACACCCAGATATGCATGGTAATTGTGAGACCTTTGTTGGTCAGACTGCCAAAACCATTGTTACCAGTCTCTTGTCTTCATCTTTATCCCATCTGTTCTTCTTCTGTGTGAACTAAATCTATGACTTCTGAATTCGTTCTAAAGGCAGAATACTTGCATCTTTCCAGGGACTGAAAGTCTTCTGCTGTGGACTTTCTTCTTAGGCTTGACTCTCTCCTGCACTCCAGTCTCACAGAACTATCCCTAGAGTATAGAGGTTTCTCTCAGACCTATGTTAAGGTCCTAACATGGACGATGCCCAATGGCCTCTGTGGGGTTTCGTGGACCCTTGTTCCCAGCCTGCTCATCTAGAATCTTATTTGTTGCTCCAACACAGTGATTCTAACACTGATAGAGCATGGGATGGGAGTGGATGGATAACCATAAAAGATTCCATAGTTCTTAACAAGTTAAACAGGTTTTGATTGAACAGAGGATGAAGAGTCTGAGCAGAGCTGTACAAGTAGGACTAAGCATAGGATGCTTATAGGAAAGAGAAGAGGTGGAAACTTGGCCTGCAAGAGGAATAAAGTGGGAGTGAGTGGAAAAATTTGGGTGTAGAGCCAGAGAATGACAGTCACACAAAGTAGTTTAGACCTGATGTGATAAAAAGCCACTGTGCTTCCTTAAGCAGGGGTGTGACTTGGTGAAATGATGTTTAAGCAAGATTAGTACAGTGGTAGAATGTAGAGTAGAGTGTCAGGCCTGACCTGTGGTGGCGCAGTGGATAAAGCATTGACCTGGAATGCTGAGGTTGCCGGGTTCAAAACCCTGGGCTTGCCTGGTTAAGGCACATTTGGGAGTTGATACTTCCTGCTCCTCCCTTCTCTCTCTCTCTCTCTATATATATATATATATATATATATATATATATATATATATATATATATATATATCTTTCCTCTCTAAAATGAATAAAGTCTTTAAAAAAAAAGTAGAGTAGAGTGAACAAACTAAAAGCAAGGCCAGTGGTTACTGGGATCATGAATAATGAGTACTAGAATTGAGAAGACTGAATGAAAATGATGAAAAACAGATGGAGATGAGACAATCTGCAGAAAAAAATTTATAAGGCAGTGATTGCTTGAATATGGGAAATTAAATTTAAAGATGAGGACACTATTCTTTTATGGATTCTTGCTGTATTGGCCAAGAGTTTGCTTAAAGGCTTTTAATCACTGTAAAAAAAATAGAAGACTGGATAAAGAAGATGGGGCACATATACACCATGGTATACTATTCAGCTAGAAGAAATGATGACATCAGATCACTTACAGCAGAATGGTGGAATCTTGATAACAGTATGCAGAGTGAAATAAGTGAATCAGAAAAAAACAAGAACTGCAGGATTCCATACATTGGTGGGACATAAAAACGAGACTAAGAGATATGGACAGGAGTGGGATGTTTACGGGGGGTGGGGGGAGGGAAGGAGGGAGTGGGAGAGGGGGAGGGGTACAAAGAAAACTGGATAGAGGGTGACGGAGGACGATCTCTCTTTGGGTGATGGGTATGCAACAGAACTAAATGACAAGATAACTTGGAAATGTTTTCTTTGAATATATGTACCCTGATTTATTGATGTCACCCCATTATAATAAAAATTTATTTATAAAAAAAAATTTAAAGATGACCAAGAAATGGATTGATGAGGTGGCCAATGAGAAGCTGCTGTGGGATCTGAGGAAGAGAAGAGAGCAGGTTGAAATTATTGACAGCAGTGTGGAGAAATCAACAGACAGAGAGATCAGAGGGAAGGGAAGGCCAGGTAAACTGTATTGACACCCTCATCTTGGCTGGTGGATTCTGAAATAAACACAAGATGACCAGGAAATTTCAAAGGCAGAAGATAGAAACTTTACTAAAAATTTTGAGAAGAAAAGATAGAATCGAACCCACTCATATGAATTTTGAAAGTTTGGAAAGAAGGACACAGTGAAGGAACATTAGCTGGGAAGTGATGCTAAATACAGTGCAGTCTAAGATAACACTTGAATCGTTCTGGTCAGTTGGCTCAGTGGTAAAGTGTCAGTCCAGCATGTGGATGTCCCAGGTTTGATTCCCAGCCAGGGCACACAGGAGACACACCCATCTGCTTCTCCACCCTTCCCCCTCTCCTTTCTCTCTGTCTCTCTCTTCCCCTCCTGCAGCCAAGGCTCCATTGGAGCCAAGTTGGCCCAGACGCCAAGGATGGCTCCATGGCCTCTGCCTCAGGCGCTAGAATGGCTCTGGTTGTAATGGAGCCATGCCCCAGATGGGCAGAGCATCACCCTCTAGTGGGCTTGCCAGGTGGATCCTCTTCAGGGCATATGCCGGAGTCTGTCTGCCTCCTCTCCTCTCACTGAATAAAAAAACAACTACAGATTGATATCTGCAGTAATATGAATGAATCTCAAATGCATTAAGCTAAGTGAAAGAAACCAAACTCAAAAGACTATATACTGCCTGACCTGTGGTGGCGCAGTGGATAAAGCGTCAAACTGGAATGCTGAGGTTGCTGGTTCAAAACCCTGGGCTTGCCTGGTCAAGGTACATATGGGAGTTGATGCTTCCTGCTCCTCCCTCTGTTCTCTCTATCTCTTTCCTCTCTCTCTCTCTCTCTCCAATGAAAATTGATAAATAAAATCTTTAAAAAAAAAGAAATGTTGGGAAAAAAAGACTATATACTGTATAATTTCATTCATACGCTTTATTTTATTTATTTTCTATTTATTATTATTATTTTTTAATTTTTCTGAAGATGGAAACGGGGAGGCAGTCAGACAGACTCCCGCATGTGCCCGACCGGGATCCACCCAGCACGCCCACCAGGGGGCGATGCTCTGCCCATCCGGGGCATCGCTCTGTCGCGACCAGAGCCACTCTAGCGCCTGAGGCAGAGGCCACAGAGCCATCCTCAGTGCCCGGAGCCAACTTTGCTCCAATGGAGCTTTGGCTGCGGGAGAGGAAGAGAGAGACAGAAAGGGAGGAGAGGGGGAGGGGTGGAGAAGTAGATGGGCGCTTCTTCTGTGTGCCCTGGCCGGGAATCGAACCCAGGACTCCTGCACGCCAGGCCGACGCTCTACCAATGAGCCAACCGGCCAGGGCCATACACTTTAGAAAAGACAAAACTATAAGAATAGAAAACATTGTGGTTGCTAACTGTTTTTTCTTTCAATTATTTATTTTAGATCTATCCAGGTTGATATGTAGAGTTCTAGTTCATTGCTTTTTAACTGCTCTATAGTTATTACATCATATAAATATACCAATTTTCATCTATCTAGCCCCCTAATAATGGACATCAGGTTGTTTTCCATTTTTTGCTAACATAATGAATAGCAATGAATATCATTGTACATGTAGACTTTCTCTATGATGGATATGAAAAAGTAGAAGGGTAGTAAAAAGTGTGTGCATTTTCAATTTTAATAATTACTGTCCAAATGCCCTCTAGAATGGCTGTATAAATTTGGACATCCACTGAAATGGTATGAAAATACTGATTTCCTCTAAATACCTTACTTACAACACTCCATATTATCAAACTTATAAATATTTGCTATAGCACTTCTACTATATTTCCTAAAACATTTGAAATAAAATTTTATTTATTTATTGACTTTTAGACTTATAAATATTTGCTCTAGCACTTCTACTATATTTCCTAAAACATTTGAAATAAAATTACTTTTTATTATAAAATAAAAGTCAATATATTTATTGACTTTTAGATGTGGTGGGGACAAAAGGATCAAATGATAGTAGTTGCTTCCCATATGTGCCTTGACCAGGCAAGCCCAGGGTTTCGAACTGGCGACCTCAGCATTCCAGGTTAACACTTTATCCACTGCACCGCCACAGGTCAGGCAAAAAATTTTATCACGACACAAACTGTGTCAGTTCCCTGGCTGGGGTAGGATGAAATATACCCTGCTCACAAAAACTGGGGGTCAGGGAACGTGCAGATACTCCAGTACTTTCAGTCTTTTGTATAGTACATTTTCACCAGGGAAATAAAAGTTGATTTTGAATCTCATTTGCATAATCAAACAACTTTCTTTGACTTGTCGTTTGCTTTTCTGATGTTCCTGTTTAATAAAAATATCAAATACTTTTTGTCAATTCATGTTTATTTTGAAATATTCCCTACTTCTTGTGAGTAGTATATATATATCCCCAGGGATCTTCATGCAACCACGTTTGAAGGGGCTGAGCATTTTGTCCTATTAACTTAGCAGGAAAAGAGAAGAAAACTCAAGCTGGACCTTGGGAAATACCTGCTTTCAGTTCATGGAGTAAAATTAAAAGTGAGGCAGGATCAGAAAGAAGTGTCAAAGACATAAGAGAAAAAGCAAGGGTCATGAAGCCATTCATGCAAAGAACTAGGGTTATGGGAGAGCAAGGTATGCTTACGTCCACTGAGCCAGATGACAGCTGGGCTCTGCCCTCGTTGCTGTGCCTGCATGTTCCGTGTCATCTTCACGGTTAACTTTATGAGTTAGAAACAGGACCATAACTCTGAGGCAGGTTTTACACCGTTTCCAAGAGTTCCTCAGGGGGAGTTAAGTCCTAGTTGCCCTCGGTGGCAATTTGCTTGACAATGCAAGTTAATGGTTTCTCCTTTCCCTTTCCTTCCTGCCAGTGTTTGTAGTGTCCCTCCCAAATCACTGTTTGCACCTGCGTAGTGTCAGGGTCTCGCTGAGCGCCTGTGGTGAGAAAGGCCCCAAGGTGCACTTCTCCCAGACTCTTCATGGATTGAGAGCTTGAGTCAAGGCCTGGGCTCTGCCTGCTAAATGGGAAGAAGTAATGGCCACACAGAGGCCGGCTGGTGCTAGGGCCACACGCAGGCTGTGGAGGACTGGGCAAGGTTTGAGGGCTGCCATCAGGGAGAGCTAACCTGATGCTCATCAGCCACAAGATGGCTGATATTCCCTGTGGGCAAGAGAGAGACCCTGACACAGACTGCTGTCCCAAAAGCCAGCAGGGTTTCCAGGGACCAGAGGTGCAAAGGACTACTGCCCCAAAAGGGAACAGGAGAATACCACCCCCAAGGACACCAAATCTTACTTCTAAATTTGCAAAGGTCATCTTGCAAAGGATTCTGGGAAAGAAGCAAAAGATAGTGTGGATGAAAGGGACTACATACTGAACCTGACAAGCTCAGGGAAAGCCGGTATGGTGGCCTTCCAAACTCAGACACATAAAATAACCACACAGGATGTTCTGAAGTTAAAACTTTCTAACTAAAAGCAGGTCATTGTGGGTAGTCATGTCCTAGGGAGGTATTTTTCTCTAACAAAAGTCAGTGCTTACCTTAATGAGTCTTTGTCATATACAATAATGTAGCTGGTAACATGTCTTTGAAATACAAGGTAATCTTTTCCTGCCCCCTCAGGGCAGGCATCCCACCAGAGCAGAAGCCAACAAACCCCCTCATTGCTGTTATTTTCATGTTAATTAACTACTATCTTAACCCTGCCAATGTAAAAGAGTTTTAGTATACATATACATTTTTACTTTTATCAAATCCCAGAGAGTTTTTTTTATTGATTTTAATTTTTTGTGTTTACATAGTTACAAGTGTACCCCGACATATATCTCCCTTCCTCCCCCACTTGTTCTCCTCGATACCCTCTTGGCTCCCCCCTCACCGCCTTCCCCCTTTTCCTCCATGATTTACTATGCTGCCCTATATCTCACTGTGTTATGTGTATATACTTTCACTGATGTCTTCCCTTTCTTTCATCCCCTTTCCCTCTGCCTGCTTTCCCTCTGGACTCTTTGACCCCTTCTCTGCCTCTCTTCTGTTTCTCAGTTCACATTGTTCATTAGATTCCTCATATGAGTGAAGTCATATGATATTTTTCTTTCTCTGTCTGGCTTATTTCACTTGGCATAATAGACTCCAGGTTTATCCACATTGTGACAATGAATAAGATTTCCTTCTTTTTCATGGCTGCATAGTATTCCATTGTGTATATGTACCACTGCTTTTTAATCCACTTGTCTACTGATGGACACTTGGGCTGTTTCCACATCTTGGCTACTGTGAACAATGCTGCAATAAACATGGGGGTGCATTTCTTCTTTTAAATCAGTGATTTGTTATTCTTAGGATATATTCATAGAAGTGTGATAGCTGGGTCAAAAGGCAGTTCGATTTTTAATTTTTTGAGGAATTGCCATATTGTTTTCCGCAGTGGCTGCACCAGTTTGTATTCCCACCAGCAGTGCGGGAGGGTTCCCTTTTCTCCACACCCTGGCCAGCACTTGTTATGTGCTGTTTTGTTAATGAGCACTATTCTGACAGGTGTGAGGTAGTATCTCATTGTGGTTTTAATTATACATTTCTCTAATGATTAGTGATGTTGAACATTTTTTCATATGCCCATTGGCCATCTGTATGTCCTCTTTGGAAAAGTGTCTATTCACTTCTTTTGCTTGATTTTTGATTGGATTGTTTACTTTCCTGGTGTTGAGTTTTAGAAGTTCTTTGTAGATTTTGGTTAGTAACCCCTTATCAGATGTGTTGACAAATATGTTCTCCCATTGTGTGGGTTGTCTTTTTATATTGTTCATGGTGTCTTTTGCTGTGCAAAAGCTTTTCAGTTTGATATAATCCCAAGTCTCATTTATTCATCCTGTCCTTTATTTCACTTGCCCATGGAGTTAAATCAGCAAATATATTGCTGCGAGAGATGTCGGAAAGCTTACTGCCTATGTTTTCTTCTAAGATAATCATGGTTTCACTACTTACATTCAAGTTTTTTATCCATTTTGAGTTTATTTTTGTGAATGGTGTAAGGTGGTGGTCTAGTTTCATTTTTTTGCAGGTAGCTGTCCAATTTTCCCAGCACCATTTGTTAAAAAGGCTGTCTTTACTCCATTGTATGCTCTTACTTCTTTTGTCAAATATCAATTGACCATAAAGGTGTGGGTTTATTTCTGGGTTCTCTGCTCTGTTCCATTGATCTGTATGCCTGTTCTTATGCCAGTACCAAGTTGTTTTGAGTACAATGGCCTTGTAGCATAACTTGATATCAAGAAATGTGATATCCCTTGCTTTATTTTTCTTTTTCAAGATTGTTGAGGCTATTCATGTTCTTTTTTGGTTCCATATAAAATTTTGGAATATTGGTTCTATATCTTTGAAGTATGACATTGGTAATATAATAGGTATTGCATTGAACTTATATATTGCTTTGAGTAGTATAGACATTTTAATGATATTTATTTTTCCTATCCATGAACATGGTATGTGCTTCCACTTGTTTGTATCTTTCTTGATTTTTTTTATCCATGTTTTATAGTTTTCCGAGTACGCGTCTTTAAACTACTTGGTTAAATGTACACTTAGGTACTTTATTTTTTTTATTGTAACAGTGAAAGAGATTGTTTCTTTAATTTCTCTTTCTGACAGTTCATTGTTGGTGTATATAAATACCACTGATTTCTGAATATTGATTTTATATCCTGCCACCTTGCTGAATTTATCAGTTCCAGTAGTTTTTTGACTGAGACTTTAGGGTTTTTATGTATAGTATCAAGTCATCAGCAAATCATAAAAGTTTTACTTCTTCTTTTACAAGTTGAATGCCTTTTATTTCTTCTTCTTGTCTGATTGCTGTGGCTAGGGCTTCCAGAACTATGTTAAATAAGAGTGGTAAAAGGGGGCACCCCTGCCTTGTTCCTGTTCTTAAGGAGATTGCTTTTAATTTTTGCCCATTGAGTATGATGTTGGCTGTGAGTTTGTCATAGATGGCCTTTATCATGTTGAGGTATGTTCCCTGTATTCCCACTTTGCTGAGAGCCTTGATCATCAATGGGTGCTAAATTTTATCAAATGATTTTCTACATCTATTGATAATATCAAGTGATTTTTATTCTTCCTTTTATCTATGTGATGAATCACATTAATTGATTTGCAACTATTGTACCAGTTTTACCACCCCAGAATAAATCCTACTTGATGATGATGTATGATTTTTATCATGTATTGCTGAATCCAATTTGCTAATATTTTGTTGAGAATTTTAGCATCTAAGTTCATTAAGGATATTGGCCTATAGTTTTCTTTCTTTGTAGTGTCTTTGCCTGGTTTTGGAATGAGAATTACATTTCTCTCATAAAAAGAGTTTGGAAGATTTTCATCCTCTTGAATCTTTTGAAATAGCTTAAGAAAGATAGAAGTTAGTTCTTCTCTGAATATTTGGTAAAATTTTCCTGTAAAGCCATCAGGCCCAGGACTTTTGTTTGTTGAGAGTTTTTTTGATAACTGTTTAAATCTCTTTTGGTGTAATTGGTCTGTTTAGGTTTTCTGATTCTTCCAGATTGATTTTTGAATGACTATATTTTTCAAGGAATTTATCCATTTCATCTAGGTTGTCCCATTTTGGGGCATACAGTTCTTCATAGTATTTTCTTACAATCCTTTGAATTTCTGCTGTCTGTTGTTATTTCTCCACTCTCATTTATAATTTATTTATTTAAGCCCTCTTTTTCTCTTGGTGAGTCTGGTTAAAGGTTCATCAGTTTGGTTTATCTTTTCAAAGAACCCGCTCTTGGTTTCATTGATCTTCTGTATTGTGTTTTTGTTTTGTTTTGTTTTTTTGTTTTTTTTTACCTCTATGTCATTTATTTCCTCTCTGATATTTATTATTTCCTTCCTTCTACTTCTTCTGAGCTTTATTTGCTGTTCTTTTTTTTTTTTAATTCTTTTAGATGCAGGGTTAAGTTGTTTATTTGAGCTTTTTATTGCTTCTTAAGTTATGCCTGTAATACTATGAACTTCCCTGCCTGGACTACTTTTGCTGTGTCCCATAAATTTTGAGTTGTTGTATGTTCATTTTCATTTGTTTCAAGGAAGTGTTTGATTTTTTTCCTTAATCTCATTGTTAAACCATTCATTATTTAATAACATGCTATTTAGTCTCCAAGTGTTTAAATGATTTTTAGTTTTTCTATTGTAGTTGATTTCTAGTTTCATGCCATTGTGATCAGAGAAGATGCTTGATATGATTTCAATCTTCTTAAATTTATTAAGACTTGTTTTGTATCCTAACATGTGGTCTATCCTACAGAATGTACCATGAGCCCTTGAAAGAATGTATATTCTGCTGCTTTAGGGTGAAAAGTTCTGAAGATATCTATTAAATCTAGTTGATCTAATGTGTCATTTAAGGCCACTGTTTCTTTGTTATGTTTATGTCTGGAGGGTCTACCCATTCATGTTAGTGGGGTATTAAAATCCCCTACTATTATAGTATTGTTGTTGATCTTGCCCTTTTTGTCCATCAAAATCTGTTTTATATATTTAGGTGCTCCTATATTAGGTGCATAGATATTTATAATAGTTATAACTTCCTGTTCTAATGCTCCTTTTATCATTATGTAGTGACTTTCTCTATCTCTTACTATAGCCTTTGTTTTTGTTTTTTTAAAGTGAGCGGGGTTTTTAAAAATATTTCTTTTTAATTTTTATTTATTTATTTTAGAGAGGAAAGGAGAGACAGAGAGAGAGAGAGAAAGGGGGGGAGGAGCAGGAAGCATCAACTCCCATATATGCCTTGACCAGACAAGTGCAGGGTTTTGAACCGGCGACCTCAGCATTCCAGGTTGATGCTTTATCCACTGCGCCACCACAGGTCAGGCTATAGCCTTTGTTTTAATGTCTATTTTGTCAGAATTAGTATTGCTACCATAGCTTTTTTTTCCTTTCCATTAGTGTAAAATATTTTTTTCTATTCCTTTACTCTCAGTCTATGTGTCTTTTGCCCTGAGGTGGGTCTCTTGTAGACAGTATATGTACAGGTCCTGTTTTCTTATCTATGTAGCTACCTTATGTCTTTTGATTGGAGCATTTAATCCATGTACATTTAAGGTTATTATTGATATGTAGTTGTTTATTGCCATTTATTCTTTATATCTATAATCCTTTTTTTCTCTATTTCCTTTTTCCTTTGCTCTTTTTACAGCAAGCCCCTTAACATCTCCTGCAGTACTGTTTGGTTGTAATAAATTTCTTAAGTTGTTTTTATTTTTTTTATTTTTTTTATCAGCAAAACTTTTTATTTCTCCTTAAAATTTTAATGATAATCTTGCTGGATAAAGAAGTCTTGGTTGTAGGCTCTTGTTTTGCATTACTTTGAATATTTCTTTCCATTCCCTTCTGGCCTCAACTGTTTCTGTTGCAAAGTTGGATGTCATCCTTATGGGGGCTCCTCTATAGGTAACTGACCTCTTTTCTCTTGCTGCTTTTAGTATTTTCTCTTTATCTCTTAACTTTGGTATTTTAATTATGATATATCTTGATGTAGGCCTCATTGGGTTCCTCTTTAGTGGGACTCTCTGTGCTTCTTGAACTTCTGTGACTTTTTCCTTCATCAATTTAGGAAAGTTTTCAACTGATTTCTTCAAACAGGTTCTCTATCCCTTGTTGTTTCTCCTCTCCTTCAGGAACCCTTATGATGCAGATGTTATTTCTTTTCACATTGTCACAGAGTTCTCTTATAGTTTCCTCAGACTTTTTGAGTCTTTTTTTTTCCTGCTCTGTTTCTGTGTTTATATTTATTTTGTCCTCTAATTTGCTGATTTGATCCTCTGCTTCATCCAGTCTGTTGATTCCTTCTAGTGTAGTCTTCATTTCTGATATTGTAATTGCCATTTCTGATTGATTCTTTTTTATGATTTCAGTGTCCTTTTTAATGCTTGCAATTTCTTTATTTAGATGCTCATTAAGTCCATCCATTGTAGCTCTGAGATCCTTAAGTATCCTAACAATCATTATTTTAAACTCTACATCTGGTAATTTGGTTAATTCCATTTCATTACATTCTTTTTCTGGGGATTTCTCTTGTTGATTCATATGGTTTATGTTCCTCTGTCTTCCCAATTTTTTTGTGTGTGGTTTGCAAGCTTGTTATAGTTGTGGGTCTGAGGTTGGTTTATGAAATACAACTTCTCCTCCAGTACTCTATCCCTCAGCCTCTGCTAGTTGCTCGGATTTTAATTCTACTTAACTGATAGAGCTGCTTAAAAGTCTTAAATACCTTATTGTTTGTTTGCTGAACCCAGCAGGGAGCTTCTGTGTTTACTGAGCCCAGCAGGGAGCTTCTGTGTTTAGGAGGGGGGAAGTGAGCATTTCTTGTTCTTTGGCTCCAGTTGAAACTCTATCCAGGAATGTGGTGGGTGTGACCTCTGAGAACCAGGATGTGTGGTCTGCCCAGTGATTCTCCAGCAGCAAGGCACATTGCCCATGAGGGAGGTATAGCTCAGGTCTCCCGGAAACCTGAGTCACTGCCCCTCCCTTTTACTTCTTCCTTTCCAAACAATGTTTTGCACTGATTGGAGCTGGAGAGCTTTTTGGAGGTGGGTCAACTGGTTCCAGGAGAGGCTTGTGCTGGACAGAGGGCGTGACCCTTCCCCCAGCTATGGCCGCCTTGGCACTGGAGAATGACTCAGCTCAAGTATTCTCTCTGTCACCGTTTTTGTCCCTGTGCCTCGATTTCTCCACTCTCCTCATGCAAGACCAGTCCTCTCAGCCCTCCTAGCCCCGGAGTCCCAGACAAGTGGCTGTGAGCGATATTTTCTGTGCTGGGCCTTTAAGGCTGCAACTTCTTTCACTAGCTGCTTCTGACAGACAGAACTCCTACTCTTCTCCCTACTCAGTGCCATCAGGCTGTCTCCTTCAGTCCCTGGGTTTCTAGGCTGTGGCTCCAGTACTGAGACTGAGCATCCCTTCCTCTCAGGGTCTCTCTCCTCGCAGTAAGAAACTCTCTGGACCCTCAGCCTCAACTTCTCCTTGCTCCTGGGTGCAGGGGAGACCCCAATGCACTCCCGCACTCCCTACCAGGCTCAGTGCTCTTTCTTCTGTTCTCCTTGGTTTTTAAGTCCTGTTCTTTTAGTCCAAAGTTGGTTTTCCACAACAATTGTTCTTTTGTAATCCAGTTTGGTCAAAGGAGGTGGCAGTCTGTGTGTCTGCCTACTCTGCTGCCATCTTCTCCTCTCCTCCAGATATTTCTTTGCTTTGATTTTCCCATCTCTCTACCCTATCACCAATCAATTTCCTGTAACCCCCTTTCCATCTTCTTCTTTGATTCTGATGTATAAAATAAGTGGTGAAACCGCCATTTTCTTAATTCGTTGAGACTGCCTCCTAGCAGTTGTCAACAGTTTGGATCAAATAAACTCATAAAATATTCTTACAGATTTTGAAGTTTCTTATGTTGACAAGAGAAAAATCTGAATGACTGAGCATTGCTTCATAAAACAATGAAACAATCAGATTGGTGGAATTAAAACTTAGTTGTTTTTTTCTCACTCACGGGTGGCAGGAGGCCCAGGATCAAAGCCAGAGTAAGACACAAGCTCCTTTTTCTCTGCAGATAAGCTGTGCTGTGCATTGAAATGTGTGATTTTTCTGGAGCAGCAGGTGAGGCTGAGCTGCGGGAGTCCACATTGGAAGCTCGTTTCCTTAAGGATTCAAAAATCTTGAAGAAATATCATATGCCACTGCTGATGGCTAGAGACAGGAAACATACTTCACAATATCTTCTGAACACGCTGGGATTTGAATTGGTCTCTTCTCAATACTAGCACATTTTTCAGGAGTGGCTTTTTGTTTGTTTAAAGTGCCTCTCTGGCCATGAATTCTGCCCTCCAGGAACAAGATGTTGTACAAATAGGCCAGTTTTCCACAGGCTCTCCTTCCATGAGTTATCAAATACACAAAAAGATACTTGTTGTCTCCTCTGTTTTGTATTCTGCTCGAGTGGCTCTTCTTGAAATCCACTAAAATAGAAGGTGGCCTTACCTAGGTTGCAGGGGGACCTACTCCAGCCCCTTGTCCAGATCGATGAGGACCATGGGCTCCTCATCAATGCATAGAGAGCTGGAGTTAACACAGCTTTTGAGAAACTACCTATGAGGGCAAAGGGCAGTATGTGAGCCCTAAAACTCGAGCTCCTGTTAACTAATATAGACATGATGATTTAGGGAGGTAGGAGACATGCCCTTGTAGAGGAAATAGAAGGCCACTCTAAGGCATGTACTCTTTGAGTTGGCAGGAGTTTAATTACTCATTCCCAGCCCAGCCAGATCACACATGTTCAGTGGCAAAGCTTCATCCTTCTCTGTGGCCATTAGGGGAAGCAGTTTGAACCCTCTTGCTTGAGTAAACACACAGTGAGTAGTGTTCCTCTGTCCTGAACAATATCTGAGGACAGGGCTCCAGGCCATTTCCTTAACTGGCAGAATAGTGACTTTTATAATATAAGGAAAGGGTGGCGGAGCATGTAACCATAGCAGCTGCTAGAATACCAAGTAGGGAGCCCCTTCTACATACTAGGCCACATTAGGCATCTTCCCTGCACCCAGGGCAACCCCTTTTTTCATTGTCCCCATGTTACATTTGAGGGAACGTGGGCTAAGGATAGGAATTTGCCTCAAATTCTAATCCTACAACGGCCAAGTGATCCAGAATACGTCCAAGTCTACTCACAATCCATATTATTTCTCTCCCTCTCTCTTATCTTTCTATTTCTATGGCACTATCTTCCAAAACTTTGATTTTACAAATAAAAATTGAGACACATGGTTGTCAAATTCCCCCTAAAGGTCTAAAATCAAGTCACTTTGTTCATGACTTTAATAAAATAAAAAAATATTCCAAAATTCTATATTTTCTCAGAAAACTGCTATTAATTTGGTTTCCAATTTGACACAGGGTAAGCAGGGTGGGTGGGTCAAAAACATTCACCTTTAGCCTGACCTGTGGGGGCGCAGTGGGTAAGGCGACCACCTGGAATGCTGAGTCATGCCCGGAAACCCAGACTTGCCTGAGCAGAAGCCACTGTGGGTGGATGCTTCCTGCTCCCCAGACCCCAGCCTTTCTCTCTCTCTCTCTCTCTCTCTCCATCACTCCTCTGTCTAAAATCAATAAATAATAGTCTTTTATAAAAATATTCACCATTATTTACATGACTTTTTCCAGTGAGACCTTTGTGCATAATCCCACTTCCTATCGCCTTAGCGAACAAGTATGGTGACCTTTGTTTGAAATCTCTACGATGCTGAATCTTTCTTTATATAATTTATTCTCTTACTTCTCAACACTGACTCTTGCTCCAGTTCCAGGAATAAGACCAAAGAATAAAGACAATGTAGAAAAAGGAGTTGCTATCCTTCTCCCCTCCACCCCTTAACTGAAGCAGGTATTTAGAGGTACAGTATTCTACTGAGTATATTTTCCCTTCCACATCCCAGAGAAAGTTAATGATTGCTGAATTGTCTGTTTCCACACAGCATTTTTCAATTAGTGCATTCAAATTGTACTTCAGATTCTATAAGTTATTCCTGTGGCTTTGTTTCAATATCAATTTTATCTCACATGTCTACTGTGTTGCAAATATATGCACATTCCATAGCAAGTGTTGGGGGGAAAATCAGCAGCAAGGTTACTGAATGGGAATTAGTTTTCAGTAGCATCCTGTGGGATGGCTATCTCAGACCTCTTATTTCTATGTGCCTACTATCACCAAGGCAAGAGGACCACCTACCAAAACTAGTCTCAGGAGACTAAGCTGATCTAGCAAGGTACTACTGAAGTGTTTGTGTACTTGAGAGAACAGAAGTCACTACTTGATACGTTTCTGCTGGATCTTCCTCTGCTCCAGGGTGAGAATACAGACAAAATGACTCTAATATATTTGTTAAAAGGTGACTTTTTAAACCATCTTAGGTAGGTTTTGCCGCATAAATTAAGTTATATAGTATCACCAGTAAAGCTCCTTGGTCCTTGCCAAACGATATTTGCAGTGATTGCTTTTGACCCAGTGGCCAGAGTGCCAGGCTAGGACTCCCACTAACATTGACTTTAATCCTGCAGTGCTTGGTTTTCAAGATCCTGCGCTTTGGCCCCCTTACAACAGGAGGCCTGAGAACGTCACCCTCTTTTACTTCCTTCCAAAGCAACTCTGCATTAGTCACCAGCTGGGGCGCCTCCAAGGCTGATGTGAGAAGCTATGATACAGCACAGTGAGGGACATGTGTGAAGCACTTCTCTGTCCTGGGTAGTATGTCAAGTGCTTTAGAGGGACAGTCACTTCTTCCTCCCAACAACACAGTGTTGGCTATGTCAGCCTGCATCTGGCAGGTAACAAGGGACACTCAAAGAGTTCTACTGGAAGAGTTCAATGAAGGGACAAGGGCAAGAAAACAACAAAAAAAATAGAGGTAAGGGCAGGGAACCAACACCAGATGGTGAAGTGCCCAGGAAACAGCAGCAGCAGGCAGCCTTTAGATCCCAAGGCTAAAATAGTTTGGTGAGATCTGAAGCCATTTGCAGAGAATGCAGCCACATTCTGAGAGCCTGCCTGTGAATTGGGTGGGGGGAGGGAGACATAGGAAACTTGGAAAGATAGCATACGTCTTTTTACGTGGCAAATATATATATATATTTTGGTATTTTTCTGAAGTAAGAAGTGGAGAGGCAAAGAGACAGACTCCTGCATGCACCCGACCAGGATCCTCCTGGCATGCCAACCAACACCCCATCTGGGGCGTTGCTCCGCTGCGACCAGAGTCATTCTCAGCACTTGAGGCAGAGGCCATGGAGCCATCCTCAACACCTGGGCCAACTTTGCTCCAATGGAGCCTTGGCTGCAAGAGGGGAAGGGAGAGATAGAGAGAAAGGAGAGGGGGAAGGGTGGAGAAGCAGATGGGCGCTTCTCCTGTGTGCCCTGGCCAAGAATCAAACCCGGGACATCCACATGCCAGGCCGACACTTTACCACTAAGCCAACTGGCCAGGGCCTAAATATACTTTTAAAACATGATACTTAGGTTTGGGACATTTTGAATAACAAAATAAATAATGATAATAATAAATCTTAACCCATAGAATACAATAAACATCTAAGAGTCCATGGTGATATAAATAATTGAATGAATGAATGAATGCTTAAATAAATGAATAGAGGAGAAGGGGAAGCTTTTTATTACAGTAGAATTCTAATTCATAAATGAAGGAATGATGGTATTAGAAAATCAACATTTAACAAACAGCATATTAATAATTATTCTATACAAGAAACATCAGTGGGTAAAGGTGGTGATGAAGGTATGAAAACAAATTATTTGTATAATATCAAAGTATCTTCCTATGAGATAATAATTAATTTCAAAGAGCAAAGGTAATTTTGCCCACTGGAGAAACCTGGCAATACCACCTTAACAAATACTATTTAAAAACAAAGTTGGAAGCCCCATGATGAGACCTACTGGAATTTTTTACCCTTTGAAGTGATGTACAAGGAAGGCACAGCACCACCTCTGTCCATAATTACCCAAACATGAGCTGATTTAGTCATGACGAAACATCAGACAATCCCAAATTGATGAACAGCCTCCAAAATAATGGCTTAGAACTCCTCTGAAGTGTAAAAATTATGAAATAGAAAGATTGTAGGAGACTAGGGAGACATCACACCTAACTGCAAAGTGGGGTCTCGGATTGGGTCCTGGACCACACAAAAAAGGGCATTAGTGGGAAAATTGCCAAAATTAGAATAAGGTCTGTAGATTAGTTAACAGTATTCTATCAATGTTTTGATAATTGAACAATTACTATGGGAGATACTAACATTAGAGGAAGCTGAGTGAACATAAATCTTTGTACTTACAAATTTTATTACTTTTTTGTAATTATTTGAAAATATTAATTAAAAATAAACAGGCCCTGGCAAGGTGGTTCTGTGGGTAGAGCATCATTGGGCGCACCAAGGTAGTGGGCTCATTCCCCAGTCAGGGCACAGAGGAGAAGCAATCAATGAGTACACAGCTGAAGGGCACAACCAAGTGGAAGAAGGAGTTGCTGCTTCTCTCTGTCTCTGCCTTCTCCCCCTTTCTCTCTCTTTCTCCCTTCCCCCATCTCTTTCAATCAATGAAAAATTTTTTTAAAAAAATAAACAGACTCTTCTACCTAATACTGTTTCCTTACATATTTAAAACATGATTAGACTTAAATGTTGATTTGCATATATTAAAAACACTTCTGTTGCATTTCTTAGGCATTTTTGTCCATTCTTTACATAATCAGTCTCCTCATTCCAGTTTACTTCATTCCAATTTATATGGAAACAGATTTAAAAGCCAGTCACATGCAATATCTCGAAGACTTTCCCTCTCTGCTTCTCTATCTCTTTCAGAGCTCTGGCCTTGCGCTAGTGCCTCTTGCCATGCCCTTCCCATCCTTCCTAATCTAAACAGACAGGTGTGTGTGGGCGGGTAGACAGAAGGATAAAGCCAAAGAACCATACTCAGCCAGCCCCTGGGGACAGAACTGCAGCCCAGACAGAGAAAAACAGGTCAGGAGAAAGAAGCTGTTTGGGAGGAAGACTCCAGAAGTCAAAGAGGACCCAGCACCATTTTGAAGCAAAGCAGGGCCATCTCAAGGCCTGATGAAACTCTTGAGAGAGAAAACTGAGGGGACCGGTCCCAGTGGAAGTTCTGTGAGGTGTGGCCTGATGTAGCAGCTGATGCTTATCTTCTTCGGTTGCCTGCAGACAGTTTCTCCCATGGCTGTCTGCATCTTTGTGCCCAACAGCCATTCCTGGCTAGCAGGGTGAAAAACCAGCTCCCGGCAGTTTGCAAGTGCCAGGGAGTTGGAGTTTATACCCACGGCACACACTGCATCTATTGACAGATACATACTATCTCAGCTTCCTTGCCCCTCAGTAGGATAACAGTGAGTTATGCTCACACCTGTGGGGCCACCAGTGCGATTGAGCTCCTGTTGCCCGTAGCGATAACTTGCTCATTGACACACCTTATATGAGGTGTCCTCCCTTCCCTGACCACTATCCATTCCTTCACTGACTTCCTGGAATCACCTTCCAAGTCAACTACATACTTGAATGGAAACCCTGTCTCAGAGTCTGCCTTTAGGAGGAACCTCAGCTAAGGAAAGGGGATCTGCCGCCCAGCGCGCAGAAACAAATGTCTCAGGCTCTCTCTGTCTCCAATGGAATGGGTCGTTTCTAATCTCATATTTTCTGTTGGGCTCATGCTTCACCGCCCTTTGCGGACAGCCCATGGAACTTGATCTCACTCACCTCCCTTGCTCCCTAAATCTGAGAAACAAGAGATTGTATTTTCCCCCTGATTCCAGTCTGGCCTGGCTAAGCTGTCATATCATCAAACCCATTTGAGGGAGACCTGTGAGTCACCCTGGACTGCCTTCATGATGGTGAACTACTGAACTCCCCCAAACAGAGAGCGAACCCTGGATCCCAAGCATAACCAGACCAGCCTACACTTCAGGGGCAATTATGGTAGAGAAGGAGGCTCTAATTATCCTCCTGTCTGCAGCAATTAATACAAATTTCTTAGTGTCCACTTAATAGCTCTATTAAGTTGTTGGAAATGTTTAGTTTTCTTTGTGGACTTGTATGTACTTGCAAGTGAAAATATTTTAACAAAGAAGCTGGATGATCCAGGTAAAAATGTGCCAAGTTTGACTGTTATAATTATTTTGGTTCTTTAAGAGAATGCCATTCAAGTTCTCACCTGTTTTATTTAAAAAAAAAAATTTTCTGGTTGTCAAACATAATGCATGTTATGTAATGAATCTGGAAAGGCAGGGCCCTAAAATAGAAACCATTGTCTGCATGAAACTCATTTTGAGGTTTTGTGTTTTCTTTTTTCAGCATTACATAGAATTGTAGATGCATGTATTTATATAGATTTATAAAGTCTGTATTATGTTGTACATATAATTATATTCTTTTCTTTTTAATCTAACATTACAATATTGACATTTTGCTGTGTCATGATATATTTGTAAAATGAGTTCTGTGGCTACATACATGATATGCCATTGAATGACTATATTATTGCACACTTAAGTTAATTACCATTTTTTAGAGTATTAGACAGTGCTATAATATCTGTACACAAATGGTGTGGTAATGAGTTTCCATGCACGTATTTCAATTTCTTTATTATTTTCTTAGGTTGTTTCCTACATGGAGAATTAATAGGGTCAAAGAATACGGACTTCTTTAAGGCCAAATTCTTATTAGAAAGGTCTCAATTTATACTAGGATTAGTGATGGTTCAGTGTGCTCATTTAACTGTTCATTTAAAACTAGTTTGCTACCTTGATAGCAGAATAATGGCATCATAGTTTCTTTGATTTGTAGTTTTTTGTGTGGTAGTGAGACTGAGTTTCTGTATATTTTCTATGAATTTTTGTTTATATTTTTTGCCCACTTTTCTACTGTAATTTTGGTGATTTTCTTATCAAGTGATGTGAAGTCTAATATATACTAGAAGTAGAATTGTTTGGTCTAGCACATCTACTGCAAATATTTTTCTAGTTTCAACTGACTGTGTTTTTCAAAAATATGCCCACATGAATTCCTAATTTTAAAATGATTTTGGTTCTTACATTTAATCCCTTACTATCTCCAAGATTTATTTTGATATAAATAGTCAATTTTGTAAATAAATTATTTTAAGTTTAACAAGCATTTAGTTAAGTATTTTAGGTAAAAGGCAGTAGAATGGGTTGTTGTTTTTTAACTAGCAGCTAAAGTTGCACTTTGTTCAGAACTGGCAAGGAAAGAATCTGAAATGCTCTTTGGCTCCTCAGAACTATGTATTCAAACTTTGGAAAATGAATGACCAAAAAGTGTTTCAGAAAGCTTAAATATTTCTTAAAAACTATCATAAGAAGCATGGAAAGGCTTTTCTGCCTCTCGGGTAAGTAGAGATGACCTAATGGTTTCATCTGGGGATTTTTCTTGGGAGCGCGTGGAAACTCGTAGGCAGCCATTCAAACGCTGCTTCTTCAGCATCCCTTCCAAAGGTCCTCGCTCCGTTGTAATTCTGCTGGGAGCTCAGGGACTGGAGGAAGCCCCTTTCTGTCAGTGGGTTGTCTAATAGAAAAGCGTTTACCATTCCTGGAACAGAGCAACGATCTGTTTGTGTGAAAGAGAAAGCGTCAGGCTGGGTCATAAGGTAGTTCTATTTGCAGTTTTTTGAGGAACCACCATACTTTCCTCCATAATGGTTGTACTACTTTACCGTCGCACCAACAGTGAATGAGGGAGGGAGAGGGGCACAGAGAACTAGATAGAGGGTGGCGGAGGACAATCTGACTTTGGGCGAGGGGTATGCAACATAATTTAATGACAAAATAACCTAGACATGTTTTCTTTGAATATATGTACCCTGATTTATTAATGTCATCCCATTACCATTAATAAAAATTTATTAAAAAAAAAAAAAGAGAAAGCGTCAGGCACGATGATCTGCTTGCTACTCATTCATCCGTTGCAGGTTTTCATGTTTCAGCAAGAAATAAAATTAAAAACATTTCTCTCACAAAAAATTCCCCAGCCCACCAGATTGAAGGTAGTTAGCTGACATCAGTACATTTACTCCCTTGGCATACTTTAGAGTGAATGGTAGCTTTTAAGTAGCTCATGAGAAGCTGGACTTTTGTCTGTCATTTTTTTCGAAAACTGTAGTGACCTTTCTGGGATTTTTATTTTTGCTCCCTTCCCTGATCATTCATTGTACTTTGCATGATGGCCCTTGATTTTCCCTGGGGGATCTCTGGTCCCGCATCTGCACAGGTGGCGTGGTGTTCCTCCGTCTACCAGCCACAGTGATTTGTGATGGCCCAGTGAGGGTCAGTTCAGGACTTGAGCCCCTACACTGCTGTGGCTATGCAGCTACAGGAAGGATGTGCAAATGAGCAGGCGGAGAGAGAGAGCTGGAGCTGAGAGCTGGGGAGGCTCAGTGAACTTTGAACCCTGAAGCCAACTCCACACCTGGACTTCGAAGTTGCAATGAGGTAATAAATTCTCTTTTATTTATTTCTACCCGTTACAGTTGGGCTTCCTCAGAGTTACATCAGAAAAAGTCTTAACTGATACCATTAGTCAGTTTTATTCTAAATGTACTCTAGTAGATTTCATTCCTTTTTATAATTAAAGATACATATTTATTGTTCCGTTGTTGAGACTGAGCTTTTAAAACTAACATTTTGTGCATATAACAAAATAGAGTTTTTAAATATCTGGTCTGATGATTTTTGAAAAAATATATATACCTATGTAACAACTGCCCAAAACAAGATTTAGAATTTGTTCATCTCACCTCAGAGAATTCTCTCATTCTTTCTAAAGTTAATCTCCTCGCCTTACCTGAAGAATCGGGCTCTGGTTTCTGTAATTAGAGATTTGCTTTGCCTGTTTTACAGCCTCATGTAAATGGAACCATAGAATTTGTGTTCTTTGTATCTGTCTTCTTTCCTTCGACATAATGTTTTCCAGATTCACTGTGTTGTTGTACGAATGAGTGGTCTTTCCTCGTCCCTGCTGTGTAGAGTTCTGTGGTGTGGATGGACAGTTGTCCAATCATTTTCCTGTCGAATATTTGCATTGTTTCA
The DNA here is from genome assembly GCF_036850765.1 of Saccopteryx bilineata. Lineage (NCBI taxonomy): Eukaryota > Metazoa > Chordata > Mammalia > Chiroptera > Emballonuridae > Saccopteryx > Saccopteryx bilineata. The sequence continues at coordinate 167,846,677 of NC_089495.1, forward strand.
GAGATGAGACATTTTTTCATATTCATGTCACACAAAATTCAGGAGCCCAGTACAAGCCCCATAGCATCACAGACATAAAAATGTACATACCAAGATCTGGGTTCTCAAGTAGAAGCTCATCAGAGAAGACAGAACCAGTACCTATGGCACAGGGGGCAAGGAAAACTGTGAGCATGCCAGCTTTCCCTGCCTGAAACACGCAGGTAGAGCTCGCGCATTCAACACACTTTGACAAAGTGCCCACTCTGTGCCAGGCACTCGACAGCAGTAAATGAAACAAAACCCTGGCTGTCGCAGAGCTCACACTATAGAGGGAGCTTTTGTCTGGGCGACCGTCCACACACACTGGGACAAGATGGCTTCAGATCGCAAAAAGTGCCCTGAGGAAAATAAAGCCCTCAGGACAGCTAGGCACCCCTTTAGTCTGGGAGAACTGAAAAGGTCCCCAGAGGCAGTGATGTTGGAGTGGGGGTGGGTCTCCTGGGTGTCAGCCATGCCCTGAGCTGGAACCAGTGTCCAGCACAGGTGACAGAAAGTGTAACACCTCGAGATAGGGACATTCAAGGGGAAGAAAACCAGTGTGGATCAGGTGGAGCAGACGAGGGAGAAAGGGTAGGAAGAGAGGTCTGAAATGTTAGGGCATGCCAGGAGTGCAGGCTCCGCAGCCACAGTGTGGTGTTTACGAGCATGCGTAGAGGTTTCTCATGAGCAGAAAGAAGGAAGACATCCCTGATGCAACCCACCTGGCGGCCTCTTCCTCTCTCCACCTCTTCTCTCTGCCTCGCCTGGCATCTTCCTCTCAGGCCTATTTGGGATGAACAGGAGATGCTGGCAGTGTCCTTGTGTCACCGGAGAAGACCTGAGACCCTAGGGGCTTCTCCGTCTTCGGTTCTTGTCACGCTCATGCAGGAGAGACAGGGTGCAGTGTTTAAGCAAAGCCAGCAGTTTATTAAGCAAAGCTACACACTTGGCACAAAGCGCAAGCAGGCAAACTCAGCTTGTCTGAGCGCCCTGCCTTTTGGGGTTTTAGGACTTACATAATTTTAGCTTCAAGGCTTTGGTTCCCTGTTACCAGGGCTAATAGATAAGGTTTCAAGGTTCCTCTGTAGTTTTTCTTGTAGCTGTGGGGATACCTGGTTATCTTAGTTTGTCTGATCCCAGGACTGCTGACTCCCTCATTCAGCAGGTGAGATAAACCTCCCCTTGTTCCCTTTCCCGGATTCCTGCCCCGATAACTGTCTCTCCTGCCTAACAGTTCTATTAACCCCCGACAGGGCACGTTTCAGACCCTGTCTCTGCTGGTTTCTAGCCCTGTTCTGTTTACCACTTGTGATCTCAGAATGGATGTTTTAGGGAAACTGCCCTTTACCTGCACACAACCGTCAGACTTGGAAAAATGATGCAACCTCAATCCTTTGCAGGTCAATACTTGCACAGTGCTGAGAGTGAGTGCCCTCTAAATCCCAAGTCCTAGGTGCCTCACCTGGGTCACCTTCCTCTCTGTTGTCACCACACTGTGACTTTGCCCTGGACTCAAACCTCTAATACAAACCACACGGGGTCATTTGCTAAGACAGTTGGTGATGTTCTCAGAGAAAAGAACCATTTGAACTTGGGTTCTTAAAGCATCTTATTTACAGTGTCCACTGCAGTGGCTCTTCACTTAGCTTTTCTTGTCTTTTTGCTCAAAAGTGGAAGAAGAGTCTGGGTCATTTCTAATTTCAAACCGCTGAGAACAGCTGATAATTTCATCTTTTCTCTCTTTTGGCTGCATAAAGACATATTTTACCTCCTTCTTCTGATTTTGATCTATAGAGCTTTAATAATATTTAATCCATGCTCTATAATATTTGTTTTTTGAAACCACTGGCTAGTACTTCAGAGGTGACCTGTACCTGGGAGAAATGGGATCCTTATATGAATTACCAATAAGCTAAAGAATGACTTTATATAATGACTTAAGACTTTTTTCCCCTAGAAAAATAGTAAACATCTCAGGCTTCACAAGGAGACGTGGGTTAAAACTTGGCTCCACCGTTCTATAGCTATGTGACCATTTCCAAGTTATCTAGCCCCTCTGAGCCTCAGTATAGCAGAGGAATAAAAAATATGAAGAGCCAGGCTGCCTGGACTCAGATCTTAGCTCAAGCACTTTCTTACTAGCTGTGTCAACTTTAGGAGAATTACTTAACCTCTCTGTACCTTAGCTCCCTCATGTGTACAGTGGGGATAATAGTAATCTTCACCTCATAAGGATTTGGGTAGATTAAATGAGGTAATGTAAAAAAAACCCCACTTGAACAGTGCTTCATACATATTATGTACTTTATGAAGCTTAGCTCTTAGCATTTAAAATGTTATTTTAATAACATTTTAAAAATGTTATTTCTATTGATTAATTAAGATAAACAACTGGTGGCTTGATATCTGCTAGCTTGCGTGTGGCTTGAGTCCCTGGCCGGTTGGCTCAGCGGTAGAGTGTTGGCCCGGCGTGTGGAAATCCAGGGTTCAATTCCTGGTCAGGGCACATAGGAGAAGCACCCATTTGCTTCTCTCCCGTCCCCCCTTTCCTTTCTCTCTATCTCTCTCTTCCCTTCCCACAACCAAGGCTCCATTGGAGCAAAGTTGGCTCAGGCGCTGAGGATGGCTCCATGGCCTCTGCCTCAGGCACTAGAATGGCTCCGATTGCAGCAGAGCAATGTCCCAGATGGGCAGAGCATCACCCCCCTAGTGGGCATGCTGGGTGGATCCCGGTCAGGCGCATGAGGGAGTCTATCTGCCGCCCCCACCCCACTTCTCACCTCAGAAATATACAAAAACAAACAAAAAACGTGGCTTGAAGTCTCGATATTTTAAAACACTTTGAGATGTCTAAACTAAAGGGCACACTAAAAAAAAAGATTTCATTATTCAGAGTGTCACCTCTGAATAGCAGCAGAGTCGCTGCTGCCTTGATTGGGTCATCAGCGCCTACAAAACAGCTGAATCATAACCTGATTCCTTCTAATGGAAACTCACATGGTCATTATGCTCACTTTCTATTTTTGAAATACACCTTCAATGGAATTTTTGGTGATGAAGTGAAGGAAAAGCAGGCCGACCTAATTCAGAAATCTTGTGTGCAATCACATCAAATTTAGTGAAAATAATTTTTTGCCCAAAGTCAGCTGGTTGGAGGTGGAAAAGAGATAATAGCCATTTTATCTAATTTCTAGCAAGAATAAAGAGGTGAAAAGGAATGAAATAAGCCAAATCAACCTGCTATTATTTTAATCAAATAAGACAGAGTAAGCCAAATCTTGAGTAACCTTCCTGTCCAACTATGTTTCTTGACTTGAAATAACAAAGGCCAAAAGCCTGAAGTGACCTGGGCTCCTTCTCTTGCAGATCTACTGGGTCTCAGGGCCCAGAGGGGAAATCAGATGCTGGGATTCCCTGAGAGGTGAGGACTGATCATACCAGTCAATTTCTGAAAATGGATTTTTTTTAAAGTTTGGGGGTAAAGAAGAAACTTAAAGTCAGAAAAAACCTTTTTGTTAGTCAGAGTAAATAATTCTTCTTTTTCAGTTGGCAGTTTTGCTAACTTCACACAGAACTGATTCTGTATCTCTTACACATGCTTCCTGGAGGCATCAGTAATTACAGCGTTCTTGAGAGAAGCTTTTACACATAAAGACAACAAAGTAAGTCAGAAAAGGGTTGTATCTGGGCCAATTCAAAGTCAGAGTAGATTTATGTTTCTTTAAATTATGAGCAATGTATTTCAGATAAGTACTAGAAAAATGAGACCAACACCTATTGAACAATTACAGTCCTTCCAAGGACCACACTCTCACTGTTCCCGTCATCAGAATGACCACTGCCAATATATATCCTAGCAGCATCATGCACACATACACACTCACACGCACACACATGCATGCACATGCACACACATGCACAAATGCTCTAAGGCTAGGCACAGACAAGAACGTTTGTCACAGTATGGGCTGTAGTTATGAAACCTTAGAACATTCTGAATATCCACCTACAGGCGAATGAATCACTAAATTGTACTGTAGTCGTACACATGTATTACTATGAAACAATTAAAATAAGAGTGCAGGCCCTGGCCCAGTAGCTTGGTTAGAGAATGTCTTCTAGATACACCAAGGTTGCAGGTTCAATCCCTGGTCAGGGCACATACAAGAATCTACCAATGGCCTGACCTGTGATGGCACAGTGGATAAAGCGTCGACCTGGAAATGCTGAGGTTGCCAGTTCGAAACCCTGGGCTTGCCTGGTCAAGGCACATATGGGAGTTGATGCTTCCAGCTCCTCCCCACCATCTCTCTCTGTCTCTATCTCCTCTCTCTCTCCCTCTCTGTCTCTTTCTCTCCCTTTCTCTCTCCTCTCTAAAATGAATAAATAAAAAAATTTAAAAAAAAGAATCTACCAACGAATGTATAAATAAGAACAACAAATTGATGTCTCTCTCTCTCAAATCAATAAATAAAAGCAATGAGAGTGCATATGTCAACATTGAAAAAAAATCTCAGAAACATAATACTGATCAAGAAAGGCAAGCTGCAGGAGTAGCCATCGGGAGTGATGTTGTCCTTTCTATGAGGTTTTATGAAGTTCCACAGTGGCAGGTGATGAAGACTAGAGGTTGTTTTTCCTCAAATTTTCAGTTTGCCTACTGCTGAGCCCCAGGCTAAGACACAGACTGTTAGGTCACACAGATGGCTGGAGCTACCATTTTCTTTATTTGTCTGCCTGTTTGTCACCCACCTAGAAGCCCTGGGAGTTCTCTTGTTAGAATTTCATTGACAATCGCTTTCATTTAGCCTATCATTTCAATTTCTACTTTGCTGAATTCAGCAAAGATACAAAAATTATGAAAATCCTAGTTATTACTTTCACAAACTCAGGTTATTATTTTGCTTGTGCTCTCCTGTGGGACTGAATGCTCTCTTGGATTGAAACTCATTTGCAAATAAGGAGTTGATTTGAAGGGGATCCCACTGAAACATCGGCAGCAGAGTAGAGAAGTGAGTCAGAGCAGGGAAGGTGGCCACGTGGGGTTCATCATCAAGCAGGTACCATCACAAGACTGCATAGAAAACATTGTTCAGTCATTCCACTCCACAGGGGAGGGAGCAGAGATCTTTATCCGTCACTCCCTGTCTCTCATTGGTTGAGGGCTGCTTCTGGGGGCATTAACTCTCTGGTGTGTTCAGCTTGCCCTGTGCATGGACCAGGCATGCTCTCACAGAAAAGAAAAAGCCTTTGGACAGAGAGTCACGGTTTTTCATAGTAAGTGGCCTTTGAGTACAGAGGTGAGGGCAGAAGGGAAGGGCTAGAACACCAAGAATGTCTGCTCAGCTTCTTGAGTGTAGATTACTAGGGGAAATTTTATGTCTGCCAGTGGCTTCCAATCAAGTTCCAACTTATTGTGTGGTTTACCAGAGCCAGTAAAATACAAGTTGCTATTTGCTAAGATTTCACTTTCCAAAACAAGAAACATAAAATAAACATATTGCATTGAAAGCCCCACTTTCTTTTTTTTTTAGCAAGAGAGATAGAGAGAGAGATAGAGATAGGGACAGACAGGCAGGAAGGGAGAGAAATGAGAGGCGTCAGTTCTTTGTTGTGGCACCTTAGTTGTTCACTGATTGCTTTCTCATATGTGCCTTGACAAGGGGGCTATAGCAGAGCCAGTGACCCCATGTTTAAGCCAGTGACCTTGGGCTCTAGCCAGCGACCTTGGGCTTCAAGCCAGTGAACATGGGGTCATGTCTATGAACCCACGTTCAAGCCAGCAACCCCGTTCTCAAGCTGGTGAGCCTGTGCTCAAGCTGGCAACCTCAGGTTTTGAACTGGGGTCCTCTGCATCCCAGTCTGACACTCTATCCACTGCGCCATCGCCTGGTCAGGTGAAAGTCCCACTTTTTATTGAAACATTTACTTTGTGTCAGGACAGTAAAAGTATTTCCAGTGATCAGAGCTTCTAGAAGTGGTGGACTCTATTAGTAGAAACTTGTCTAATGTAGTATTCTTCAGCTAAAGGAATGTCAACTGAGGAGGACCGCCACTGTCCCAGATTGCCTTACTAGGTCTGAATTTATTGGAAAGACCACCATAAACCTAGTATCTGGTTATGCAGATCTAGAAATACTGTGTTATTATGTCTGCTTGTGGTTTTCAATCTTTGGATAACTAGCTTATGCCAAACGACTCAATTAATGAAAGACATTATAAAGTCAGGCAGAGGCAGAACAATGGGAATTGGCAGTTCTTGAACGATGCTTCCCACTTTGCTGCAGTTTTCCCTTTTAGTACCTATTGGGGTCATGATTGGCAGGTGCACTGTTTTTCTCCCTCAGGAGTCTCAGATAAATACAGGCATACCTTATTTTATTGTGCCTGCCTTTATTGTGCTTCACAGATTTTTTTTGGTGTTTGTTTTTACAGAGACAGAGAGAGGGATAGATAGGGACAGACAGACTGGAATGGAGAGAGATGAGAAGCATTAATCATCAGTTTCTTGTTGTGGCACTTTAATTGTTCATTGATTGCTTTCTCATATGTGCCTTGAACGTGGGCCTTCAGCATACCAAGTAACCCCTTGCTCAAGCCAGTGACTTTGGGCTCAAGCTGGTGAGCTTTTGCTCAAACCGGATGAGCCTGCTCTCAAGCTGGTGACCTCGGGGTCTCAAACCTTTGCATCCCAGTCCGACGCTCTATCTACTGCAGTCACCACCGCCTGGTCAGGCACAGATGTTTCATTTTACAAATTGGAGGCAAGACTCTCCACCAACAAAAATATTGCGGATCACTTTATTGTGATGGTCAGGGAACAAACCTGTGATATCTCTGAGGTATGCCTGTATTGGCAATGTTTTACTATCTAATTTGCCTTTTAATAAATCATCCAAGTCACCTTTATTTGTAATAGGAAAAGTATAATATAATGAACTCTGTGTGTCATTTTCATTTCAGCAATTCCTTCCTGAGACTACACCTGGGTCTCTTAACAGAGACTTGAAAAGTCAGTAGTATTGTGATTACTGCATTTACTCCCTGTCTCTCAAGACAGTCTTCTTCCTCAGACAGCAAAGTCCAGTGGTGTCCTATGTGCCTTCAAAATGGCAGAACATAATTGAAGGGAGTCACAGAAGGGTAGTCATGTGAATGACCAGTTCCTTCAATGTGGATAAGGGACTGAAGACTATGTAGAGCAGCAGGCACTCCCTGTTAAAGGGGCAAGTTTCCTTTGCTTCAAGTTCCCAGAAACAAATAATGCTGCCTAAACAGACAAAAGTTTCTGATAGATTCTTTGAGAAGCTGTTTGCCATTTTCAAGGCTGAATTTTTACAAAATAACTTCCCTGGTAGGTTGATCAATGGTCATAATTCTTAACCCCTGTTTATATCCATTGGCTTTGTCTTTCTTTTCTTTCAGCTCAACCATGTGAGTTGCTTTAGCTAATATGATAATATCAAATGTATCACAATCAGAGGCTTGACACTTCTTGTGCAATTGGGCTTGCTCACTCCTGCTCTTTGTTATTACCATAAGAAGGGCATAGCCAAGCCAATCCACTGGTCCCAGGAAGAGGATGAGAAAAATATGGACCACTCGCAAGTTACCATAGTCATCCCAGCTAAAGCCACCCTAGATCAATTGATAGCTCGCAAAATCCTAGACAGGTAAACAATATCAGCCAAGATCAACCAAGCCCCACCCAGGTCACATAAACCCCATAGATTCATGAGCTGAATAAATGTTTATTGGTTTATGCCTCTGAAATTTTATGGTTGGCTACCATGTAGCATTTTGTGGCATAGATAATTGATACATCCTCTTCCCAGTTCCCGAGACTTTTATCTATGTTGCTACTGGCAGACCAGCTGCATGTAACAAGCCTAGTACATTTTTCAGTGCTTCCTGTATTGCTAGATGGATCAAGTCAATTTTTCAAGTCAATTGTTTTTGACTGGGTTGTTTCAGACTTGCCTGGTGCTTTTCCTGTGAATATTCTGTTAATTAATTACCCTATTAACCCTTTGAGTAGAGAGTCTTTTTCATGCTCTCTGACCTCCAGGAGTGAGTTATTTTTCAAAAAATGAAATTAGTTCCAGTTACAGTTGTAGTAACTTAAAATCATGCTTACTTGATAACCAATTTATGGAAACATGAAGAACATACATTTGCCTTTTTTTTTAATGTTGCCTTACACATTTTTAAAACAATTGATCGTACTCTGGATGGTCAGGAGGCACGAGGACGTACATGAATGTTCGTACTACTCAAAGGGTTAAAACCCAATGTCCTCCTATGAAGATAAACTTTGGGTTTTCTTTCCTTGTGATCACTACCCATACTCCTGGAGCCTCTTCTTTAGTCTGCCTGCAGCTCTGAAAGGCCATTTTCCCTCCCTTCTGGTCACCTGTATTCTAATCCTTGGTAGGAAAAGCAATCCCTGTCAGGCCAGTCACCTGGGAACAAAAATCTCTTTATCATGTAGACATCAGGCTTGTCTAAGATCATAGGATAAGCTAAGGAGAAAGTCACATGCTCAAAGAGTTTTAGAACCAGAAGAATGTTAGAGATAAACCATTCGCTACAGTGTCTGGCTTTGTCCAGCTGAGGAGATGGATGACAAATCTTTGAGATTAGTTAGTTCCAGATCCTTGGGGCCATAAACAGGCACCCTCTCTGTTTCAACAAACTATCTATGAAACAAGCTATCATCTCTAAGCTTAGTGGCTAACTACAACACACATTTTGTTTATTTATTCACAGTCCTGCAATTTGGGTGAGGTTTGGCTGGGACAGTTCATCTCTGCTCTACATGGCAGACTGATTTGACTGGGGCTGGAGGATACACTTGTGAGATGCACTCCCACATCTGGCAAATTGGTGTTCACTGTTGGCTTGAACGTCAGCTGAGGCTGTTAGCCGTGGGTCTCAGTTCCTCTCAGCATGGTCTCTCCACATGGCTAGATTAGACTCCTCACAGAGGAATAGTTTCTGGATAGCCACACTCCTCACATAGGGGTTGGCTTCCCCCAGAGTGCAAAAATGAAAGCATCCAGGCTTTTTTAAGGCTTGGAATTGAAACTGACACCCTGTCACTTCCTTCTTGTTCTATTGATTACAGAAGGTCACAGAATCAGCTCAGATTCAAGGAGAAAGGAAAAATACCAGGGAATGAATACTGGGAAGTGTGGTTCTTTGAGAGCCACCATTTAAAAAAAGTTAGCCCACTATTCTTCCAGCTTTTATTTAAAAATTGAGCTTCCACTGACTTTTCCAGCCAGCAAATGATGTGGTCAGATGAACACTGGCTAGAAGTCAACTTCTTATCTTGCTGGACTATCAATTAGCTTCAGGGACTTGAAGAAGTCACCTAATGCTGTAAGTTTCTTGTCTGAATGAATCATAATGCAACCTCTGGCTCTAAATGCATAGTCATAGGTCTTGGTAGGCCTTCAGTTCCTAAGCCTTTTTATTCTTTAAGAGCCTTTCTGGCCCTGGCCAGTGGCTCTGTGGATTGAGGGTCAGCCTAGTGTATGGACATCCCGGGTTTGATTCCCAGTCAGGGCACACATGAGAGGCGACTATCTGCTTCTCTCCCCCTCCATCTCCCCCTTCTCACACAGCCAGTGGCTCAATTCGTTTGAATGTTGGCCCTAGGTGCTGAGGATTTGGCTGATCTGAGTGCATCAGCCTCAGGTACTAAAAATAGTTTGGTAGATTGAGCATCAGTCCTAAGCTGGGGTTGCCATGTGAATCCCAGTCAGGGCACATGTGAGAGTCTGTCTCACTATCTGTCTTCCACTTATTTAAAAAAAAAACAGAAGCCTTTCATACTCTCTGAACTGTCTATCTTAATCTCTAGGTACCAAGGACAAACCAAGTCATTTACTTACATATTTTAATTTATTGATTTGAGAGAGAGAGAGAAAGAGAGACAGAAGCATTGGTCTGTTCCTGTATGTGCCCTGACCAGGGATCAAACCGACAACCTTTGCATTTGAGGATGACACTCTTTTTTTTTTTTTTTTTTTTCATTTTTCTGAAGCTGGAAACAGGGAGAGACAGTCAGACAGACTCCCGCATGCGCCGGACAGGGATCCACCCGGCACGCCCACCATGGGGCAACGCTCTGCCCACCAGGGGGCGATGCCCTGCCCATCCTGGGCGTCGCCATGTTGCGACCAGAGCCACCCTAGCGCCCGAGGCAGAGGCCACAGAGCCATCCCCAGCGCCCGGGCCATCCTTGCTCCAATGGAGCCCCGGCTGCGGGAGGGGAAGAGAGACAGAGAGGAAAGCGCGGCGGAGGGGTGGAGAAGCAAATGGGCGCCTCCCCTGTGTGCCCTGGCCGGGAATCGAACCCGGGTCCTCCGCACGCTAGGCTGACGCTCTACCGCTGAGCCAACCGGCCAGGGCCAAGGATGACACTCTTAGCCAAATAAGCTGTCCAGCCAGGGCTAAGGCTTAGATCATTTATTTACTTCTTATGCTCGGCTTTTCTAAGTCCTTCCTCTGGTTTGCCCTTTGACCTGCTTCTTCTGAGCTGCATGACCTTGAGCCAGCCACACAACTTCCTGAGTCTTGGTGAAATGGGGATAAGGATTCCAACCTCATGGGCTTTAGTGAGGATTGAATGGGAACAGATGCATGACACTGCTCTGCAAAATGGTATTCAGGTGTAATGGCGTTTTGTAGCCACCCTAATGACACCAGAGGCATCATGGCAGAGTCAGGTGAATGTTTCCATCCCTGGTTCTGGCAACAGCCAATCACTAACCAGCTCTGGTTCCTACTTCCCCCTCTTTATATAATAAGGAAATACATCTATCAGTCACATTTTGCTCTTGAAACTTTCTATGACTCCAGGATTTTCTTGCTAATAACTCTTTACAATTATTTGACCCAGATTTTTTTCAACCCAGATTTACAGAAGGCAATATCATAACAAGAGCTGGGATGGAGGGGGCAGACTTATAAAAAGCAAAACAAATGGTAGGCTTTCTTAATACTTTCTGGATGTTAAAAATAAAAACAACTTCATATTTGTTTTTCAAAGTGTCCAGTTTGGATAGTTTACCTAACTAGATAGATAGTGAGCCTGTTAGGAACAAGAATTTTGTCATTTTTTATCCCTGACTATTCAGTGACTAGATTAAATGCCTGGAGGTAAGAATCTTAATAAAAAAAATGTTCGTTGAATGAATAAGGGAATGATAAAAAGTTAAGGTTGCAAAGGGACTCAATAAAACTAGTTTATTATTTTGATTTTTAAAATAAACATTTAAGCGATGGAGAAAAATGTCAATTAGTATCTTTTGGATAGATTATTGAAGCCAAACTTTTTAGTCTCTGAGGTTTCACTTTGTTGTTATTATGACTGTTACAGCTTAAATTACTAATTTGATTTATAATCATCTGAATCATTACTTTAACTTTGGAAAGCACCACAAACTATTTATGGGTTTGGTCTTATAATAACCGGAAGAAGTAAAATACATCCTGGAACAAACTTCTGAGTCACACACATTCAGGTCCATGAGCCTTGGCCATCATTTTTAATCCAATACCATTTAAGGTTCAGAAAGAAGCAGATATTCACCTGGTATGATGGAGGCGTCAATGAAAATACCCCTCCTTGCCAAGGACTATATAACAAAAGCAGGAAATAAAGGATTCTGGGATATTGTATCAATGTATTCTGATGGTGTCCAGTGTGGACCTCGGCTGTGGTAACTCCTCTTATTCATGTCTACCAGGCATGTGGCTCATTTTTTTTTTTTTTTTTTTTGTATTTTTCTGAAGCCGGAAACGGGGAAAGACAGTCAGACAGACTTCTGCATGCGCCCTACCGGGATCCACCCAGCACGCCCACCAGGGGGCGACGCTCTGCCCACCAGGGGGCGATGCTCTGCCCCTCCGGGGCGACGCTCTGCTGCGACCAGAGCCACTCTAGCACCTGGGGCAGAGGCCAAGGAGCCATCCCCAGCGCCCGGGCCATCTTTGCTCCAATGGAGCCTCGCTGCGGGAGGGGAAGAGAGAGACAGAGAGGAAGGAGAGGGGGAGGGGTGGAGAAGCAGATGGGTGCCTCTCCTGTGTGCCCTGGCTGGGAATCGAACCCGGGACTTCTACACGCCAGGCCGACGCTCTACCACTGAGCCAACCGGCCAGGGGTGGCTCATTTTTTAAAATGCTCAATTACTCCTTAGAATAAATAGCCCAATGCAAGTTTATCTCCACTTTATAAATGAAGGAAACTGAGGCTTGGAGAATTGAGTCACCCATTTAAAAGTACACAGCCAGTAAGGGGGGAAGGACTGGGAGTCAGAGCCTTTGCTTTTGCTGTCATCTCATCCTGCCTTCCTGATTCAAACGAAGTTCGCCTGTCCCTTTACACTTTGGCATCATTACCTTTTACAATCACTCAGCCGTGCTCTTTTTACAAGGCAACAAGACCAGACCCACTTTTCTGCAGCCCCAAAGGTACGCAGTATACAATCACAAGCACAATCCTGGTTAGCAACCTCATAACACCAAATGCTTCTGGCGGTCTTCCCTCAGCCCGTTGCACCTTACTTCTTTGACTTGCTTGGGGTAGATTCAGCTCCCTTTCTCAGTTCAGGTATCCTTCCTCTAAGAATTCTTCTCTGAATCCTCCCCTCTCCCTATTGCCCAACCTTTCCTTGTATCTCTCATAATACTTTACATGTATCACTATTATTAATTACTATTATCCATTTAGATGCCTATCTCCCACATTAGATTGTGAATTCTTTAAGGGAAGGGCTGAGTCTGTCTCTTCCATTAGACTATAACTTTTTTTGGGGGGGGGTTGAGGCTGTGTCCTCATTATATTTGTAATTTCATTGTTATGCACAAAGCTATCACAGAGTAGGGACTCAGTTAAGTCTACTGGCTGATTTTAAAAGATTACCAAGAAGAAAAATAGAACATAATAAACATTAGTGTGGCTTATAGAGGGGTACTTTAATGTGGAAGAAAAATAAGAACATATAAAGAAGGATAATATAAAGGGAGGGACTTAGTAATGTTCTCTGTGGCAGTTGAATTCTTTAATTTTGATTAAACAAGAGCACTAATACAATTCAATTCTTTTTGATTATGCACTATTATAATTTTAATAATTGCATAATTCAAATATACCTTATGTCTAAGTGATATCAGGGATTTCCTAGTTAAAAGAGGAAAAAAATTAAATGTAATTAAAAAAATATTTACTGAGAGTAGTAAATATGTCTTTCTTTATTTCAGATTTTATTTATTCATTTTATAGAGGAGAGACGGCGAGAGAAAGAGAGAGACAGAAGGGGGGAGGAGCAAGAAGCATCAACTCCCATATGTACCTTGACCAAGTAAGCCCAGGGTTTTGAACCAGCAACCTCAGTGTTCTAGGTCAATGCTTTATCCACTGGGCCACCACAGGTCAGGCTGTCTTTTAATCATCTTACTGAAGGACAAAAATCTTAATTACAAATCAGCCCAGTGGGTAGAAGATGTATTGATTTATTATTGTTATTATTTTACTTATTTAACATCCAATATTCCTTTCTTAAACAAATCATTCTATTGTTTCTTTGGGGGTGTCCTATCCAGTATAGTACCTACCTTTTACTTACACAGAGGGTTAGCACCTCATATTTTCTAACCCAGGGCAGTCATGGAGGATGGACATATAAACTGGGCATCTGACTAAGTGTTAGTTAGCTAAGTGGATGTTTTTGAAACTTTGACTTTGAAAATGCAGGGATGGTGAGAGGTCCTTCGTTGTCATGGAAGCCATATGACCTACCTACATGTCCCAGAGCTGTCTTGTTATCTAATTTTCTAAGCTTGGTACTCCAACATTCCATTGATTTTGGGAGCCCAATGTTTTCTTAATGAATTGTCTTTCACTTATATAGTCAGTCAATTTCTGATACTTACATTTGAGAATCCTGTCTGAAATACACTAGGTAAATATAGTCTAAATTGCTTGGGCTGTGGTGGAGCAATGGATAAAGCATCGACCTGGAATGCTGAGGTTGAGGGTTTGAAACCCTGGGCTTGCCTGGCCAAGGCACATATGAGAAGCAGCCACTTCTTCTCCCTTCTCTCTCTCTCTATCCTCTCACTAAAAATCAATAAATAAAATCTTAAAAAAAATAGTCTTAATTATACTAAGTGAAATAAGCCAGTCAGAGAAAGATAACAAAACTTACAGATACAGAGAACAGACTGATAACTGTCAGAGGGGAGGGCGTTGGGGGGCTGGATGAAAAAGGTGAAGGATTAAGGAAAAGAAACTTCTAGACAGATAACAGTATAGTGATTACCGGAGGGAAAGAGTGGTGGGGGGAGGCAGGAGAGAGTAGAGGAGACATAAACGGTGACAGAAGGAGACTTAATTTGCCATGGGGAACACACAATACAGCATATAGTTGATGTGTCATAGAATCGTACACCTGGAATCTTTGTAATTTTATTAGCCAATGTCACCCCAATAAATTTCATAAAAATATCTTTTTAAAAATTTATCATCTTTGTTTTTAAGACTTTATTTATTCATTTTAGAGAGGAGAAAGAGAGAGACAGGGGAAGGAGGAGCAGGAAGCATCAACTGCCATATGTACCTTGACCAGACAAGTGCAGGGTTTTGAACCAGTGACCTCAGTGTTCCAGGTCGATGCTTTATTCACTGCGCCACCGCAGGTCAGGATAAAAATACCTTTATATGTGGATTAGTAAAAGAATTTTTACTCTTGTTTTGCTTCCTAAAATTACTGTTTCTTAAGAATTATTTTGAGATTCACTTTTTAAGAAATGGGAATGTATAAGTAAATCATGTAATGAATCTACTTTTAATGAATAGTTTTCGTTGACATTCTGTAATCTGCATTCATTTTCACGAAATCCAGCACCCAGTTCCAAATTAGGGAGGCAGTCTGATCTAATATTAAACATTTGGTGGCAGGCCCTGGCCGGTTGGCTCAGTGGTAGAGCGTCGGCCTGGTGTGCAGGAGTACTGGGTTCGATTCCCGGCCAGGGCACACAGAAAAAGTGCCCATCTGCTTCTCCACCCCTCCCCCTCTCCTTCCTCTCTGTCTCTCTCTTCCCCTCCCACAGCCAAGGCTCCATTGGAGCAAAGATGGCCCAGGTGCTGAGGATGGCTCTGTGGCCTCTGCCTCAGGTGCTAGAATGGCTCTGGATGCAACAGAGTGACGCCCCAGAGGGGCAGAGCATCGCCCCTGGTGGGCATGCCGGGTGGATCCCGGTCGGGCGCATACGGGAGTCTGTCTGACTGCCTCCCTGTTTCCAGCTTCGGAAAAATGCAAAAATAACCCCAAAACAAAAAACAAACAAACAAAAAAACCCAAAAAACATTTGGTGGCAATTTGTGTATTGGGGATCAAATGTGAGATGATGACCGTTTTTTTCAGCCTTCTCTCCTTCTGTAATTTCATTCCTCTCTGTAGCCTTTCTGCATCATCATCTATTTCAGTTTCACTCACTATGGAGATAGTTCCCATGATTCTTTTCCCCAACATTATCATTCAAATATGTTTTCTTACAAAAGTTCTCTTACGAGTTTATATTTTTCTCATGTTAATGTATACCCATGATTCAATACTGAAATGTTAATACTGTTTTAATGATAAAAAAAAAAAGGAAATATATCCAAAGCAGATGACATTGTGGCTGAAACGCACAGCTGCAGAAACATCTGCTTGAATAAATTTAGAAAAACAATTAAGTTTCTTTCCCTTAAGGTGTTATTTTGTTATCAGGTACCAATTAGACATCTCAAAATGGCAAATACATTTTCAAAAACCTTTTCAAGTCTGTTTTGAAGTGAAATTTTCACATAAATGATTTATCGTCAACAAAAAAGAATTAAATATCTTTGCTTGATGGATATTTGGAAAGAAAAGAAACTAATAGGAAATATTTTTGGAGGAGAAAATATATATGTTTTTAGTGTATACAGTAATATATCGTCTGGAAAACAGAGACATTAAGTTTCTTGTACCTTAAGCATTGAGTTTGGCATTTAATTCTTATGAAAGCTTGTTATGTCTTCTCTCTTAGGAATTTTAGGTTGGTGTAGATCAGGGGTCTCAAACTCAATTCAGCATGTGGGCTGCAGAGCAAGATCACAGCCCTTCGGCGGGCCGCACTAGGTCTACAAAAGGCAACTGTTACGCAACACTTTTCTCACTGCAGTTGAAAACAAAAAAAAATCAGTACAACAAGCACAATCGTACATGCAGTTTACTCAGTGTCACAAAACGACCAGAAACTGTAGTTCGCATCACAACTGCTGTTAACTAAGCTAATATCTAGCTAGGATGCTAGAGAAATGAAAAATACAAGTAGGCCCCTAGGCTTACTTAATTTTATCCAAAATATTTTGAACTTCGTGGATTAGTCTGCGGGCCACACAAAATTGTTCGGCGGGCCGCATGCGGCCCATGGGCCGCAAGTTTGAGACCTCTGGTGTAGATTCTCAGGGGCATGGAGCACATATTGAACAGTTTTTAGGTCAACATTTCAGGGTGAAAGCTTACAAGAAAACACTTGAATTTAGTGTTATAATCAATAACAGTCTTTTTTTTCCTGATGATCAAATTATCCCATATTTAGCCATTAAAAAAACAACCCTTTTAGCTGGCTCCTCTGTTTTAGAGACTTTCCAACTGATCTTTGGGCACAAAATAATATTCATTCGATCTTCTCCCACCTCAGACTTGGAATTCACCATTTCTTTAAAGAACCCTCATTACTTTGGGTTGGGAGTGATATCGGGAAACCGAGGTCTGTATGCTAGATGTATTCCTTGCCACTGGATGTCATTGCTTCTAGGTTCTTTTAGAGATTAGAAGGATTAGGAAACACAAAATATTTTTTGTAAATAAATAAATAGATTTTAAATTTTATATTGAGTTGGAAAAGAACTAATATGCAAAATAACCTTGAACAAGACAAATATATTATATATTGCCTGAAAAGAGGGGGAGTAGTTTAAGGTTAAACAACCAGATAAACACACACATATGTTCAATTGATAATTGACCAAGGTACCAAGTTAATTTAACGAGGGAAAGCAAAGTCTTTTAATTGTTCCTGCTATAAATATTGCAGGAACAACTACATATCTATATGGAAAATAATGAACCTTGACTCATGCCTATATTTTTAATCATGAGTACAAATTGATATTTCTAGGTAAACTTTAATTTACAATTTTTACTTAATTTCTTTGATTTTAGTATTTGTGTGTCTCCTTTCTCATACACTGAAAATCTTAGTTCTAAATAACAGTTATATTTCTTTGCAGTTCTTGTTTGCATTTATAATATATATATTCCTCTATGAAGGTGCAATCTGAATACTATTTGTAAAAGTCACTTGAAATAATTATTTTGTCTATATAGTTATGTACCAATTAGATATATAGTTGGGTTATTTGTTCATTCTGTTTATCTGTTTATTTTCAATTATCAAGCCTTTTCTCTTTCTTTTAATTTCTGAATATCTAAAACATTTAAATGGTTCAAAAGTCAAAACTATAAAAAAGCACACATGGAGAGGACCCTCTGCCATGGCTTGTCTATTCTACTTCTTTCTCCATCCCACTTAGGTAGGCATTAATATTAGTTTTTGATTATTCCAATGTTTCATTTTGAAAAAAAGAAGCAAATATGTATTTTATGTTTTGTCCATTGCCTTCATACTTACCAATATATCTGGAAGATTAGGTCAGATGAGGAAACTTAGGACATTTTCTCATTTTTTCTATGGTTCTATAGTACTTACTAGCAATACATTACATAAATGTACTGGAGTCAATAAGCCACTTTTAGATATGTATTGATATGTATGCACCATAGCCAATCAGACCCCATTAGACAATCACATTGGGTTCTTACCGGCACCTGGCAGGATTCATTTTCTAGAACTGCTGCAACAAATTACCACTAACTAAGTGGCTTGAAATGACAGAAATTTATTTTTTTCACAGTTCTGGGGTTCAGAAGTCTGAAATCAAGGTGTTTTCAGAGTTGAGCTTCCTCTGAAAGCTCCCAAGGAGAGTCTTCCTTGGTTCTTCCATCTTCTGGTGGCTGCAAAAGTCACTTAGCTTGTGGCTACATGACTCAAATCTCTGCTCTCTTTTCACGTGGTCTTTTCTGTGTTTTCCCCTCTTCTGTTTTTCTCTCTCACTCTTTTTTGTGAGAGTAAGGGGTGGGGGAACAGACAGGGACAGACAGACAGAAAGGGAGAGAGATGAGAAACATCAGTTCTTTGTTGTGGCTCCATAGATGTTCATTGATTGCTTTCTCAGATGTGCCTTAACCAGGAGGCCACAGCAGAGTGAGTGACCCCTTGCTCAAGTCAGCAACCTTGGGTTCAAGCTAGGTACCTTGGGCTTCAAGCCAGTAAATGACCTTTGGGCTCAAGCCAGTGACCATGGGGTCATGTCTGTGATCCCTTGCTCAAGCTAGCTACCCCACACTCAAGCCGGTGGCCCTGCACTCAAGCCTGCAACCTTGGGATTTGGAACGTAGGTCCTCAGCATCCTAAGTTCATGCTTTATCCACTGTACCACTGCCTGGTCAGGCCCCTCTTCTGTCTCTTATAAGAATATTCATTAGATTCAGGGGCTACCCAGACAACCCAAGATGATTTCACCTCAAAATTCCTAACTTAATTACATCTGCAAAGATTCTTTTTCCAAAACTCACAATTGCCAGTTACGGGGATTAGGACATTGATATAACTGTTCAACCCACTACTACATTGGCTATTATACACGGTGCTGGAAGGAATAACCTTCCATTTGTGGTTTTATATTTGTGGAGGAATGTCTTCAGAATAGAGTCTTACAAGTAGGATTTCTGTGTAAAAGGGTAAATAATATGTAATTTTGCCAATTTCCCATCTATGGAAGTTGTACTCTTTTACACTTCTATCAGCTGTGTTTATAGCTTTGCTGCCAAAGTTTGTTGTTAAACATTGTTGTCTCCCTCTCTCAATCCAATGGTATTTCAGAATGGTTTTCATTTGCATTACAAATTTTTAACTCTTGGCCCTGGATGGTTGGCTCAGTGGTAGAGCATTGGCCTGATGTGTGCATGTCCCAGTTTCGATTCCCAGTCAGGGCACAGAGGAGAAGCGATCATCTGCTTCTCCATCCTTCCACCCTCCCCTTTCTCTCTTCCTCTCTCTTCTCCTCCTTCAGCATGGCTCAATTGATTCGAGTGAGTTGGCCTGGGCGCTGAGGATAGCTCCATGGAGTCTCCACTTCAGGTGCTGTAAATGGCTCAGTTGCCGAGCAACAGCCCTATACTGGCAGAGCATTGCCAATAGGGGGCTTGCCCAGTGGATCCCAGGAGGGGCATGTGCAGGAGTCTGTCTCTCTGTATTCCCTCTTCTCACATTAAAAAAATGTTTTTAAACTCTTGATTTAATTATATTTATTAATAAAAGTGGGACATCTATTCAATAGCACTTAAATGTCTGCAAATTTCCTTACACTCTGAACCTCCAGTGATAGAGAATTAATTATAGAGCAAGTGATGCCCTTAAGGAGTTCATAGTCCAGTGGTAATGATTTTGGAGAGCAATAGAAAATGAGAAGTATTTTCATGTATTTTTATTCCATGTGTTATATACATGTGGGTAAAAAAGCATCAAAACAATTCATGTTTCTTAAGGTTTTAGAGAAGACCTGGGGTTTTACATTTTCATCAGTAAGTAGAGGCTAGATAAGATGGAAAAAGTGAATCTATATACATGAATGCCTGTTTCTAATACTACCAAGTTTTTTTTTCCTTTTTTCAATTACAGGTAACATGCAAGATTATTTGTATTAGTTTCAGGTGTACAGCATAGTGGGTAGACAATAATATACTTTACAAAGTGTTTCCCCTGGTATTTCCAGCACTCCCCTGGAACCATACATAGTTATTACAATATTATTGGCTATATTTCCTATGACTATTTTTGTAATTACTAATATACACTTGTCAATGTTTTCACCTTTTCCACCCTGTCCCCCAGTCCTCCTCTTCTCTGGCAACCATCAGTCTTTTCTCTATGTGTCTGTTTCCATTTTGTTTGTTCATTTATATTCTTTAGATTCCACATATAAGTGAAATCATATGTAATACTACCACATTTTGACAGTGTTACATATTCACAGCACACTGCCATTTACCTGTTCATTTATCTAGTTATTCTGCCCCTCAACTACATTGTAAGCTTTGGAGGTCAGGAGGCTGCATCATTTTATCCCATGGTTTAGGCTCATGCCTTATACAGAGCAGGTGCTCAGTAAATGTTTGACTATGATGACAAGTTTTGTTGTCACAGAAAAATTGAATTCCTTAAGACAAATGCATCTTGTTTTTGTTCAATGTAATAAAAGGTATCTTCTAAAAGGAATTTGGCAACGAATATTGTGACTTTCTATGCATAATCAAATACAAGCTAATTTGCTGTAACAAAGACATCCAAAATGCCTTGATATATGAAAGGTTTTTTCTCTCTTGTGACAGTCTTGGAAGGTTTGTGGCCCTGATGGAGATGTCATCTAGGAACCCTGATTTTGTAGGGCAGTTCTGCCATCATCCTGAGTATAGGGCTTCCATCTCTGGGACTGAGATTCACCCATTTTACTGGGTTTATTAATACTTCATTCCTTTTCATTGCTGAGTAATACTCTTTCAGTATGAATGTATTCTAGTTCTATCAGTGCTATTTTGACAACTCTAAAAATAGAGGCTCTTACAATTATGAAATCTTTTTGTGTGTATGGGTAAAATATGTATGACCATTTTGACTTTTTATTCCATTTTATTTAATTAACTTTTATTGAGTGCGTCCAGAGGCCAAATACTTTGTTTAGTGATTGACATAATCTGTGTTAATCCCTGGCTCTTTCTCCAAGTTACAGTTCAGATGAATGAAAAAAGACAGTTGTGTTGTCCCAATCTGATGGAAACGATATGTTTTTAAACAACTAGTTTATGTACTTGCTAAATGCATCAAAGGATCCAGATGCACTAAGATCTCTTGTAAGACATCACCGGACCATCTTCCTTTTCAGTAATACTCCAAGTTACAGGTGCCTGACCTTAGAAGGCAAAAGGGCCTGAGAGCATCAGGTCCCTCAGGTTCTATTTCTGGGTCTACAACTGGATAGCTAACATGGCTTTGCACAACAGAGAACGTGCGATTACTACAAAGCAAGAAGCAAGATTCTGTGGAGTCCTGTGAGTGAGAGACTCTCAGACTCCAACTGAGGCTGGGTCTCAGAAACTAAGGGATTCTTCACCCAGAGCCTAGGCGTGCCCTTTCCTCCTGCAGTCATGCATTTTAGTGTGAACTTGGAGCTCTGATTTCGGTATGATCAGAGATTTCCATGGATCCCAGGCTCTTCGGTGTGATTCCAGAAGCTAGAATTTAAAACGGTTTGCATTCAAAAAGCTCTTCAATTTTCTCTTACTGAGATGTTTCTGTGGTTCACGTAGCAGTGGAGGGACTTGAGGTGGGAACACAGAATGAAGGTATAGCAGTCCTGAAACTCTCAGGTGGACAGCAGGCAGCTGCCATCCCACAGCGCAAGCCTCTGGAAAGGCGGTCGCAGTGCTTCGTCTTCCGCATAACTACATTTCCCAGGAGGACTTGCGGCCCACGGCGGGGTAGGTAGAGAGAACGTGCTTAGAGCCGACCCACTGACTGCTAAAGTTATGCCAGCCTGATTGGAGGGCTACATCGCGGTGCATCCCGGGACTTGTAGTAGGGCGAGTACGTGGGGCAAGCTTCTTTGTGACTCGGGGCGCCCCTGCGAAGAGCCCCGACCACGCGCACGTGCGCTGCGCCTGAAGGGCGGCTGGCACCTCCCGCGGGGCGGGGCCGTCGGTTCCGTGTTGACACCGCCTTCCTGCCCCTCCCCTCTCGTTGCCCGGACCGCTCCTCCTTCCTGGACTCACAGCTGAAGCGGCTAAGGCGGCAGCACGGAGGGGGGCGGCGAGTGGCCCACGCGACACGCGCCGGCCGGACCCTATGCAGTGACTCGCGCGGCCCTGGCGTCTCCTGCCCCCCGGCGGGGCCCGGGCTTTTCGCGGCGGGATGTTCTCCCGAAGGAGCCACGGGGATGTGAAGAAGTCCACCCAGAAGGTGCTGGACCCCAAGAAGGACGTGCTGACCCGTCTGAAGCACCTGCGGGCGCTGCTGGGTGAGGCGCGCGCGGGACTTCGGGGTCCTGGCACTGCCCGGCCGGGTGGGGTCGGAGCGGGGATGCCGAGGGCGGGGAGCGGGTGGGGGTGGCGGGGCGTCGGACCCCGGTCTGGGTCTTGGCGTGGTCCCGGAAAGCGGGCAGCCCGGCCCTGGAGCACTCGGTGTAACTCACCCGAGCGCGCACCGGGGAACCCCGAGGCGGGGCGCACCGTGACTGTCCCTTCCCCAGCGACTGCTGGAGCCCAGGTGGTCCGCGCACACACACCGAACGTCATCTCCCCTGCCGATAGTTAATGTCCGAGTCCGGGACTCCGAGGAGGCAGACCTCGAGTGGTCTTGGCGTGGGCTTACCTGAGCTGCCTTCTCTCACTTCCCCTGCCCCTTTTAGATGTTATTTTTACTTTTGAGCCGGAGTCCCCGAATAGACTGAGATTCCAAATGGTTCCAGCATACATTTAATTTAACTGTAACTTCTCTTCCCATGCCCTCCCCCCTCCCTCTTTAGATTTATTTTTATTTTGGGTCTGGCTGCTTCAGTCTTTGTGTTCTTGGTGTGAAGGGTGTTAGTTCCTCCTGTTGGCTTGCAAAGAGGGGTGACTTTCCTGGGTTCCAGGAGACTGCTTCTCCTGTATTGCCAGGATGACAGTGATGGTAGTATGACTTCTTCTGTTTTTATGCAACTGCTGGGTGGAGGTTCAGCAGAACCCAGGTGGGCCTGCAGTTGGACCTGTGGTGGAGCTCACCCCTGTGGATGTGAAGTGTCCCCAGGGCTTCCTGTCACCTGCTACATGTGATCTGTAGCTAGTTTGCTAGCCGGTTTTGTCTTCTATTTTCTTACTTATTTAGCCTTAACTTTTGTTTAGGATGAAGACATCTTTGTTGCCTGTAGACTTATCTTTGTGTATTTGGGGGCTGAGAAAATGACACCTTATGTTTCTTCTACATGCCATTTTTATTCTTAAAATGAGCAAGAATCACTTGATTTAGGGCAGGTAGTTTTAATTTGTCTTTCCCTTGAGGAAATACAGCATAAGGGAATTCATTTTATATGTGAGAATTTTACATAAATGTCTTCTTAATGAGATTAAAAGTTGCAAATTATTTTTATTTATATCATGTAAAGAACTTCTAAAGAAAATAAAAACACCTAGTATTGCTAAGTGAAGTTTTTCACAATAGTGAAATCCTTGAGATTACAGTTTTGTTCAGTTTGGAATGAAATGTAAATTAGTTACTGTTAGAAGGATTTGTTTTCAAGACCTTTGAAAGTGAAATGCGATGTTCTTGGTAAACTGAACTTTCTACTTCCTGTAGTAAAATACCAGGCACACACAGGTTGCATTGTGCAGAGTTTTTAGTAGTAACTGATTAACACCTACTGCAGGGACATTTTTGATGAGAATAGAGCAGTATTTTAAAGCATTTGATACTTTGGGACTTTTTCTGTGTTAGAGAATTTGAACATTTGTTCTTTCCAAGTCTGCAGGATTAAGTTGGCTATTTCGTAAAGAGAGAATAACACCTACATCAGTTTGGTGTTTTAGATGTACATAGTACATTGTTACCATTGTGAGAAAGCGGTTAGTGAGCTTGCAAGGCTATGTATGTGATTGTGGTTTCACTTTATGTGTGTCTTATTTTGAGGAACTTTCTTTTATCATTTCATTAAGCTCATTGTGACTTAAGTTGTATAACTGTGGAGTGGCTCTTTGATATTTCTTTAGGTGTATGTTGTTTTTTTGTTGATGTATTTGTTTGTGGAATGGCCTGGTTTACTTTATTACTGTAATCTTTATTCATAGAGACTAGATGTTTGTAAATATATTTGAAGAATTCTAATGATAATGTTTAATATAAACTTTCACTTACAACTGTGGTTGGAAGACTTAAAGAAAGATAGTATGTTAATGTGTTGGTTCCTACTATATCACATACTCTACTTGTTCGCTTCTTTAAGAAAAAGTCTACTTAGAGCCTGACCAGGTGGTGGCGCAGTGGATAGAGTGTCGGACTGGGATACGGAGGACCCAGGTTTGAGACCCCAAGGTCGCCAGCTTGAGCGTGGGCTCATCTGGTTTGAGCAAGGCTCACCAGCTTGAGCCCAAAGTCACTGGCTTGAGTAAGGGGGTTACTCGATCTGCTGTAGCCCCACAGTCAAGGCACATATGAGAAAGCAATCAATGAACAACTAAGGTGTCGCAACAAAAAACTAATAATTGATGCTTCTCATCTCTCTCTGTTCCTGTCTGTCTGTCCCTATCTATCCCTCTCTCTGAAAAAACAAACAAAAAAACAAAAAAAACAGAACAAAGAAAAAGTCTACTTAGAAAAAAAAGGTCACTTGGTCTGAAAGATGAGAATTAGCCGAGGTCAGGAAAACTACTTGAAGGAAATTATTATTGAATTTTTATTTATATAATATTCTTGCTTTGCACATATTTTATCTCCAAGTGATAATGAAGATATCATTTTTACATAGAGATATGATACTGTTGACCCGGATTTGTAGCACAGCTACATGACTTAAGCCTAGTTACTTACCTTGTCTTTGAACATCAGTTTCTTTACTCTGTAAAATGGGTATGGTGATATCTGCCTTGTAAAGGTTATTGTGAGTGTGACGTATACACTATTTAGCTTGGAATAGGCACTTGGTACTTTGCTCTCCCATTACTTGTTTTCCAACATTAATAGGCTAAGAGAAGAATTTTGATAGTAGGTCCCCTCACCCTTTATTATTTTGATAATTATGATGGACTTGTTCTCTCTTCATACAAAATAGTCTGTATTTAAGACAACTGGCCTACAAAACACAATTAGCTGTGAAAAGTAGAGTGTTTCTTAGTATCATGGTAATGACTCCAATTAGAACTTGCTTGGCTACTTTGGCTATTTATTGTAGATTGGTCTGATTTATTTTACAGTGGGGGAAACTGGGGTACAGGTAAGTCTTACAAGGGGCCAACCCATGTACTAAGGGGTCTGTATATATTATATAAATTAGAGGACGAAGAAAGAGCTGTTGGGTTCCCTGACTTCCAGTTTTCCCTATACCATCTCAGTCATTATTGGAAAAGTAAATGAGTCAACAAAACAAAATAAAAACAAAAAACATACCATGTATTGCTGTCTTGCTCCAGCAGAGATCCCATGTCTAATAAAACTTGAGTGCCTACTGAGTCCCAAAGCAGGGTATAGAAATGACATTGTTATAGCAAGAATAGTGCATTATGTAATTAGATAGTGGCTTATATGGTAGACTCCATTATAGGATTTCAAGGAGACAAAAAAGATAATTATGGCACAAAAGCCTGACC
Source organism: Saccopteryx bilineata (assembly GCF_036850765.1). Lineage (NCBI taxonomy): Eukaryota > Metazoa > Chordata > Mammalia > Chiroptera > Emballonuridae > Saccopteryx > Saccopteryx bilineata. Next base: position 167,872,254 of record NC_089495.1, read on the forward strand.
AGGAGGTGGAGCATTGGATAGAGCATCGACCTGAGGCACTGAGGACCTAGGTCTGAAACCCTGAGGTCACCAGCTTGAGCATGGGCTCTCCAGCTTGAGTGCAGGGTCTCTGGATTGAGTGTGGGATCATAGATATGACCCCTGGTTGCTCGCTTGAGCTCAAGGTCGTTGGCTTGAGCAAGATGTCACTGGCTTTAATGGAGATCCCCCACCCCGGTCAAGGCACATATGAGAAAACAATCAATGAACAACTAAGGTGCCACAATGATGAGTTGATGCTTCTCATCTCTCTCCCTTCCTGTTTGTTCATCTCTTTCTCTCTAGCTCGCTCTTTCTTGCTTAGGAAAAAAAAAAGAATGGCAGCAAAATAGGGGCCCTTGAAATTTTACTCATACTAGGCACTGAAGAATGGTTAGACTAGCTCTGTCCAGTAGAAATATAATGTGAGCCACATTTGTAATTTTAAATTTTCTAGTGGCCACATTTAGAAAAGTGAAAAGAAACAAGTGAAATCAACTTTAGTAATATATTTTATTTAATCCCATATATCTAATGTATATTATATCAAGTAATCAAAATAAAAATATTAATTTTTTAAATATTTTTTTCATACCAAGTCTTTGAAATCTAATATATATTGTGCACTTACTACACATCTCAGTTTAGACTAGCCACATTTCAAGGGCTCAGTAGCCATATGTAGCTAGTGGTTACCTACTGACAGAACAGGATTAGAATTTGAGAAAGTAAAGGGAGCCAGCAGTTTCAGCTAAGGGGTAGAACACACATGGCAGTGATGTGGGGGGAGGGGCTGCCGGCCTGCCTCTTCCTGGGTTCAGTGGGGGCCTGATGAGGGTAGTGTTGAGCACTGAGGACAAGGCGCTGGAACCCTGGCCCCAAGGGCATCCGCAGTGTCAGAGAAATGACAGAGGAATGTAGACCAAGAGTAGGGGCAGGACAGTGAGTTGCATTGGGAGGTTGCGGGGAAGGAGAAGAATAGGTTGTCTAATTGGGAGAAGCTGGCAGGTTGGGCGCCAGACCAGAAAGGGTTTTGTTGCCTGACCAGGTGGTGGCGCAGATACAGCGTTGGCCTGCGATGCTGAGGACCCACGTTTGAAACCCTGAGGTTGCCGGCTTGAGCATGGGATCATAGACATAACTCCATGGTTGCTGGCTTGAACCAAAAGGTTGCTGGCTTGAAGCCCAAGTCGCTGACTTGAGCAAGGGGTCACTTGCGCTGCTGGAACCTCCTGGTCAAGGCACATATGAGAAAGCAGTCAATGAACAACTAAGGTGCCACACCAAAGAATTGATGCTTCTCTTCTCTCCCTCTTTGTCTTTCTCTGTCTCTCTCTCTCTTTCTCTCCCTCCCTTTCTCTTGCTAAAAAAAAGAAAAAAAAAAAAAGGAACGGTTTTGTTTGCCTGAATTAGAAGCTCAGATCTTATCTTGCAGGTGAGAGGGCCTGCTTGAAGAATTCTCAGCTGGTCAACTGATAAATTTTGAGAACTTCCTCTCTGCTGGTAGGGCCAGGAAGAATGGATTGGGGCTGATGGGAGTGGTGGCACTAAGCACAGGCAATGACTGAACAAACAAATGATGAGGGCCTGACATAAGTTCCATGAGTGGAGAGGAGGGGTGGGATATTAAAGGATCAGTGCAGCAGGGGTGATTTTTAAGTAAAATAATGAAAGGGAAGTTTGCAGAAGCTAGCCCAGGAGTGATTAATCAGAAGGAAAAGAGATTTAGGATCAGAGACCACAGTCAAGGAAACCAAGTGATACCAGGGTTTGGACCAAATATTTGGAATCCGGGAGGAGAGAATAGTCTCTCACAAATGCTCTATGTACTGATAGAGCAAAATAGAACATTTTGGTATACACTGTGTCTGTAAAGTCATGGTGCACTAAAGCAACACAAGACGATAGATATGTGAAATCTGCACCAAATAAAAGGAAAACTCTCCCAGTTTCTGTAGGATGATGGGGCAGCATGTGCGCATGCACAGATGATGAGGTAACACCGTGTATACAGCGGAGCAGCCCACAGCCATGCCAGTTGAGATGTGGTTGGTACAGAGGAAAATTCAGTGTGTTCTGTGGCTCGCTAAATTCGAATCCGTGACCAAAGTGCAACGTGAATATCGGCGCGTTTATAACGAAGCGCCACCACATAGGAATAACATTACTCGGTGGGATAAGCAGTTGAAGGAAACCAGCAGTTTAGTGGAGAAACCCCGTTCTATTAGGCCATCAGTCAGTGACGAGTCTATAGAGGCTATATGGGATAGCCACCTAAGGAGCCCTAAAAATCTGTGTGTGAGCCCACATCGAACTGCACTGAATAGGTATGAAACTGGGAGAGTTTTCCTTTTATCTGGTGCAGATTTCACATTTCTATCGTCTTTTGTTGCTTTCCTGTGACCGGTCAAAAGTGCACCATGACTTTACAGACACACTGTATTTCCTTTTGTGCATTTGTTGCTTTAAGTTCACTTACAATTTTAAATATTGCCTTTTAAATTTTTTGAATATTAACATTTCCTCACATTTTGTTCTGTACATTTTTATTATCACAAACACTTGTTGAGTCTATATACCATAATTTAGCTTATCATTTCTTGATGGTTAAATTGGTTTCTTCTTTCCTCCCCCCTCAAACCCTCTTCCTCCCTCTCTCTTTCTCCAGTATAAATAATACTGCTGTGAACATGTTGAGAAATAGCTTTTTATGTATTTTGCATTATTTTCTTAGAATAGATTCCATTGAAATCAGATTGCTGGATTTTAGCGTGTTTATGACTTGATTCACATTGCTTTTCTAAGTGTTGCTCCCATTGTGCCTGCCAGTAGCAAGGGTTGAGACTACAGTCTCCACTCTAGTCTGCCAGCAATAAACATGTTTTTATAATTTGATAATTGGTGTTAGGTGTTTGGGAGCACGGGAGTGTCATGCAAAGAGCCAGAAGAGTTGGGAGGAGATCCTGGCTAATGACGGGGAAGAGGAGTTTGGTGTTGACTTTGAGAAAAAGGCACGATCCAAATGCAAGTGTCAGGGAGGGTTAATGAGAGGATAGAAAGGGGGGATATGGTTATTTATAATCATCAGAATCTCATTGAGTCTTCCAACAATCAATGATGAAGGTAGTGTTCCTACCCCTACCCATTAGATGGGGAAACTGAGGCTCAGCGAGGTTAACTGCTTGTCTACCGGCTCCCAGCCAGTAAGAGGCAGAGTTAGGATTCTTGTGATGATAAAATCCATGTTGTGCTTCTGCTAGTTGTCTGACTTAAAAGCATATTTACATACCAGAAAACGTATTTACTTGCCAGAGTGGATGTTGACATATTCAACAAAAGCCCAGCAGTTTTTGCTTGTCTCTAGAAGTATTGCTTTGAGCTTTGCTGCTCTCTTACTCCTTTGACCATATTCTCCTAGGGATACTTAAGGCTACACTAGATTTGAACATGGCGGAAGATAAAAAGACTCCTTCTATGTTTTTGTGTTCTTTGGCTTCTTTGTGCCGTTGGCAGCCCCAGCAGGTGGTAGAATATCTACATGGACGTTAGTGCCATATGAATATTTTACAACTAGAACAAAGCCAAGAGGTGTAATTTCAAGCTCTTCAGGCAGTCTTAGTGTGCTCTCTCTCATTAAACCTTGTTTGAAGCAAAGTGATTTTGTCATAATGTCCCCTTTGTTATTTTTTTCATCAATTAGTAATATTTTATATCTGTAACCTCTGGAATGTAAAATGAACTTTGGGCACATATGTGTAACACAAATACATCATTCCTGCTTCTAGGACTTGAGATTGTCTTGACCATTGTTTTTCAATCTTTTTATACTTGAGGACCAGTGACGTAGCCAGCCAGAATTGGAAACACGCAACAAATAAAGTTTTTATCTTATGGCATATAACAGTGTGGCATGGTACAAGCTGGGGCTTGATTTCGAACTCCCCGAGTACGATGCATTTGAATACTACATAAGTTTGTCTGGAAAAAAAAATAGCTTTTTGTCTATTGTGTGTGATTTGTAAGTGCTCTGTACAGTGCAAAATGTTGTTTGAATGAACCTACAAGTTCCAAGAGCATTCTCATCGAAGATACAGGCTGATAAGTGGCAATCACTCTGAGCACAAGTGAATTTGACTAAGATCATTGGATCACTGATCTTCATACAACATCAGGGTGGTTAACTCTTGTGGACCAGCAGAAACACTGGCATTTGAAAAACACTGGTCTAGACTTCTGATGTGAGGAAGGTAAACCTAGGGTAAAAGTCTGATTGAGCTCAGATGTGTTGTTTGAGATAACTGAAAGAGGTTGGCTTCCACCTTTTATTCTGGGAAGAGAAAAGAGAGAATTGTAGGCCCAGAATGTTTTTGTGTGAACTTTTATAATTTGTATTTTTATTTTGTTTGTAAGTGCTTTATTTGCAATGGGAGTAAAATCTTCTACTAGATGTTTAGAGTATAGTACTGATCTTTAGCCTATAAACTGAGTACCATAAATAAAACTGTAGAGAATTGTTTATTTATTTATTTTTAAAGATTAAAAAAAATTTTTTTTATTCATTTTAGAGAGGAGAGAGAAAGGGAGAGAGACAGAGAGACAGAGAGAGAAGGTGGGGAGGAGCTGGAAGCATCAACTCCCATATGTGCCTTGACCAGGCAAGCACAGGGTTTCGAACCGGCGACCTCAGCATTTCCAGGTTGACCTTTATCCACTGCGCCACCACAGGTCAGGCGAGAATTGTTTATTTAAACAAAACTTGACTTTCAAAATAGCAAATTGATTTAATTTAACATCAGTGTAAAAAGAAGGAAGATAAGTTTCAGTACAGTAAAATTTAAAAAATATATAGAAATGTGGTAAACAACTATTCTTGGATTTAAAGAAAATCAGCTTTATAGATATATTTGTGTATGTGTGTTTGTGTGTGTGTCTGCTTGGCAGGGCTGTGTCCTCAGAGATTAATAAGGTACTAACCCAGGATTTACTATTTGGTAGGAGAGACAGACATGTAAACAACTACATTTACCATGGAGGGATAAATGTATATTACTTCTTGGAGGGGCATGTGTCCTGAGGGAGGTTGGGTCTGAGGTGGGTTTGGAATATTGAATATGGGATTTTCCCAGGTGGACAAGTTGAGGGTGAGGAGACAGCAAAGAGGAGCATCTGCAGAGGTAATGACATGGCCCCATGGAGTTAAGTGTCCAGCAGCTCTTATCCTGTGGTGTGGGTAGATGTTGAGAATCTGGTGAACAGGTTTTAAGCAAAGGACAGAGTCAAAACCCATGTCTTCCCTTGGTGAATGGTCCAGGATTCCCAGTGTCCCTGACATTTGAAACAGTAGATACTGAGAGCAGGGCTCCCTCCCATTCTTCTGGATTCAAAGCATGAAGATGTAGCCTGGGTTGCAACTGTTTATCTTTCTTCCCATGTGGAGAGTACCGGCTTCAAATTGAGTTCACTCTCACAGGGAGGTAGAGCAGAGAGATGGAGAATGAGAAGGAGCCAGTGTGACTGAGATGCGGCCATGTGTGTGCTCTCTCCACCCCTGAGCTTTTCAGCGACAGGAGCCAGTAACGCCCTGTTTTTACCTTAGCTGGCTTGAGTCGTATTTCTGGGTCTTGCAACAGAAAGAATACAGATTAATATTCCAGGACTAGAATGGGAAATTCCAGATCAAAGATGGATGGGTGTGTATGTGCGTGTGTGCGTGCGCGTGCATGTGTAGATATGATTTTTATATTTTTTAAGACCAGGGGAATTTGAATTTATTTTTCTTTTGGAAAAGGAAGTAATAAAAGAGCAACTGAATAAACAGTATAAAAAGAGGGGAGAAAATGTCTGCAGTAGAATCAAGAGCGTGGGGCAAAAGATCAGGCTTGACAGGAGGGCACCTCTTCCTCTGAGGCCACGTGGAGGAAGCAGGAGTGAGGTGCTGGATGATGGGGCTGTGGAGGGAGCTCTCATGCGGTGGGGTCTGTTTGCTCTGTGAAGGTAAGAGGCAAAGGGAGCTGCTGAGCCAGTTTTATCACTGGTGCAGTGATATGAGTGGGTGTGTCTTGGTCCCACTTCTGTGCCATGTATCTCCTTAGAACAAAGGAAATATTGTAATCTGTAAGATATTTTGTTGTTCTTTTGAGGAATGACCTCATAAGTGCATTTAATTTAGGTATTAAATGCTTGGCTAGAAACAAGAAATATCTACCCATTCATATACATGTATATATGTATCTGTGTGTATATATGTGACAATGAATGTATATGTAATAATGAGGACAGTTTAAATAGTACAGATGTTGCCTGACTTTCCACCAGGTGACCGTGTGCCTGCAGGTGGTATGAAGTGAGACAAGAGAACTTGTGTGTCTTCAGTGGTCCTCTTTCCTTCATGCCTCATGTAGGAGCATCTTTCTTGATGGGTGTGGTTCTAGTATTTAAGGGTAATTTTGATTTTCTCTATTTTTACCTTAAATATGACTTACTCCACATAAGATATAACTGTGTTGACTGAATTGATTTCTGATATTATTGTGGCACTTTATATTTTTGTAGAATGGCTTCTTATATTCTTATTTGATCAAATTGCTGCCAGTTCATAAAGGATTTGCCTTCTCTACTGCTCACAAAAATTAGGGGATACTTCAGAATGAATATGAAGCGATAAAATATCCCGTAATTTTTGTGAGCAGTGTAGATTCTTAGGAGTGCTTCGTTTCTCAGTTAGTTCTGAATCCTCATTTAACTTTTATTTTTAGTAAAGAGGTGTTTCATAATTATTTTTATATCTTCTGAATTGCTTTAGAAACTGAAATCACATCTGGAAGATACTGAATATTATTAGCTATAATCTTTAACATTTAATATGTACTTTGATTTTGTATTACAGTTGTCATTTGGTTAAAAAAAGTCCCTTTTGAAAAAGGTAAGGACCCCATTGACATTGGCACATATTCATTGAACCTCAACCATGTTTTCAAGGACACATAGGTACTAGTGACATTGCTTGTACCCAACTGTGGGAGACACAAGAATGTGCCACTCAAATCTCTTTGCTTTGGGAAGCATGATTGACAGATGGCGCCAGCTGCTGCCCTTGGATCCACCACCACATTTTGGCCAAAGCTGAGCTTCTCTTGGGTCACTCCTCCCAGCCAGTTACTGAGCAAGCAGTTGAACTAATGTGGCCCATTCCTATAAGACCAAGTTGCCTCTGAAGGGTGGCTTTAGCTTGAAGACTCCTCATGGGCCTGACCAAGACCTTTTCAAAGAAGTATTGAAGTCTGAGACTTCTTTTTCCCTCCTGCCTCCCTCCTCCTTCACAAAGGTCAGAAATGCAGTATGGTCAGAAGCCTCTTCCTGCCTTTTTGGGTCTTCCTCTTTATCCTTCACAGACAGTTCCTCCAATAAATCTCTTACATGTTTAATTCTGTCTTGGTGTCTACTTCCCGGAGAACTCAAACTAATACACCCTCCCCTTCCAGAGGCATTGCCCATCCAGCCACCTAAAATTCTTCCAAGAGACAACACAAGCACATTGCAGCTTTCTTCATCCCTCTGCCCTGAAATAATAATCTTTCCTCAGAATTCCTATAGCATTCTGTACCTTTCATTTGGCACTTATAGCCTTTGACTTTGTATTCTTTTTCTTATTCTGCCTCATCTCCCCCAGTAGATGGTAAGTATGCTGAGGACATGAACAGCTTCTTGTTCATCTTGATTCTTCTTGATAATATACTTCTTTATTTGTAATAATAATAATTAGCATGAAAATGAACATACAACAACTCAAAATCAGTGGGACACAGCAAACGCAGTCCTGAGAGGGAAGTTCATAGCATTATAGGCAAACCTTAAGCAAGAAAAACCTTACATAAACAACCTAACCCTACACCTAAAAGAACTAGAAAAACAACAACAAATAAAGCCCAAAGAAAATAGAAGGAAGGAAATAATAAAGATTAGAGCAGAAATAAATGACATAGAGACTAAAAACACAATACAAAAGATCAATGAAACCAAGAGCTGGTACTTTGAAAAGGTAAACAAGATTGACAAACCTTTAACCAGGCTCATCAAGAAGAGAGAAGACTCAAAATTAGAAATGAAAGTGGAGAAGTAACAACTGACACCGTAGAAATACAAAGGATTGTAAGAAAATACTATGAAGATCTGTATGCCCCAAAATTGGATAGCCTAGGCGAAATGGATAAATTCCTAGAAACATACAATCTTCTAAAAAGCTTAATCTGGAAGAATCAGACAACTTGAACACACTGATTACAACAAGTGAAATTGAAACCATTATTAAAAACCTCCCAGCAAACAAAACTCCCAGATCAGATGGCTTCACAGGCAAATTTTACCAAGCATTCAAAGAAGAACTAACTCCTATCCTTCTCAAGCTATTCCAAAAAATTTGAGAGGAGGGAAGACTTTCAGCTCATTTTATGAGGCGAGCATTATCCTCATTCCAAAACCAGGTAAAGACACTACAAAGAAAGAAAACTATAGGCCAATATCCCTGAAGAACATAGAGGCTAAAATTCTCAACAAAATATTAGCAAACGGGATCCAGCAATACATTAAAAAGATCATACATTGTGATAAGTGGGATTTATTTCAGGGAGGAAAGGCTAGTACAGTGTTCACAAATCAATAAATGTGATTCATCACATAAATAAAATGAAGGATAAAAATCACATGATTATATCAATAGATGCAGAAAAAGCATTTGATAAAATCCAGCACCCATTTATGATCAAAACCCTGAGCAAGTTGGGAATATAGGGAACATACCTCAATATAATAAAGGCCATATATGATAAACCGACAGCCAACATCATACTCAATGGGAAAAATTAAAAGCAATCCCCTTAAGATCAGGAACAAGGCAGGGGTGCCCCTTTCACCACTCTTATTCAACATAGTTCTGGAAGTCCTAGCCACAGCAATCAGACAAGAAAAAGAAATAAAAGGCATCCAAATTGGAAAAGAAGAAGTAAAATGGTCATTATTTGCTGATACGATACTATACATAGAAAACCCTAAATTCTCAGCCAAAAATCTACTAGTCTTGATAAATGAATTTAGCAAGGTGGCAGGATATAAAATTAGTATTCAGAAATTAGTGGCATTTTTATACACCAACAATAAACTGTCAGAGAAATTAAGGAAACAATCCCCTTCACTATTGCAACAAAAATAATAAGGTACCTAGGAATAAATTTAACCAAGAAGATAAAAGACTTGTACTCATAAAATTATAAGGCATTGAAAAAAGAAATCAAGGAAGATATGAACAAGTGGAAGTATATACCATGTTCATGGATAGGAAGAATTAACATCATTAACATGTCTATACTATCCAAAGCAATCTATAGATTCTGTGTAGTTCCTATTAAAGTACCAATGGCATAGTTCTAGATCTAGAACAAATATTCCAAAAATTTATAAGGAACCAAACGGAACCTCAATAACCTCAACAATCTGAAAATGAAGAACAAAGTGGGAGGTATTACACTTCCTGTTATCATGTTATATTGCCAGGCCATTGTAATCAAAACAGCTTGGTACTGGCATAAGAACAGGCATACAGATCAGTGGAACAGAACGGAGAGCCCAGATATAAACCCATGCCTTTATGGTCAATTGATATTTGACAAAGGAGGCAAGAGTGTACAATGCAGTAAAAGCAGTCTCTTTAATAAATGAAGTTGGGAAAATTGGAAAGGTACATGAAAAAAAAAAAGAAACTAGACCACAACTTACATGTTATTCACAAAAACAAACTCAAAATGGATAAGACTTAAGTGTAAGTCACAAAATCATAAAAATCTTGGAAGAAAACATAGGCAGTAATCTCTTCAATATATCTCATAGCAATATTTTTGCTGATATATTTCCATGGGCAAGTGAAATAAGGGATAAAATAAACAAATGGGACTATATTAAACTAAAAAGCTTTTGAACAGAAAGAAAACACCATTAACAATGTAAGACAATGCACACAGTGGGAGGATATATTTACCGATATGTCTGATGTGGGGTTAATGACCAAAATTTATAAAGAACTTCTAAAACTCAACACCAGGAAGGTAAACAGTCCATCTGAAAAATGGACAAAAAAGCTGAATAGACACTTCTCCCAAGAGGACATACAGATGGCCAATAGGCAGATGAAAAATGTTCAATGTCACTAATCATCAGAGAAATGCAAATTAAAACCACAATGAGATACCACCTCACACCTGTCAGAATGGCACTCATTAACAAATCAACATAACAGTGCTGATGAGGGTGTGGAGAAAAAGGAACCCTCCTGCACTGCTGGTGGGAATGCAGACTTGTGCAGCCACTGTGGAAAAGAGGATGGAGTTTTCTCAAAAAATTAAAAATGGTTCTGCCTTTGACTCAGCTATCCCATTTTAGGAATATATCCTAAGAATCCCAAAACACGAGTTCAAAAGAAGATATGCACCCCTGTGTTTATTGCAGCATTATTTACAATAGCCAAGATCAGCCCAAGTGGATCTTGTCAGTGAACGAGTGAATAAAAAAGCAGTGGTACAGCTTGATCTGTGGTGTTGTAATGGATAAAATATCGACCTATACTGAGGTCGCCGGTTTGAAACCCTGGGCTTGCCTGGTCAAGGCACATACAGGAAGCCACTAGTATGAGTTGCTGCTTCCTGCTTCTCTTCCCACTTTCTCTCTTTCCCTCTCTCTCTCCCTTCCCTCTCTCTAAAAACTAATAAAATCTAAAAAAAAAAAATTCTGGTACCTATACACAATGGAGTACTACACAGTCATGAAAAAGAAAGACCTCTTACCTTTTGCAATGGCATGAATGGAGCTGGAGATCATTATGCTAAATGAAATAAACCAGGCAGAGAAAGGCAAATATATGATTTCACTTAATTGTGAAACCTAATGAGCACAGTGAACAGAGGAACAGAACAGTGGCAGAGGCACGGTCACAGGGACCAGAGAAATAGCTGTCAGAGGGAAGGGGGATGAGGGGATGGGATCAGAGAAGTTGAAGAAAGTAGCAAAATTATATATACATAACACATAGATACAGATAACAGGACAGCAAATCCCAGAGGAAAGGGGGGAGGGGGAGAGGGACAAAGGTGGTATAATGGGGGGCATGTTGGTGGGGGTTGAGGGTGTTCTATTGAGTGGGACACTTGTATCCATATTAACACAATGAATTGAAAAATTAAAAAAATAATTAGCATTTAATCAGTACTTTCCAAGTGCCAAGCACTGCCAGAAGTATGTTTACATGTATTAATTAACTTAATCCCCCGATGAGGGATGATAATATTATTATCCCCATTTTACAGATGAGACAGAGAGGTTAAGAGTCTTGTCCAAGGTTATGCACGCAGCTAGCAAGTGACAGTTAGGATTTGAACTCAGGCAGCTGGCTCCTTATACATTAACAGTTATTTTTTATCCAACAGCAACCACTGCCAGGTATTGTATACAGCCTTGGATAATACCAGAGCTTGCAGGCCAAATCTGGAATAAATATTTTTTAAAAATGGAAAATATGATTTCTAGGCCCTGGGTGGGTGGCTCACTGGATAAAGCATTGAGGTTGCAGGTTGGCCCCCTGGTCAGGGCACATAGGAGAAGCCGTCAATGAGCACACAACTGAATGGAACAGCTAAGTGGAAAGTGAGTTGATGCTTCTCGTGCTCTCTTTCTCCTTTCTTCTCTCATTTCTCAAATCAGTGGAAACAATTTAAAAATATATGATTTCCAAATAGATGAATCTTAGTCTGTGAGTGAGTAGCAGGCACCTGTGTTGATTACTTGAGAAATCTCTAAAGTCGTCCTGCCCCAAATACTGTTGCACTAGCCAGAAGTTCCTATCATTAAAGCAGTGCTTTTCAACCAGTGTGCTGCAGGAATGTTTAAAACATGCAATACCTGACTGTTTAGTCAGACACTGACTTTCCCTCCTTAGATTATCAAATAAAAAATGACAGCAGGCAATGCAACGATAGATAGCTGTCTGGTGTGAATGAATCAAAATTATACCTATATTTTTTTGGTCGGATCGGGGAAAAAACATATTTTTGGTGTGCCACAGAATTCTAGTAATTAGAATGAAAAGTGTTGAGATGAAAAGTGTTGAAAATCACTGACTTAAGGTAAGGATTAAGACTGAATTAAGGTCTCTTGAAGGAGCCCTCTAATCTCCCTTGTATATATGCACTCCTTATAACACTCACCCTTGGATCCCAAGGAGAGTAGCTGTAAGAAAGGACTGTTTCTCTGGATAAGAGGGAGAGGAGGTTGGAAAACCTTGACCTGGGGTGGGGAGGGAAAGGGCAACAGAGTAGAGAGCTGTTGGTAAGGACAGGCTTGCGTGAGTTTAGGCAAGTACCCCAGGTATTCTTTAATAGAAACAAAATTGGACAGACACTGTTACAAAGTTTTAATTTTGCGAAAACCAAAACTGAGTCACCAGCCCCATAAAAGGACCTGTTATAAGTAGTGGTGAAAATTCTTTCACGGACATCTTTCATAGTGTTTTCAAGACTATTGGAAGAAAGGAGAACTGATGGCATATGTTGCTTCTTTGCTTTAAACTTTTTAAAGGGATTGGCACGTTTTATTTCCGCTTGGTCATATTTCTGAGGCAAACAGTGTTGACCTCTATTCCATGGATTTTATATCTGACAAAGTGAGGATGTGTTTGTGTTACATAGGCTTGAGATCGGAGAGCTTATGCTGAACTAGAGGGGAAGTAAAATATCACTGTGTGTGTGTGTGTGTGTCTCTGTGTGTGTATGTATCATATTGTAGATATTTTAGTTCTGAGTCAATGTTTCCATTTTTCTCTTCTCCTGAAATAAATATGTATATATACAAACATCACCTTTAACTCAAAAAGTAAATAATAAGCTGGAAAAATATTTGAAACTCATTGAAAAGGAAATAGATATGCACTTTAGTGGTTTTCAGCCTTTTATACTTGGGGACTGGTGAAAATAGCGTTATTTCAGGGACTGCTAAGGCAGAAATAAGAACCTTGTTATTATTTTGTGCATTATCTTTTAATTACTATAAATCTATAAAAGGAAAATTCTCTAAAATAAGTAGATGAACAGTAAAAATATTTTTAATAGAATCCAACTGAAATTTCTAGAGAGCAATATTTAATTCAAGTAAAGCTAGTGCAAAATCTGCTATTGCTTCTTTGACAGAATCCTTGGTAACCGAGGCTGCCGTTTTGTTTTCTGAGAGATGAGGCACTGAACTGAAAGCCATTCAGTTTCTCTGTCTGGTTTTTATTAGTGATGGGGCTAAAAAAGTCGTCCCACACAAGTAGGTAGTAGAAAATATGATTAAAAATATAACAGTTTTGTAAATAAGAGATGGACATGATTCTTCCAGTGATATCTGAAATTGTGACAGTGAGTGCACTTTATGCTTGGACACTAGAGTGATATCGGAAGATAAGTCTATCAGTTTTTCTTTTTCACATTGATTAATGGAGTAGGAGTTGATAGCTTCTATGAATGGGTTATTGATCCAGAGGTTACCTTTACAGGTATCTTCATTTTCAGGGCAATAATGTTCAAAGTTTTGAACTAATGCTCTCAAATGTTGACTTATTATTTTAATAGGAATTTCTGGTTGATCTCTGCAGCAATCAAAAAGTCTTAGAAAAGTACAACCATTTCTACGTCTTCTTTCTGTATGCGACTTTCTCAAAGATCAAGTTTCTTTTTGAATGCACCCATATTATATCTTTCTTTCATTTTTTTTTTGACAGAGACAGAGTCAGAGAGAGGGACAGATAGGGACAGACAGGAAGGGAGAGAGATGAGAAGCATCAATTCTTTGTTGCAGCTTCCTTAGTCTCCTTAGTTGTTCACTGACTGCTTTCTCATATGTGCCTTGATGGGCGGGAGGGGCAACAGTAGAGCAAGTGACCCCTTGCTCAAACCAGTGACCTTGGGCTTAAGCCAGCGACCTTGGGCTTGAAGCCAGCAACCTTTGGGCTCAAGCTAGCAACAGTGGGTCATGTCTATGATCCCACGCTCAAGCCAGTGACCCTGCGCTCAAGCTGGTGAACCTGTGCTCAAGCCTAATGAGCCTGTGCTCAAGCCGGTGACTTCAGGTTTTTGAACCTGGGTCCTCAGCATCCCAGTCCAACGCTCTATCCACTGTGCCAGTGCCTGGTCAAGCCCCATCTTATTATTTTTTTTAACATTTTCTTTTTTTTTAAATTTTTATTTATTCATTTTAGAGAGGAGAGAGAGAGAGAGAGAGAGAGAGAGAGAGAGAAGGGGGGAGGAGCAGGAAGCATCAACTCCCATATGTGCCTTGACCAGGCAGGCCCAGGGTTTCGAACTGGCAACCTCAGCATTTCCAGGTTGACGCTTTATCCACTGCGCCACCACAGGTCAGGCCCCATCTTATTTCTTAAGGTAAAAATGTGTTAAACCCCTGAGGAGAAATACTTAGTTTGTTGAAGAAGCTAAATATATCTGCCACATTTGCAAGCTTAGCCATCCATTCTTCATCCAACAAAAGCTCTACTAACGCAGAGCCTCACTCTTGAAGAAACTGTTTTACTTCTTCTCTTTGCTTGAAAAGGGATGAAAGAACCCTTTCTCTTGAGAGCCACCTCATTTCTGTATAGAGAAGATGGTGGTGTTGAATCCATGCTTTCACAGAGTGAACTGTTGTGAATAGTCTGGAGTTCAAACCTCGACTACAAAGACCATTAGCAGTCTTCACTGCAGTCATTCATCACTGTGTTCAATTCAGGAGAAAATTTCTTTGCAACTGACTTGCTGGTGGATCATACAGTGTATGGACATTTCTGGATGCAGCTCATCCTTTATTTTCGCTACTTCCCAAGTACTGGCCATTCATGCTCGCAGCACTGTTCATACACACACTGACACACTTTCCCCAGTGTAAGCCCTCCGCTTGAAAGTACTCATTAGGAGCATTAAATATCTCTGAACTAGTGGTCTGACCAGGTAGATCAAGACAACAGAGTGGTTCTTCTCTAAAATATTTATCGTCAATATACCTCACCAAGCAAAGTAGAATAAATAGCATGGTTACTCATGTCACTGGATTCATCAAGCTGAATGGCAAAACATTTCTATTTCTTTACTCCTTTGCAGCTTGTTCTTCAGTATCAGTGGCCATACCAGCAGTTCTCTGAATGGTATTGTCTGAAACCGATATAGCCTCAAGTTTTTGTGCGGCTTGAGGAAGCAAAATTTCCCAAGTGACAACTAAGATAAGGTGCAAAGCTTTACTAATTTTTCACCAACAGTGAACATTTTTTTTTCATTTTTGATATCTGAAGGCAGCTAAACAAGATGCTTGAAGCAGAGATTTGTCATTAGTCATCATTTTCATTTGAATTTTCTTTTTATTTGGTTGTGTAATCTTTCAAAAAAATCCAGTAGCTGGATTACTAATCTAGCTCAATCACAGACATATCTAAAAGACAGTTTTACATCTGTTTTGTGTGTGTTTTCTTAAATTTTTTTTTATTTAGACAATTAAATTTAACAGGGTGATATTGGTCAACCAGAGTACATAGATTTGGAGAAAACATCTCCATGTCATTTGGACAATTAATTGTGCTGTATACCCATCACCCAAAGTCAAATCATCTTCTCTCACCCTATATTTTGTTTCTCTTTAAGCCCCTCCCCTTCTCCCCACCCCCCTCCCTCTCCACCCTTACCTTCCTCCTGGTAACCACCACACTCCTGTCCATGTCCGTGAGTCTCAATTTTATGTCCCACCTATGTATGGAATCATACAATTCTTAGCTTTTTCTGATTTATTTATTTCACTCAGTATAATGTTCTCAAGATCCATCCATGTTGTCGTAAATGATACTATGTCATCATTTCTTATGGCTGAGAAGTATTCCATTGTATATATGTACCACATCTTTATCCAATCCTGTATTGAAGGGCATTTTGGCTGTTTTCATGTCTTGACCACCATGAACAATGCTGCAATGGACATGGGGGTACATGTGTCTTTATGTACCCATGTTTTCGAGTTTGGGGGTATACACCTAGTAGAAGGATTGCTGGGTCATATTGTAGTTCACTACAAGGTGCTTCAGTGAAACCAATTTTTAAATACTCCTTATTGTACTGCCTAACAGAGTTTCCTTTTCTTTTTTTGGTTTCTGTTGCACCTTCCAAATTACCATTTTTTTTTCAGTTTCTTTTAAATTTGAAGCATTAATACTTAGTTTAGCCTGACCAGGCAGTGACACAGTGGATAGAGCGTTGGACTGGGATGTGGAGGACCCAGGTTTGAGACCCCGAGGTCGCCAGCTTGAACACGAGCTCATCTGGTTTGAGCAAGGCTTACCAGCTTGAGCCCAAGGTCGCTGGTTTGAGCGAGGGGTCACTTGGTCTGCTGTAGCCCCCTGGTCAAGGCACATATGAGAAATCAATCAATGAACAACTAGGGAGCCACAACAAAGAATTGATGTTTCTCATCTCTCTCCCTTCTTGTCTGTCTATCCCTCTCTCTGACTCTGTCTCTGCCACAAAAAAAAAAAAAAAAAAATACTTGGTTTACTTTCTGTGCCACCACTGTTTTTTTGTTTTGTTTTGTTTTTCATTTTTCCAAAGCTGGAAATGGGAGGCAGTCAGACTGCCGCATGCACCCGACCGGGATCCACCCAGCACGCCCACCAGGGGGCAATGCTCTGCCCATTTGGGGTGGTGCTCTTTTGCAACCAGAGCTATTCTAGCGCCTGAGGCAGAGGCCATAGAGCCATCCTCAGCGCCCGGGCCAACTTTGCTCTAATGGAGCCTTGGCTGCTGGAGGGGAAGGGAGAGACAGAGAGGAAGGAGAGGGGGAGGGGTGGAGAAGCAGATGGGTGCTTCTCCTGTGTGCTCTGGCCGGGAATCAAACCCGGGACCCCTGCACGCCAGGCCGACGCTCTACCACTGAGCTAACTGGCCAGGGCGCCATCACTCTTTTTTGACAATTGTTTTCACTTTTGAAGATTAAATATTTTTTTTTCCCATCTTGTAGGGTTTAAAATTTATAGCACAATGAGACTAAAGCTCAATAATTTATTTGCGAAAAATATGGATGTGTTCTGAACAGGCGAGTACATGCATGACTATTTGCGTAAGTGTGAAAAAAACATACTACTGAGAGAGGTACGGGGCCGGAAATGGAAACAACAACAGACAAAGTTTTATCAGATCATGCACGATAGTGCAATACAGTGCAAGCTAGTACTATGTTTCTGAATGCCACATGTACAATACATGGAACACTACATAAGTTTGAATGTTATTTGAGCAAGCGTGAAAAAAATGAACTACAGAGAAGAGGGGTTGGGAGTTAGAGCCTGTGTATAACCTAGCCAGCTGGAAATGGAAACACACAGCAAATATAGTTTTATCTTATTGTGCATAACAGTGCAACAAGGTTCAAGCTGTGCTTGATTTCTGAATGCCACATGTACAATGCATTAAATACTACATGTTTATCCAAATGCTTTTTGTCTATTTTGCATGATTTCTAAATTTTCTACATAGTGCAAAAGGTTGAAAAAGCCCACAAATTCCAAAGATAGCCAAGACAACCTCAATAGTATTTTCATCGATGATACAGGCTGATAAATGGCAGTTACCCTGAACGTAAGTTCATTGGGTCTGTAATCTTCATACAACATCAGAGTAATTAACTCTTTTGTGGACTGGCACGAAATTTCTGTTGGACTGGCAGTGGTCCGTGGCTTGGCATCTGAAAACACTGATATACTTACTACAAAAAGAGTTGCTACATATTAACAGGAAAAATTATAATAAGTAATTGTTAGAAATATATGTATGCATTAGTCACAAATGAAAAAATGACAAGACCCAATGTTTAAATATCCCTTTTCACAATAAATAAATAAATAAATAAATAAGTAAGTAAATATCCCTTTTCACTAATAATCTAAGAGATATATACTTACCGTATTTCCCCATGTATAAGACGTTCCCATGTATAAGATGCACCTTAATTTTGGGGCCTGAAATTTGAAAAAAAAATACATAAAGTTATTGAACTTAAGTTTTATCATAAAATTCATACAATTTCTCATCACTGTCAGAACTCCCATCCATTAGCTTGTCCTCATCTGTATGTGATGACGAATCACTGTCAACAAAAATGAGCGAAAAAGCAGGAAATGCAAGTAAAAAAATCTACAACTGTATAAGACGCACCCAGTTTCAAAAAATGTTGCGTCTTCTACATGGGGTAATATGGTAGATTAAAATGTATTTACCTGTTAGCAAAGTTGCTGTGTGTTTTTTTTTCCTAATCAATGCACTGTTGAAGATCTCCAGCACACCTTTGACTGGACTATAATTTGTTATGAACTTTTTGGAAAGTAATTTGTTGATATGTATCAATGCTCTTAAAAATGTATATATCATTTTAGCCAATTTCCTCTTCTAGGAAATTATGATAGATATACTTAAAGACTCTGGTATTAAGAAATGCATTGCAGCATTATTTAATTTTTTTTTTATTGAAGTCAGTTTTTCATAATGTAAAATTAAAAACAAACAAGTCTGTGGAATTTAGTATATTTACAATGTCATGTGGTTCCAGCACCTCTACTCAGTTCCAAAACATTTTCATTACCCAATAGAAAACTCACCGTGGGCTGTAAGTCCTTTTCCGCTCCTCCTTTCAGCCCCGGGCAGCCACCTGTGTGTGCCTGTGTTTAACCAGTCTGCTCTTTTATATTGCTCCAGCAGAATGGTAGGATATGTTGAGCATATTTGTACTAGTCAGGACTCCTGGTTGCAAGTGGCAGGAGTCTAGCTCAAACTAACTTAAAAAGAAGGGATTTAATGATACGAGTAACTGGTCTAGGGGAACATTTGGCTTTAGGTTTGGCTGTTGAAGGGGATGTAAATGGTGTTTAGGACATGCACCCAATCTTTCTTTTTCCACCTCCCCCCTTGGTTTGTAAATACTCCTCTCTACTCTTGGTTCTCTGTTTGTCTGTTGCTTTTACTTGATTCTCAGGCTGATTCTGCCAAGTGCAGGTGAGGCGGTCCCTGAACTCTTGAGATGAGAATGTCTCTTCCCTGAGCTCTCACTCCAGTTCCTGAGACTATGCTCATTGTCTCCACGTGGGTCATGTGTCTCTTCCTTTGCCAATCACTGAGTGAGGGAGATGGGGTTCCCTGGCCAGTCTGGATCACTTGTCCTGTACCTACTGAAACTCCCTCTGGCTCATATATTTCTGAGACAGTCATTCTGGAAAGGCATCTGGCACGTTCCCACACGGAGCAGCATTGCTTATAGTCCACCTGTGCCCGTGTATACTACAATGTAGACTTTGCTTACTTTTGTATTAATCCTAAATCATTGAGAAAACCTTAAGTGACAATCTTGAAGTTTTGCTTAAGACTATGGGAGTTATATTTGAGAATTTATGTAATTTGAGGGAAGTAAATGTTACCCTTTTAATAAATGGATTGACAACACTTTGAATTTGTTTAGGTTAGACCATATACATTGTTTTTAAGTCATTGCACAGATAGTTACTGAGTACTTCTTATGTACCCAGTGAAGCCTAGCTTTATGAGATTTTTATTAGGGAAATGGACAATAAACAAAAAATATATAATTTCATTCAGGTAATGTTTATAGAAAAAAGCTTCATAAGAGTGTGAGTGTGCTAATATAGATTAGCAGGCTCAGGGAGAGCCTCTCTGGAGCGGGTTTACAGCCAGCATCTGGGCCAAGCAGGAGCAGTTTGTGGTTATATAGTGTTCCAGACAGCGAGGACAATAGGTACAAAGGTTCTGAGTCAGTAGGCTCCGAAACCTCACGGAAGTCATTAGAGTGGAAGGAGTGGGGCTAGGGAGAGGAGCAGGGCTGAGAAAGGGGAGGTGAGGGTAGTGCCAGGTGAGGTTGTAGATCTCAGTGAGATGGGGAGCCTCGGGGGGCTAAGCAGCGGAGCGACTGATTGACCTTTAAGTCTGATCTTTGTAAAGAAAGCTTTTTGGCTTACTTTATAAAAAGTCAGATCCTTCGCCCAAAAACTGTACAATGACTGGAGACAGAAAAGAGAAGAGGAGAGAGAAAGCAGGGGTGCTGGGAGGGGGGCGGGGTGAGGGCGTGGCAGCTGTGGTAGGCCCAGGATTGGAGGGACATGTTGAGTGTGTACTGGAGGAGAGTCTGTATTTGCAGCTGACGGTGCGAGTTTAAGCAGACAGGAAAGTGGACTTAATGTGTGCTAAGGTCTTCTTGTACAGGAATGTTACCGTGATTAGAAATTTCATTGCATTTTTTTCAGAGGTGTCACATCTTGCTTGTTCCTACTCAGTACAGGCTGTTGAATGGCTGGACAGAGACAGTTTCCTCCTGCCTGGCTCTATGGTTTTACTGCACTTTCCAGTAAATGATGGTTAGAAGCACATAGCTTTCCCTAAAGACAGCAGAAGTCCTGAATAGCTAGATCATTAGCAGGCATTATGTACAATGTAGATGTTATTAAAGAGGAACTTCAGTTACAATGTTTGACAGATGAAATTTAGATTATTTGCTGTTTTTTTAATGTTTATTTTATTGATTTTAGAGAGAGGAAGGGGGAGAGGGGAAGAGAGAGGGAGAGAGAATGAGGAACATCAATCTGTCACTGTATGTGTCCTGACCAAGAATTGAACCTGCAACCTATGTGCTTTGGGATGATGCTCAAACCAACTGAGCTCTCCGGCCAGAGTTTATTTGCTCTTTTGAGTGCATTTTAGTTTTGGTAAAGATGCTATTTTATATATTGTTTAGATCTTGGGTATTCTTCAAAGCTGAAAAGAGAAGTTTGGAAAAAGTTATGGCCTGGTGTCATGTCTAATGAGTTGTTTTCTTTTTTGTGATAAATAGGCTTCGAAAAATAACACTTTCTATAATACTCTGGAAGCATTTTTTTACAAACAACAACAACAACAAAAAAAAAAACCACAATGAAAAGTAGCTTTTTTTCATTTTTTGTGGTCACAGAATTTTACTTTTAGAGACATTGGACTAATACAAATAAGCAAAAAATAATTGAAGTATGAAAAAGCTCTTCAACTTCTGCAATTTCCAGGACTCACTGTTAGGCTTTTGGTGAACGAGCTTTCTGTGCCTGCTCGCGTCTGCTCACACAGCCTTCTCGTTCTTGCGTTGCGCTCTCTCTCTCTGTTGGGTGTGCACACGTAAACATAGCTTCATATGAATAGTCATTACACATGGTCTAACACTACGTTATTGACTTAACATGCCTTGGACATTTTCCATGTCAGTAATTGAAGACTAACATAATACTCAAATGGGTGTATCATATTTCATTGGACTCATATAACAAATTATTCACCACCATTCTTCATGCGTCTCAGACCTTCCCAAGCCTGTGCAGACTGGGGCCTGGGAGTGAGGAGAGGGGCTGCCCAGCAACTGGAGGAGCCTTTGGTTTCCTGTGTAAGGGATACAGCAGATGTGATAGTGTTTGTGGCTGCGGGCAGGGCAGGGGACAGTGTGATGATTTTATGAAGGTGAAGAGAGACCTTTGGAGGAGGCCATTTTAGTGTTTTCTGAGTTAATTTTACAGAAAGGCCACCCTTTTAACCTGTTCAGGAGGAAGGTCATTTTATTTGCAAGCTGGCTCTGGTGTCCTAAATAAACCAATGTTGGGTTCTGTTTTGGATTTTGTAACTATTTAGGTCTGTGACTTCTACCAGATCTCTCTTATGTACTTAAAAATATTATATTTCCAAGTATGCATCCCTGAACCTCCTTGGTCACTTGCTTTTTGTTTTGTTTTTTTATTCAGTGAGAGGAGGGGAGGCAGACACAGACTTCTGCATGTGCCCCAACTGGGATCCACCGGGCAAGCTTAATAGGGGGCAGTGCTCTGCACACCTGGGGTGTTGCTGTGTTGCTCGATTGCTCAGCAACCAAGCTCTTCTTAGTGTCTTAGGCAGAGGCCATGGAGCCATCCTCAGTGCCTGGAGCCAACTCACTCCAATCAAGCCTTGGCTCTTGAAGGGGAGGGAAAGGGAGGGGAGGGGAAGGGAGAGAGAAAGAGAGAAAGAGAAGTGAGAGGAGAAGGGGTAGAGAACCAGATGGAGAAGCTTCTCCTTTGTGCTCTGACTGGGCATTGAACCTGGCACTTCCACATGCCGGGCTGATGCTCTACCACTGAGCCAACCGGCCAGGGCCTCCTTGATCACTTCCTGTTGGTGTTAGGCTTTCTTAGGTGGGCAGTGTGGGAGCCTGACCACCTAGATTGGAGTCCCGGCAATGGCCGGACATCTCTGACCCTCCACTGGCGATAAGGAGTGTGTCTGCTTGCTAGGGCTCGGGAGTTTACTTAAGTTAATGTATACAAAGCTCTTTTTGTAAGCTGTTACTATAATAATTAAAAGTAATTATTTGACATAAATAAGATGGCTCTACTGTCAGCACCACTCTTCTTCCTTAGTTCTTGGAAATGGAGGTTTAGAAGTTACTGTTTAGCTCCTGCTTTATTTGTCTCTGACTCTTCTCTACTGAGAGGTTTTGACTGTAATATGGGTTAGCCCTAATTTAGATCAAGAAAAGTAGAAGGCTCGCCTGGTGGTGGTGGCGCAGTGGCTAGAGCGTTGACCAGGGATGCTGAGGTCCCAGGTTCGAAACCCCGAGGTCGCCAGCTTGAGTACAGGCTCATCTGGCTTGAGTGCAGGGTCATGGGCTTGAGCGTGGGATCATCCAGATCAGGGTCCTCCAGAGCAGGGGTATCCTTCGGTTTTTAAGTGAAGAAGGAATATTAGAGGGAGAGCAAGAATCACAGAAAGTGGGTTGTGACTTGAGTGCAAAAAAGGCCTGGACATAGGGGATCTTGGACCAC
The DNA here is from genome assembly GCF_036850765.1 of Saccopteryx bilineata. Classification (NCBI taxonomy): domain Eukaryota; kingdom Metazoa; phylum Chordata; class Mammalia; order Chiroptera; family Emballonuridae; genus Saccopteryx; species Saccopteryx bilineata. The sequence continues at coordinate 167,895,187 of NC_089495.1, forward strand.
TTTGAGGAGCCACTGAGCCATTTCACCCGTAGGTGTTGTAAAGTACCAAAGGCTACAGAATTAATATTAATATTTTAGGAGGCTTGGAGAACATTTTATTAATTTGGGTTAAGGTGTGCAGAGTAATGTGAGAAATAGTCTCTGTACTGTGTGATTGACATAACCAGGATGGCCCTTGGCATTGTATTGTAAATGCAAGGGGAGGAAAACATGGATTCCCAGACATTCCACCACACCTGTGGGGAAAGGGGTGAATGGCTAGCCAGGTGCAGGAAGAGAAAAGCCAAAATAAACCTTTTCTTATAACAATGAGCCATTTGTGGGCATTTGTCCCCACCGAAACTACCTCTCCTATGTAAATGCGTGTGTGACTCTGGACAGAGAGATAGCAGATAAACACTAGATAATATAGGAAAGCCTTTAATATGTAAAGAGACATCTTTCTACCATTGTGTTGGCTTGTAAATTTTGTTTTCTCCAAAATGATGTATGGTTTGCAAATTGAACTTGGTCCTATCATGTTAAAGGACATATGACTATAACCAATAGCGGTAAGGGGCTTCTAATTGCAATTTTTGCTTCTGTACTTCCCACTTACAAAACTATAAAAACTAAGTAGAACAAAGGGCCGGCGCGCTCTCCATCAGATTTCTGTCGGAGTTCCCGCCGCTTGGCCAAGCTAGACAATAAAGCTTTAATGTGTAAACGATGGACCTTGTTCCTGTCTTCCATATTTCGGGTCCCTCCGAATTTGGATTAACAACTTTTTGTTTCACTAACAGGAATTATTAAGGTCAGTCAGGATGTTAACATCAAAAGTGCTGTTTTCAGGCCACTTGGATAAATTGTCCAGTTCACACTGAGGCCAAGTGGTGTTGCAGTAAAAATAAGGCGCTTTGGCCTGAGATCCTGGCCTAAACGCAGGTTCCGGAGGTTTTTAAGATACAGCCTAGAGGCGTTGTCTTCTTGGTGATGGCTGACTGAGAGTTTCTCCTGTGTGGTGGTTGAACACCTAGCTGTCCACAAGGAAGGAACAGACCGTTCTGGACGGTGGAATGAGCGTTCTGACAAGGCAGGTGTCCCTGCTGTCTAGGCCCAATGCCAATGGGAGCTGGCTGCTTTCCAGGCATCCCTGTACGGCAGTGCAGCCGAGGCAGATGCTTGGAAGCCCTCCTGACCAACGCTGGATTTTCGGAACCATCGTGGACAGTGGAATGAGAGATGCAGGAGAGGTTGGAAGTTCTCCCATAGAGACGCTAGATTCACTCACCCGAATGTGATTGTTGTCCGATGGGGATGGGGCGAGGCAAAACGAGAGTATGGTATTTGGTCCCAGTGTCCGGTTTTTTGTTCGTCCCCATGAGTTTCCCTTTGTGGCTGGTTCAGGAGGTGCTGCCAAAGGGTGTGTGTGGGGGCACTAGTCCCGCAACTCCACAGGCAAGGGAGGCAGGATCGGGGTAAACCTGGGACGGGGGTTCCTTAAGCATGGGATGGGGGTAGGCCTGGTTGCAAACCTCACCCTTCCTGGGGTCAGGGTTAGATCCCCAACTAGTCTCTGGCATACACATCTTCTGAGTTTTGGCGCCAGAATGAAAGGCAGAAACCGCACACTGAACCAAAAACACGAGGCTAGTGTGTTCCAAAAGGAAAATTTATTTTAAAAACGCCTGGGTGCAGGCGGGCTGAGACCAGCAAAGGGTGTCAGTCCTGAGGGAGGGATGGCGCAGGGGTTATATGGATCTGTCAAAGAGCCACGGGCAAAGGCGGCTGCAAGATCACTTCTTCTGTTTGTGGTAGGAGTGGCGCCAGAGTTCCTCTTAATTGTCTGCACCCCAATCCAGTTGTGCCTTGTCAGCACCCAGCTGCAGTGGAGGTCTGCGCCGGGTTACTGACTAAGCAAGTCCTCTTCCTCCTTCAGGCCTGCATTGTTCTTAAGAAAGATAGTGGCTGAGTAGCCATTTTACCTATTACAGACTCCCAATCTCTTTTCCTTCTGTAGGGCCAGGCTAGTGGCTTGGGCCAGAGGTGCACTTGTCAGCTGTTGGCTCTGAAGAGGACTGAAAATTGGGTTAACAGTGTGGAGCTCCTTCAAGTGTAGGTGGGGTAAACCGATTGGCCTGGATGCTTAGGTGGGTGTGTGGGCTGTCCTTTCACATCTATTTAATATTTAAAACAACAGTTTAAAGCTAGCACATAGTCTGTGCTCATAAATACTTTAAATGGAATCAAGGTTAAAACTGAGACTGGGGTTTTGAGTAAATATGGTGGAAAGGGAAGGGAGAGGCTTGAGGGACAATGAAAGAGCAGATTAAAAAATGGACGGTGGAAACCAGATTAGGGAAAACAAAGTGAAGACTTGAAGGGGATAATAAATAGTGACGAGATGGTGGGATCATTGGGTTCATGGACCCAGTAGGGTTGAAGAGTTGTTGGAATTAGGTTCCCAGAAGGAGTGAGCAGGAAAGATAAGAAATGGCAGGTGGCAGTGTTGCAGGAAGTGACCCCATGGAGGATAGACACTCAGATAACTCAATTAATAAAGGAAGGAGAATTTACTAAAGCCGGCGGAGCGCTTGGGGTTTGTAGCTCCGAAACACGGTCTCCTTGAAGTTGACTTTCTTACAGGTTCTATACCTTTACAGTATCTGAGCAATGGGCATGTGATCTCTTTGTTTAAGGTTTCCCAGGACTCAAGGAGAGGGGAGGGAAAGCTTCGGTGGGGTCAGCAAGGGGGAAGGGGTTTCCAGATCACTGGCCATAGTTACATACAGATCCTGCTGTTCTTGTTTTGTATTGTAACTATGAGATATAGATAATTTATCACTGGCTGACCCAGTTACCCCAGCTGGCTCCTTTCCCTTGTATTTTTGTTTCTTCTTTCTCAGGGAAGAGGGGGCCTGCCCCTCCTTCCTCAGCAGGAGAGTGGATTGAAACAGATGTTGGAGGTAGGGAGGTTGTAAGTAATGACTGGGTCTAGTATATATATGACTGTGGGGACGAGAGATATAGCTGGGATGGAGGACAGCCTCATTAGAGATAAGGAGGTCAGACAGCATCTGTTGAAATCAGTGCTAGTTATGGAGAATAAGACAGTGAGCCAGGCACTGACATTTTCAGGAGAGTATGCTGGTGTGAGTGACAGACTGTGTGCTGCTTGGGTTGGCGGGGCTAGTTGGTAGACTGATAATGTAAGCAGCACAGAAATATTTTGTATGTTTAAAGGGAGGCTCCAAAACAGTCTGGATGTTGCAGTGTGTGGGCAGGGAGCACACGGACCTCATCTTAGGCATGCAGTATGCGGTGTAGGAAGAAATGAAAGACTTATCAGACAGTCTGCAAGAAACAGTGTCTCCTCAGAGGACTACCAGGTTTCAGGTAGAGCCAGAAGGGAGAAGGGAACCTTTGGAGATATGATGGCAGAGAGGGGATATGGTGAGCTTAAATTTATAGAGAGGGGAGGGTTGTGGTTAGGAAACTGGGGTGAGATTAGGTGACACAGAGCTGCATGGAGTGACAGGTGAGGGTCACATGGAAAGCTTGGATTCCAAGGAGATGAATGGACACCAGAGTTCATGGCCTGAGAGGACTTTGCTGCCCAGAAAGTGGCCCATGATCACTTCTAATTGTCGTTTCCTTACTGAGTCTGATCTCTTAGGCAGCTTGTGGTGGGGAGGAAAAAAGGAGGGACTGGTGACTTGCAAGGAGCAAGGAGAGGACCTCGTATCACTTGCATGGGTGGGATGGGGTGGAGTGTTATCTTCAGTATATTACTACTGAACTTCGGGATGACTCTAGGAGTAACTCCTTGTCAGATATGTCCACACCTATGAGTGGATATGGATTGAAAACATCTCACCTGAGTTTTTCTGAAATTTAATTCTCTGTGGCATTAGAAATTTTGTGACAGAGACAGAGAGAGGGACAGATAGGGACAGACAGACAGAAAGGATGAGAAGCATCAATTCTTTGTTGTGGCACCTTAGTTGTTCATTGATTGCTTTCTTATATGTGCCTTGACCCAGGGGCTACAGCAGAGCGAGTGACCCCTTGCTCAAGCCAGTAACCTCGGGCTCAAGCTGGTGAGCCTTGCTCAAACCAGATGAGCCGACGCTCAAGCTAGTGAGCTCAGGGTTTCGAACCTGGGTCCTCCATGTCCTGTCTGACACTATCTACTGTGCCACCGCCTGGTCAGGCAGAAAAAGTGATCTTATAGAATGAACTTTGATCTTTTAGTTCTTAAAGCTTTGCAGATATTCTATGAACGTTGCCTGGTGGGGGATGTCAGGCAGTTTTCTTACCTGCTAGCTGACTTCGGAGTGTGAGCCCACCTCCCGATTCTCCCTTTTCCCGAGTCTTCCCCCAGCCCCCCACAGCGCCACATTGTTGCTCAGATGTCTTTCAGAGCCCTGATACTCCAGGGCTGGAGCCTGTCAGCTGCTGCGGGAGTTTGTATTTCCATCCACAGGAAGATTTAGTATTTGCATATAATTAGTACTGGAAACATTTTTAGGTCTGTAGATAGGTGCATTTTTCAGAAGTGAATTTCTCTTTAATAATAATGATGATAAAAGTGGTGTTTTATCTTTGAAGCACAGTCAGCATACCTGCTTTCTTATGACCTTATTACTTGCTGAGTCTTGAAAGGGCTTCATTGTGTTGACTTGACCTCTTCACCAGGTAAGCTGCAGGTCCTGTATCTGCCCTTGGCACAATTCTGCATACACAGGAGGTTCTGGAACCTGCTGGCTGATATCGGGAGGAGTCCCTGCCTGTACTCTGCTTAGTACGCATCGCTGTTGACAGAAGGTTGACATCAACGGTCAGCCTCTGCTATTCGGAGCCCTTTTTGCCCACTTTTCCTTCTTTAAGGGCGGTGACTGTGTGTTATACTTGGGGTTACCTCATCCGGGCTTGCTGGCCCTCATGGCCAGTGAAGCTGCTTGGTGATAAATTTCTTCTTCCCACCAACATTTCCACAATAATATTGTATAATCATCTCTCCCAAACCTCACAATTTACATAATCCTATGGCAATGAGCATCCATCTGTTTTCCTCCCTTGCAGGTCTGCATTGGCTGGGGTGATTCTGCCCCTGGCTGCGGGTTGCCTGGGATTGGCTTCATTGTGGGTTGGGCACTGATGTGCTCCATGAGTTTCCTCAGTTCCTTTGGGCCAGAGACTGACTACCTGAGGCCCTCCAGCCACTTCTGGGTCCTATTTCTGATGACCAGTGGCCATAGCAAGTCAGGATATTCAGCCCCAGATCAGTGTGGGTGGATGGAAGGGGCAAAAGGTGATGTTCTGAGGAACTACTGCAACAGGGAAAGAGGGCGGTATCTAGGTCATTGTTAAAAGGTGAGATCACCAGAAGCATATTAGCCTTTAAGTAACCGTACATTACTAATAACACTCATGCTTGGCAGTGTTTCTGTCTTGTGTCTGATTAGTTGACTTCCTTTGTTCTCACTGTTTCTAAATGATGTTTTATTAAGTTCACAAGTTCACCTTGATTTCTTCACTTGTCCCTTTTCCCTGTCACCAGCCTGTGATCTTGAGCATCACCTCGGTGCTCTTATCTAGAGAATTTGAGTAAAATAGTAAATAATATTGTCTTCATCTACACATAGACGGTTAGGCAGGGCTGGGTTGACTCTCACTCGGGTAGGGTGAGGAATAGGGGGATGAGAGGGTGGGGGGGTCATTCTGTACTAGGGAGGGTCTGACATGAGCTGCTTCTTCTCGACAGAGTCCACTGGGGCTCTCGAGTGGGATAAGGAAATTTTCTCCATCATTTGGTGCTTCTCGGGTCTGCTGAAGCAGGTTTTGTGAGACTGTTATGATTCTCCCAATTAAAAAGTAGCAGAATAGTTACTGAAAAGGGTTATATATGGAAGGAAATGGAGGGATAATCCCACTGGTTTCATAGGTGTGTTTATTGGTAGTGCTTTATACTCTGTTGGGATTAAGGGCCATTTAATAAGGGATGGTCTCATTAAGTATATGAGTTTCATGAATCATTGAGTTTTATGGCTTTATAGGTGGGTTATTTCTACCTAGTGAGATGGCCTTGGCCAGGAGCCAGGTAACTGTAAAAGAACAAGCATTTATATACTGCTGACTGATACTCCTACAGCACTTTGCATATGCTTATTTTATCATCACCACAGTCTTGTGAGGTATAAACAACTGTTAGCCCATTTTTCAAATGAGGAAATTGAGGGTGTTTAATACAGGGTGTTTAAGTAACTTGCCCAAGGTCCTGTGGCTTCTGAGCTTGAACATAGGGAGTCTTGCTATTGCCTTTCAGCTATATGTGTAGAACTAATTGTCAACAAGAGGTTTTGCTGGACAAAGGTGTGGGACAGGGTAGATTTTGGTGTAGAATAGAGATTATTTTTGAGATATAATGGGAAAATAATAGAAGTAGTTTATTGATTGTTGTTTAGTGTTGAAGAAGAATGAGAAACTAAAGGAAATTTCTTTAAAAATTCAGGAACGACCTCTAGCTCTATAAAGTTATCTGCTGGTTACTTCTCTGGTTAGTATGAATTTACGTCTCTGAGTTTTATGATTAAGCAGTTCTCATTATGTAAATAAACTGAGTACATTACAGATGTTGTGCTCTTTCGCTGGGCGTTGAATTACTTTAGAGGATCTACCGTATCTTTGCTCCATAAGACACCCCCCAAAAGACACACTCCCCCCCCCCCAAATAGTGGAGAGGAAAATGCCCGTGCGTCTTATGGAGTGAAAAATATGGTATTTTATTAATTTTTTTTTTTTTTTGTATTTTTCTGAAGCTGGAAACGGGGAGGGACAGTCAGACAGACTCCCGCATGTGCCCACTGGGATCCACCCGGCACGCCCACCAGGGGGCGATGCTCTGCCCACCAGGGGGCGATGCTCTGCCCCTCCGGGGCGTCGCTCTGACCAGAGCCACTCTAGCACCTGAGAAGAGGCCAAGGAGCCATCCCCATAGCCCGGGCCATCTTTGCTCCAATGGAGCCTTGGCTGCGGGAGGGGAAGAAAGAGACAGAGAGGAAGGAGGGGGGGTGGAGAAGCAAATGGGCGCTTCTCCTATGTGCCCTGGCCGGGAATTGAGCCCGGGTCCCCTACACGCCAGGCTCTACCGCTGAGCCAACCGGCCAGGGCCTTATTAAATATTTTAACACACCATTTGGTTCAGAATATTTTTTTCCTTTTTTCCACCTTAAAACCCTGGGTTTGTCTTATGGTCAGGTATGTCTTATGGAGTGAAAAATATGGTAATTGTTTTGTTAGGTGAGCATTGTAAGCCCACCCATCCATACATCATTTGCAAGAAAGATAGAGACTGACTGAGGAAGGAAGTGGCTGTTGTAAGGTATTTTCTGCTGAGGAAGAAAGAAGGGCGTAGCCACCAAGTGTGGACAAGCAAAAGCTTTATTTAGAGCGCATCCCTGGCGAGGTTCACTGGTCCACAAGACAGGAGCAGGGAAGTCACACAGATTCCCTTGCCTGGGGGTAATTTATAGCTTAGGCAGGGTGGTGGTGGGTTGATATGTTGTGGCGAAATGTCATTGGCTGACAGATTTTTTCAAAATGCTCCTGGGCTGTTTCTTTTGGCGGTCATGGGTGTGGGTGGTTTCGGCCAGAGTCTTCGGACCTGGTTCTCCATGTGACCTTCCCCCATTGCCAACCGACCGCACAGCTATTACCTGGACTTCTGGCTTCATGAGAGCATCTCAGTCTATATGAGGGTTCTTCAACCTTAATGAGGCTCTTCTTTGTTCAGGTTGCTGATATTTGATTGTCTCTGAGGGACCAAGGGAGGCCAGGGAAGGTAGGGGAGCTGTTGATTGTCTAGCAATCGTTCTGTGCCATCTTGTTGCGCCAGCGCACCCACACCTTCAGAAGCAGCCTGTGCCGTACAGTGATAGGAGAGTGACCGCAGCTTGTACACCAGTGTCCTCAGCCAGGGAAATGGCTTGCATTCTGTGTCTGAGGCCCTGTGACGGTGAGCAGTCAGACATCCGGCCACTGCAGAGCCTATGAAGGAGAAGGCAGGTGATAGGAAAAATATGAGGAGGGACACATGGGGACACCGTTAGTTTGTGTGATCCCAGTTTTGAAGGATGCAAAGGAGTGAGTGTATGAAGGTCTAGGGATTGGGGCAATACATGCTAAATGTTCCTCAAGTGTGGAACACATTTGCGAAGTTTGGGGAATGGAAAAACGTCCCAGTGGCTAGCCGTGAAGGAGAGGGGTGGGAAAGGAAGTTAATGTTGAGTGGAGGAAATCATGCAGGACCTTACAGGCCACGGTAAAGAATTGGGATTTTATTTTATACTGCTGGAGGCCATTGAATTTTTTTTGAGTAAAAGAATTGTTTGATTCATTTTCGTTATGAAATTTCCCTGTTGACTGCAGTGCAGAGATGGCAGCGGGCGTGGTTACAGCCTGGGAGAGGATCCATGGTGATGGTTGCCAGGCAGGGCTGTGGAGGGTGAGAAGAGGTCCCGGGCTGGCACGTGTTTGAGGTGGAGTGAACACACTGGACAGGATGCTGTGAGGGGCTGGGGAGAACCCAGGACGATGCTTAAATTCTGGCTCGGGCAGCGGCTGGGTGGTGGTGCCTGAGGGGAAATCAGGACTTCCCTGTAGACTTAATCTGTTGAGATGCCTTGTCAGCCTCATCTGGGGACAGGCTGTGGGGTGGAGCTAGAGAGTTAAGGAGGTGTGGTGGGTAGGGGTCAGGGCTGCAGGTAGAAGTCAGGAGTCCTCAGCAGGGGGATAAATTTCTTTCTTGATAGACCCAAGGATGTGAAGGAAGGCTAGGCCATTTTTTTTTCTCTGTAAGCATATAATTCAATTGATGTACAAACTGTGATTGTTAGCCCATCATTGTGTGTTATAGGCTGTTTCTGTTATTCAGTTGATTCAAGAAATACTGAACTAAATATTGTGCTGGCCACAGGGGATAGATAGAATGGTACATGAGGTAGGCTGAGAGTTCTGTGTGGGTAGGGAGTACTTCTAACAGAGAACACAGATCATTCTATTAGAAAGTAAGTATGACATGTTCATGATAGGGGAAAGAAGTGAGTGATGGGGCACTTAGCAGAGACATTGAGTGCTTTAAGAGGGAGCAGATAGTGGTGGATGGGATAGCAGCTAGTATTGGAGTGAAAATGAACTAAACCTTTATTGGAACGGACACATGCTGTGGAAGAATACTCAAGGATTCCTTGGCAAGCTTGTATAGCTCGTAAGAATGATAATATTCATGCCCTGGCCGGTTGGCTTAGTGGTAGAGCATCGCCCCAGTGTGTGGATGTCCTGGGTTCAATTCTCGGCCAGAGCACACAGGAGAAGCACCCACCTGCTTCTCCACCCCTCCCCCTCTCCTTCCTCTCTATCCCTCTCTTCCCCTCCCACAGCCAAGGCTCCATTGGAGCAAAGTCGGCCCAGATGCTGAGGATGGCTCCATGGCCTCTGCCTTAGCGCTAGAATGGCTCCAATTGCAACAGAGCAATGCCCCAGATGGGCGGAGCATCGCCCCTTTTTGGGCATGCCAGGTGGATCCTGGTCAGGTGCATGTAGGAGTCTGTCTCTCTGCCTTCCCACTTCTCACTTCAGAAAAATACAAAAAAAAAAAAAAAGATTGATAATATTCATGTGATTTCTGACACTAGTGTCATTGTTACCTGCTTCCAAATAGATTAATCTGTTAGTTATTAGGAACTTTCATTGCTCTGTGTACAGTTTTATTTGGGGACAGGAAATAGAATGTGAAGTTGGCAGCTCATAAGAATTTAAAAACACCTTATGTGCATTATTTCAAAGAACCTTTATTGCATGAAAGGCTCTATATAGTAATGAAAGGAAAACAATTCTTTTAGATTTATTAGATTCAAGTTAGCACTAGTTTTACCTTTATAGAATTTAAACATAGTAATGGTGTGTTCACAAATATTCAATTTTAGGACCCAAGAACAATTGGTGCTATTCTGTTATAGATTGAATAGCAAGACGTTTCTCTTCCCTTTGAGTAATTCTTGTGTAATTTTTATGGAAGTTGTTTTTCATTTTTCTAAGGTTACTAGTGTATTCTTCCAGAGAGCTAACACCTTGTTCAGGACCCTGTTGTAAATGGCACAAATGTACAAAGGCATGTTGACAGTGGATAACTTCTCTTGTGAGGGATGATTGGGCCTCTGTTAGAAGTGGCTGTGTTGCTGGTCTGGCCCCAGCTAGGGGCTAAGTTCCCAGTCAGCTGGTGCAATAGGGAGAATCCACTATTCAAGGAAACTCTAGGAACACATGGAGGGTGTCAGCACACCCAAACAGGAATGGGACAGGTCCCAGAACTGGAGGGATGGTGTCGACCAGTGGCCCAGATGGAAGTGTGGGAGTGTGGTGATTAGCTCACCTGCTAGTTCTCTCTGGCTGGTGTTAGGTCAGCAGACGAGGGTGGTGGGTGGTAGTGGTGGACAGAGCTTGGGCCATGCCTCCACCAGTGGACTTGTTTTTCAGATGTGTAAACCCGTCCCTCTTGTGGCCTATGCTGAAAGCTACCCTCTCCATGAATTTCTACGCCTCTCTCCCTGACAGGAAGTCATATTTCCCCTCCCCAGACCCTCACTCGGTGCCAGCCCTCTAGCTGGTCCGTCAGTGCTGTTGGCGTGGCTTGCTCTCCCTGAGCCCAGTCTCTGCAGGGTCGCCCCGAGGGTTGGTGCCCGTGGCCACTCAGAGCTCTCTTTGTGGAGAAGAAATACAATTTTTGTTTCGTTTTGTCTTATAAGGGAGGGGATAAAGATAGTTTGTACTTTCTTTCATTTCTGAAAAGGTGGTTTGTCTATTCTGATAATTGTATAAGGTTATGGTCATAAATGGAACTTTTTCTTTTCAGATAATGTGGATGCAAGTGAACTTAAGCAGTTTTTCGAGACCAACTATTCTCAGATATATTTCATCTTCTATGAGAATTTTATAACACTGGAAAATAGTTTGAAATTAAAAGGTAAGCATTTCTACAAATTTTTTTTCGATATACAAGTATTTTTTTAAACATTCAGGTTTTCCTGCATCTCAACCTCAGACTGCTGTACTCATCCTGTTACCAAACCTGGCTCCCCTTACCCTCACTTTACTCTTCACCCTAACCCTAGCCCTCACCCTACCTCTCACCCTCACCCTAACCCTAACCTTCACCCTTACTTACCCTAACCCCTAACCCTCACCCTACCCCTCACCCTAACCCTCACCCTTACCCTAACCCCTAACCCTCACCCTATCTCTCACCCTAACCCTCACCCTTACCCTAACCCCTAACCCTAACTATAACCCTTCAGGGTCCCCAGTGCTGTGATGGCAGCTTATGAACTAGATTTGGCATCCTGAGTGCATCTTTGACTTCCCCTCTGGTGTCCCTTCTCCTGACCCATAGAGTGCCCGTGGCACACCCACATGTAGCTTCCGGCTGGGCAGTGAAAACACGGGGCCTGAGCCTGGGGAAGAGAGGTGTAGTCATACTGTTGCCAAGGAAGACATGTATGCAGGAAAGAGTGTAGTCAAGCATTTGGAGCAGTTCTCTTATTGGGCAGATGAAGAGGAAGGATAAAGGAATACTGGGTGAGGGCTGGGTGCCAGGAAAGCGCTTTGGCACAGATGCCCAGAGAAGAGAGAAATTCAAAGAATGAAAGGTTGGCAGTGCCTGCTGATGCAGAAAGATGAGCAGCAGCAGGACCAGGTGACAGTGTGTTGAGGAGGCTGTCACTGGCTCGTGCAAGGAAAGCTCGCGCGGTAGTGGGGCCAGAATCCAGATCCAGGGAAATGGAGATGCTGGGTGGTGAGGCCCCGAAGGCTGCATGTGGGAATACCGCTTTGAAAGCGTGATTATGAAGACACAGGACTGTATCTCGAGGGGTAGCTTGGTCGTGGGGAGGTAAAGGTTGCTGTTTGCAGGCTGAGGAAGGGGAGCTAACTATGGTGCAGGGTGATGGGGGAAGCGGGTTGAGACAGGGTCAGGTATGGAGAAGAAGACGTGGGGAGGGGTGTGTGGATGCTCTGACTGCTTCTGTAAAACCTGAGGCGAATGCCGAGCCTGGGGGAAGGAGCTCGGGCCGAGACACGGAGGTGGTCTGGGACACACAGCAGATGCTCACAGTCTTACAGAACGCCCAGGCTCTAGCAAGGTATCACATATGGGCATGTGCCTAGGATGCCAACAGCATTTTTGTTCATTTTTGTTTTTTTAATGAATTGCTCTGTTTTTTCTCCTGGGAATTATAAATTGATATAAATCTTGAACTTAAAATTCTTTTTCTTTTTTTCCTCCCCGCTTGGTAGATATTTTAAATATGAAACGATCAGATTATCTTTCTTTCTAGCCTTGCTCTACTACTCCACTTTCCTGTCAGATGTGTGGAACAGAATAGTGTGATATTATTTGCAACCAAAATAAAATGCCGTATCTTTAAAAAAATCCAAAAAACCCTTTTTAAAGGGTCCTCCCTCCGTCTCTCCCTCCTCCCCCTTTTGCTTCCTCTATCTTTTTAAGAAAAATATAGCTGTTGAAGACGGCATCAGTTAGTTTGTGCTGCAAACCATCCCGAAACTGAGTGCTGCCAAACACCAACCAGTCATGTAGCTATGGTTTTCCGGCTCTGTTGGGCATTTCTGCTGGTTTAGGCTAGCTCATGCCTCTGATTCAGCTGGTGGTGGGTGGCCTCGTTCACATGTCTTATGGTTGGCAAGCTGTTGACCAGGGTACCTTAGTTCTCCTCGTGGCCCCTCTTGTTCAGTTAGCAGGCTATCTTGGGCTCCTTCAGATGGTGGTCTTAGGGTTCCAAGCTCAGGAAGAGTGTTTTCAAGTGTGCTTGCTTCACATTTGATAACATGTGGCATTGGCCAGAGAAGTCTCATGGCATCTCAGATTCAAGGGATGGGGAATAGACATCTTTTGATGGGAAGGGGAAAGCTCTCTCCATTTTTATAGTCTACTGCAAAGAATCATGATGAAGAACCAGTAAAAAACAAGCAGATTTTGAAATTTCTTGCATTTGGTACAATCTTTGTTTTGATTAGAGTGCAGGGAAGAAAGTGTCCCAAAACAAAAGTCAAAGAAAGTGGTACCAAGAACAATGAGCTCTTTTCCAGGTAACTTCAGCCTTCTGGTTATTCAGGGCACATCCTGAGTTATTGGCTCTGCCTTCAAAGTGTGTCCAGAACCTCTGGCCTCTGTCATTGCTGTGCTGGTAGTGCTGAAGCTCCGTGTCCTCACCTGGATTACTACACTTTCTGGACCTCCTTTAACCCCTCCAGAGTCTCTTCACAAGAGCTGTTGGGGTGATGCTTTAAAAACGTGAGTCCCGTTAGGGCTCTGAGCTCTCCAGACCTTCAAATGGCTTCCCGTTCCTGAAATCACTGCAAAGGCTTCAGATCCTGCCTGCCTTCCTTTGCCCCTTCGCACTCTAGCCTCACCTGCGACAACTCCCCCTTTGCGCCCGACACAGGGCCGCCTTCCAGTTGCCTTTCTTTTTGACCTTGCCAAAGCTGCTCAGCCATACCACCTGCACTGTCTGGTTCCTCTGCCTGAAAACATTTCCCTGAAATCCATATGGCTTGTTTGCTTACCCCAAATTTCCACGTGGCTTGCTCCTTACCTTTTATATTTTTGCTCAGCCTCACCTTCTCAGCAAGGTGTTCCCTGACCTTGCTAGTGAGAATTGCGTACCACCCTTTTTGGCATTCCCCACCTGCCTTTTGGATCGGTTTTCTCACTTACTCATTTATTGAACATCTCCTCCTGCCAGACCGTAAGCTTTCTCGGGTCGTTCTGTTTTGTTCGCTTCTGTATCCTCAGTGCCTGGAATAATCCCTTACACAGACATTCTTTATCTGTTCAGTGAATGCATGATACCTATTTCATAGAGCTGTGGGGATTCAGTCAGATCAGGGGTCCACAATTTAGAGCTTGCTGCTGGTTTTTGTAAATCAGTAAATATTGGACACAGCCATACCTGTTCATTTATATATTGTGTGTGGCTGCTTTTGCACTGTAACAGCAAAGCTGGGTGGTTGTAAGAGAGGCCTGAAAAGCCTAAAGTATTTGTAATCTGGGCCTTTACAGAAAAGGTTGCGGATTTCCTACATTAGAGATTGTATGCTAAACACTCAGCACAGTACACAGACTGGACAGTAATGGTAACTGGTGCCACAGGTGTCATACTTTTTATTGTTTTATTATCAAAAGGACAGTGTGTGTGCAGTTGCTTAAACAGATATATGACTTTTTATAGTTATTACTGCTCTATGGTTCTTTTGTATCACAAAACTAGAAGTCTTTGTTTATACTGTGCTTTCTATCACAATTTGATCTCATAAGTAACTAATTGAGAAATGAATAAATTACCTGTTATGGGTTGGTAAGAACTTGAGAAACATGGAAACTGTGTTTAAAGAACTAGCAAGGTTTTGTCCCGGGCCGTCTGGCTTGGTGTCCATCGCACTCCTGACATGGGCTCCACACTGCTTTCTGGTATTATTTGATAAATAAATGCATGTTGAGGGTTCAGTGTTTTAAGATACCTTTAAACATAAGTTTTTAATATCCTAAAATTTATACATTGTCATAATAACTAATTTTTTTTAATATATTCCAGGGAATAATAAGTCACAAAGGGAGGAGCTGGACTCCATCCTCTTTCTTTTTGAAGTAAGTTTTTGTTAATTCATTTAGCTTTTAAGATTCTTGTTGAAAATATGGTATTTTAGATCAGTGGTTCTCAACCTGTGGGTCGCGACCCTGGTGGGGTCGCCTAAAGCCATCAGAAAATACATAATGCATATCAGGTATTTACATTCCGAATCATAACTGTAGCAAAATTACAGTTATGAAGTAGCCACCAAAATTATTTTTTGGTTTGGGGTCACCGCAACATGAGGAACTGTATTGCGGGGTCACGGCATTAGAAAAGTTGAGAACCACTGTTTTAGATCTTTAATTTCACTGGAAAACAAATAAAAATGATGGAAATGTATTTCCTTCCTTCTTTCCTTCCTTCCTTTTTACAAACAATGTTGCAAAGAATGATCTTGTGATTTTTTTTTGCAAACTCATGGTAGAATTTTTTCTGTGGGGATACCTAGACATGCAATTATGAGATAGAAAAGTATGCACATTTTAAATACTGATATTGCTAAATTGTTCTTCAAAAAGGTAATATAAACTTATATGTAAACTTATATGAAAGTCTTATGTAAATTTCACTAACCAACTGTGGAGATGGTTTGTCTTTTTCATATATGCAAACTGACATGTGGAGATGGTTTGTCTTTTTCATATATGCAAACTGACATGTATGCTTGCTGTTTTTTATGTGTATTTTCCTGACTACTGAATGAGGTTATGATCTTTTTATGTGTCTGTGTGTCCATGTGTATTGATCATATATTCTCTTCAAAATTGAAACAGTGTTTTGACTTAATTTTTGATCTATTAAGCTTAAAGTCTTTTTTTGTCCAAATGTATTAGATAAGTGGCCAAAGTACTAATACTTTGATAACTAGACAGGAACCAAACTATAGGTTTTGAAAAATTAATCGTTGGTCATCTAGAAATAATTCAGGGTTTGAAGAAACATGCTTAGGTTAGTATGAGGTCGACTTTATGACTGTAAAGGAAAGGCCTAATATGTGTTTGCTGCAAAGCTGGCCAGGGAGGGAGGTCGGGGTGAGGGAGAGGGGAGAAAAGCTCTCCCTGGGCTTTCTGGGTCTGTGGAATAAGACAGGCACAGCTGCCTCCAGCCTGGGACTTAGCTGATTGCTGTTGCTCAGCAATTCTGGTTCCCCTTTCTCTCCTTCGAGGGCTGTTCTCATTGCTCAGAGCGACCCCTTCATTCACCTCCTGTTCTGTGGTGGTCACGGTGCTTCCTGCGGTAACTTACACTCCTGTGAGGAAAGCCTGCGCGGAGCTGTAGGGTGTGCAAGGTGGTTCTTCTGGGACCACAGTGCCGGGTTTAAGCAGCTTCGTTTATATAATTTTTTTAGAACTTAAATATGCATCTATTGACTGTCATTTGTTTATACTATTCCATTACTTTAAATTGTTTTATTTATATAATAGTTGATACATTTACTAAATAATTTCTAACATATGTACATTTGAAGCATGATGGTCGAGTGCAGACTTTTGTGCCCCTCCCCTCACCCACTTTGAGAACTAGATGCTCCTTCTTGATCCCATCTTTTCTTGTTCCTGTAATGCCCCCCCCACACACACACACTTTGTCGTTTCCTTTCTTTTTAAAACACGGTTTTAGCACAAGAATTTGTGTCCCTCAACAACGCATTGGATAGTTGTGTTTGATTTTGAGTGAGATAAAAATGGTCTCATTTGGCACAGTCATCTGTGGCTTGGCTTTTACTCTCAATGTTATTTTAAAGATTTATCCATGTTTCTGAATTTAGCTCTAGTTCATTCATTTCATTCCCACTGCTGGACTAAGTAAATATGTATGATTTATTTTTGTTTTAATTTTTATTGATTTTAGTGAGAGAGAGAGAGAGAGAGAGAGAGAGAGAGAGAGACAGGAACATCAAGCTGTTCTATATCTGCACTATCCAGGGATCAAACTGGCAACCTCTGTGCTTCAGGACTAACCAACTGAACTATCTGGCTAGGGCCAAATGATTTGTGTAATTTCAACATTTTGTCTTTAGATTTTCTTTGGTTTTCTTGGTAGATAGAATGTCTGTGAATAATGACAAGCTTGCTAGTCGTCTGTATTTCTTGTGTTACTGCACTGGCTCTAGTACATTGTTGAATAGAAATGCTAAAAGCATTTCTGTTTCTGATTTAAAGAGAGTTTCATTAAAGTATCATCATTAAGAAGAATGTTTTCCATAAATGGTTGGTAGGTACGTTGTGAGATTAGGGAAGTTTGTTTCTATTCGTAGTATGGTAAGATTTATAAAAATAATCATAGATGAGTTTTGAATTTCTTGAGTGTTTTTTTCTGCACTGATTGAGATAACGTATATGATGATTCTTCATGATTATTGATGGGGTGATGACAGTTCTTAATTTCTGGCAGGGTTAGGGCTACTGTTTGCATTTTTATATCTGTTTTCATAACTGAGATTGACTTGAACTTCCCTTCTCATATTTTTGAATGATCCTGTTATAAAGGTTATAGAACTTGCTGTCAAGTACTTCTTTTTTCGTTACATAAAATAGTTTACATAAGATTGGAATGGTCTGGGATATTTTTACTCTTTCCTGTAAAAGCATTCTGAAACTGGTGCTTTATTTATTTATTTTTAATGGGAAGATTTTAACTACTCATTTAATTTCTTTTAATAGTTTTAGGATTATTTTAGTATTCTAGTAGTTTTCTGGATTCAGGTTTGTTAAATTATGTATTTTTCTAAGAATTTGAAGAATTCTAAAAATTTGTTCTTATCACCAAAATTTTCAAATTTATTTGCATGACCCTTCTTTTAGGGGTCATAATCTCTTCAGATTTGTCTGCTCTAGATTAATCTTCATTGTCTTCAAGCAGTTGATATTTATAGTAGACACATTATGGTTGTAATTAGTAGTAGTAATACTAGTAATGGTAGTGAAAGTGTTTGTGTCACACCTCACAGATATTATTTTACTATGTAGTCTAGTTGCCATGGTAGCGGTTTTAAACTCTGTTCTCAATTCAGTTGTTCTTTAAATGCTTTTTCTCTCTGGCTTCTCTTACAATCATTTTCTTAATTTTTGGTGTTTGGCAGTTTTACCACAAAATGTCTACTTGAAGATTTCTTATTTTATTTGGTATTTATGTGCTTCCTGTATTTCTGAATTCACATCCTTTGTAATTTTTATAAAATTTTTAGTTATTATCTTCTCAAATATTGACTCTTTCCTGGTCATACTTTCAAGGATTTTTATTTAAGCTTCTTGATCTTTCCATGTCTCTTAAGCTTGCTTTTATCTTCTCTTCCCTCTATTTCTTTGTCTTGCATTCTGGGAAATTTCTTCAGTTCTCTCTCTCTCTTGTTTTTTTGACAGAGTTAGAGAGAGACAGATAGGGGCAGACAAGACAGAGAAGAAGGGAGAGAGATGACAAACATCAGTTTTTCGTTGCAGCACCTTAGTTGTTCATTGATTGCTTTCTCATATGTGCCTTGATCAGGGGGCTACAACAGAGTGAGTGACCCCTTGCTCAAGCTGGCAACCTTGGGCTCAAGCCAGCAACCATGGGTTCATGTCTATAATCCCATTCTCAAGCCAGAGACCCTGCACTCAAGCTGGTGAGCCCGTGCTCAAGCTGGCAACCTTGTTTTCGAACCTGAGTCCTTTGTATCCCAGTCTGATGCTTTGTCCACTGTGCCACCGCCTGGTCAGACTCTTCAGTACTCTCTTCCACTGCACTAACTTTCTTCATTTGGGTCTAATCTACTGCTTAACCAATCTATTGAGTTTTAAATTTCAGAGATTCTTTTTCATGTTTTAACTTCTTTTGGTTTGGTATTGGTATGTGGATGGTTGCTTTTAACAGTCTCTTGATCCATGTTCATTTTTAGTTTTCTTTTATTTTCTTAAACATTTAGCATGTATTATTTTATAGTCTGTATGTGACTTCTAATATCTGAAGTTGTGTAAGTTTGTTGGTTATTTCTGCTGTCTCTCACAGTGGCCTTCATTTCTTGCACGTTCTGTGATATGATTTTGAGGTCAGATTTAATCAAATACAGGTGTAATCTGTTTTAATCCTGTTTTTGTTTTCTGGAGGGTTTTTTGTTTGCCTTTGCCAGAAGTCTGGGATTGCTCTTGATTGGGATGACTGTGGCTTCATTTGAGGGTCCTGGTTTATTAATGGAGTCTCAGGTTCAGTTTCTCAAACTTGGCATGTGGTCGGTGGGATCTGGGCTCTGGAGGGCACAGACATCTGTAGGCATTGCTGTGGAAACACAACGTTTTCTGTACCTAGCATTGTTTTTCTTAAACGTGTTGCATACAGATCGGGTTTTGGCTCACCTCTGCCACCTTTCTTCCCTTATATGTTCTCTCCCACCATTTTTTAAGTTTCCGTATGTCCTCCAGAGTCAGGAACGTTGTGCTAATTGCACTTATTGTCACTGATTCCAGGTCTAATTGTTCTGCGACAGGCTAGTCCATCAGAGAACGCTTTCCTGTGCCTCTCATAGAGCAGGTGTAAGTACCTTCTCCTCAGGTCCGAAAATTCTAGATTTAGGGAGGATGATATTACCGATACATTAGCAACTACACAGGATTAGTTGCCTATTTAATAGAACAAACATATATTATTCAAAGCTTCATAAAACTTTCAATTTGCATAGTAAATGAATAAACAAAGAACCTGTTTTTTGTTTTTTGTTTTTTTTTTGCCTATGTTGGCTGTCACTGGCTTTAGAAGGTAAATTGTAATTTGTGTTGTTAATTCTGAGAATTAAGTAACATATTGCTACTTTCTATAAGTTAGTGCCATATAAGGAGATGGTTTATGAGGATTTGGAGATAACTTATCTAGGTGTGAATAATTGGGAAAGGCTTTCTTAAGACCTGTTAAATTACAGAAGGGATACTATGTAAAGATACTGTAAAAAGAAATGGATTGGAAGAAAGCATAAAGTTAAGAAGGCATGAAAGAAGAGTATGTAAGGACACCTGCTGTGTGTCCTTGTAAGTCATGGACAATCTTCTGGAAGGGAGCCTTTGAAAAAGGAAGCAGTGGTCCTTAGATGTGTAGATATTACAGTGCTCTGATAGAGCTCGGACTCAGTCAAGGCTGCCGGCCCACTGCAGCTGCAGGCAGTGATGGGACTCCGTTGCCTTTTTCTTCTCCTTGGAAGTTGACCGCCAGCCATCTTTGCTGTGGTTTCAAATCTGTGTACCACTTAGAGTTTCTCCTGTTGCTATTTCATGGAGATATTGATTTTTTATTGAGTTTATGACTCTAATTTTACTCTTTTTAAAAAATTCATATCTCATCTGTTGCTGTGTGTTTCAGATAAGAGTGTGGGGCTCCATAAAATGAATTTACACCGTCATCTTGACCAGAATGTAAATGCTGTACATGGGCCATTTTGTTTAATCCTTTGCTTCTGAAGTAGATTTTGTCTTCGCAGTTTTTATCAATGGAAGAATAGGAGCTTCGTTGTATTAGTTGACTTGTTGAAAATTGTACATCTATCAGATGGTACAGGAGCTGTCACCTCTGGTCTGAGTCTGGACCCGTTTTCTTAACTTAGTGCCATGCTGCCTGTCACTTAGGAGTCTTGGTATTCTCTTGCTTCTCCATCTTTATTCCATAGGCCATCTATACCAGCACACACTTATTCTTTATTGTACGCAGTTACTGGGTACCTACTGTATGTCAGGCATCGTTCTAGGTGCTGGAGATAAGACAGAACTGCCAGCGCTCATGAAGTGTATATTAAATTTCATGGTAAACTGAGGTGTCCACTGGCGAGAATGGACTTATGTCAGTGTTCTGGTAATGACCTCCTGAGTCACAGAAAATTATGATGACCCTTTTCAGAAGTGACACTTGGTGGTAGCCCTTGAGGTGGCTACTTGCGTAACGGAAAAGGAGGATTGGTATAGAAATGTAAGGCACCTATGGGCTTCAAGTTAAAAAAATTCACTTGACTTTGAGAACTTTCTGGATTCTGGAGTTGAGAGATTTTTTAATGGTATGCATTTTCTTTTAATTAGGTGTGGTAAAACAGAGACATGAAAATGAAGAAAGAAGTTTTTATTGTACTCACAGTCCCCTAGTAACAGGAGGCACGGCATGCCAAGTAGGGCTATACAGAAAAGTACCACGTAAAATGGGTAGGCTGAGAAAGAGGAACTGAGGGTAAGAGCCTTGGTTGTATTTTTCTCCAGAAGGAATGAGCAAGGTAAGGCAAACAAACTACTAAGCAGGTTTAAGATGGGATAGTTTGAACAATTTTGGTGGGCTCTAGATTGTAGGGATGATCCCTAGTTGTCTGGTACTTGGTCTCTGGGTGATTCTGGCTGGAGGATAATGTCCTAGAGTGTGAGAGCCCATAAGAGGAGGTAGTTGTGGGTATGGATTTGGGATTGGTAGGTTGGAATATCAAAGGCATGCTGTCAGGTACTATCTCTAGGAAGTAGCTAACAAAGGAGGGGGCACTCCCTCCTAGGTCAGCAAGGCTCCAGAATGTCAGAGCATCAGGAATTCAGAAAACAGGTAATAGTTATTACAGAAATGTTTCACACTGCCAGTCGTCCCTTGCCATATCGTGGTTCACTTTTTGCAGTCTCACTGTATTGCAGATTTAAAAATTATATGTATCTAATTTTGTGTTGCGGATTTTTCGCTATGTTACGGGATTTTGTGGTATATAGGTATTTTTATATATTTATTATTTTAACTATTTTTGCGGTAAAATAAGCAAAATAAGTGTGGGAAAGGTTAATAACACTGTGGGGAGGTTTATAAAAGTATGAGGAGGGTTTTTAAAGCCTTAAAATATATATAAATAATAAAATAAATTTAAGGTTGCTACTTCGCAGGTTTACACCTATTGCGGGGGTGCTGGAACCCCACCCCTGCGGTAGACGAGGGACTGACGCCATCCTTCTTTAGTAGAGAAATGGAGTAGTTTGGAGTTATTTTTTTTTTTTTTCATTTTTCCGAAGCTGGAAACGGGGAGGCAGTCAGACAGAATCCCGCATGCGCCTGACCGGGATCCACCCGGCATGCCCACCAGGGGGCGATGCTCTGCCCCTCTGGGGCATCGCTCTGTTGCATCCAGAGCCATTCTAGCGCCTGAGGCAGAGGCCACAGAGCCATCCCCAGCGCCCAGGCCATCTTTGCTCCAATGGAGCCTTGGCTGCGGGAGGGGAAGAGAGAGACAGAGAGGAAGGAGAGGGGGAGGGGTGGAGAAGCAAATGGGTGCCTCTCCTGTGTGCTGTGGCCGGGAATCGAACCCGGGACTCCTGCTCGCCAGGCCGACACTCTACCACTGAGCTAACTGGCCAGGGCCTAGTTTGGAGTTCTTTACACGGTTAAAAAAGCTTCTGGGCCATGACAACAAGGCGTTCCTTACCCTCTCACACCCCAATTAAAATACAGTAGACATTGATGGAAGGGATTTAAGTTGAATACTTACACATGTTCTGGCCTCAGAATGTTACTTATTCATGTGTTTTTCAAATTTCACAGAGTTAGAAATTAAAGATACACAGGACATTTGATTTCTAGATTCCTAATTTTTGAATTTATTCAAATTACCCCTTCAAAATAAATAAACCCTATTTTGTTGTTGTTTTTCTTCCTGGCGCTCTCAACTTGTGGCCCCAGGTCCCTGGGTGGGTCTTTCCGTTTGCTGTTGGCGTGCCCTATTGAAGTGCCCTGGCATACACACTGCCCGCTGCTGCCCCTTTGCCTCTTTTCTGCATAGTTTCACTCTGACTCCTGGTGTTCTTTCTCAGGGACTGCCCTTTGCTCTCCTCGTCTGGCCCATTCTTTCAGGCTTTGTTCAGACCCATTCACTTCTCTGGCAGCTCCAGCCAGAGCTGGCCATTCTTCTCTGTGAACACATACAGTACGCCCCTGCTTGTTACCATTTGATTATAGCTGGGTGATCCCAGTTAAAACTTTAATTTTTTTTTTTTTTCATTTTTCTGAAGCTGGAAACGGGGAGAGACAGTCAGACAGACTCCCGCATGCGCCCGACTGGGATCCACCCGGCACGCCCAGGGGCGACGCTCTGCCCACCAGGGGGCGATGCTCTGCCCATCCTGGGCGTCGCCATGTTGCGACCAGAGCCACTCTAGCGCAAGCGCGGCGGAGGGGTGGAGAAGCAAATGGGCGCTTCTCCTGTGTGCCCTGGCCGGGAATCGAACCCGGGTCCTCCGCACGCTAGGCTGACGCTCTACCGCTGAGCCAACCGGCCAGGGCCCCAGTTAAAACTTTGAAGTGGCTACGTTTTAGCTTCCGAAGGAGACCAGCAACCATTACTTATAACCTTTTGTACTCCCCACAGTGATTTGTACCTCTTAATATTTACTGTTGTAGTAAAGCCTATTAAATTCTCAACTTACCTTTCATGGGTTATTTGATATTTTTATGCTAAAAAATTCTGTTTTCCCACTGTATGGCCAGAGGCTGCCACCATTGTGGCCATTCACATGCAGGTTCTTATTGAACTTGGACAGATGATTAAGAAACAGTAGAGCCAAAAAATGGTGGGCCATTCCTTTATTAAAGCCTCTCACTGGGTGATGAGCAAACAGGCAAAGAAAACACTTCCCTCTCACTCAGGGCTCCCAAATCCCCGACACATTCTCCGGTTCCACAACCAGGAGAATCTTTTCCAGTTTCTCCTAGAATCAAAGGCCCCACCAGTCTCAGCGGAGTCGCAAAGCCCCTCAGCGCTGGTTCCCCCTCTGCACACCTTCTCTTTCCCTGCCGACATGGCTTCTTTCTGCCTCTTCTCCTTCTCTGCTCTTTTCAAAACTTTCTGGCGCAAAACCTCTCCTCCAGAAAATAGTAGCAAAATAATGGCCTCTCCTAAGCAGGAAGGTAATTTGCAATTTCACAGACTAATGTACCTGGCACTGCCCAGCCCCCAATGCAAACTATAAGTGAGCAAACATAAAAATCATATTTTACAAACTTATTTGATGAACACCCACCTAAAACTCTCTGGAGAAAAGACATGGGGGGAAAAAGGTAGCAGCTTGACACTAACGAGCTGTACAGCCTTGATTAAAGTGCTTATTAACCTTTCTTTACCTCGGCTTCCATGAGCATGGAGTGAGGGAATGGAGTGGGTGAGCTCTGGGTCTCTCCTAGCTCCACCAGCTTAGGATGCTTCAGATGCAGCACTGTTTGAAGTCTTTAAAACAACAGAGTCATGGGGGAAATCATTTTAGCATGATGTTTAATTGTATGCTTTCATTTGTTTGTTTGTTTGTTTTTTTTGTTTGTTTTTTAAGTGAGAGACAGAGACAGATAGGGAGAGGGACAGACAGACAGGAAGGGAGAGAGATAAGAAGCCTCAATCCATATTTGTGGCACCATAGTTTCATTGATTGCTTTTTCATATATGCCTTGCGGGGGGGGGGCCTCCAATTTAGCCAGTGACTCCTTGCTCAAGCCAGTGACCTTGGGCTCAAGCCAGCAACCATGGAGTCATGTCTGTGATCCTATGCTTAAGCTCCTGAGCCCGCCCTCAAGCTGGCGATTTAGGTGGTTTCGAACCTGGGTCCTCAGAGTCCTAGGAGGATTCTCTGTCCACTGCGCTACCACCTGGTCAGGCTCATTTAGTTTTAAATATTAAATTGATTTGACTCTGAGTAGCCTTTGCCTATTTAAATATCTCAGTGGCCTTTTTTTTTTCTAGAGCAGCTCTGTTTAAGAGAACTTTCTGTGATGCTGGGAATATTCTATATCTGCTCTATCCAATTAGGTAACCACTAGCCTCATGGGCTGTGTAGTGCTTGAAATGTGGCTAGTGTGACTGAGTGATTTAAATTTTAATCTTAAGTAATTTAATTTAAATTTGTGTTGCTAATGGCTACCAATTAGACAGAAAAGCTCGATAGTCTTCCAGCAGAGCCTCTTTTCTCATTGGTAAGACATTGTTAACCACTGATTAATCCTTAGCCTGTTGCACACCTGTGTCCTCTGGGGTGGGGACTTAGGTTAGTGTTTTACAGAAGTGGTTCTCGGCCATTGTTATCCAAGTGCCCTTGGCCAAGGGGAAAAGAGCATTTATTTTCAAAGGGTGAGGTAACATGACTTTAAAGTGGCCTTTTGTAAACACTAAATTGAAAAGCCACACACAGTTTTATTTTACTCTTCATGTTTGTTTTAAGATGAAAATAGTATTTTAGATAATGGACAAATTACATAGTATTTCATCTCCCCACCACACTTCACCTTCCCTCTATCCCCACCCGCACCCCCAACATAAAGACACTCTGGTATCCTTTCAAGATGATGCACGCTGCCCCTTCTTTGGTGGGTGTAATGCTCGTGGCTGAGGCCAGGCAGGTCCACACTGGATTCGGGCAGATGGTAGAGAAACTGTGGAGCCGAATGGGTTGGGCCATTCCATTTAATAGAGTCTACCAATAGCAGACAAGCACGCAGGCAGGGGAAACCGCCTCTCTGGCAAAGAAACAGCAAAATGGCCCCTCACAGTGACCGGCAGGCAATCCACTATCCGCAGTCACCCTGAGCGCACGCACCCATAGCCTTACATAGGCCATACACACGTGGCAGTGCCACGTGCTCACGTACCAGTCAGGCAGAGTGCTTGCAGCTGGTAAACCAGCAAACCAGCGAGCAAGCCTAACACAGCTGCCCCACAGTGGGGGAAATCGGGTTGGAGAAGCGTGGACCTGAGAGCGAACTGGCACAGGGTGCTGCCCCGAGAGTCATACGGTAGGTATGCCGCTTTCCCTAGGGTAGACGGAGGCCTCTGCACACCATCGCCCCCACCCCCCTGCAGTGTGGAGGGAGTGCTGGATTGGGGGCAGGGCTCCTGTGTGCACAGCCTTGCTGGGTGTAGATAGGTTTGGGAGTCATAGCCGCCCTGCAGTGAATCCATGGCTGGCACTGAATCTCTCTTACTTTAATGGAATTCAACACACTGGGTCTCCTGTTCTTCATTGTTCCAAGTGAGCTTACATAGATAGCTGGGTTAGCCTCTGATTCTTTTCCTTACAGTGTGAGGAAAGGACTTTTAATAGCTTTCCGATAGTAATAACACAATTGGATCCAGTCCAGTGCCTGGAGCTGTGCAAAAGGTGAACCAAGTGGCTGATTTTAATTCTTTACAATTGCTTTGTAATGCCCTCCAGTAATTTGAATATTGATTTTATTTCCCATACAAATACATTTATTTACAACTTTTTACATTTACTAGTGTCACTCTACTTCAGACATCAGTAATGAAAAATTGCCTGCAGAAAAACTAGAATTAGGACTATAGTAGGATTACAAACAATTCTGAGATGTTTGTTTCCATTTCTCACCCAACACCTTCCCTCACCCCTGCACCTTCTCCCTTCTTTTTCTGGTGGAACTGTGTAGTTTTATATCTCTTTGAAAATGAACATAACTTAGACTCTCCTGCAAGGGATCAGTGCAGATATGTGGGTTGAATCAAAATCAACTCATTCAGGGCAGGTGTCCTACAGGACTGTCACAGTTCTTTTTCTTTCTTCATGCAATGGCTCTGCCCTTTCTTATGAGTAAATAACACAGCAAGACAGCAGAATTGTATTTTTACAATGAACTACTACAGCCTCTGCCTTTTTTGGTTTTCTTTGTTACTCTTTATTTCAGACTGTCCAATGTGGAAAATTACTTCCATACTCCTCCCTCCTCCCACACCCAGGTGAAGGACTTCCACAAACTTCTCATGCTGTGTCTGCTTTTTATTTCTTTTCCCCATAAGGACCACTTCACTGTTACTGAGTGGAGGAGGGACAAGAACAAATAACATTTACAGGAAACACACATTCTTCTTAAATCCTTGCAATTTAAATTCTTATTGAGTTCAAATATTTGGATACTTCAATGGATTTTTTTTTTTAAAGAATGGTTTTAGTTTTGAATGCAGCTCCTGGGTCACTACCATACTTCTAAACGGCTGCTGGCAACTGAGAAAAGGCCAGTGTCAGTTCACATTTCCTGGAGAACATTTAAAAGGACAGATACCCCATCCCCCTTCATCTCCCCATCCCCCCTTCATCTCCCCCATCCCCCTTCACCTCCCCCATGCCCCTTTCATCTCCCTCATCCCCCTTCATCTCCCCATCCCCCCTTCATCTCCCCACCCCCCTTCATCTCCACACCCCCCTTCATCTCCCCACCCCCCCTTCATCTCCCCATCCCCCCTTCATCTCCCCACCCCCCTTCATCTCCCCATCCCCCCTTCATCTCCCCACCCCCCTTCATCTCCCCACCCCCCCTTCATCTCCCCATCCCCCTTCATCTCCCCATCCCCCCTTCATCTCCCCACCCCCCCTTCATCTCCCCACCCCCCCTTCATCTCCCCACCCCCCTTCATCTCCCCACCCCCCTTCATCTCCCCCATCCCCCCTTCACCCCATCCCCCTTCATCTCCCCATCCCCCCTTCATCTCCCCATCCCCCCTTCATCTCCCCATCCCCCCTTCATCTCCCCTATCCCCCTTCATCCCCCCAACCCCCTTCATCTCCCCCATCCCCCCTTTCATTTTCCCCATCCCCCCTTTCATCTCCCCCATCCACCCTTTCATCTCCCCCATCCACCCTTTCATCTCCCCCATCCACCCTTTCATCTCCCCCATCCCCCCTTCATCTCCCCTATCCCCCTTTCATCTTCCCCATCCCTCTTCATCTCCCCCATCCCCCTTTCATCTTCCCCATCCCCCTTCATCTCCCCCATCCCCCTTCATTTCCCCATCCCCCCTTTCATCTCCTCCATCCCCCCTTCCTCTCCCCATCCCCCTTCATCTCCCCATCCCCCTTCATCTCCCCCATCCCCCTTCATCTCCCCACCCCCCTTCATCTCCCCCATCCCCCCTTCATCTCCCCATCCCCCTTCATCCCCCCATCCCCCTTAATCTCCCCCATCCCCCCTTTCATTTCCCCCATGCCCCCTTCATCTCCCCATCCCCTTTCATCTCCCCCATCCCCCCTTCATCTCCCCCATCCAACCTTCATCTCCTCCATCCAACCTTCATCTCCTCCATCCAACCTTCATCTCCCCCATCCCCCCTTCATCTCCCCATCCCCCTTCATCTCCCCATCCCCCTTCATCTCCCCATCCCCACTTCATCTCTCCCATCCCCACTTCATCTCTCCCATCCCCCCTTCATCTCCCCATCGCCCCTTCATCTCCCCCATCGCCCCTTCATCTCCCCCATCCCCCCTTCATCTCTCCCATCCCCCCTTCATCTCCCCCATCCCCCCTTCATCTCCCCCATCCCCCCTTCATCTCCCCATCCCCCCTTCATCTCCCCATCCCCCTTCATCTCCCCCATCCCCCTTCATCTCCCCATCCCCCTTCATCTCCCCCATCCCCCTTCATCTCCCCCATCCCCCTTCATCTCCCCACCCCCCTTCATCTCCCCCATCCCCCCTTCATCTCCCCATCCCCCTTCATCTCCCCATCCCCCCTTCATCTCCCCATCCCCCCTTCATCTCCCCATCCCCCTTCATCTCCCCTATCCCCCTTTCATCTTCCCCATCCCCCTTCATCTCCCCCATCCCCCCTTTCATCTCCCCCATCCCCCTTCATCTCCCCATCCCTTCTTCATCTCCCCATCCCTTCTTCATCTCCCCCATCCCCCCTTCATCTCCCCATCCCCCTTTATCTCCCCATCCCCCCTTCATCTCCCCATCCCCCCTTTCATCTCCCCCATCCACCCTTTCATCTCCCCCATCCCCCCTTTCATCTTCCCCATCCCTCTTCATATCCCCCATCCCCCTTTCACCTTCCCATCCCCCTTCATCTCCCCCATCCCCCCTTCATTTCCCTCATCCCTCCTTCATCTCCCCCATCCCCCTTCATCTCCCCATCCCCCTTTATCTCCCCCATCCCCCTTCATCTCCCCACCCCCCTTCATCTCCCCCATCCAACCTTCATCTCCCCCATCCCCCCTTTATCTCCCCCATCCCCTTTCATCTCCCCATCCCCCCTTCATCTCCCCCATCCCCCCTTCATCTCCCCCATTCCCCCTTCATCTCCCCCATCCCCCCTTCATCTCTCCCATCCCCCCTTCATCTCCCCCATTCCCTTTCATCTCCCCCATCCCCCCTCACCTTCCCCATCCCCTCTCCCCTCCCCTCCACTCCCCCTCCACTCCCCTCTACTCTCCCTCCCCTCCCTTCCACTCCCCCTCACCTCCTCTCCTTTCCCCCTCATCTCCCCCTCACCTCCTCTCATCTCCCCCTTATATCCCCTCATCTCCCCCTTATATCCCCTCATCTCCCCCTTATATTCCCTCATCTCCCCCTTATATCCCCTCATCTTCCCCTTATATCCCCTCATCTCCCCCTTATATCCCCTCATCTCCCCCTTATATCCCCTCATCTCCCCCTTATATCCTCCTTCCCTCCCCTCCCCTTCCCTCCACTCCCCCTCACCTCCTCTCATCGTCCCCTTATCTTTCCTCATCTCCCCCTTATATCCCCTCATCTCCCCCTTATATCCCCTCATCTCCCCCTTATATCCCCTCATCTCCCCCTTATATCCTCCTCCCCTCCCCTCCCCTCCACTTCCCCTCACCTCCGCTCATCTCCCCCTCACCTCCTCTCATCTCCCCCTCATCTTCCCTCATCTCCCCCTTATATCCTCCTCCCCTCTCCTCCCCTCCCTTCCCCTCCACTCCCCCTCCCCTCCACTCCCCCTCCCCTCCACTCCCCCTCACCTCCTCTCATCTCCCCCTCATCTCCCCCTCACCTCCTCTCATCTCCCCCTCATCTTCCCTCATCTCCCCCTCACCTCCTCTCATCTCCCTCTCATCTCCCCTCATCTCCCCCTTATATCCCCCTCATCTCCCCTTCCCAAAACCACTCTGGATTCCTTGGCAGGCAACTCAATGCCACTGGTTATCATGACCAGATATTGAGTCACCTTTATGAAATTGGGGCATATTTTAATATGTTATATATATTTTAAATGAAAATAGAAGTGCATAATTCTCTGGCTCTCTTTATAACATTTGGCCATACTTGGTTTTGTTAATGTTGAGACTTAGGTTGGGAACAACTCTGGTGGTACAGCATTATTGTCATGGCATAGTGTGACCTGCTCCACAGTATTCCTTGAGACCCCTCTGCAGGGCGCAGGCAGCTGGGTGGCCATGCTCTTTCTCACTGGTCTTCTGTATCGCCTGTGATGGTGAGTGAGCTCAGTAGTCATTCCTCAGTGTTGTGCCCTATACCAGATACTGGGAAGTAAACCCAGGGCCCAGATCTCTCATTTCTCTAGCACATGGTTATTCTGGTGTCTCCTTTTGGTCATGAAATGTTTGTGATGTCTGCAGACGGGTAGAGGGCAACAAATATAAACATCTAGTCCATTATGGAGACTATTTGAGTGCATTTTTTGTGGTTAAAATCTGATTGTATTATACAGCATGTTAGTAATTTTTTATTAGATCACGAGTGTCTGAGTTGAAAGGAGACATTTTCAGTGGATGTTTTAACTTCTGAATTTAATGTTTAAGACGACAGTTTTCCTTATGCCTCAAGACATAGGTGTGAAACTTGGGATTCAACCAACAGTATACACTGAATTACTCAATCCACCTTCAGGGAAGGGAAACTCAAGGCAGATGTTTGAAAGTCTGAAATTACATTCTTGTGATTATCTGTTCCAGTCCAGGTGCGCTGAGCTTGGTGGCATGCTGACCCCTCTCACTTGAGTTGTCGGTAACTGACACTCTCCAGAGCAGATCCTCTGGAAGGCAGCTCTAGTGATCCTCTGGAAGGCAGCTCTAGTGAATGCTTCTAAGAATCCTTTAAGGGACAGATGGTGGAAACTGCATCAGGGCTAAAATATAAGGAAAATTCACGATTAAACTTGTGTATGTATTTATTGTTAGAACAGCAGATGTGTGAAGTGTTTTCTTTTAAATTGATTGGAATTAATGTGAATTGTGTTAAGTTGATTTCATATATATATACACGCACACACACACACACACACAAATTTAGGAGGGAGTTGTATAAATATTTGCTGTGTTGCAAATTTTCTGTAGCTTGTTCTGTTAGGATGTTTAGCATGGTGACTGTTACAGAGTGACACCTAGTGTTTAATGTGCTTTTGACACTGGACAGGTTGGAAGGGAAGAGTCTGGCTTAAAGCCATTAGGGATCAGCTGCTCCTGCAGACCTTGGGCATTCACTGAACTTGGGGGAGTGGCCAGTCCTGAGATGACTGCAAGTCTGTGATACTTCCTACTGTGCTGAAGTGAGCATTTAAACCCTCTTAAGTTTCTAGGATGGTGGGAACCATGTGGTGACATCACCCAGGGGCTTTGTGATTTCTACTTGTTAACTCAGCAGTATTACCCATTACCCCAGTCCATGAAAAAAAAGCCAAATCTTGGAATCAGTGGCTCTGCACAAACTGGGTGTCTTGGCTACTACCATTTATTGGTCCACTCACTCTCATATTTGTCATTTAGCTTTGGGGCCCTGTCTCCTACGCCTATTCTCTAGCTTCTTACAGAACCACATGCAGACCTTCGCCAACCAGAAAATTGGAGAAATCTACCTAGCTCTACACACTAACCCTGAAACCTACACTCGCGGGGCAGAAAAATCCAAGCCCCTATGACTACGCCCCTTACCAGCAGGAAGTAGCTACAGAAAAATGATCATCACCCCTAAACCAAATAACAAAATACTGGAGTGATAGGGTTGCAGGTGGGGGCATGATCCTCTCCTCCCTTAAGTGGATGAAGGGACATTGACAAACTAGATGTTCCAGATCACCTTCCCCAAGGCATCTGGGTGACTAACTTGGGTGTGGAAGGGCCCCTAGCTTATTTACGGTTAATCTTACATAAATCGGTTAATCTTACATAAATCGCTGAAAGATACATTTTTCTTTAATGACCACCAGCCCCCACCCTCAAATCCCCTATTTAACCCTACCCATTAGAGAACTGGGGGCTGTTCTCCCTTAGGAGACAGCCCAGCAGGTTTGCTTTCATTAAAGCCTGTTACACTGGTCTTTCAGACTCCGATTGATTCTATCACCCATCTCTTTGTTGACATTCCCACTAAGTTCATGTACTTTTTTTCTAAGCATCCTTATAACCAGAGTTCTGAACTCTGCATCTGATAGATTGCTTGTCTCCATTTTGTTTCGTTCTTTTTCTTGAGTTTTATTCTGTTCTTTCATTTGAGACATGTTTTCCTCCTCATTTTGTCTGTCTCCCTGTGTTTGTTTCTATGAGTTAGAGCTGCTTGGTCTCCTGGTCTTGGTAGAATGGTCTTAGACAGTAGACATCTTGTGGGGCCCAGTGCCACAGCCTCCCCAGTCACTCGAGCAGTGCGCTTCAGGTGTGCCCCTGTGTGGCCTCTGTATCCTTGATTGCTCTTGGCATGTCAATGGGAGATATTTACCCCCAGGACAGTGGGCCATGAAAACTGGCCATGACCATGGCATAGGAGCTGCTGTACAGGGACGGACACCACAGAGTAGGACTTGCTTTAGCAGGGTTCTGGTGCCTGAAGAGTCTGATCCTTGAGTGTTGCTCATGGAGGTGGTAGGTTGGTGCTCTGGCATGGTCTAAAGCTGTTTACCAAGCAGACTAGCTTGGGGCCTCCTGGGAGGAGCAGGCCAAGATCAGCTATTGCCTGTGCCCTGTCCTGGGCCACCCAGCATGAGCTACAGAGCAGCCTGCAGATGACAGTTACTTGTGCCATGTTTGGAGGTGCTCAGGAGAGGCCAAGCTGTGAACAGAGGCCAGCACTGCTAGTGCTGGGCCTGGGGCCACTTAGCAAGAAGTATGTGGCATGTGGAGGCCATATGCTGCTTGTTTAGGGTTTGAGAGATTTTAGGAAAGTCTCAGCATGAGCCAAGGCCATCCTTTTGTATGGAAAAGCCACTAGAATTAGCTTAGATAGGTCTGCAGGTTGGGTGGGGTGTGGTCTTAGGGAATCACCAGGGTGGGGCAAACAGTGTTAGCTAGGTGATGGAGACTCAGATATGGCGTCCCCCTGTGCCTACAGGCAGAGGAGTCAGCAATGGAGCAGTGGCTTCTGCCAGCACTTCTGTTTGAGAGAAAGCTACCCCTCTAGCCCTTGCCCCACCAGATAATACAATTTCTTCTTGTATGTCCCTGGCACTTTTTGAGCTGCTGCCCCAGTGCTGAGCTGAAAGCCAGTGAGTCTGAGTAAGTCCCAGTGTAGGCCCTTCAGGAAAAATGCCTGGGACTCCAGCAGCCCCCTATCTCACTTAGGCACACTCCCTGCTGGTGTTCACAGCCAGAAGTTACCAGGACTTCTCTTTCTGGCACTGGAACCCTGGGCTGGGGGCTGGTGTGGGGTGGGTCCCCTGGTTCCCAGGGGGGATGTCTGGAACAGATATAGCCCTCTTGATTTTTTAACTGTCACCTGTGGGTGTGGCACCAGCCTATTCTACCAGTCTTGCTGTGGCTTCTTTATATTCTTAGTTATAGGACTTCTGTTGCACTAGATTTCAGGTGGATCTGAATGATGATTGTTTTACAGTTTAGTTGTAATTTTGATGTGTTTGTGGGAGAATGTGAGAACTGCATTTACTTATCCTCCTTGACCAAAAGAGTTTAACCTTTTCTGAAACTAATGGTTTTAATTTGCATTTCTCTGATGGTTAGCTGCATTTAACATCTTTTCATATGTCTATTGACCATCTGTATGTCCTCTTTGGAGGAATGTTAATTCAGATCCTCTGTCTATTTTTTAATTAAATTCTTTGGTTTTGCACACGTGCACATGTATGTTTGTGTATATGTTGAGTGGTATTCTTTATTTTGCATATTAACCTCTTACTGGATGTATCATTGGCAAATATGTTCTCACTAGAAAGCCCAGCGGTCATACGAAATGACCGCTGTTCTAGATATTATAAATTGTAATTAAAATGATTTGTGCAAAGGTGTCTGCTAATTCAAACTGAATTACCCAGGGCAGGCGGCAAGGACGCCCTTTTGCTTAGTGCCCCACGGGGTTTCCCCCTTCTACTTGCTTAATTGCTTAAAGTAGAGTGCAATGAAGGAAACCACTGGCGGTACATTTCTTAAGAGCCACCGCCAGCTCAATAAATAAAGGTGATTTAAATAATAAAACGTTAATTCACATGTCAAAGATCTCTTTGTACACAACATCTTTTGTGTAGATCTTTCTAAACGTGCCGAACTGGCTTCTGAGGGATCAAGTATATATAATTGAGCAAACTTTCTTTTCCTGTCAGAAGGATGCAAAGTTCCAGTTTGATGGTAAACTTGACCATGAAGTCGAAAGCAATAAAGTCCTGGTCCAGGCAAGTCAACTGGTTTGTTTCCCATGGACGCAAAAGCAAACGAACTATTAATGGATTGAATGCTATCCATGTACTGTTTGCTATTTGGATGCTGATTAGTCAGTAATTTATTCAAGAGTGGTGGATAATTCTCAGTTAGTGGAACTACAATGTTTCCGTACTTGCAACATTGAGAAAATCCTTTCTTGCCACGGTCAAATCGATTAGTTTCTAACTTGAAGTTTAAGGACTGACAGTGTTCACATTTAATATTCATGTCACCAGAGGAATGCTCAAAAATTAAAGTTTCTCCATTTGAAACTGTTTTAATCCTTTTTGCATTTCGGTCAGCATTACTCTGTCGTTTTTTTGCATTTCTCTCCTGCCTTTGTTCAAGGGACTCATTTTGTTGAGACAGGTTTTTTTGTCTTGCATCTGAGGCAAGCCTTGTTTCTCTATGCTCATCAGTCTCATTTTGCCGAGAAAGACGCATTTGCTCTGCGACCGAAGCAAGCCTTGTCTTTCTCTGCTCAGTGGTTTCTTTTTGTTGAGAAAGCCGTTTTTGTGCAGCTTTAGCTCCTTTTCTCTCCTCTTCAGTGCTGTATTTTCTAGGAGGCATTCTTTTTTTTTTTTTTTATTTTTTATTTTTATTTTTTTTTATTTATTCATTTTTAGAGAGGAGAGAGAGAGGGAGAGAGAGAGACAGAGAGACAGAGAGAGAGAGAAGGGGGGAGGAGCTGGAAGCATCAACTCCCATATGTGCCTTGACCAGGCAAGCCCAGGGTTTCGAACCGGCGACCTCAGCATTTCCAGGTCGATGCTTTATCCACTGCGCCACCACAGGTCAGGCTCTAGGAGGCATTCTTAAAAGAAATTACGTTAAGACGTAGTTTTTATGTAAAACAGATGATTGCCAATGCAAACAAATGTTCACCTTCCCCCCTGACACGCTCAATTTGCGTTCAGCCTTAAATTGTTTCAAAAGCAGATGATTGCCAATGCAAACAAATGTTCACCTTCCCCCTGACCCGCTCAATTTGCGTTCAGCCGTGGCAACTTCACTCCATTGGCTAGTACAGTTACACAAGCAACCAATAAGCTATTGGCAACAAACAGACACTTAAACCGCATATAATAAAGATATTCAGTAGGTTATTTTTTTGTTTTATTGATGGTTTTCTTTGCTGTGCAAAAAATTTTAGTTTGATGTAACCCCAATTGTTTATTTGTTTATTTTTTCTTTTGTTTCCCTTGCCAAGGAGATAAATCAGAAAATATATTGCTAAGAGATATTGCCTATATTTTATTCTAGGAGTTGAATGGTTTTGAGTCTTCCATTTAAGTCTTTAACTTATTTTGAGTTTATTTTTGTATATGGTGTAAAAGGTGATCAAATTCCTTCCTCCCTCCCTCCCTCCCTCCCTCCCTCCCTCCCTCCTTCCCTCCCTCTCTTTTTTTCTTCCTTACTTCCTATCCTCTTTCTTGCATGTATCCAATTTCCCCAGTACCATTTTTTGAACAGACTATCTGTACCCCATTGTATGTTCTTGCCTGGGGTGGTCTCCCTTTGGAAGTATGCCTTGTCTATATTCATTTCCTTGTGTGAGTTCTGACATCACTGATGTTTCTGGTTTTTCCCCTTAGGGCAGGAGCGATGTCCTTTGTATTTCTATCTCTGATCCCTTGTATGGTATCTGACACCAAAGGGGCACTTAAGCATATTACTTATTGAATCAAATAAATGATTGATTCACAGAATATTTGTTTTAATTACCTGCACTACCATCAGTTCAAATTTCTACCTATAGCTTATTGATTTGCAATGCTTGGAGATGATTTCATTGATAGGAAATTGTTTTGATTATATTTATATTTCTTTTGAAAAATTACCTTACTCAGCCTTTTGAGTTTAATTTTAGTTTTATTTCATTCTAACATCATAGAAAATTAAAGTCTGTAGTTTTGCCTTTTTTTTCCCCAGCTTTTATTATATAGCATTCACATTGTTGGTAATGGTCTGTAACATTTTTTTTTTTTAACTCAAGTGTTGCTCAGAAGAGTTTTTTTAAAATTCTTCAGGTAGTTGAGAATTTTTGAGTTTAAACTCTCAGTAGTGGACTTTCAATGTGTTGAGTTTGCTTGTGACCTGTGCAGCTCTCCTGTGAGGGTTTTATTCACATGGCTTAGAAAAATAACTTTTAGTAAATGTTTTATGAGTGTTAGAATCTCTGAGTGAAAATTTCTCTCGCTACATACACACATATTAAATCAGTCTTACTATATTTAAATCTGTTGTACTTATGGCCTGTTTTATATGTTAAAGATAGAACATTAAAATCTTTACATATAAATGTAATTTCTCCTCAGTTTCTCTATTTTTTTTATTTTCATGTATTTCATTATTTGTTTTATTTGTATCTGTTATTGGTTGCATCAAGGTTCCCAAGTATTAATAGCTAAGTTGTGAATTACATTTTTAATCTTTTTGAGATGACTCCCTGGACCCCCTTGAAGCCTTTCACTTGATACTGACACTGCTTCATTGTGCATCTGTGCCACGTGTACTCAGTACATACTTATCTGTATTTTATTTTTCAGCTCTTTGTGTTGGAAAGCCAGTTCTCATTGACTTGGTCTTGTAGAGAGATTTAAACTATTCATATTTATTACTCTTTTTATATGATAACTAACATTTCTGTTTTTTCTTTTACTTTTGGTTTTTTGGGGGGAGAATTCACTGACTTTCATATTATGAAATATGCTTTGTGACTTGGAAGATGTATTTCCTATCATTCTAGTAATTATCCTTTTTTCTTCTTTCTAATTTTTATTTATTGATTTTTTTTTAGTGAGAGAGGAAGGGTGGTAGGGAGGGAGAGAGAGGGACTGGAACAGCAGTCTGTTCCTCTGTGTGTCCTGACTGGGGATCACACTGGCAACTACTGTGTTTTGGGATGATGGTCTAACCAACAGAGCTATCCTGCCGGGAATCCAGTAATTATCTTTAAATTAACAAAGTGCTATTTGAACCTCTTTTCTTCTAATTATTCATATCAAGACTAAAGCAATATTTGATGGTAGCCCCAAACTTTTACTTTAATCCCATGTATTTCTTGCACTTCTCACTTCTCAGCTCTTTTAAGCATTTTATACCCAGGTTATTTTATTATATCTTTTTAGGATTTTTTTTTCTCTTATGTTAATCATTTTGAAGATTTACTCTATTATTACAACCACACTGACTTCGATTATATAAATATAGTTCACTGTCAGAGTATTTATACCCCTGTCTTATTTTTGGACCGTTTAATTAATATTTGCTAGAATACGAATCACTTAGTATGTTTGAAAAAGGGAGGGCTGTGGCTGATCTATAATATTTCTAGCTCTATCTTTACAGACGTATATATAGCTGGTTAGATAATTAAAAATTTTTTTTTCCTCAAAACTCTGAATTATGTTTGCTTTTATAAGTAGGTATAGTTTTCTTTAGCTTTCATCATATACTAGATTCTCATGTACGCACCTGGACTACTTTGGGATGCCTGTTTTCTGTATGTGTCTATGTTCTGGTGGCCATTCTACACGGCTTGGCCTGAAATGAGCCGTTGACCACACTGTTTTTTGGAGATTTATGT
Organism: Saccopteryx bilineata; assembly: GCF_036850765.1. Lineage (NCBI taxonomy): Eukaryota > Metazoa > Chordata > Mammalia > Chiroptera > Emballonuridae > Saccopteryx > Saccopteryx bilineata. Next base: position 167,932,820 of record NC_089495.1, read on the forward strand.
TGCAGAGAGAAAGATGGAGGTCAGGCTGAATTTTATTCCTTTGTGGATAATCTACTTTTTCTTTTTTATTATTTATATATGTATTTGTTTATTTATTTGTGAGGGGAGAGGAGAGTAAAAGAGAGAGAGCGACAGACAGAAAAGGAGAGATGAGAAGCATCAATTTGTAGTTGCAGCACTTGAGTTGTTCATTGATTACTTCTTATGCATGCCTGGACTGAGTGGCTCCAGCCAAGCCACTGACCTTTGCTCAAGCCAGTGACCTTGGGCTCAAGCCAGCAACCTAGAGCTTCAAGCCAGCGACCTTGGGCTCAAACCAGCGACCATGGGGTAATGTGTATGATCCCAAGCTCAAGCCGGTGTCCTTGGGGTTTCAAATCTGGGACCTCAGCATTTCAGGTCAGTGCTCTATCCAGTGTGCCACCACCAGTCAGGCTCTTTTTAGATTTGTGTTGGATTTTTAATTATATTTGAATTTACAACTTTCAACGTGCTACATCTAGATCTTTTTCTCTGTTTAACTTATTCAGTTGTAGGGTGGTTCCGTGATGCACATCGTCTCAGCACAGGGTTACAGTGGGGGGCCTTGCGTTGGGCTCTAGACTCATGCTTTCCATGTAATATTTTCCGATTTTCAGAATGTTACTTATTGTGTATCTGCTTCCTTTATTTTCCTAGGTCTTAAAAGATTTAGTGGAACATGAATCAGAAATTCTAAAAAATTACCCTGGTTTTATTTGAGCAAATCTGTTTCAGAAGGATTAATTTCTGTTTCGTTTTAGGAGGGTTTCCTCTTTTCCTGCGTATTCTAGGTGTGTTCTGCTTCCATGGGAGGGGCTGCCTTACCCCTGCCCCCTGCCTCTTTGCAGTTTCATCTGTGCTTTGATCACTAATTCTTCAGTGTTTTGGTTGTAGATAGGCTCCTATACCCTTTCCAGGATTTTGTTGTTTAATGAGGTTTATAAAATTTATAAAATTTGTTGATTTCTAAAATACAGGAGGGAGAAATTAGGTGTCTTTACCTTTTTGTTACATTCCATATTTCCTTTAGATGTCTTTGCCTTGTATCTTAAGTCTCTCTTTTGAAATACTTTTATTCATTTTCTCATTAGCCAAGGAAAGTATTGCCTTTGAATAAGGATCTAATTAAGCATTAAGATTTCCTGCAGTGCTTGAAAGCCCCGTTTCATTCTCAGTTATCTTTAACAAATGCTCACTCACCAGGTTCTATGTTTCTACCATGTTAGTGTGAGTACCTTCCTTAAGCGTGGGCGTTTCCTTGTGTCAGCCTGTGCACGTGAACTAAAATTAGAATTCCCATTATCTTCATTTTTTTCATTTTCATTTATTCCTCTATTGGTGCATGCACTGCTTATTACTAAACATATTGTGCCAGGCACTAAATTTTTTTTTTTTTTGATAGAATAGAAGAGAGAGATTAGAAGCATCAACCCATTGTTGCATCACTTTCGTTGTTCATTGATTGCTTCTCATGTGCCTTGACTGGGGTGGGGCTCAAGCTGAGCCAGTGACCTCTTGCTCAAGCCAGTGACCTGGGGATCATGTCAGGGATCCTCTGCTCAAGCTGGTGACCCCATGCTCAAGCCAGATAAACCTGTGCTCAAGCCAGATGAGCCCACACTCAAGCCAGTGACCTTGAGGTTTTAGGCAGGGACCTCAGGAACCTGGGCTAATGCCCCATCCAAGGTGATCTTGTGATCTTAAACCTTGGTCCTCAGCATCCCCTGTCGATGCTCTTTCCACTGCGCCCCCACTGGAGATGATACAAGATGGCTAACAGAGGGTCCCCTCTCTCAGGGAATCTAACATGTAATGGTGGAGTGAGCCCTATGCCCATCTAGCTGGGAAGTCTGCTGGTGAGGGATGTGGTGAGAGTTACAGTTGAATTCGACCCTTCTCTAAATTTTGTTTGAAATTCTCTGAATTTTGTTTGAAAGACTGAAAAGGACGTGACAGGATAGAACGGGGCTGTCCTTACTCAGTAACAACATGGCGAGTGATTAGATAGACTACTATATATTGGAAGGGAGTTCTGGTATAAGAAGAAAAGCATTATTTATTTATTTTATTTATTTGATAAAAATGTAGTCATCTTATTTTTTAAATTATGTATTTATTTATTTTAGCTCTATTTCTCTTAAATTTTAAGGTCCCAGACAAGTGTTGACACTCAGATAGAGTTCAATGAAAATATCCTGTCCATATCAGGAAGCTGAGTCATTTTTAACAAGAGATGAGTGGCGGGGCCCAAGACAGCTGAAGAATAGAGTGCCCTCTCCGTAGGCCTGTGGGAGTGGTTCATGCCACTGGGCTCTACTCCCACGGGTCCCACTGAAGCCAGTGTCCTTGCAGCACAGGCATTCACAGGGTGTTTCTTCTAAACCTAACTGCTCCCCAGTTCTCATCATAAGTTTTCTGAACATTTATCACTCAGAAGGTAACTAAGACTTCTATTTTTTTAAACGAAACTTTCTCTTTTCTCCCTTGTCAACATCTTTGCGTAGCACCTGTGTCATGCAGCTAGTTTCGGGGAGAGTTTCTTCCCTTGTCCTCCGCTTGGGGAGATAGGCCTAGTTGGTGATTGTTTCAGTGTACCTTATGAGTTAATGTGTAATGTTTTCTTCATTCTTCTCTGTCTTTTCTTTCTAAGTGGAATTGAAATCAAGTGCAAGTCTACTGGGATATGATGCAATTTGTTAATAATTTGGAAGAAATATGTTTCCCACACAAATTTACTGATGACCAGCAATTTTAAAGTACACTATAGCATCTTGTGTAAACTCCAGCTTACATTTCACATTATTCCTGCTCATGCAGTAGATTTTGAAGAAAAAATAACTGAATAATCAGTGGAAAGAAAGACAGATTCCCTGTTGTGCTGATCAGTTAGTAATACCTAATTTTGATTTCGAGTCTGCTATAATGGATTACCATATAGATGGAGCTGAGCACTGGGCATTAAACAGAACCATGTGCTTTTCAGAAAAGTAATATTTATTCACACTGTGTGGCTTTCCTGAAATTTTTATTTTACTCTCCAGTGAAACCACAAGCAAGGTGTCAGTAGCTCATACGGCATTCACAGTGGCGTCGCCTAGGTTATCGGCTATAGTGGGAATGCCGTGTTGTATTGATATTTCCTCAGTAAGGTCGGCTTCATCTGGGACTTTCTGAGGGGCAGGCTTAGCATTTGGACACAGATAGTTGTGTGGGTCTTTATTTTTATTGACCTCATAGACTTTAGTGTATAAAAATGGTCTGTACAATATTTGGATGCAAAAAGAAATTTCAGTGTGGGTGTTTTCCACCTTTGAATTGTTATGTAAGATTCTGTTTGTTTGGGAATATTCTTAGCTCTGACATTGGGCATAGCATTTCATATCTAAACATTATTGAGTTTATTTTTGAGTGTCTTTAAAGCCCATCCACTTTGTGAATCTGAAGTTCTATCTAGACGTGGTGATGGTGATAGGCTTGACAGAACAGGTTAGATGGAGACTGCTTGTATCTGATGGACAGTACCCAAGCGTCTTCGTAGATATCGTCTTGCTATATTCTTTAGTTTTCTTTATATTAAAAAAGTATGTTTTGTCTGACCAGGCAGTGGCACAGTGGGGAGAGTGTCAGACTGGGACGTGGAGTGCCCAGGTTTGAAACCTTGACGTCACTGGCTTGAGCATGGGCTTATCTGGGTTGAGTGTGGGCTCACCAGCTTGAGTGCAGAGTCATTGGCTTGAGTGTGGGATCATATATATGACCCCGTGTCGCTGCCTTGAGCCCAAAGGTCACTGGCTTGAAGCCCAAGGTTGCTGGCTTTAACAAGGGATTTATTCGCTCTGCTGGAGTCCCCTAATCAAGGCACATATGAGAAAGCAATCAGTGAACTAAGGTGCCACAATGAAAAATTGATGCTTCTCATCTCTCTCCCTTCCTGTCTGTCCCTATCTGTCCCTTTTTCTGTCTCTCTGTCATGAAAAGAAAAAGACAAATTTCTTTGTTAAATACTAAGAAACCTAAAACAAGAAAACCAATAAATATTTTAGAAAGCTGAAAAGCATGATTCAGTGCCAAATTGTTTTCCTGACTAAAGTAAAGATCTGAAGAGCAGTGGACATGCCTAGCTTTTGTTTAGTCCGAGATGAGACCCGTCCTGAATCTCTAGTCATTTTCTCTGTCTCTTCTCTAAGACATTTTAAAATTAAGTGGCAAGATGGGATCAGAAGAGGATCCTGGAATGTAGCTGGTGTGCCAAGTCCCCCTGGAGGAAAGTGAGTGAGAGAGTCGGATGCTGAGCCTGGGCCGCACTGCTGCTCAGGCGGGAGGCAGGAACAGTACGGGGACTCTGCGGACTCGGCCTCCGGCAGAGTGAGACAGCAGCCGACTGGTGAGAAACACGGTCAGCGAAGACCGTATCCCGCCCTGGGCCGCCTTCTCTGAGCACTACAGCCTCTTGGTATGATGCGAATATCCCAGTTAATCATTTGAAGATGATTGTGGCAGACATAAACACGTGCAGCTCACATCCCCCTTAAAGAGAATGTGCTGCCTAACTGGAAGGAGTGGATTAGTTTACAGCCTCCAGCTGTTAACGCCTTCAGTGTTCCAGCCACGGTCACCCTCTTATCACTGTCACCGGTCACTGACTGAGTGAAAGGCCCGCCATTTTCAGGCACTTGCGGCTCCTCTAACACGCAGGCTTTGCTCTTTGTTCCTGCAGAGCTGGCAGACATTTGTCAGCTCTGGGTGGTGGCCTGAGGCTCCTGCCCAATCCTGCTTTCTCTTCTCTTGCACAGATGTTACTCCCCAACAAATCATTACCAGGCCTAACTACTGTAGTGTCTCTTTCCCAGAGAACTCAACCTGCAACGATTATTATTCATTTGTTATCATATTGAACTAGTCTCTGTCATAAATTTTTCAGTAAAGAGAAAGTGTAAGTTAAAGAATCACAAAGCTTAGGTGAAAAGGGAGGTCATCTTTCTCTCTCTAGCCTGGAGACCTCCCAGTCCCTCTGCACATTGTCCTTATTCCGGGCTCAAGAGTTGTTTGTTGTCCCCTTTTCTCTTTTTTGCTCTGTCCCTCTCCTTCCCTCTCCGACAGCTGTCAGCCTGCTCTCATGTACGTCTGTCTCTATTTTGCTTGTAATTAGTATCACCCTAATCAATTCATTTAAAAAACAAAAACAGAAATGTTGCTCGTTTGGCCTGGCAGCAGCCTGACTGCTGAGACCCTTGGCCTTGTCCTCAGTTCCAGAGCCAGTGGTTTACTTGTGCGACCTTTTTATTGTGTTTTTGCATAACCTCTACAGTTCCCTGGATTCTTACTCCTCTCTGTCATCTTCCACTGCCCGTGGGGAGAGGTTCAGGTTTACCTTCTATGCAGGACTACTCATGTGGTTCTTAATGTGGTATTCTGAAGAGAACTGGCTTGTTTTTTTCTGATTCCTTTATAGTGTCATGGAACTTAAAACAATGCAGTTCTTACACTTAGTTTTATGTGTGTTGCCCATCTAAATTCATGTTGGTGTGCGTAAATTGGAAGATGGAGGCCTATTTTAGGTTTTTCTCCTTTGACCTGTGCACATTGTTTCTAGCGCTGCTGTACCCTCTTCATCCTACCTCCTTAGGAGAACTTCAGTGCAGGGGTCTCTGTAGGGTCTCCTCTTATCTCCTCGTTTAAGCTCTCTCCCAGAGGGATCTCATATACACACATCTTCAGCTGCTTCCTGTATCCTGTTACCATCTAAATTCTGCTTCTGCACTCCAGACCCATATATTCAATTGCCTAGAAGAACATCTCCGCTAAGATAATCCATTGACACCTCAAATTCAGGATGCCAAGAACCAAACCTGACATGCTTCAATTCTGGGATTCCTTCTACATTTGATAATCTTACATACTCAGTAAAAAGTATTTATTGAGCATATACTGAGTGCCAGTCATGTTCTAGGGGCTGGAGATACTGCAGGGAACAAGACAGAGATGTTCTTGCTCTCATGGGGTTTTACACTCTGGTGGAAGGAATATTGCCCTAGAATGAGTGAACCAACAAGGTCCTTTCAGCTAGGGCTGAGGACTGTGAAGATAGTAGAACAGGTGATGCAGAAAGCATCAGAGGTGGTAAGGAAGCGAGGCTTCTCTTGACGCACTGTTTGGTGAGGAGGTGATGTTTGTTGTGAGACCTGGATGGTCAGGTGGTGTCTGCTGTGCAAGGCTACGGGTGGAGAAGCTTCCAGACTAAGGGAAAAGTTTTTCCCATTTAAAGTTATGTTTCATGTACTCGTTTTGCCTGTTTCAAGTAGAAGGTCTTAGACATCTCTTTATTGTCAAGTGAAAACAAATTAAGTAAATACATGTGTCTTGTTACTGACCCAGGTGGAAAGTTAAGGTAATACCAAGTCAAACCAAACCAAACCCCATGCTGGCTCAAATGCAGACGGCAGTTTATTAGATGCCAAGAAATATACTTATCAGGAGATCTGAATACAATATTTTTACCCTAATCTTTCAAAATGTTAGACTGTTAGGCTAAATCAATGATTTTCAACTGGTAAGCCCTAAGAATTTTTAGAACATGCAATATCTGCCTATTTAATCAAGAGCACTGACTGCTTTTCCCTTAGATTGTCAAATAAAAAAATGTCAATAGCCAATACAATAGCCATTCATTGTGAATGAATCAAAATTATACCTATTTTTTTTTTGTCGGATCAACAAAAAATGTATTTTTTGGTGTGCCACAGAATTTTAATTAGTTACATGTGCCACAAAATGAAAATGATTAAAATTGCTGGGCAAGATAGAACCAGAATAAGGGTTTTTCATAAAAGAAAAGTATTCCCAATACCAAGAAATGTATTTTGTCCAGTTTTGGATTTTTATATTTTTAAAAAGTAGTTTCAGATAAAATAGAAGGAATCATAATACTCAAGAATCATTTGGTAAAACTTCTTCTAGAGTTAAAAAACGAACCATCTTCATTGGTTTGGGGGTTTTTTTTTGGGGGGGGGAGTGGGAAGAAGCTGCTTTATTAGCCAAATATTCTTATATATCATAAATATATTCTTTATTGTATGACCAATACAATAAAGGAGGATTCATAACTACAATTCTGAAACTTATGTTAAGCTATTAATTACCTTTAGGAACTTTTTGTCACCAGTTGCAGGTTTATTAGTCCACTGAGTTGTTTATGTCTCATCCTATTTTGTTAATCTTTCTTTCCAACTCTGTTTCTTGTCCAGAGACTGACAACAGTTGCAATCGAAATGGGCAATGAACGGTGAAAAAGAGGAAACTCGGGGAACCTGGAATTTGAGAAATTATTCTTTCAATATTTAAGCAATGGCTATGATTTAATTAAGATAAAAATTCTCATTTTAGGGTTTTTTTTTTTTTTTTTCCCTTTAAGAGGACTTAAACTTGGGACAGCACATGCAGTCCTAAGGTTATAAACAGATAGGTTCCATAGGTTTGAAAATGTTTAAGTAGTTACATGCACAGAAAGGTAAAAATAAATACTAGGTTAAAAACGTCCCTCTGAGTTGCACATAATAGGTAAATGTAGTGTTCCAACTTGCATACAAATTACACTTAAGAACAAACCAAAGGAACCTATCTTGTTTGTAACCTGAGGACTGCCTGTAATCACTTTAAAATGTTCAGGAAGCTGCATGGGGAAGTACAATAAATTCTCCCAATGGGTACAGGATAAAGTACAGTACTATGTTATTATAAATAATTTCTTTTTATTTCTGTAACATACATAACCACTACTGTGGGCCTATCATGAAAATGTGTAATTTCATTTGTAGTTTATTTTCTTTTTATATATCTTACTAATTCTTTTGTTTGTTTTATAGAAAATACTGCAGTTTCTACCCGAACGCATTTTCTTTCGATGGCATTACCAGAGTATAGGTAAGAACAATTAAATATTTTTTAAGTAATATAAATTTCCTCTATTTGAATTTTCCGTAATGTTTTATGTCATTAACACCAGCAAGATAGGTTATAGCAAGAACAATTAACAAAGATATGCTAGCTAAAACTGAGACAAGACCAACCTGGACTTTGGAGGAAAATATAAAATACTTCTGTGTTAAAGTGTGGTTTGTAGACCAGCATCCTCCTCCTCAATAGAGAGCTTGTTGAAAACTGCAGAATTCCAGGCCCCACCAGACCTACTGAGTTACAGTCTGCATTTTAACCAGAGCTGCAGGGTTTCCTCTGCAAATAAAGTTTGAGAAACATTGATCCAGATAAATTTTCTTAAGTAATTTTATGATTTTACGTAACAAACATGTTGTTCTTCAGGCTTTAATCGTTGTCTCAGAACCCTTCTGCTTGCGTGCTGTAGGAGGTGGCAGCAAGGGGGCCTGAAGCAGAGCAAGGACCACGCTATCTTTCTGTCCCACTCTTGACATCGGACAGCATTTCATCTGAATTTAATATTCACAGCACAACGGGAATAATTTCTGGTATCGATTCTGAACTCTGCCTTTTTTTTTTTTGGTATTTTTTTTGAAATGGGAAGCGGGGAGGCAGACAGACAGACAGATCCACCCGGCATGCCCACCAGGGGGCGATGCTCTGCCCATCTGGGGCATTGCTCTGTTGCAACCAGAGCCATTCTAGCGCCTGAGGCAGAGGCCATGGAGCCATCCTCAGTGCCCAGGCCAACTTTGCTCCAATGGAGCCTCAGCTGCAGGAGGGGAAGAGAGAGACAGAGAGGAAGGAGAGGGGGAGGGGTGGAGAAGCAGATGGGCGCTTCTCCTGTGTGCCCTGACCGGGAGTCAAACCCGGGACTCCTGCACGCCAGGCCAATGCTCTACCACTGAGCCAACCAGCCAGGGCTCTGCCTTCTTTTTAAAGAGTGTCTGGTTTAGTCCTTTAGTCTTGGATGACTGACACTTCCTACAGTTTTTCTTTATTGAATGATTTTATTTGAGGAGAGCATAGCCTTAACTATTTGATCATTCATTCAAATATTCATTGAGGGAGAGACATTTCAGTGCAAATTCTGGGACAAAAACAAAGGCTATCTTACCATCCTTGTATAGACAATTGCCTAGGGGGGTTAGATGAAAAAATTACATATAGTATAACAGTCACTATGTAAAAAGCAAAATGGTAGCAAAAAAGAAAGGAATAATTCTATTCAGAGGAATTGAGAAACACTTCAGGAGAGGTAATTTTATTCCGAACCTTGAAAGATGAGTGTGGAAAGGGCTTTCTAGGTGGAAAATCGCTGTGTAAAAGACACGGGACCCAAAAGAACGTGCGCAGTCGGAAGGTAATCTCAAGTTCAGAGTGTTAACTTTAATTTAGGGTTATTTATGTGAAAATGTAACTGACCCTTATATAAACTAAATTATATAAAGTTATATGTTAAAAATTTAAAGAAATTAAAGTGTATATAGTAAATACATCTAGTGAACTGAATATCTAAATTATTAAAAATAGTGGTTTGGTCTTTAAATTTTACAATACATGGTGAAGGTTTTCTTTATATTTTAGAGAGGTGATAACATTTCTGCTAGTTGATGCTTTGACCTTATATATTTAAATTAAAAATAAACAAAATCAGCTTGACCAGGCTATAGTAGCACAGAGGATAGAGCATCGGCCTGGGATGCTGAGGACCCAGGTTTGAAACCCTGAGATCATTGGCTTGAGCACAGGCTCATCTGGCTTGAGCACGGGGTTACTGGCTTGAGTGTGGGACCATAGACATGACCCTATGGTCACTGGCTTGAGCCCAAGGTTGCTGGCTTGAGCAAGGGGTCACCTGCTCTACTGTAGCCCCCCAGTCAGGGCACATAGGAGAAGCAATCAGTGAACAACTAAGGTGCTGCAATAAGAAGTTGATGTTTCTCATCTCTCTCCCTTCCTGTGTGTCTGTCCCTCTTTCTGTCTTTCTTGCTAAAACAAGCAAACAAACAAAACCAAAATCAAATGCTGTGTATAATCTAAAGGCACATCATGGGTATTTGTTATGCTCCATGGTATAGCAGGAGTGAATGACAATGAGAAATACCTGCATGCAGTATTTTTGTGTGTGTGTGTGTATGTATGTGTGTGTGTGTGTGTTTGTGTGTGTGTGTATGTATGAAAAAAAAGGGTGGTGGAAGGGAGAGAGATGAGAAGCATCAACTAGCAATTGCGGCACCTTAGTCGTTCATTGATTGTTTCTTATACATGCCTTGACTGGGGTGCTCCAGCCAAGCCAGCAACCATGGTATCATGTCTGCGATCCCACACTCAAGCAGGGGATACTGCACTTAAACTGGTGAACCTGTGCTCTGACTGGCAAACTCAGGGTTTCAAACCTGGATCCTCAGTGTCCCAGGCCGATGCTCTATCCACTGCACCACCACCTGGTCAGGCTGCATGCAGTATTTTTTAAAAATCTGTGTTAGATATAATTCTTTAATTATTTTTATGTCATTTGTATGAAAGCCATACTCAGCCCTGGCTGGTGGTTCAGTGGGTAGAGCATTGGCCTGGCAGGCCGATGTCCCAGGTTTGAAACCCAGTCAGGGCACACTTGAGAAGCGACCATCTGCTTCTCTTCTCCTCCCTTTACCCTTTCTATCTCTTCCCCTCTTGTAGCCAGTGGCTCAGTTGATTCGTCCATTGGCCCCAGGTGCTGAGGATAGCTCAGTTGGTCTGAGCATTGGCCCCAGATGGGGGTTGCCAGGTGGATCCTGGTCTGGGCGCATGTGGGAGTCTCTCTCTATCTCCCCTCCACTCACCTAAAAACAAAAAGAGAAGAAAATCATACTCATTTTCTTCAGATAGTACTTTAAAACGTCTGAAGACTAGTAGGCTTTCCTCAGAATGAATAAATTTATTAGAACTATGCATGGAAATTAATTTGCCAAATGTGTTGTGAAACTTTGAGCATCTAGTATACAGTGTGTGATACTTTAATTCTGCCTAGTTCCACATGGTTACTGTTAAAATTGCTGGTACAAGTAAGTAGTTTTTTACCCAGTTTCATAGCATCTTATCAGGAACATTGACTTCTGGATTGGGATTACGGAGAACTAGGTCTCCTGAGCCATCATAAGAGCAGGTGGTGTTTCTCTGGCTCATGTAGTAGAGTAAGCTGGCTCTCTGACACATTCAGAAGAAGCCAGTGTTACAACATGGTTGAAGTTTAACCAATTGCATATAAAATAATTCTTCTTATTGTATACTTTTAGTGCTTAAACAGGCTCTTTTTAAATAAATATGTATATATTTTTGCATGACTTATCAAACTGAGTAGAAATTGGTATTAGACAGGTCCACATCCCATTATGCTGATCTTCAAGCTATATGTGCTTTGGATTAAGAATATTCAGATTTTAGAATGGCAGTATGGGATATTGATGTACAGTGTGTATTCCACACAGTGGTAATGTCTGTACATAACACTCCCAGGGTTCTGGGCAGCACCCTGTAGCCAAGAGAGCTATTATTTCTGTAGCATAAGATATGAGCATTCATCTGTGAGCTAATCAGGTTAGTCAGGTGTTGACACCACATGAGTTCAGATCAGGTCAGTTCCTGTCCACTAATAAATTACACAGAAACCTTCAGTTTTTATAGCTTTCTGGATTTTGAAACTGCTTATAAGAGATTATGGGTTTGTAATTCTATACTTTTTTTTAAACATATTTCACTGTACCTCTTGCATTCTTCCCAGTTTATTTGGACCTGTTAAAACCAATTACTATTTGTTACTCAAAGTATTGACCAAGTTAGTTGTAGAAACTAATAAAACTATTAAGGAAAGTACAGATTTCAAAAGAAAGGAATGTGCTTTAAATCTCTTCTTAGGCCTGACCTGTGGTGGTGCAGTGGGATAAAGCGTCGACCTGGAACACTGAGGTCGCCGGTTCGAAACCTTGGGCTTGCCTGGTCAAGGCACATTTGGGAGTTGATGCTTCCTGCTCCTCCCCCTTCTCTCTCTCTCTGTCTCTCTCTCACACTCCTCTCTCTCTAAAAAAATCAATAAATAAAATATTTTTTTAAAAAAATCTCTTTTTAGCTTTGGCATCTTGATTTCTGTACAGCCTCTGAGGGTAGGGCAGGAGGTTTCTTGATAGCCAGGAGCTGACATTCTAGGTATCTACGATTCCTTCCGTTAGGGTTTTCACATTCTAGATCTCTGTATTCCTGACCTAATAGGAAGAACAGTGCTATATAAACATCTTCTAAAACTTAAATTATTATTCAACTACAGTTGACATTTAATATTATTGTATTCAGTTTCAAGTGTACAGGACAGAGGGTAGATAATCATGTACTTTACAAAGTGATCTCCGCAGTATTTCAAGTACCTACCTGGCATAGTTATTGGCTATATTCCTTAAGCTGTATTTTACATTCCTGTGACTGTTTTTGTGACTATTAATTTGTACTTCTTAATTTCTTTACCCTTTTCCACCCAGCCTCTTAATGCCTTCCACTCCGGCAATCATCAGTTTGTTCTCTACATTTGAGTCTGTTTTGTTTGTTTATATATTTTGTTCTGTAAATTCTACATATTAAATGAAATCATATGGTATCTGTTCTCTGTCTGACTTATTTCACTTAGCATAAAATCCTCTAGGTCTATTTGTGCTGTTGCGTATGGTAAAATTTTATTCTTTATTCTTTTTTATTTTTATTTTTGCATTTTTCTGAAGCTGGAAACAGGGAGAGACAGTCAGACAGACTCCCGCATGCACCCGACTGGGATCCACCCGGCACGCCCACCAGGGGGCGACGCTCTGCCCACCAGGGGGTGATGCTCTGCCCCTCCGGGGCGTCGCTCTGTCGCAACCAGAGCCACTCCAGCGCCTGGGGCAGAGGCCAAGGAGCCATCCCCAGCGCCCGGGCCATCCTTGCTCCAATGGAGCCTCGCTGCGGGAGGGGAAGAGAGAGACAGAGAGGAAAGAGAGGAGGAGGGGTGGAGAAGCAGATGGGTGCTTCTCCTGTGTGCCCTGGCCGGGAATCAAACCTGGAACCCCTTGCATGCCAGGCCGACACTCTACCACTGAACCAACCGGCCGGGCCAAATTTTATTCTTTTTTATTGCCAAGTAATATTTTTTTTATAAAAGTGTACCATGATTTTTTTTATCTGCTCATCTATAGATGGGCATTAGAGTTGTTTTCATATCTTGGCTCTTGCAAATAACACTGCGTGGACATTGGGGTGTATATATCTTTTGAATTAGTGTTTTGGGTTTCTTTAGTCATATACTCAGAAGTAGAATCACTGGGTCATAAGGCAGTTTCATTTTTAATTTGTTGGGGAACCTCCATACTATTTTACATAGTATCTGTACCAGTCTGCTTCTCACCAGCAGTGCAGGAGGGTTCTCCTTTCTTCACATCCTCACCAGCACTTGTTTGTTGACTTATTGATTATAGCTATTCTGACAGGTGTGAGGTGATATCTCATTATCTCATTGTGGTTTTAATTTACATTTTTGTGATGATTTGTGACTTAGAGCATCTTTTCCTACGTCTATTAGCCATCTCTGTGTCTTCTTTGAGGAGTGTCTATCCAGGTCTTCTAATCATTTTTAATTGGATTTATTTTGGGTTGTTGAATTGTATGAATTCTTTATAAATTTTGGCTATTAATACCTTAGTGGATGTATTATTAGCAAATATCTTCTTCCAATTAGTAGGTTACCTTTGTGTGGTTTCTTTTGCTGTGCAAAAACTTTTAGTTTGATGTGGTCCCATTTGTTTTTTTGTTTGTTTCCCTTGCCCGAGAAGATAACATCAGGAAAAAATATTTTAAGAGAGATGTCAGAGATTTTACTAGCTTTTAGGATTTTTTATGGTTTTGAATCTTACACTGAAATTTTTAATTCATTGCGATTTTATTCTTGTTTGTGATGGAAGAAGATAGTCTAGTTTTATTTTTTTTACATGCATCTTTTCAACTTTTTCCAACACCATTTATTGAATACACTGTCTTTATCCTATTCTATGTTCTTGCCTCCTCTGTCATATATTACTTGACAATTTTTTATGGGTTTATATCTGGGTGCTCCCTTCTGTTCCATTGATCTATATATGTTTTTCTGCTAGTACCATGCTGTTTTGATTACTATAGCCTTGTAGTATAGTTTTATATCAGGAAGCATGATACTTATAACTTTATTCTTTCTAAAGATTGATGTGGCTATTCAAGGTCTTCCATATAATTTTTTTGATTATTCTAGTTCTGTGAAAAACACCATTGGTATTTTCATAGGAATTGTGTTTAATCTATAGGTTGCTTTAGGTAGTATGAACATTTTAACAATGTGAATTCTTCCTATGTATGAGCACTGTATATGCATCCACTTATTTGTATTTTCTTTAGTTTCTTCAGTGTCTTATAATTTTACGAGTACAGGTCTTTTGCATCCTTGGTTAAATTTAGTCATCGGTATTTTTTGGATGTAATTGGAAATAGGATTGCTTTCTTAGTTTTTCTTTCTGAAAGTTTAGTATTGATGTATGAAAATGCAAACAATTTCTTAATATTTATTTTGTAGCCTGTTATTTTATTGAATTTCCTTGTCAGTTCTAGTTTTTTGGTCAGATATTTAGGGTTCTCTATATTTTCATGGCATCTGCAATTAATAACAATTTTGCTGCTTTCCAATTTGAATGTCTTTTATTTCTTTTTCTTGTCTAATTGCTGTGGCTAGGAATTCCAATACTATGTTGCATGTTGCATAAGAGTGGTAAAAGTTAATACTTCCTGATCTTAAGGGAAAAGCTTATAGTTTTCCCCATTACTTTCAATCTATATGTTTCTTTTGATAAATGGGTCTATTACAGACAACATATATATGATCTTGTTTTCCATTTAGTTATACTCTGTCTTTTGATTAGAATATTTAAGCCATTTACAGTTAAAGTGATTATTGATAGGTATGTATTAGTGCTTTTTTATTGTACATATTTGTTATTTTTCTTCTTAAAGAAGTCCCTTAACATTTCTTGTAATATTGGTTGGTGATAATGAACTTCTTTAGCTTTTTTTTTGCATGGGAAGCTCTTTACTTTCCTTCCATTTTAAATGATCGCATTGCTGAGTAGAATAATCTTGGTTTTAGGTCCTTGCTTTTCATCACTTTGGAATTTTTGATACCAATTCCTTCTGGCCTGCAAAGTTGTGTTGAGAAATCAGCTGACAGTTTTATGGGAGCTCCCTTGTAGGTAACTCTCCTTCTTTTGTTGTTTTTGAGATTCTCTTTTTGTTTTCAACCTTTGCCCTTTTAATTACAATGTTTCTTTGTGTGTGGCCTTTCTGGGTTTACTTTGTTTGGACTCTGCACTTCCTAGATTGTGTCTTTTTCTTTCACCCAGTTAGTGAAGTTTGCAGTAATTATTTCTTTAAATTAGTTCTCAATCCTTTGCTCTCCTCCTTTTGGTACCCCTAAAATGTGGATGTTGTTATATTTTATTTTGTCCCTGAGGTCCCTTAAGCTATTCTCTCTCTCTCTCTCTCTCTCTCTTTCTTTTTTAAAGGGAGAGGAAGGGATATATTGAAGCAGAATCCCACATGTGCCTTGACTGGGATCCACCTGGCAACCCTGTCTGGGGCCGATGCTTGAGTACTGAGGTATTTTTAGCACCTGAGGCACATGTGCTCCAATGGAGCTATCCTCAGTGCCTGGGCCACACTCGAACCAACTGAACCACTGGCTGCAGGAGGGGAAGAGGGAGAGAAGGAGGAAAGGGACGGGGTTGGGGAGGAGAAGCAGATAGTTGCTTCTCCTGTGTGCCCTGACTAGGAATTGAACCTGGGATGCCCATACGCTGGGCTGACGATCTATCCACTGAGCCACCAGCCAGGGCCTATTCTCTGTCTCTTTCTCTCACTTTTTTCCTTTTTTTGAGAGAGAGAGAGCGAAAGAGAGGGACAGATGGATAGATAGGAAGGGAGAGAGATGAGAAACATCAACTCGTAGTTGCAGCACTTTAGTTGTTCATTGATTGCTACATGTTAGGAGCTACAGAGTGATCCGTGGTTGGTAGCTCCCATGGTGGGCCTGGGTATGAATGGGAGGGGCCAGGCTGCGTCTTGATGCCAGCTACCACAAGGTCCAGGCCTTGGAAGGTCAGCAAAAGGTCCAAGGCTCCCTGCAACTCACCACTGCCTGTGTATTAGGCTCAGCCATTGGAAGAGCCTCAGGATGTATGTGAACTATGTGAAGTAGATTCACAGGGAGTCACCAGGTAAAGGCAAGTGGTCTAGCAGGTTAATACAGAGACAGTCTAGGCACAAGTGCCCATTCTGAGGCCAGTCAGAAAAGTATGCACTGAGGCCAGCTGCTACCTACCTGGGGCCTGGGGACCTTTGCAGTGGGGCGTCATCAGGGTGGAGCCAGTAGAGTTCATCAGGCTAAAGCAGAGTAATATTTGACTGTTGAAGGGAAGGCTCCACACAGGAATGGTGGTGCTCACCGAGTGTGTGGGAAGATGGCCCTTGCCCTGAAGGGACATAACTCAGCCTCTCCTTGTGTGTGTCCAGCACCCGCTGAACTCGGCCGGAACTCCCCAAGAGTTTAAGAAAGACTGTTATGTGAGCACGTGCTGGTCACCACTGACAGAGCCTATGGTTGTGCGTGACCTGGACAGGGTGGGGCCTCAGGCAGTTGCCAGAGCAGAACTAGTGGAGCTCCTCGAGCCAGTGCCCTGTGTGGCAGGGTGCCCTGATGCAGGACAGCGGTGCTGGTAGGGTGAATCGGGAAGACCGCTCTTGTGCTGCAGCCATACAACTCAGTCTCTTTTTCTGTGTCACTGGCACACCCCGAGCTTGCCCTGAATACTTCAAACAATTTTAAAGAGAGACTGCACTGTGGGCCCAGGCTGGATGCTTTTGGCAGAGCCCAGGGCTGTGTGGGTGTTGGGTAGGGCATGGCCTCTGGGAGTCATCAGGGAGGGGCCAGTGCAGTTTCTTAGGCTGATGCTGTGTGGGGAGAGTGCTTTACCCAGGAAAGCTGGCTTCCATGGGCGGTGCAGGAGAGGGACTCAAGACAGGGCCGTTGGTAGTTGTCTCTCTAGCCCTCTCCTCAAAGCCATACAGCTCAGACTCTCTCTGCACGCCTCTAGCACCCTCTCCGATACACCCTCCCTTAGCTAGACCCCAGGGTGTATGTCTATGAGTTAGATTTTGTGCATTTTCCTTCTAAGAGGATACCTGGGTTTTCAGCAACCTTTCCTTCCACCTGGGAAGGTAGAATCCCTGCTCATTTTCACTGCCAGATGTTTCTCTTCCTGGCACTGGTGCTTTGGTTTAGGGAGCCCCACATAGGGTTAAGATGCCACACTCTCAGGAGGAGCCTCTGTAGCTGAGATATTTCTCTGGATTCTTGACTACAGCACCTGGGTGCAAGGCCAGCCTGTGCCTCTGCTTCCCCTACCAGTCTCAGTGTGCTGTTTTCTGTATATCTGTAGTCTTGGGACTTGCATTCAACCCATCTGCACATACTTATCCAAGTTGATTGTTCTATAATTCAGTTGTAATTTTGATGTGGTCATGAGAAGAAGTGAGTGCAACTTTCACTTTTCTCGCTTAGATAGGTATCGATAAACTTTTACATGTCATTGCAGCTGTAGTGGCCAAGGTACTTGGAAATATATTTAGAAACTTAAAGCTTGGTTTACATACTACTGATTGAGTATGCTTCCTATCTCACACTACAAATGACAGTGTTACTAAGCATAGAAACTTAAAATAAGAACAGTATCTAAAATCTTCTGCAAGTCTTAAAAGCTCTCAGACCCTACTGGATGGCCACATTTTATCCTGAGAAGGAAGAAAGTAATTTATAACATCAATTGCCACAGTGTTGGAAGTTTACCACATCTTGTTTTGTCTGCAGCAGAGATACTTTGTTTCTTTTAAAACTCTTTTTAGAAGGAAAATGGAGTCTGTAAATTTCTCTTTGGTTACATTATTTTTCTAATTTAGAGTTGTATTTATTTATATATATTAAAAGGTAATAATTTGTAAGTGACTACTTATTTTATCATTGACCTGATTTGTCTGAACCAGTGATACTTTTTTTTTCTCTTTTTAAACAATATTTAATTTATAGTGTTGACATAGTTTCAAGTGTCCCACTCAATATAACACCCTCTACACACTGGAAATGCCTTAAGACCCAGCTATCCCACTTCTGGGAATATATCCTAAAAATCCCAGAATACTAATTCAAAAGAAGAAATGTACCCACATGTTCATTGCAGTGTTGCTTGCAATAGCCAAAATCTGGTAACAGTCCAAGTGCCATCAATGGACAAATGGATAAAAAAGCTGTGCTACATTTATGTAATGGAATACTACGTGGCTGTAAACAAAGAAGGAAATCTTACCTTTGTGGCAGCAGGGGTGGACCTGGAGAGTATTATGCTAAGTGAAATAAGCCAGGCAGAGAGAGACCAGTACCATATGATCTCATGTGTTTACGGTTTTGAAGGCTGGTTCCTTACTACAAATCACTGAATGAAGAATCATCTCTGAACTCTTCAGTTTTGCAGCCTGTAACGAGCACTGGTTCATCACACCAGACAGAGATATTGCTTCATGTCATGTTTAGAGAGTAAGAAAATAAGGGAAAGAGCTGTCACACCCTTATCAACTCTGATGCTCATCTGCTACTCAACTGTTTGTAAATTTTCATTACTGATGACAAATTGAAAAGAATTATTTATCAAATTTTTCCTCAAGTCATTTTTAGACTAGTAAATCAAGTGGATAAAAGTGGCCGCTTGAGGCTTTATCTCTGAAATAATGGAACTGATATAGAGCAAGGAGATGACAAAGAAAGGCACATCAGCAAACCAGGGATGTTCGGTTCAAGGGCAGGCTGTGGCAATGTCTCTTCATGTGCCCATGTGTCATCAGTATAGGACTCAAGTTCTATGTGTGTTTGCTTTAAGGGGGTGTACTGTTCCAAAGTTCCTGGGAAGCAGAATTTCTGTCCCAGTGAAAATACAGTGCTGCTCCTGTACTCACTAAAGCAACACCTAGTGAGTGGAAGGATCTATTTTATGCTAGAGATGTTTTATGTCAAAATGTTAAAAATAAATAACCTTAGACTTAAAAGAATAGGCTCATCTAGTGGAAAATGCATACATGTACAAATATCTCGTTTTTAGCATGAGTCATAATTGAAACTAGTTTGTTCAATTGGGGTTTCCTTATACATTATATAAACACCAAGCACATAACTATATTGCAGATTTGTTTATTACTTTTTAAGGATGTCCTTGGCTTTATGTCTTGGGCTACCCAGTGGCCTCATATTGCCTGAAATATGAATATGACCTCTGAGCAGCCTCATTTTTCAGTTTCTAGGGCTCACTGGGCTCCATCCCCTCCTCAGGAGCCCAAGTGTGACAGAAGTCAGGCCACACCACAGCTCAGTCTTTCCGCAGCGGCACAGGCTCCTCTGCTGGAGGCGCCTCCCAGCCCGGCCAGGCCACCTCCAGGGCCCTGCTGCCTCCGTGTCTGCCGGGGAGTGGGCTTCAGGCCTCCTCACTGCTCGGTGGCCTCTCCGGGTCCTCTCTGGAGCGCTTGCACCGCAGTGCTCCACATCTTTTCCTCTCCCGCCCACTTTGTCATCTTCCCTCTGGAAGCCCTCCTGGGTTAAGCAGTAGCCCTAATGCCTCAGCCTCTTGTGGGCACTTCCTTGGCACCTAAAACCTGGCTTTTCTCTGTAGCTTCTTTGTCTTCCTCAGGGTTATGCTGGTGAAGTCATGGTGTATTTTTTCTCCAAGGCCAGTTCTAGGCGTCATCACCATCTCCTCTTTGAAAACCTCTCTCCCTTGGCAGTGTCACCTTGTCCTTCCTGGTTGTGTCCATGTCTTCTGACCTTCAGCTTATTTGCCCCCTTCTTTTCTTATGCCATTGCTCTCTCCCAGTCCCTGTTCTTTATGCCATTTACCTGTCAGCCTTCCCCTCACCCTCTGAGGCCTCCTTACTCGGTTTTCTGGCTCGTCGTCATGTAGGCCTCGAGCTGACCGCAGCCTTCATACTCCAGGCTTTCACTCAGTCACTCCCAGGCTACTTGCTCTGTTTTTCTTTTTCTTTCCTTTTTTTTTTTCTAAGTGAGAGGAGGGAGATAGACTCTTGCATCACCCATACCGGGATCCACCTGGCAACCCCGGTCTGGGGCTGTTGCTTGAATCAACCGAGCTATCCTCAGCACCTAAGGCTGATGCTCGGACCAGCCGAGCCACTGGCTGTGAGATGGGAAGAGATAGAGAAGGGAGAGAGGAAGGGGTGGAGAAGCAGATGGTCACTTCTTCTGTGTGCCCTGACTGGGAATCAAACCTGGAATATCCATATGCTGGGTTGATGCTCTACCACTGAGACAACCAGCCAGGACTTTTTCTTTTTAAAAAAATATTTTTCTGCTTGACCAGGTGGCACAGTGAATAGAGCTTTAGGCTGGGATGCAGAGGACCCAGGTTTGAGCCCCAATGTTGCCAGCTTGAGTGTGGGCTCATCCGGCTTGAACACAGGCTCATTAGTTTGAGCATGAGGTCGCTGGCTTGAGCCCAAAGGTCACTGGCTTGAAGTCCAAGGTTGCTGGCTTGAGTCCAGGGTCGCTGGCTTGAGCACAGGGTCACTTGCTCTGCTGTAGGCCCCCAGTCAAGGCACATATGAGAAAGCAATCAATAAACAACTAAAGTGCCGCATCGAAGAATTGATGCTTCTCATCTCTCTCCCTTCCTGTCTGTTCCTCTCTCTCTCTATCTCTCTATCGCTAAAAAACAAACAAAAATTCATTTTTCTTTGGAATATAATTAACTTACAATAAACTACATATTTAAAATGTACATTTTTATAAGTTTTGACATAGATATATACCTGTGAAACCATTTCTACTATCAAGAAAATGAACACAGCCATCACTTATAAAAGTTTTCTCATGATCCTTTCCCATCGTTCCCCACCTTACCCCTAAGTCCCAGGCAACCACTGATCTGCTTTTTGTCACCCTAGATTGGTTTGATTTTCTAGAGTCTTACAGAATCATGCACTCTTTTTTGTTTGGCTTCTTTCACTGATAATTATTTTGTGATTCACCTGTGTTGGTACATATATTAATGGTTCATCTCTTTTCATTTCTGGGTAATACAGTATTCTATTGCATGGCTACATCATAGTTTGTTTATCTGTTGTTTATTTGTTGATAAACATTTGGGTTGTTTCTAATAACTGGATACAAGTAAAGCTTTGTGTGTATGTTTTATAAACATTTGTGTACAAGTCTTTGTGTGGGCATGTGCTTTCCTGTCTCTTGGGAATGGAAAGGCTGAATCATATAAAAGTATATTTAACTGGCAGACTATTTTCCAAAGAGGCTGCACTATTTTACAGTCTCACCAGCAGGATGAGAGTTCAGTTGCTCCACTTTCTTGGCAACACTTAGTATGATCAGTCTTTTTATTTTAGTGGTAATGGTAGCTCGTGGTTTTAATTTGCATTTCTCTAATGACTAATGATCTTGAGCATTGTCTCATGTACTATTTGCCATCAGTGTGTGGTGAAGTATATATTCAGTGGTATTGCTCATTTTCTAAATTGAGTTATTTGTTTTCTTGATATTAAAATTTGAAAGTTATTTATTCTGGATTTAAGTGCTTTATCAGATATATGACTTGGAAATATATTTTCTCCATCTCTGGCTTCTTTTATTTTCTCAGTAGTGTTCCTCAAATAGTAGTTTTTAATTTTGATGAAGTCCAATTTACCAATTTTACTTTTATGGATTGTGTGTTTGGTATCATGTCTAAGGAATCATTGTTTAACCCAGGTCACAAAGGTCTCCAGTGTTTTCTTCTAGGAGTTTTGTACTTACATGTTTCACATTTAGGGCCTTCATTCATTGGAGTCAGATTCCTCTGGACTGCTGCTCCCTGTTGTCTTTTATAGACCCTGTTGCGCCGGCCGGTCTGTCCCTGCTCCGCTGGCACCTCCAGCGGCTGACCACAGCCTTCGTCCTCCTGGTGTGTGTGGAGGACGGAGGCCTCGCACAGCGGCACCCAGAGGGTGTTTCTCCCCGGTTCTGCCCTCCCCCGGTGGTGTCCTGCCATTGCTGATTGACTGGTTTGAGGCGTGATATGTAGAGGGAGTTTTTAAAAAGTTAAAACTAAGAAAGAATTTTGTGATGTTTAATTTAGAATCAGACTATCTTTGTGAACTTGTAGCCTTAAAAAAGATTTTTAAAAGACTGTCCTTCTTTCTCAGGAGAAATTATTAAGTGTGGCAATTCTTGGAATTGAAAATGAGATAAGCAAGAAAGTAGATTGAGAAAGTATTGGTGAATTGAGAAAATATTGATGAATGTGGTTCCAGTAAAGCCAGCAAAGCAAAATTATAGAATTCGGTTTTATAAATATTTAAACTAATGTGAGTTTTAATACTTTTAGTACTTTTCAATATTGAGTTTTTTGACTTTTCAATATTTTTTCAACATTTTAACATTCTGGAGAAAGTTGACCATTAAAAAGATATAGTGGTATGTACACTTTTCCTTTCACCCCAGGCTCCAATAATGGGTCAGCTCAACACTGATATTGATTTAAAATTTTGCTATTGTTCATCACGTATTTCTTTGCATTACTTTTGATTTTTAAAACTATTTCATTAACATATTTATCACGATTACTGAGTTTTTGTTACCTCTTTAAATTTTATGGGGAACCCTTACTCTTCTCATCTTAGTCCCAGCCTTGGTGTTCTTACTGCCTTCTCAAAAGTAGCAAGATTTACATACAAAGGATATCTATAAAATACAATAAAAAATAGCCAGTAGAAGTTAGAAGTTCAGGGAATTGTTTCAGCTAGTTAGATTTTACTTATTCATTTGTTCTTTTTGCGCATGAATCAGTGTGGTGGCACCGGTAGGGCTGACGAGGTGGGAGTGGGTGTGATCATGGTGTGGATGAGTTTTCAATCAAACAGGTAAGATACAGAGAGGAACTTTTTGAAATTCAAGTGAAAAGGATTTCATAATGGTAAAGTTAGAGTAGAAAGGTCTTTGCGAAGTCATGTTCTTAAGGAATGCCTGCAGTGGCCAGGCAAGGCTCCTGTACCCCCACTGCACAAATTCGTTTTTATTTACAAAGAGTTCCTAAATGTGCTTTCTGCTTATCAGCCTCTGTTCTCAGTATTTATATATATTTACCTCATGTAAACCTCATTAACAATTCTGCAGGATAAGTACTGTTATTATCCCATTTTTCAGATGAGAAAACTCAGATAGGATGAGATTTAGTAACTAACCCAGGTTATACAGTGAGTGCAGAACCTAGGTTTGAACCCTAGTAGTCTTCCTCTTGAATCTGGCTTGTAATTGCTAAGCTGTACTGCTTCCCACGTACAGGCATTTCTGATGTCACAGAATAGAACAGATCACATAGATGCAGGTTTTCCATCGCTGCTTTAACAAATTACCGGACTAATTTCAGAATGGCATTGGCTGTTGATGGAGATGAGTCAGTAACTCTGTATGTCTGTTTGTAAAGTCTGTCCTTTTAAAATGGCATTTTTCTTTTGCCTGGATAGGGAAGAGTGGATATAGGCAGCTATGGGTAGGCCAGAAGTCAAAAATAAAAATTTGGACCTATTCCACGAAGGGAAAGGACTGACAACCCCAGTGGTCAAGTGATGACCAGAAGAAAGTGTTACTGAGAATGTGTTGCAAGATGTCTGGGAAGAGAACTGTCTGTGCAGACTTCAGCCAGAGTCTCCTGGGAGAGGGAGTGTCTGTTGGCCCTGCAGCCATCGTGAGGTCCTCATAGGCATATTGGGGCAAATGGTATGCTGAAGCAGACCAGACTTTGTCTAAGACGGCAGGAAGGTAGAGGCAAGGGCCCAGACACCAGCTTGAGGAACGTTGTGGGATAAAATAGTGCCATTGGCACAGGCACTTGAACCTTAGCTGTGAGAAAGCCCAGAAAGTCAGTGCTGGCTCTAGACCACACACTACTCGATATGGTTTGATGACGTAAGAAATGAAGGGGAGGTCACTTTAACTTCTCTAGGTTAATCACAAACCAGTAGTGATTTAGTCTGTAACCTATCACAACAATGGTGAGTTTCCAGAGAGCCCCAGTGGTAGGTATTAAAACAGTAGAGCTTCCTTCACGTAGCTAGGGATTTCGTTCTGGCACATGAATTCTTAAAGTGTATGCATTTAACTAACATACATGTATCTGGCTTTATATCTTGGTGGAGTAAATGTGATTTGATACCCATTTTTTTCTCAAAAAATTTGATTGGAAAAAAGTTTCTCTTGCCCAAGGCTTCCAATATATATATTTTTTACTTTGAAAGATTATTTCCTTTTTTGAGGTTAAAATTCCATGTAGCAACTACATATGACATTTATTTGGGGTTGCCAAGCCATCTCCCTACTAATGGCATGAACACATTTATAGAATAATAGGTAATATGATTTTTTTTTCATCACAGGAGAGAATATTCTAATTATAGTGGGCTTCAGCACCAAACTTTTGCAGTTGACGTGTAGTTCTGAGTAAACCTTGATTCCATCCTTGATAGTGACCAAAGAACTCTGCTAGAGGATTTATTGATGGACCAAATCCATAAACAGGGTTCTCATTGCAAGGAAACATGCTGTCCTGAATATTTGTAAAACGTTCTTATAAAAATGTCATGAACAATAGTTTTATATCATGTTTACTTTTAAAGATTTTAAAAAATCATTCATTTTATAGATAACGAAATTTTTGCACATGATCCACTGTGGTCACCTGTTTCCTTATAATCGTTTTGACCCTTTTAAAAGAATTTTGAAGAGATTCATACTCAAAGTACTTTTATCTTAAAACGTCTTTCCTTCTGTGACATTGGTTTGCTTCTGAAAGTCAGCCTTCTTCCTTTTATTTTTATCTTTTGTTATAAGAACATTTTTTTCTTTGTAAAACTGACCTTTTAAAAGTAGATCTTAAATTTATATACTCCATTTCTAATTTATTGTTTTAAACTTTTAGGCTCAACTTTAAAGAAGCTTCTACACACTGGAAATTCTATTAAGGTATTTATTTTAGATGATGTTTAATGGCGTTTTTTAATTACTTTTAAGTTATCCTATAAAGTAACAAAATTAGGCCTCTTTAAAAAAACTTTAAAAACACCATTTAGTTTTTATTTTTAACTGAGAAATTATATTTCCAGTATTGTTAAAAGTTTTGTTCTTACATCATAACTTATTGTGATAGTCATTAGGAGAAACTGTCTTGGGATTTGGAGTTTGGAGTTCTGTGTTCTAGTTTGGACTCCGGTTTGGACAGTTAGGGAACTGATGGCAAAGCTCAACTGCTTCAGTTTTATCATCAGAACAGGGAAAGGGCTGAACCTGTTCCCCTCTGAGCTTCAGAGCTAACGTGCCTGATTCTGTTCCTCCCAGTAATTCTGGTGTTAAATTACAGTTGTCTCTGAATTATTTTTGAGCACCATTGCGTAGGAAAACAACAACAGAGCCTATTGAATATTTATTTATTTACAGTATATTGATTTTGTAATTTATGTTAAAATTGGCTTATTTTAAAATGAACATGCCTTTTATAATGACATACCATTTGATGCTGGAATAAGATGATAACTAAATCATCAATAGCAAAAGAAGCCAGCCTAGCATGTATGCTTTATGGATGGTAGTTCAGTAAGTTATATGTGTCTTTAATAAGCTAATACATTTTTGATTTTATACCAGTTTAAGCCATCACAGCCACTTATACTTGGTATGTTAAGTATCTCATACATGCTGAAAATGCTACATTGCAATGCATTTCTACAAATACATATATTTAATTTTATTTTTAGATAAGATGTGAAGGAATCAGACTGTTTCTTCTGTGGCTTCAAGCACTGCAGACAAACTGTGCAGAAGAGCAGGTGCTGATCTTTGCTTGCCTCGTGCCTGGTTTCCCGGCGGTCATGTCCTCGCGAGGGCCCTGTACCCTGGAGACACTCATTAATCCGAGCCCGGCTGTAGCTGATGGTGAGTGATGGGAGCAGGTCTTACAGGTTGAAGTGACTCTTGAGGTTACACTGAGAAATTTCTTGGTTAGCCATTTTCTTCAATAGAAATTTTGATTTCATAGATGAATTCTGAAGAGGAATTATTTCCTGTCCATATTCACAGTAGATTCTTACAAACATTAGATGAAAAGCCTTGACCCTATTTTACATGAAATGATGATGAGAAATTTACTGCAGTGGTGGAAACAGGAACTGAAGGGAGTGGTCAGATGTTTGCTGTAGCAGCAAGTAGAGACATGTGGAATGGTATGTCTGGAGTGTTCATGTGGCTGTTAACACGATTCGAATCCGCTGTCCAGAATTGCTTTTGTTCCGTAAGTGGACATTCCTCTGCTCACCCCGGTTCTTCTATGCCAGCTGTGTATTTTCATGAGGCATTCATGGAAGGTCAGTAGTGGCCTCAGGGGACTACTAATGGCCGTCATTTGTGCCCTGTTAGGGCCATTGACTTATAACTGCATATCACTTTTATGGACGTCAGGCTGACCAAAGCAGACTACGAAAGGGAAACCACGGTGCAGGGGAGAGGTGGCTTCACAGCTCCTGTGCTACTTTTCTAAGCCCTACATCACACTGGCTTGGTCCGTGGGAGCAGTGCTAGTGGCTGGACAGATGTATTTTAATCGAGGTTACTTACAAACCCTTTCTGAACTTGACCTGTGGTGAGAGAGCCTTGTTATGTCCACTCCCCAGCAAAGGTGCATCCGGAAGAGATCACCCCACTCCTGCCCACCGTCTCCGGGGAGAAGGCTGCCGATGACCCGACCTGCTTTTTTCTTCAGATACTGCTAAAATACATGGTTATTCAGGTAGGAGCACGTCGCCGGTGATTCAGGCGGTCTTTTCTCAGTAGGAAAGCGAGAACATCATTTTCTTCCTGTTTGTCCACACTGAGCATTTTTCATATGGGTTGAGGCGAGTTGACGCATGATTTCACTAAACTAAGCATATGTGCCAGTCACTTCACAGATTCCAGGCGGCACACTGTTGCGTGTGAGTGTGTGTAAAGGGACTTTAGTTCTCTGTTTCTATGTCTTTTTTACTTTAATATTACTACCACATTCACACAGAACAGGTCACATGTGGCATTTTCGGTCACCAAATGTATGAGTGTTTTCCCCCAACAAGCAATCCTCTGTGACAACAGCTGGGTGTCGCACAGCTGAACTCAGTTCTGATTCTGTGTACCTGCAGATAGCGTCAGAGCCCCACATAGTAAGGCCTCAGTCCCGCGAGACTGTTCCCATCCTATTCAGATGACAGTTGTTAGTAGTGGGTCCCCAGGTTGCCGCCCACAACTTCTGTTCATTTTGGCTACAAATCAGAGATTCTTATGACCTCCTCTTCAGATTCGATTAATTTGCTAGAGCAGTTCACAGTACTCAAAGAAAAATTTACTTAGTTTACCAATTTACTACAGAATCTGGTAAAGGCTACAAGGAGCAGCCAGGTGAAGGTCCACAGGGGAGGTTGCAGGGTCCCGAGCGCAGGAGCGTCTGTCCCCGTGGAGTGGGGCGCGTCACTCTCTGGCCTGCGGATGTGTTCACCCACCAGGGAGCTCCCTGGAAGCCCTGCTGTTGGATGTTGTGAGGTTTCCCCGTGGGCGTGGCTGATCACTGACTCATTCCAGTCGCCCCTTTCCTGGGAGGTGGGCAGGTAGGGGCTAAGAGCTCCAAGTTCTGATCATGGCGTGGTCTTTCTGGTGACCCGCCCCGTCCAGGAGCCACCCAGAGTCATCCCAGTAGAACAAAAGATGCTCCTAGTGGTCTCGTCACTTAAGAAGTTAGAAGGGTTTGGGGGCTCTGTGCTAGAAACGGGGGGCAGAGGTATATATATATGTATATATTCTGTTAGTTCTTAGTGGATTAAACTGTTTTTGCCTTTTATTCTTTCCCTAACCCTGACGTCTGGCTAGGGAGACAGGCTGGAGGAGGACGTGGGCCCAGAGGCGGAATGGGTGGATCAGGAGGAGGCAGAGCAGGCAGGGAGCTCCGAACCAAAGTGTGTAATTATCTCATCGTGCCATCAGCGCAGGCCTGTTTTATGTCACATGTTTCTTTCTCTTTTATTTACCAACTGAATATGGACTTAAAATGATTAGTTTATGATTTCATTAGGTGGTTTATCTCTTTTGGTCTGTATTTCTGAGCATTGATATTGTTTGAAAGAAGCTCTACTGAATGCTTTTTTCTTAGCAAACTCTTCTCTTGTCCCTGAGTCCCCCTGGGTGTAATCCAGTCTCTGTCCTTCCCTTCACAGCCAAATTCGTTGCCATAATAATCTCTGCCAAGTCTACTTCCTCACTTAATGTTCCTTGACACCCTCTGTTACCTGCCTTTGCCCTGTCCCTGCTAAGAGGTCCAAGCACATGAAGGGGTTCTTGTCCTAAGTTTGTGCTGCCTTTCAGGTAATTTGTTGGTGTCTGTCCCTCCTCTTGAGCTCCTCCCATGGTATTTTCTGGCTTTCTTCCTCCCTTTTACTTCTTCCCAGCTTTCTTTGGGGGACTGTGTTTCTCTCTGCTGTCCCTCCAGATTCAGTCTTTGGCTGCTACTTCTGACTGCTCTGTTCTCCTGGATGATCTTGGCTGCTATCCTCTCCCATTTCCTTTGACCAGCACCAGAAACACAGGGCTCCAAAATCCCCAGAGCTCAACTGGGGTATTCTGTCATCTCTGGAAGCTCCACATTTTAGTTCTGCTGGCCCAGTCTACGTGCATCTTGAACTCCATCTGTTCTAAGTGGCAGGGCATTCCATATGTCCCAGATCAGCATAGAGTATCTCAAATTTCCTGTATTGGGAGACTTAGGTTTTCATTCTAGATGTGTTATTAACAAACTGTGATCTCAGATAAGACACAAAGTCCCAAGGATCCTGTTAGAGGGAGGATGCCATTTATTTCAGGAGGCTTTGATGTCAAATATGAGCTCCTCACTTGGGTGCAGAATTGTATGTGTCTGTCCATCCTTCTTTCTTTGCCTCCCCTCTGTCCACTGGAGTGAGTCCTCAGGGCAGAGCTTCTGCTTTGGCCCATCTGGACAACTTCCAGCAGGCTGCAGACACTGAGCTCCTCTACCCCCAGGCAGCCAGAGCCCCTCATCCCCTTACCCCAGGTGTGGAGCTATTACCATTTTCCAAGTGGGGTGCATCGTGAAGGAATTTGGGCAACTCTGCTTTAGGGTACCCTGTGTGGTAACAAGTGTTAAGACCCACCAGTAAGTGCAGGTGGACTGGCAGGCCTGGCTTACCCTATCCTGTGGGTTGCTTTTAACAAGGAGAAAGCATTTGCCAAGATTCTACAGCTGTACCTTTTGATACTGATTTTGCAGTAGGTAACATTGGATGAAATCTTTGTGAGGACTTGTTTCCTTACAGCCTGTTTATTATAAAAGGCCTTTTTTTGAATTAAAAATAAAGTACCTTGTTATATCTGACTGGATGTTTGAAGAGCACAGGAATGTTGAATCATTGCAAAGAATGTATGGGGAAATACTGGCATCATGTAGGAGAGCAAGTTTATAAGAAGTGATACTGTTGGGTAATTCTTTTTTTTTTAATAAATTTTTATTAATGGTAATGGGATGACATTAATAAATCAGGGTACATATATTCAAAGAAAACATGTCTAGGTTATTTTGTCATCAAATTATGTTGCAAACCCCTCGCCCAAAGTCAGATTGTCCTCCGTCACCCTCTATCTAGTTCTCTGTGCCCCTCCCCCTCCCCCTAACTCTCTCCCTCCCTCCCTCCCATGTCCTCCCTCCCCCCCCACCCTTGGTAACCACCACACTCTTGTCCATGTCTCTTAGTCTCATTTTTATGTTCCACCAATGTATGGAATCATGTAGTTCTTGTTTTTTTCTGATTTGCTTATTTCACTCCTTATAATGTTATCAAGATCCCACCATTTTGCTGTAAATGATCTGATGTCATCATTTCTTATGGCTGAGTAGTATTCCATAGTGTATATGTGCCACATCTTCTTTATCCAGTCTTCTATTGAAGGGCTTTTTGGTTGTTTCCATGTCTTGGCCACTGTGAACAGTGCTGCAATGAACATGGGGCTACAAGTGTCTTCACGTATCAATGTTTCTGAGGTTTTGGGGTATATACCCAGTAGAGGGATTGCTGGGTCATAAGGTAGTTCTATTTGCAGTTTTTTGAGGAACCACCATACTTTCCTCCATAATGGTTGTACTACTTTACAGTCCCACCAACAGTGAATGAGGGTTCCTTTTTCTCCACAGCCTCTCCAACATTTGCTATTACCCGTCTTGTTGATAATAGCTAATCTAACAGGAGTGAGGTGGTATCTCATTGTAGTTTTGATTTGCATTTCTCTAATAACTAATGAAGCTGAGCATCTTTTCATATATCTGTTGGCCATTTGTATTTCTTCCTGGGAGAAGTGTCTGTTCATGTCCTCTTCCCATTTTTTTATTGGATTGTTTGTTTGTTTGTTGTTGAGTTTTATGAGTTCTTTGTAAATTTTGGATATTAGGCCCTTATCTGAGCTGTCGTTTGAAAATATCAGTTCCCATATAGTTGGCTGTCTGTTTATTTTGATATCAGTTTCTCTTGCTGAGCAAAAACTTTTAATTCTGATGTAGTCCCATTCATTTATCTTTGCCTTCACTTCTCTTGCCATTGGAGTCAAGTTCATAAAATGTTCTTTAAAACCCAGGTCCATGATTTTAGTACCTATGTCTTCTTCTATGTACTTTATTGTTTCAGGTCTTATATTTAGGTCTTTGATCCATTTTGAATTAATTTTAGTACACGGGGACAGGCTGTAGTCGAGTTTCATTCTTTTGCAAGTTTACAAGAAGTGATACTGTTGGGTAATTTTTTTTTTTTTAATAAATTTTTATTAATGGTAATGGGATGACATTAATAAATCAGGGTACATATATTCAAAGAAAACATGTCTAGGTTATTTTGT
This sequence comes from Saccopteryx bilineata, assembly GCF_036850765.1. Classification (NCBI taxonomy): domain Eukaryota; kingdom Metazoa; phylum Chordata; class Mammalia; order Chiroptera; family Emballonuridae; genus Saccopteryx; species Saccopteryx bilineata. Next base: position 167,963,856 of record NC_089495.1, read on the forward strand.
CATCAAATTATGTTGCAAACCCCTCGCCCAAAGTCAGATTGTCCTCCGTCACCCTCTATCTAGTTCTCTGTGCCCCTCCCCCGCCCCCTAACTCTCTCCCTCCCTCCCTCCCATGTCCTCCCTCCCCCCCCACCCTTGGTAACCACCACACTCTTGTCCATGTCTCTTAGTCTCATTTTTATGTTCCACCAATGTATGGAATCATGTAGTTCTTGTTTTTTTCTGATTTGCTTATTTCACTCCTTATAATGTTATCAAGATCCCACCATTTTGCTGTAAATGATCTGATGTCATCATTTCTTATGGCTGAGTAGTATTCCATAGTGTATATGTGCCACATCTTCTTTATCCAGTCTTCTATTGAAGGGCTTTTTGGTTGTTTCCATGTCTTGGCCACTGTGAACAGTGCTGCAATGAACATGGGGCTACATGTGTCTTCACGTATCAATGTTTCTGAGGTTTTGGGGTATATACCCAGTAGAGGGATTGCTGGGTCATAAGGTAGTTCTATTTGCAGTTTTTTGAGGAACCACCATACTTTCCTCCATAATGGTTGTACTACTTTACAGTCCCACCAACAGTGAATGAGGGTTCCTTTTTCTCCACAGCCTCTCCAACATTTGCTATTACCCGTCTTGTTGATAATAGCTAATCTAACAGGAGTGAGGTGGTATCTCATTGTAGTTTTGATTTGCATTTCTCTAATAACTAATGAAGCTGAGCATCTTTTCATATATCTGTTGGCCATTTGTATTTCTTCCTGGGAGAAGTGTCTGTTCATGTCCTCTTCCCATTTTTTTATTGGATTGTTTGTTTGTTTGTTGTTGAGTTTTATGAGTTCTTTGTAAATTTTGGATATTAGGCCCTTATCTGAGCTGTCGTTTGAAAATATCAGTTCCCATATAGTTGGCTGTCTGTTTATTTTGATATCAGTTTCTCTTGCTGAGCAAAAACTTTTAATTCTGATGTAGTCCCATTCATTTATCTTTGCCTTCACTTCTCTTGCCATTGGAGTCAAGTTCATAAAATGTTCTTTAAAACCCAGGTCCATGATTTTAGTACCTATGTCTTCTTCTATGTACTTTATTGTTTCAGGTCTTATATTTAGGTCTTTGATCCATTTTGAATTAATTTTAGTACACGGGGACAGGCTGTAGTCGAGTTTCATTCTTTTGCATGTGGCTTTCCAGTTTTCCCAACTGTTGGGTAATTCTTTTTAACATAGTTACTGTTTTGTTTTGAATTATTCATTTTTGTCATCTTTTGAGAGTTAAGATATGAATTTATTACATGATTACCCATATTATTTGTCTAGTTTTTAAGTTATGATAGGAATTTTAGTAATAGCATTCCAGTTTTAGTATACATTAATATGAAATGTAAATATATGTGTTTTTTCCCACATATTCTCCAAAGGCTGCAAGCTTAGAATGGAAGAATAAGGAGAATCAGGATACCGGTTTTAAATTTCTTTTTACGTTGTTTCGAAAGTATTATCTTCCTCATTTATTTCCATCATTTACTAAGTTGACAAACATCTACAAACCCGTACTTGGTAAGTACTGACTAAGCCATGTAATTTTCCACCAGGCAGCTGTGCAGTCTCTTTCAGAGTGACCTTTGGTTATTTTTAAGTAAAATAGTAATTTTATTCTTATACTTAATTCTAACTTTATTTTAGGAGGTTTAAAGCTACCTAATGAATGATTTTAACTGTTTTAAGTGTTTGTACAAACTAAGATGTACCTCAGCTCACAGTAAATAAAGGGGAACAGTGGCTCCTATAATCAGAAATAATTTTAAATGTATCTTGATTTTTTTGGGGGGGGATGTAATTAGATTTAAAATCTTTTAATGTGAAAAAGAAAAAAAAGCCACTTGCCTTTTCTTAAGACTTCTGTTACTGGTGCTGGGGTGTGGTGACCCCATGCCTTCCTCAGAGCTAGTCAAGCAATCCCAGGCTACCCCGCCACCCACAGTGCCCCCCCAACTGGGTCTTTCATCCGTCAGGGACTACTTACAGCAGCTTGTGGAGGGGAGATGTTTGGGCAGTTGGGAAGCCAAGGGACCATAAGCCTAGAGTGGAAGGAAATACAGGGGATTTCTCATTGAGCTCTTCAAGTTTTTCTTCTTTAAGAAATGAGGGAGCACAGGCCAGAAGTGTTCCTCAGAGTGATGGAGGTGAGGCAAAGCTTCCTGTGCCTGTTATTTTAAAGCAGGTGAAAGTAATTAAGATGAATAATTCAGAACAATTTTGGAGGGGAAGAGATGACAACAGACATTAATCCATCTGGGGAATGAGGACAACTTAATTCAGTTGTCCGTGGGCATTTATTTGTACACATACACCCGGCAAGGGCAGACAGCTGAAGCGTGGTGCGTTATGAAAGACACAGAGGTACTGACTTGAAGATACTGGGTTATGTATCTTGTTAGCTATGTATGTGGATATTTTTCCCCCCAAATTTTGTTTCTGATTTTATTAGTAGTCTATATTCATTGTAGAAAACATAGTATGTGGTTAACATTCCGTGATTGAAAGTTACTTGCTAAGAATTTTCCTTCCTCATACATTCAACATTGCAAAAATTAGTAAGAAAGTTGGACTTAAATAGTTATCTGAAACCAATAGCATATAATTTTCATTTTCATTATGGAATTTAAAGAATGAAAAATGGCCTGACCAGGTGGTAGCACAGTGGATAGAGCATTGTACTGCGATGCGGAGGACCAAGGTTCGAGACCCTGATGTTGCCAGCTTGAGCATGGGCTCTTCTGGTTGAACAAGGCTCACCAGCTTGAGTCCAAAGTCACTGGCTTGAGCAAGGGGTCACTTGGTCTGCTGTGGCCCCCCAGTCAAGGCACATATGAGAAAGCAGTCAATGAACAACTAAGGAGCCGCAACAAAGAATTGATGCTTCTCATCTCTCTCCCTTACTGTCTGTCCCTATCTGTCCCTCTCTCTTTCTCTCTCTGTCGCTGTTACACACACACACACACACACACACAAAAAACAATGAAAAATGGACCCCTTATTAAGTCTTTGGAAATGGTGGTATCCGATATCTCAAAAATTAAACATGGCTTTCTGAAGACTTTCAGATATTATAGTGATTCTGTTTCTTTGGAATCATCTAAAGGGAAAAGGATATAAAACCAAAGTTTAGTGGATTTTATTAGTGTAGTGTTGGATGTTAAAATATTGAAAATGATGAAAAACTGTCTATAAATGGCTTTATATTTGTTCCAATCATAAAATGAGATCAAATTAGTTATACCATATGTGGAAAGATTTTCACTATTATAATCTCCTGTAATTTCTCAAATTTGTGAGAAAGAGTTATTGGCTTAGTTTTTCTCTAGCTATGAATAAATAGTAACAACCACCATCACCTTGTCTTGGTCTGAGTGTAAGGTAGAATTGGAAATGGGTCTTCTAAGAGATGATATTTTTAATCATTTAATTTGGTTGCTATACAGACAACCAAATGTATGTCTATTTACTTAGACAGTGAAACATTTGTAAGGGTCACATAATTTCAGGATTTACTAAACTATTCATATGCTCTTTTTTCTTCCAGATATCCCCCATTTGAGACCAAAGCCAGTGTACATTACTATGACTCGAGACAATGGAAACATTTACAGTACAAAAATCCCATACATGGCAGCTCGTGTTGTTTTTATTAAGTGGATTGTAACTTTTTTTTTAGAAAAAAAGTATCTAACTACAACTCAGAACACTAAAAATGGAGTTGATGTGTTGCCTAAAATCATGCAGGTATGTCATTACTCATTTTTCTGTCTCTTCATAACACATATGATATCACACACTGACCCAGAATATTTGATTATTAGCATTGTTGGTTGTTGGTTATGAGGACTCAGGTTTTTGGCACCCTGTGTCTATAATGCTGAGGTTTCAGAAGCAGCTGTAAGTGAGACATGCTTGTGCTCTGCTGGCGTTGCCCAGATAGGCAGTCCTCGGGGAGAGGGGGTATTCTGAAAAGAAGGCTGTGTGTGCACAGCCCTGGCTCCCTCTCACCCCCGGCCCCACTCTGGTACCAGTGACCTGTGAGCATGAGACCAGGGCTGGTCTTGCTTTGGTCATTCCCCACCCAGCACATGGAACGCCCCCAGGATTGTGCAGGTGGACCATGGAGAAGATGGAGGCTGCCAGGTGGATCAGTAGCTCAGGGTTTCGGAGCAGTTGTTGAGCTGTGTTGGGGTCCCTGGACCAGGAGGCTGCCTCTCTCCGTGTCATTAGGTGAAGACTTCTCGTATGGGCCTTCCGGTTCTTGCTAGCCCTAGGCGCAGGCAGTGAGGCTTGACCAGCAGCCTGAGTTGCTTAGGGATTTGTGCAGGATAGTGCAGGGTCAGCTGTGGAAGTCGGAGAGCAGGCACTTTACAGAATAGTTACAGATTTGGGAGGCGTTTTTGTTGTTCTTAGAACAGGGACGGGGAGTGGGTCCACGTGGTGCAGGTTTGCCCGCAGTTCCCAGCAGGGGGACTGGACCTGCGTTGGGAAAGCGCACAGCCACAGGGTAGCCGGCACCTCGAGGAAGAAGTGTCAGACTGAGGCGCAGAGCGCGTGGCCCCGTGGACAGGAGCTGACTGAAGAACTGCAGAGACTTATTTTCAAAGCAGTCTGAGGGAGACACAATTACAGTAAGAACAGCAAAAGACTTGCTGAAAGAAAGTTTTAAAAAACCTTAAATTTCTTATATAAAAAATTAGTAGATAAGCCAAAGATGGTAATGATCACTGATGAGAACAAAATTAATTTTTTGAAGAAATATCCCACAATGCTGAGCAAAATTTCAGAGATGGAGATTAGAAATTAGTCAAGAAGACCTGAGGACAGATTGCGACTTACTGTGCAGATGTTGTGAGGGCAGGGGAGAAAGGAACGAGAAGGAATAATTGCGCTAATAACAAGAAGAGTTTACCTGAGCTAAAAAGAAGTCATCCTTTACTGAGAAGGCCTTTGAGTCTCAAGAAGAATTAGCTAAACAGACACAAACCTACACAGGCATTTGACTTTAAGAGATTAAGGAAAAAGTATGCTCCTTCCAGACAGAAACCAGAGGTCCCTTCAGAGAAATGAGACTGCCATTAGTATTGACTGCCTGCTGTAGCCTCCGGCCCTCAGCGGGGAGCCCCTGCTGGCAGGCTCTCTTTCTCAGAACCATCCTTGTTTCATATCACATTTATCTGTCAGGCTGATTTAAGGCCTAAATATGAAAACAAAATGATAAAGGACTTGAGAGGCAATCTAGGGGAATGTATAAATCTGCATGTTGTAGACCACCTTAGTTAGAAGGCTCACAAGCCATAGAGGAAATGAGTTCCACTGTATTGGAAAAAAAATAGAAAAGGATTTATGTCTTAAAAGATAGCATAGGCCCTGGCCAGTTGGCTCGGTGGTAGAGCGTCGGCCTGGCGTGCAGAGGTCCCGGGTTCGATTCCCAGCCAGGGCACACAGGAGAAGCGCCCATCTGCTTCTCCACCCCTCCCCCTCTCCTTCCTCTCTGTCTCTCTCTTCCCCTCCTGCAGCCGAGGCTCCATTGGAGCAAAGATGGCCCGGGCACTGGGGATGGCTCCTTGGCCTCTGCCCCAGGCGCTAGAGTGGCTCTGGTTGCAACAGAGTGATGCCCCGGAGGGGCAGAGCATCGTCCCCTGGTGGGCAGAGTGTCGCCCCCTGGTGGGCGTGCCGGGTGGATCCCGGTTGGGCGCATGCGGGAGTCTGTCTGACTGTCTCTCCCCGTTTCCAGCTTAAAAAGAAAAAAAAAAAAAAAAAAGAAAAAAAGAAAGATAACATAAAGCCCACCCAAGGAACAGACTTTGAAAAGCATTTGTAACATCATGGCTGTTAATAGAGCTCATATCTCTGCTTTGTAAAGAGTGCCAACAAATTGATAAGACAAACAGCCCAGTTGAAAATGAACGAAGTAGAGACTTTGCCTGGGGTGGAGGTGCACGAGGCAGTGTGCAGATGGTGCTACACTGAGTTGTACACTTGGGACCTGTATGGTTTCATAAACCAGTCCCAATAAAATCAATTAAAGGGAGGATGGAAGGAAGGAGGGAGGGAGGGAGGGAAAATTGACAAAGTAGATGAAAGGGAAGTTCACAGAAAAGGCAGTAAACACTATCACAGATTTCCGCAGCAGCAGGGAGGCACATCTTGTCCTGAGCCTTGATGAGCAACCTTCAGTCACCAATCAGGTAGACAGAAGTTTGTAGGAGGTTATATATTAGAGACTATCACACTGATAAATTCTATATTGCATCTATGTGGATTTTCAGTCAATTCAAAAACAGTCCATTTAAAGCAGTGTTCCCCAACCTTTTTTGAGCCACAGACTGGTTTAATGTCAGAAAATATTTTTACGGACTGGCCTTTAGGGTGAGACGGATAAACGTATCACGTGACCGAGACAAGCGTCAAGAGTGAATCTTAGGCAGATGTAACAGGGAATCTGGTCATTTTTTAAAAATAAAACATTATTCAGACAAATATAAATAAAACAGAAGTAATGTAAGTTATTTATTCTTTCTCTGAGGACTGGTACCAAATGGCCCACGGACCGATACTGGTCCATGGCCCGGGGGTTGGGGACCACTGATTTAAAGGATATTTTTCTACCTGGTTTCAAAGTTTGGAAAAACCATCACTGTATTGAAAATAAGTTTTTGACCTAGGTGATGAGAAGTTGCAAGAATTGCAAACTGACGGCTGCTTCAAGGTTCTGACTTTCCCCCTTAGTTGACTTTGCACTTGTGAGCTGTCTACTTTTATTGTCTAGCTCTTTTAGTGTCATTGGGTCTGAGCTCCTCAGTCGATTAGGGTGGTTCTGTCATTCTAACAAAAAAAGACAACAGAGCTCAAACTGAATTAAACATAGAAATAAATATTTTAATCGCACAGAAACGAGGCTGGCTAACAATATGGCTCGCTCACGCTCTCGCTATGCTTCTCTGCAGTTCTCTCTCTTCTGCTCTGCCCTTGGCCCTCTGGCAGGCCTGCCTTCAGCTTCCCCGATGGTTGCGAGACGGGGCCTGTGCTCCTTGTTCCGTGCAGAGGCAGCCAGCGCACAAAGCCCTTTCGTTTTGCCTGAGTGGTACAGCCGGCTACCTGCCCACTCAAGTCATAACAAGGCACTGATCGGCTGGAAGCTGGGTGTCTGAGCGACCCACGAAGGAGGGACGTGGTTGGCTTTCATGACGAAACAGAACAGTCCCTTGGTACTGTGGCTAGGGTCCACTTCCTGCGCCATGTGGGTTCATGGGAGAGGCGCGCCAACACTGAGGTTCTGTCAGAGCTGGGAGGGGACGCTGGGCAGACACCATCCATGCCCAGTGCTGCCACACCCTGCAGGTGGCTGCACACAGATGTGACTGCTGCCATAGCTGTTATACTAGTTGCTTATTGCCTCTGTAGCAAATTACCACAAATTGAATGGCTTGAAACAGTACAGATTTATTATCTTGCTGCTCTGGAAGTCAGAAGTCCAAACCCAGTCTCAGTGGGGTAAAGCCCAGGTGTTGGCTAGTCCGTGTTTTCTGGGGGCCTTCGAGCAGAAACCATTTTCTTGCCGTATCCAGCTTCGAGAGGCGCCTGCATTCCTGGGTGCAGCACCATCACCACGTGGCCTTTTCTCCCCGTGCCCATCTTCACATCGCTGCTCTTGTCTCATTCTCCTGCCTCCTTATGGATTCTGGTGACTACCTGGGCCACACAGCTAACCCAGTGCAGTCTTCCCATCTCAGCATTCTTAGTTTAACCACATCTGCTAAGTCTCTTTTGCCACATAAGGTAACACTCAAAGGTTCCATGGGTTAGGGCCTGGACAGCTTTTGGGGGGTTCATTGTTCAGCTGACCTGTTGTATCCTGTGGCCCCTTCTCTCCCTCCAGCTGGGTTCCCCCTCATGTCATCTGTGTCTGCTGGGTTCCGCTCTTAATTTTCACTGTGCATGAGAAACAGCAGCAGTTTAAACAAATACTAACTTTTGGAAATGAAGTTGCAGGAATCAAAGTACATTCAATTATGTATATTTGTTTCCTGAGAGATTTTGTTGGGAATTTCAAATTTAATTCTACCACATAAAGTGAACATCACTCTCTAAGCCAGGTGGTCCAAAATCTCTTTTTAAAGAATATACTGCTCTTGTAAAAAGTCCCTTAAAACAATATTTTAGGTGCTACTCCCAAATAGAAGCAGCACTATTACTATGTTAAAGGTCATGTATGAGGGTTTTTTTGTGTTTTTTTCCCAAAGGGAATTTACTTCCCCTTGATTTGGAGGTGATACATTTGACAGTACTTTTCCCCAGGGGAGGAAAGAGTTAGTGCATCCTCAGACTGGGTTATTCACCACTGGGAGAAGCTGGTTTCTTGTTCAGTGGTGACCCTCACAGGGAACAGAAGTCTGTCCCTGCTCCCATGATATCTTGGCAGCAACCCCAATGCCCCTTTCAAACCTCAGCAGTCTTTGTTCATCATTTCAGCTGAAAATGTTTTCAGTGAAGAATTATTTCTGCCTTAGTGATTCTCTTATGTATAAAGCAGAAGTATTTCAACAATTATTAGGAAAAGCAGACTGATGATTTTAAAGCTACAGTAGCAACTGTTTTTACTAGCTCTATATACATATTAATTAAACATTAAAACCCAAAGAGTCCATTAGGGAATGGAAAGGAAAATTTGAGATGGTAAGATGGTTGGTTACATTTATTTATATGATAACTCTTTTAGTTCCATTATTATTTAAAAAAAATTTTTCCATTGATTTGAGAGGAAGAGAGAGAGGAGGGGGATGGGAGAGAGAGAAGCATCAACTCGTTTCACTTAGTTGTTCCATTTTGTTGTGCACTTACTGGTTACTTCTCAGTGCTCCGTGCGCTGACTGGGGATCAGCCTGTGACCTCTAGAGCTCCAGATCGATGCTTTATTCACCGAGCCACCTGATCAGGGCCTTAGTTACATCATTGAAATAACACTTTTACTAATCCCAAACCAGCCCTTCAATAATGACTCATGGGTTGTGGGTTTTGCACAAATTGACAACCTTACAGGAGTTAATATATTGTGCAGACTCATTCGTTGAACACTGGTCTAGTATTTTCTGTGTTCTTAGGCTCCCCCAAGGCAAATGTATGTTGCCCCCAACCAGGCAGGCAAATCATGATGGGCACTGAGTGGCATTAGTCATCAACAGGATGGCAGTTGCCTTCTCTTATTTCACACCTGCTTTGTGGGTATCCCCACTGAGCCTTACCCTGAGGTTAAACAAGTCTCAGTATGAGCTGTGGCTTCAGAGGAAACCAGGGTGGTAGGGAGGGTTGAGGGGAAGGACGACGTGGTAGCCTGTATCATGCAATTTCCTGAGCCAGGGCAGCGCAGGCCTGGTCTAAGCGGATATGTCTGTTTCAGCAGTGCCAAATGAGAGTCTTCCTTGCGTTTACCACCACGCCAATTAACACCAAGTTCATATACTGCTCACAGAAATTAGGGGCTATTTCAACGCTTCATATTCATTTTGAAATATCCCCTAATTTTTGTATGCAGTGTAGTTGAGGATTTCCATCTTGATTGTAGTGGGTGGGAAATAGACATTTCTGTGGTTAATTTTTTTTTTTAATTAAGTGAGAGGCAGGGGGGGCAGAGAAACAGACTTCTGCATGTGCCCTAACCGGATCCACCTAGCAAGCCCCCTACCTGGTGGTGTTTTGCCCATCTGGGGCCATTGCTCTGTTGCTTGGCAACTGAGCTATTTTAGCACCTGAGGTGAGGCCTTGGTGCCATCCTCAGCGCCTAGGGCCAACTTGCTTAAATGAGCCACGGCTGCAGGAGGCATGAAAGGGGGGAGGGGTGGAGAAGCAGATGGTCACTTCTCCTGTTTGGTGCTGACCAGGAATTGAACCTGGACATCCACATGCTGGGCTGACATTCTACCACTGAGCCAATGAGCCAGGGCCATGTGTTAATGCTTATTCATGCTCTCACTGTTAATCTTCATAAAAGAGACAAGAAATGAGTAGATGGGGAGTATCAGTTTGTTTCACTCTCATCACTTACTAATTATAAATGTCTGTCAAAACGTTGATATTTTTGGAAAGCAGCCTTGTGGAAGGAGTGTGGACTAGAGGAGGCTAAGAAAAGCATTGTTTTATCAGGAGAAGTACATTATTTTTCATCCCACAGTTTGGAATCTGCACATGCAGAGGGCCGACCTAAGTTCTATGCAGATTTTTTTACTGCGGTGGGTGGTGCCCCTAACCCCCACGATGTTCAATGGTCAGCTGTAATTTTTAGTTATGGCATGAATGGAAATCCACTATGCTACCATTATGTTCCTTTTGGATAACAAAGCTCATTTTTTTGAATGACTAGGTATCTTTAAGCATAATTCTTTAAGTACATTATTTTAATTAATTGCTATGTTACTAATTATTTAATGACCTCAAAATTTAGTGGCTTAAAACAATAACCCTTTTGTCATACTACATATTCCCCTGTTTGTGTCAGGAATGGCCAGGATTTGGTTGGCAGTTCTCACACATGGTACTAACTGAGGTCATGGGTGGTCTGGCAATCAGTTGGTGGCTGGTTGGTTTGGAAGGTCCACGGTGACTTCAGTCACATGCCTCTTGCTTTGGTGGGTGCACTTGGAAGGCTGGGCTCAGCTGAGCCTCTCTCTTCATGGAGTGTCCATCAGGGTAATTGGACTCTTTCCTGTGTGCTCAGGGCTCCAGCTGGGAGTAAATGTTCCAGGATGGGAAGGGGTGACTGTCAGCCTCTTGGGCCTGGGCCCGAACCTGGCACAGGTCACTTCCACTCTGTTCTTCTGGTTAGCACAGTCACACTGTCCATATGGATCAAAGGGAGGGGACATAGACTTCACCTTTCTACAGGAGTGTCAAAGAATTTGTGGTCATTTTTAATTTGCTACATATGTATGTATGTTTCTTCTTCTTTTTTTGCTTGTGGGGAAAATGGGAGCAAAAAGTCACTTTAGACCTAACCTAACCTCCATACATTACAGATTAAAATAAAACACGTATCAGTAAAAATGAGTAAAATTTATTCTTTTTTGTGGAAGATAGTTGATTTATCAAAAAAATGAAATAATTTATATAGGGTACCTCATCTCACAGTGTGACAATACCTTTGATAAGCCACTTAAGCTTAGTAGCTGAGGCATGAAGATAAATTATTATAAATAAAATCTTCTATTAATTTTTCTGACAGAATACTATTTTATACCTGTTTTGCTTTCAAACTGTCCTTGGTCATTACTGAAATTAGTATTTTGTAGTACTCATATCACTACTTATAAAAAATATTTAAAGTGGGTAGGATTTTAATGGCATTTGAGTTATTTATTTTGGCACCTAATCTTTGAGAAGTGAGTTTTTTTCATGCTCGCTGACCCCTGAGAGTTTTATCAATAAATGAAAGTAGTTCAGTTCCAGTTTTATTAACTTAAAGTCATGTTTGTTTGATAACCAATTAATGGAAACAAGAACATACATTTGCCTTTTTTAAATGTTGCCTTACACATTTTCAAAATAAATCGATCGTACTTATGATGGTTAGGAGGCACAAGGATGTACATGAACATTCTTTGTACTACTCAAAGGGTTAAAAGACTAATAGTGGAATTTACAAAAATGAAGTGAAATACATATTGGGAAGAAACCTTTAATTCTTTGGCGGAATGAGAGCAGAAACCAGTGTTAAACTTTGTGACTCACTGCATGAATTGGTTTATATTTTTGTGCTCTTAAAGTCTTCTTCTTCTTCTTTTTTTTTTTAAAGACAGAGAAAGACAGGGACAGATTTGGACAGACAGGAAGGAAGAGAGATGAGAAACATCAGTTCTTCATTGCAGCTTCTTAGTGTTCATTGATTGCTTTCTCATGTGCCTTGACAGGGGGTGGGGTGGACTACAGCAGACTGAGTGATCCCTGTTCGAGCCAGCGAACCCAGGGCTACAGCAGAATCAGTGACCCCTTGCTTAAGCCAGCAACTTTGGACTCAAGCCAGCTACCATGAGATCATGTTTATGATCCCATTCTCAATCCAGTGATCCCACACTCAAGCTGGTGACCTCAGGATTTTGAACTGGGTCCTCTGAGTCCCAGTTCAATGCTCTATCCACTGTCGCTGCCACCTGGTCAGGCTGTGCTCTTAAAGTCTTGAAGTATTCTAGATAAAGTTTTGTAAATACTTCAGTTGAGTTTGATCTGAGGTATAAAACTCATATCAAGGTTCTTAAACCTTTTAAAGATCTTGGCATTCCTCCATCAAGGTGTCATTTAGGCTATGAGTCAGATGATGCTTCTCAACAATGTGGCTTCAAAATCCTCACTGAATGTTCAAATCTCTGCAACTTCAGAAAAAGTGTTGTGGTATAGAGACCAAGGGTGATGATGATACAAATTCATTCACACGTTAAATTATTTATTTTGTGATTTTACAAATAGAAACTAAATGTTTTACGTTCTTAAAATTTCACAACCTCCCTTCCTGTAATAATTTAGTTGTTTTCCTGTTGGTGAATTGGGAAGTTGGGTAAGTGCAGGTTGGCAGCCCCTGTGCTTCCATCGGTGCTGGATTCCAGCCTGTGGTCAAGGTGCTGGTAACTGGAGTCCTTTAAAATGAAGTAAGTCTTCAGTGTTGCTAGGTGTTCTTGAGTGCCAAGGAGGATGACTCAGAAGCGGCAATGACTTTCTTCCAGACTGTTGGTGGTGGTGCAGTGCAGGAGAGAGCCCCGGAGCTGGAGGGTGGCGGGCCTGCGGAGCCTGACAAAAACCATTCTAACAGCAGCACCTTGTCGGACCGGAGACTCAGCAGCTCGAGCCTTTGTAGCATTGACGAAGAGCACCGAACCGTGTACGAAATGGTGCAACGGATCCTCTTGTCCACGCGAGGTTATATCAATTTTGTGAATGAAGTATTTCGCCAGGTTAGTACATGCGTGTGTGCGTGTGCACGTGTGCGTGTCACATGCACACGGTAGGTTTATGAAATGAAAGAGATTTTTGTTCTTGTTTCTCTTACTCGTACTCTATGAAAAACTGTGAATGAGTTGGGCTAAATTATAGGACTAAGTAATGATCTCTCTGATCCCACTTTTAATTTATCTTGTAGAGTGTTGTGATTGAATTTTTTTAACTTGTGTTTTTGTAGAAATCCCATGTGTGAAGGGAACATTTTATATATGAGCAAAATCATTCCAAAATACTGCATGACAAACTTTAAAACCAGTGATAGATAGGAATACGGCCATTCCTGCATGCACAGGAGCAGAGGAGCATAGCAGAGGAGGGCCCACGCCTGGTGCGTTCCAGGGCCTAGGCGCCCTCTAGGAGCTGGAGTTTTCTGCACACAGTGGTGCTTGCCCTGCAAGACCTGTGCATGCACCCCAGAGAGAAGTATTTATGGCATAGGAGGAAAAGGTGGGTGAGGAGAGGACTGGAAGAGCCGAGATGGAGACTGTGAAATAACAGACTTAGGGTGGGCGCTGTGGTGGGGGCAAGGCGAGGGAAGAGTAGAAGTGCAAACAGGAAAATGGGGTGCCGGCGAGAAGACAGGAGTGATCAGAGGGCATGGAAACGAAGCAGCCGTGAGCAATAACCAGGCTGATCCCACCCCCTCCGCCAGGGGACGTCTGGCAGCATCTGGGGACATTTTTGGTTGTCACAACTGGGGAGGGGAGCAATGCCAGTGGCATCTAGTGGGTGACAGCCAGGAATATTAAATACTCTGTAAGCACAGGACAGTCACCTGCCCCCCTCCACCCTTCACCCCCCAACCAAAGAATAGTCTGGCCCAAACTCTCAGTAGTGCTGCTGTGGTGAAACTGAGTCGCAGCCATCTGACAGAGGAGGCGGAGCCTGTAGTGTAGTTGGGGAGACAGCAGCTCTGCAGGGTGGGGTGGAGCCACTCGCCACCTGTCTCAGTACTAGTGCCTTGAAAACAGAGCATGTGTGGGATTGACGGAGGCATGGTTGTTTCATCCCTGTCCCAGAGTGGAGGGCAAGGAGGAGAAGCAGGTTCTGTGCACACATGAGCAATGCATACGCACTGTGAAGAACTTCTTATGGAGAGATGAGATTTTCAGATACTGAATGATCAATCCTTTCGATCAAAAATGAAGAATGCAGTATCAAACATCAAAAATACACTGGTTGTTAAAATCCCCTAATATGACTGGATTGCTATGGATCTCTCCCTTTATATCCATCAAGATTTGCATTATATGTTAAGTGCTACTATGTTGAGTGTATAAATGTTTACAATGGTAATTCCTATTGTTGAATTGCTCCTTTGATCATTATGTAGTCTCCTCCCTTGGCTTTTTTTTTTTTTAATACAGAGAGAGAGAGGCAGAAAGAGGGATAGATAGGGACAGACAGACAGGAACGGGGAGAGATGAGAAGTATGAATTATTAGTTTTTCATTGCGACACCTTAGTTGTTCACTGATTGCTTTCTCATATGTGCCTTGACCGTGGGGCTACAGCAGACCGAGTAACCCCTTGCTCAAGGCACTTGCTCACTTTGCTCAAACCAGATGAGCCTGCGCTCAAGCTGGCGACCTCGAGTCTTGAACCTGGGTCCTCCGCCTCCCAGTCCGGCGCTCTATCCACTATGCCACTGCCTGGTCAGGCTCCTCCCTTGTCTTTTACTATAGCCTTTGTTTAAAGTCTTATTTGTCAGATATAACTATTGCTACCCAGGCTTGTTTTTTTCATTTCCATTTGCACGCAGTATCTTTTTCCATGCCTCTACTTTCAGTCTGTGTGTCCTGAGGTGTGTCCCTTGTAGATAGCATATGCAGGGGTCTTACCTTCTTATCCATTCAGTTACCTATGTTTTTTGATTGGAGCGCTTAAGTCTTTTACATTTTAAATGATTATTGATAGCTACATATTTATTGCCTTTTTTTTCCTTTTAACTATGTTTCTTTGTTTATTTTCTTTTTCTTCAAGCAGGTCATTTAACATTCTTTGGCTGCAGGAGGGGAAGAGAGAGAGAGAGAGAGAGAGAGAGAGAGAGAGAGAGAAAGAGAGAAAGGAAGGAAACGGGGAGGGGTGGAGAAGCAGATGGGCAGTTCTCCTGTGTGCCCTGGCCGGGAATCGAAACTGGCACTTCCACATGCCAGGCTGATGCTCTAGCACTGAGTCAACCAGCCAGGGCCTGTATTCTTTATTTTTGATTGGTTCCTTTTTATGGATTTATATCCTTTTTTTATGCTTGCTATCTCTTTATTAAAGTTTTCACTTTATTCCTTGCACCTCCATGTAACCATTACTTTGAACTCTATACCTGATAAATTGTTTATCTTCATTTCAGTTAACTTTTTTTATGAATTTTAATTTATTATGTTTACATGGATTCAAGTGTCCCACCAAATATAACTCCCTCACCCCCCACACCCATGTCCCACCTTATACCCCCCAGCCCCTCTCTCCTCAACACCCTCCCACCTCCCCTCTAGGATTTGCTGTCCTGCTAGCTATGTGTTATGTATATATAATTTCACGAATCCCTTTACCTTCTCTGATCCCATCCCCTCATCCCCCTTCCTTCTGAACACTGTTCCTCTGGTCCCTGTGATCCCTCTTCTGCCTCTATTCTGTTGCTCAGTTCACTTTCATTAGATTCCACATAGAGGTGAGATCATATGATATTGGTCTTTCTCTGTCTGGCTATTTTATTTAGCATAATAGTTTCCAGGTCCATTTATGCTGTTGCAAAAGGTAATATTTCGTTCTTTTTCATGGCCACATAGTATTCCATTGTGTATATGTACTACAGCTTTTTAATCCAATTGTCCACTGACAGACATTTGGGCTGTTTCCAGATCTTGGCTATTGTAAACAATGCTGCAATAAACATGGTGGTGCATATCTTCTTTTGAATCAGTGATTTGGTGTTTTTAGGATATATTCCTAAAAGTGGGATGGCTGGGTCAAAAGGTAGTTCCATTTTTAATTTTTTGAGGAAACCCTATACACTTCTCCACTTCTCCATACAAGTCTGCATTCCCACTAGCAGTGCAGAAAGGTTCCCTTTTCTCCACACCTTCGCCAGCATTTATTGTGTGTTGTTTTGTTAATGAGCACCATTCTGACAGTGTGAGCTGGTATGTCATTATGATTTTAATTTGCATTTCTCTGATGATTAGTGATGTTGAACATTTTTTCATATGCCCATTGGCCATCTCTACGTCTTCTTTTGGAGAAGTGTCTATTCACTTCTTTTGCCCTATTTTTGATTGGATTGTTTACTTTTCTTGTGTTGAATTTTAGAAGTTCTTTGTAGATTCTGGTTATTAACCCCTTATCAGATATGTTGGCGAATATATTCTCCCATTGTGTGGGTTGTCCTTTTATTTTGTTCATGTTGTCTTTTGCTGTGCAAAAGCTTTTAACTTGATATAGGCCCATTTGTTCATCCTGTCCTTTATTTCACTTGCCATGGAGATAAATCAGCAAAGATATTGCTATAAGAGATGTTGGAGAGTTTACTTCCTATGTTTTCTTCCAAGATGTTTATGGTTTCATGACTTACATTTAAGTCTTTTATCCATTTTGAGTTTATTTTTGTTTATGGTGTAAGTTGGTGGTCTAGTTTCATTATTTTGCATACACCTGACCAATTTTGCCAACACCATTTGTTTAAAGAGACTGTTTTTACTCAGTTGTATGCTCTTACCTCCTTTGTCAAATATCATTTGGCCATGATGGTGTGGGTTTATTTCTGGGTTTTTGTTTTGTTCCATTGATCTGTATGCCTGTTCTTATGCCAGTACCAAGCTGTTTTGAGTGCAATAGCCTTGAAGTATAACTGGATATCAGGAAGTGTGATACCTCCGACTTTATTCTTCTTTTTCAAGATTGTTGAGGTTATTTGTGTTTTTTTATTGGTTCCATATAAATTTTTGGAATATTTGTTCTATATATTTGAAGTATGCCATTGTTATTTATTTATTTATTTTTTCATTTTTTCTGAAGCTGGAAACGGAGAGACAGTCAGACAGACTCCCGCATGCGCCCGACCGGGATCCACCCGGCACGCCCACCATGGGGCTACACTCTGCCCACCAGGGGGCGATGCTCTGCCCATCCTGGGCGTCGCCATGTTGCGACCAGAGCCACTCTAGCGCCTGAGGCAGAGGCCACAGAGCCATCCTCAGCGCCCGGGCCATCTTTGCTCCAGTGGAGCCTTGGCTGCGGGAGGGGAAGAGAGAGACAGAGAGGAAAGCGCGGCGGAGGGGTGGAGAAGCAAATGGGCGCTTCTCCTATGTGCCCTGGCCGGGAATCGAACCCGGGTCCTCCGCACACTAGGCTGATGCTCTACTGCTGAGCCAACCGGTCAGGGCTGCCATTGTTATTTTAATAGGATTTTCATTGAATTTATAGATTGCTTTGGGTAATATAGACATTTTAATGATGTTTATTCTTCCTAACCATGAACACAATATGTGCTTCCACTTGGTTGTATTCTCCTTGATTTCTTCTATCAATGTTTTATAATTCTCCAAGTACAAGTCTTTTACTTCCTTGGTTAAATTTACGCCTAGGTGCTTTATTATTTTTTTGTTGTTGCAAACTGTTCTTTTTCAAACAGTTTATTCTTGATATATAAAAATGCAACTGATGTCTGAATATTAATTTTATATCCTGCCACCTTGTCGAATTCATTCATCAGGTCTAGTAGTTTTTTAACTGAGAGTTTAGGGTTTTCTGTGTACAGTATCATGTCGTCAGGAAATGATAATTTTATTTCTTCTTTTCCAATTTGAATGCGTTTTATTTCTTCTTTTTGTCTGATTGCTGGGGCTAGGAATTCCAGAACTATCTTGAATAAGAGTGTTGAAAGGGGGCACCCTGCCTTGTTCCTGTTCTTAAGGGGATTGCTTTTAATTTTTGCCCATTGAGTATGATGTTGGCTGTGGGTTTATCATAGATGACCTTTATTATGTTGAGGTATGTATTCCCTGTATTCCCACCTTGCTGAGAGTTTTGATCATAAATGGTTGCTGGATTTTATCAAATGCTTTTTCTGCATCTATTGAAATTATCATGTGATTTTTATCCTTCCTTTTGTTTATGTGATGAATCACTTTGATTGATTTGCAAATATTGTACCAGCCTTGCCTCCCCAGAATAAAACCCACTTGATCATGATATATGATTTTTTTTTTCATGTATTGCTGGATTTGGTTTGCTAATATTTTGTTGAGAATTTTAGCATCTATGTTCATCAGGGATATTGGCCTATAGTTTTCTTTTGTTGTAGTGTGTTTATCTGGGTCTGGAATGAGGATTATGCTTGCCTCATAAAAGGAGCTTGGAAGTCTTCCCTCCTCTTGAATTTTTTGAAATAGCTTGAGAAGGATAAGTTAGTTCTTTGAATATTTGATAAAATTTGCCTGTGAAGCCATATGGTCCAGGACATTTTGTTTGTTGGGAGTTTTTTGATAACTGTTTCAATTTCATTTGTTGTAATCTGTCTGTTTAGGTTTTCTGACTCTTCCAGATTGATTTTTGGAAGATTATATGTTTCAAGGAATTTCTCCATTTTACCTAGGTTGTCCAGTTTTTTGGCATACAGTTCTTCATAGTATTTTCTTACCATCCTTTGTATTTCTACGGTGTCAGTTGTTATTTCTCCACTTTCATTTTTTAATTTTATTTATTTGAGTCCTCTCTCTTTTTTTCTTGTTGAGTCTGGTTAATCAATCTTACTGAGCTTTTCAAAGAAACAGCTCCTGGTTTGATCTTCTGTATTGTTTTTTAGCTTCTATGTCATTTATTTCCGCTCTGATCTTTATTATTTCCTTCCTTCTAATTCCTCTGGGTTTTACTTGCTGTTCTTTTTCTAGTTCTTTTAGATGCAGGGTTAAATTGTTTATTTGAGCTTTCTCTAGCTTCTTAAGGTATGCCTGTAATGCTGTGAACTTCCCTCTCTGGATTGGTTTTGCTGCGTCCCATAGATTTTGAGTTGTATGTTCATTTTCATTTGTTTCAAGGAAATTTTTTATTATTTTCTAGATCTCGTTGTTAACCCATTAATTATTTAATAGCATACTATTTAACCTCCAAGTGTTTGAATGTCATTCAGGTTTTTTAAAAATTTTATTTATTCATTTTAGAGAGGAGAGGGAGAGACAGAGAAAGAGAGAGAGAGAGAGAGAGAGAGAGAGAGAGAGAGAGGAGAGACAGAGAGAGAGAAGGGGGGGAGCTGGAAGCATCAACTCCCATATGTGCCTTGACCAGGCAAGCCCAGGGTTTCGAACCGGCGACCTCAGCATTTCTAGGTCAATGCTTTATCCACTGTGCCACCACAGGTCAGGCCTGAATGTCATTCAGTTTTCTATTGTTGTTGATTTCTAGTTTTATACCATTGTGATTAGAGAAGATGCTTGATATGATTTCAGTCTTCTTAAATTTATTGAGACTTGTTTTGTGTCCTAACATGTGGTCTATCCTAGATAATGTACCATAGCACTTGAAAAAAATGTATATTCTGCTGCTTTGGGATGAAAGGTTCTGAAGATACCTATTAAATCTAGTTGATCTAGTGTGTTATTTAAGGCCACTGTTTCTTTATTAATTTTCGGTCTGGAGGATCTATCCTTTGATGTTAGTGGCGTATTAAAGTCCCCTACTATTGTAGTATTGCTGTTGATCTCGCCCTTTATGTCCATCAAAATGTGCTTTATATATTTAGGTGCTCCTATATTAGGTGCGTAGATATTTACAATGGTTATATTCTCCTATTGGATTGCTCCCTTTATCATTATGTAGTGACCTTCTTTATCCCTTACTATATAGCCTTTCTTTTAAAGACTATTCTGTCTAATATAAGTATTGCTACCCCAGCATTTTTTTCATTTCCGTTTGTGTGAAATATTTTTTTTCATCCCTTTTCTCTCACACTATGTGTATCTTTTGTTTTGAGGTGGATTTCTTGTAGACAGCATTTGTACAGGTCCTGTTTTCTTATCCACATAGCTACCCTGTGTCTTTTGATTGGAGCATTTAATCCATTTACATTTAAGGTTATTACTGATATGTAGTTTTTTATTGCCATTTTATTCTCTAAATCAACATTCCTCTTTTTTCTAGATTTTCCTCCCCCTTTGTTCTGTTTACAACAGGCCCCTTAACATTTCTTGCAGTATTGGTTTGGCTTTAATGAATTCCTTGAGTTTCTTTTTGTCTGGGAAGCTTTTTATTTCTCCTTCAATTTTAAACTATAGCCTTGCTGGATAAAGAAGTCTTGGTTGTAGGCTCTTGTTTTGCATTACTTTGAATATTTCTTGCCATTCCCTTCTGGCCTCAAGTGTTTCTGTTGAAAAGTCAGATATCATCCTTACGGGGGCTCCTTTGGAGGTGATGGACTACTTTTCTCTTGTAGCTTTTAGTATTCTTTCTTTATCTCTTAACTTTGGTATTCTAATTATGATGTGTTTTGGTGTAGGCCTCTTTGAGTTCCTCTTTAATGGGACTGTCTGTGCTTCTTGGACTTGTGTGACTTTTTCCTTCATCAATTTAGGGAAGTTTTTTTTTGTTTTTGTTTTTGTTTTTTGTATTTTTCTGAAGTTGGAAATGGGGAGGCAGTCAGACAGACTCCCACATGTGCCTGACCGGGATCCACCCGGCATGCCCACCAGGGGGCGCTGCCCATCTGGGGTGTCACTCTGTTGCAACCAGAGCCATTCTAGCACCTGAGGCAGAGGCCATAGAGCCATCCTCAGCGCTCGGGCCAACTTTGCTCCAATGGACACTTGGCTGCAGGAGGGGAAGAGAGAGACAGAGAGGAAGGAGAGGGGGAGGGGTAGAGAAGCAGATGGGTGCTTCTCCTGTGTGCCCTGGCCGGGAATCGAACCCTGGACTCCTGCACGCCAGGCTGATGCTTTACCACTGAGCCAACCGGCCAGGACCTCAATTTAGGGAAGTTTTCAGCTATGATTTCTTCATCAGGTTCTCTATTTTTTGTTCTTTCTCTTGTCCTTCAGGAACGCCTATGATGCAGATGTTGTTTCTCTTCATGTTGTCACAGAACTCTCTTAGAGTTTCCTCAGACTTTTTGAGCCTCCTTTATTTTTGTTGCTGTGCTTCTGTGCTTTCTTTTATCTGTCCTCTAAATCTCTGATTTGATCCTCTGCTTCATCCAGCCTGCTGTTAATTTCTTCTAGTGTAGTCTTTATTTCTGATATTGTATTTGTCATCTCTGACTGATTCTCTTTTAATATTTCTATATCCTTTTTTATACTTGCTATTTATTTAGGTGTTCGTAATGACCATTCATTGTTGTTCTAAGATCCCTAAGCATCCTTACAATCATTATTTTGAACTCTGCATCTGGAAGTTTGGTTATTTCCATATCACTCAGTTCATTTTCTGGAGGTTTCTCTTGTGGTTTCATCTGGATTGCACTTTTCTGTCTTCTCATTATTTCTGTGTGTTTGGGCGTTTTGTTTGTAGAGCTTATTGAGTCTAGGCTTGGTGTTGTCTGCCTCCAGTTTTCCATTGTGTTATTTCTAGCTTTTCTTGGGTTGGCATCAGCTATTACTTGTATTCCACTTTGGGATTTGGGCTGCTTTGAAGTCTTGATTTGTTTGTTTCTTAACAGGTGATAGTCTTGTTTACTGATCTCAGCAGGGGGCTTATTTGAAACTGTATCCAGGAATGCAGTGGCTGTAACCTGAGACTCTGAAGGCCTCTTCTTCTAGTTACTCTCTCTGGGTTCAGGGTGTTTTCTCATCTTCAGTAGGGAGAGGTGTATCTCAGATCTCCATGGAGACCTGAGTTACTGCCTCTCCTCCCCACTTTTTGTTTTCAGCTGTGTCTTCTTGTTCTGATTGGAGCTGGAGAAATGTCTGGAGATCTGTGACCCGGAAGCACTTTGTCTTTTGTTCTGTGGAAGGATCAGCCCCTTTCCCAGCTATGGCCGCCTCCAGCACTGGATGAGTCAGCTTCTCAGGTCGTCTTCTGCATTCCTCTGCCCCTCACCATGTCTCTCTCTCACCCCTTTCTTTTTGGAAGACAAGCTGGCCCTTTCAACACACCTGGTTCCCTGGTCACCAGGTAAGTGGCTGTGAGCAGTATTTTCTGCTCTTTTCCTTGGAGTAAGAGCCCTCTGGGCTCTCAGCCTCACTCCCACTCTGTTTTTGTTGTGGTTTCTTCTTTACTCCTTGGTTTTTGAGAGCTGTTCTTGTAGTCCAGAGTTGGTTTTCAACACTGATTGTTCATAAATTAGTTTGTAATACAGTTCAATGGTGTGAGCTGGGTGTCTGTGCATCTGCCTACTCCACTGCCATCTTCAGGTCCCCAAGCCTCCTGCTTCTGAGTGACTCTTTGCTCTGAATGGATCAGGAGAGCCTCCGGTGGGTGGGCTAATTGCTTCCCTTTGCTGGTGTTGCTTCTCCCAGGAAAAATGGCCACTTTAGTTTTGGTGAATGACTCAGCACTGGAGTGGCCCTCCCTCACAGTGTCTCTCCCTGGGCCTCCGAGTTTTCAGTCTCCTCTTGCAACTCCAGTCCTCTCAGCTCTTTTCCGCCACTGGAGCCCTGGGTAAGTGTCTGTGAATGAGATTTTTTTGTGCAGTCCCTTTAAGACAGAGCCTAGGTCGGAGGGTTCCCTCTTTATGTCGCAAACAGTAATTCGGTTCTTTTCTCAGCTACATACCTTCCATACGATTCTTCTAGTCTCTGGGGCTTTAGGCTGGAGGCTGGGGCTCCAGGCCTAGGGCTGAGGACCCACACCTCTCAGGGCAACCCACCCCACTGTGAGATTCCCCCTGGGCCGCCGCTCACTCCTGGGAGCAGGGCAGCCCTTTCTGCATCTCCACCCTTCCTACCATTCTCAGTGTGGCTTCTTCACTGATCCTTGCTTATAGATTCCTCTTAGTTTGGTCCAGAGTTGGTTTTTCAAGATGATTGTTCTTAAACTAAGTTGTAATCCAATTTGATTCTGGGACATGGGAGTTGGAATATCTGCCTACTTTGTCGCCATCTTCTGGATCCTCAGTTAACACTTTTTGTGGAGGTTTTTTTCTGCTCTGTCATTTGGGGCCTGTTTCTTTTTTTGTACATTTTGGCTGTCTCTTTGTGTTTGTTTCTATGTATTAGATTAATCTACTATGATTCCCAATCTTCATGCAGTGGCCTTATGTAGTAGGTATTTTTTTGGGTCCATGCTGGACTGGTGCAATTTTCTTGATCACCTGAGCTGGGTCCTCCGGGAATGTCTCTTGTGTGGATATGTTGGCCCTCCTATTCCAATTGAGTCTTAGTTGCTATTGGCTTGTGTGTGTGATCAACCTTCAGACTGGCTGCCAGTGAGGCTCTACCTTGATCTAAGCATGCAAGCTGCTGTGTGGCTGCTGACCACAGAAGGCGAGTTTGCTTCAGCTGGATTTGGTGCCTGACAAGATCTCCCTTTGGGTATGCTGCTTGTGAAACTAATTGGTACCTGCTCTGATGTTTCTGAAGCTTGCCACTGGGTTTGTTGGTTCTGGGCTTCTTGGGAGGGAATCTGGTACATGCTGTTATAAGATGCTACGTGTGACTGACCCTCAGCAACTTGTTTGGAGCTATACATGATCCATAATTTGTGGCTGCTTCTGGACATAGGTTCACATGGGAAGGAACAAGCTATACACCAAGGTTCACTTCTACCAGCACTGGACCCAGGTACAGGTCAGCAAAAGTCCCAAGGAACATGACCAGTCGGTGGCACGGTGGATAGAGTGTCTGACTGGGATGCGGAGGACCCAGGTTTGAGACCCAAGGTCATCAGCTTGAGTGCGGGCTCATCTGGTTCAAGCAAAGTTCACCAGCTTGGACCCAAGGTCGCTGGCTTGAGCAGGGGTTACTCGGTTTGCTGAAGGCCCACAGTCAAGGCACATATGAGAAAGCAATCACCTTAGTGAACAACTAAGGTGTCACAACAAAAAACTGATGATTGATGCTCCTCATCTCTCTTTGTTCTTTTCTGTCTGTCTCTTATCTATCCCTCTCTCTGTCTCTGTAAAAAAAAAAAAAAAAAAAAAAAAGCCCAAGGAACTGCGAGTCTGCCTTTGGGTGCTTCTGTGTGTACACTGCCTATTAGGTTCAGTCACTGAGAGTCTTTGGTGGAGTTGAGAGAATGGGGCTATTGGCTCTCCTCTGAGGGGAGGAGCTGGTCAGGCTTCAGGGAAGGTGAGGGGTGTGGCTCCACCCCTGAACCCTTTTCATATCTCTTCCCTTCTTACCAGTTGTGATGTGGGTTCTTTTGTTAATCCTGGGTTATAAAATTCCTTTTCATTTAGTCTTGGGTTGGTTATTCAGGATGAGATTGTTCTTAAATTTAATTGTAAGTCCAGTTGGTTCTGGGAGGGAGGGAGTGTAACATCCACTCATTCCACCATCATCTTGGATCCCTCCAGACCTTGCCCTTTTTTAAAAAAGATTTTATTTATTCATTTTAGATGGGCGAGGGGTAGAGAGGGAGTAAGTGAAAGGGGGGAGAGGAGCCTGAAGCATCAGCTTATGCTTCCATATGTACCATATTTTCCCATGTATAAGACACACCTTAATTTTGGGGCCTGAAATTTGAAAATAATATGTATTACATAAAGGTATTAAACTCAAGTTTTATTCATCATAACATTCATACAACTCTTCATCCACACGAAAAAGTGGGAAATGCAAGTAAAAAATCTACAACCACTGTATAAGATGCACCCAATTTTTAAACCCCAAAATTTTTTAGAAAAATTGTCTTATATATGGGGAAATATGGTAATTGCTTCCCATATGTGCCTTGACCAGGCAAGCCCTGGTTTTGAACTAGAGACCTCAGCACTGCAGGTAAACACTTGATCAACTATTCCACCAAAAATCAAGCCAGACCTTGCTTTTTAATTCTACACTTGCCTTTTAAAATTCCCTCTTGTGTTCTCATCTGACATTCCTGTGCTATCATCATGAACACAAGGCCAAAAGTTAGCTCATTTTCTTTCCTGACATCAACTTCTGACTTTACTGCTTCTTTAAAGAGACCTTCATTCTTGGGTGTGTGTTCATTTTAGCCCTCCTGGTGTCCTCATTTTCTCCTGTGACCCATCACTGACTGGTCAAGTCATTCAGGAGGCTTTCTCACTTTCTTTCCTGCCTTTTCCTTTGACCATGGTTAACAGCATCGTCCTTGGAGCCCTGTGCCTTCTGTGTCATCCCTTTCTAATCTGGACTGCAGTTCATGCTGCCAAAACATTCTTTTATCATAATAGTCCATGATGTAAAAATCTATCGTATTCTCTCTATTAATGTTGCCATAGTGATACTTCTGTTGTACACATGGACAGTACTGCTGTCATATGAATCGAAATATTCAAGATCCTAGAAGGCAGATGATTGAACTGTTCAGATGACTAAATGGATTTGAATAGTGAGAAAATGGAACTTTTAGAAATTAAAAAAATATGACAATTAAAATATTAAAAGAAAACCTCAATGATAAGTTTAATATCAGATTAAAGACAAACAAAGAATAAACTGGATGACATATCATAAGAAGTTATTCTGAATGTATCTCAGAGAGACAGAGATGAAAAATTTGAGAGGTTGAGAAGCATGGAAGATTCCATGAAAGCATGAAGTATATGTGTTCAACTTTCTTTCTGTTCTTATTTTTTTGGTATGCTGTTCTACTAATTAACTGAGAATACCCTTCTCTGACTGGATTAGTCTATTTTTTCCTCAGTCTATCAGCATTTGCTATACATAATATTTGAGGCATAATTTCTAGTTGTAGTACAGATTTAGAAATATTATATGTTACTTTGAATTGACTTTTTTATCATGAAGAATTTTCTCTATCTCTAGGTAATGCTATTTTTTCCATCCTCAAAGTTGATCTCTTGCCTGTTCTTAATATAGCTTTACTGATTTTCTTTTAGTTAGTGTTTGAATGGCATGTCTTTTTCAACTTTTGACTTTTGACCTCCCCATATCCATATGTTGGTGTCCTCTTACAAGTGGCATGTAGTATTTTTAATAGTTTTTCAAATCTAACCTTATAGTTTCATTTGGAGCATTATTCCACAATCATTTAACATAACTGATATAATTGTGTTTATTATCTTAGTGTATTTAAGTTTATCTTACTTTCTAGGTGTCTTTAAGTCTTTCAGGCTAGCTGGGTTTTTGTGGGGGGTTTTCTGTGTTTTTTTTTTTTTTTTTTTTAACAGAGTCAAAGAGAGTCCGAGAGAGGAACAGATAGGGACAGACCTACAAGAAGGGAGAGAGATGAGAAGCATCAGTTTGTTGCAGCATCTTAGTTGTTCATTGATGGCTTGCCAGCGACCTTGGGCTCAAGCTGGTGAGCCTTGCTCAAACCAGATGAGCCCGCACTCAAAACCCCGGCAACCTCGGGGTTTTGAATCTGGTCCTCTGTATCACAGTCCAGCGCTCTATCCACTGTGCCACTGCCTGGTCAGACCAGGCTAGTTGTTTTTAGTATCCCATTTTTCTCCTTCAGATTGGCATTTTTGCACTCATTTGTAATATTTTAATAGTTGACAGCCTTTATCTATAGTTTAAAATGTAGCATTAATTTCACATTTTACCCTCTGTTATGCATTTTGCTCCTTCTCAGTTTGTGCCATTGTGTATTTGAATTCCATGTTATAAGTATGTATTTTATATATATATATATATATATATCTGTAAGTCTATATACATATTATCTCTTTCAGATGTACTGTAATTATTTTACCTAGTTTTATTTATTTTATTTATATGTATTCATATATATATTTTATTCACTTAGATTTATCCAAATAATTATCCTTTTTTTATATTTTATACCTTTCCTAATCTCTGATGTAGGATCATTTTTCTTCTGAGTAAAGATTAAATAACTTTTAGTATTCCCCTTAGCTCAGATCTCCTGGAAAAATGTTCTTATTTGAAAATGTCTCTATTTTCATTTTAGAAATAAATTCTTTCGGATGCTACATTGGCAGCTGTTTTCTTACTATACATTTCATATTTTGTTCTGTTTCTGGATTGCTAAGAGAATTCATGCTAAGTCATATGGTTGCTTCTTTAGAAGAAATGTGTCCTTTATTCTCCGGATGCTTTTAAGATTTTCTAATTGTCTTTGGTTTTCAGCAGTTTAATTGTAAGATACTTTGCATTTATCCTGCTTAAGTTACTTTGAGATTCTTAAATCTGTGGATTGATATCTTTTATCAGTTTTGGCAAAATTCTCAGCTATTCTTTCCTCAAATATTATTTCTACCCCTTTTTAATAATCTTTCCTTTGCATTTCCAGCCATGCACAGGGTAATTCTTCCATTGTATTCTCTCTCTTACTTTCTTTTCTGAAATAGTCATCCTTTTATCTCTCAAGCTTCATTCTGGATGTTTTCTTCTGATGTTTTTTATTCCAGTTTTCTCTTCAGCTGTGTTTGTTCTGAGTTTTTAATTTTGGTTGTTTTATTTTTTCCAACTTCATCTTTTTTGTATACTTTAACTGTCTTGTATTTTTAAACTCTTGTCTATTTTTTATGGTTTTGTTAGTATTGTCTTATAGGTTTTTGATTTTTTATTAATATACTATATATCAAGTTAACCAGACTATTCATACAAATAATTTTGGTTTATTATGATTTTTTTTTTTCTCCAGGGAGGATTTATGTTTACTTTCCAGGAGGAGGATAGCATGATATACCCTGGTACTACTGGACTTGGGTTACATGGTTGTCTACATTTTTCAGAATTCATCAAATGGTCCAGTTAACATTGTGCATTTCATTGTTTATAAATTTTACCTAAAGTATCATAAATAAATGTTGAACTCTCATCAGTGATAGGCTTGCTGAAGAGTTTAGGGGTGAAATGTACTGATGTCAGGAGCTTTCTTTGAAATGCATCAAAATAAAATGGATTGAAAGAAAGATAGGGGTGGATTGACAGATGTGTGATAAAGCAAATATAGAAAATGCTCATGTTAGATTCTAGGAAATGGGTATATAGGTAGTCTCAATAGAAGTTTTCCAACTTTCTGTATGCATGAAAATATTTGTAATAGATGGGATGTGTTTATTTTTGTCATACTCCTTTTTATCTTTGTTGGTCTTTCTACAACATACATCAGAATATTTGATACATTGATGTATTGCAATCTTGTTATAACACCAACTCCTCTATTCTGGAATTTATGGCACCTGACCACCATCTGTGAAGGTGTGTGTGTGTGTGTGTGTGTGTATATATATATATATATATATATATATATGGTCTACTGGAAAGTTCTGTCCATTTTTGGAATAAAACAAAATACAAATTTTTCTGTCAATAAACTTTATTAAATAATATAATTTCCATTATTATTAATGATTTCTTGCCAGCGTAAGGGTAATTTGTATATCCCATTTTTGAAAAATGTTTTATCTTTTGATGCGAAAAATTGAACCAGTGCTTGTTTGATATCTTCTTCATTTTTGAATTTTTTGCCCTTCAAAAAATTTTGTAAGAACAAAAACAAGTGATAGTCGGAGGGTGCTAAGTCCGGGGAATATGGTGGATGCAACAGACATGCTTCTGTAGCATTTCTTCCTTGATGAAATTTGTAAAAATTACAGTGGCATAAATGGACTTTATCAGTAGCCATGGGTACACTATTGCTTCACATATAAGACTAACGTGAATCAACTTTGTTTTAGTTAATTTGCTACATCAGTATGTATACATTAAGTGATAAAAATAGGCACACATGCGCCAAATAAATATGTGCTTACATGTTGAAACTTGTTGTGATAGAAAGGGACAGAACTTTCCGGTAGACCAATATATATTTTATTTATTTATTTATTTATTTATTTATTTATTTATTTATTTATTTTACAGAGATAGAGAGAGAGGCAGAGAGGAACAGACAGGGACAGACAGGAACAGAGAGATAAGAAGCATCAATCACTAGTTTTTCGTTGCGCATTGCGACACCTTAGTTATTCATTGATTGCTTTCTCATATGTGCCTTGACCACGGGCCTTCAGCAAACCGAGTAACCCCTTGCTGGAGCCAGCGACCTTGGGTCCAAGCTAGTGAGTTTTGCTCAAACCAGATGAGCCTGCGCTCAAGC
Source organism: Saccopteryx bilineata (assembly GCF_036850765.1). Classification (NCBI taxonomy): domain Eukaryota; kingdom Metazoa; phylum Chordata; class Mammalia; order Chiroptera; family Emballonuridae; genus Saccopteryx; species Saccopteryx bilineata. The sequence continues at coordinate 167,993,016 of NC_089495.1, forward strand.
TGGCGCCCTTGGGGTCTCGAACCTGGGTCCTCAGCATCCCAGTCAGACGCTCTATCCACTGCGCCACCGCCTGGTCAGGCTATGAAGGATTATATATTACTTAAACCTTTGTTGCATTGATCTCTGCCTCTAATTGGATCCTGAAGCATAAAGCTTTAGAAAATGGTATTAAAACAAATTTTTGAAACTTGAGATTAAGACCTGGATTTATTGCTAATTAACTCTATAACCTTGGGAAAATATCTCAGTTGTTCTGAATCTCATCTTAATTTTTTATCTGTGGAATTAAAGCATTCATCAGAGTGTTGAGTATTTCTTTGTGGCCACCCCTCATACAGAAATACTTCTTAAAGTTGATACTAAAAGGGAAAATGTATTTTCCCTTTACATTTTTTAAATTCACTGCATTAGCTAAAAACTTTTATGTGTAAATATGTAAAAAGATTCTTAATGTTAAAAAAGTACACAAATAAATATACATAATGACACAACTGTCTGGTGCTTTCATTAAAATCGGTATCTCTGTTCAGTGATGTGCTGGTAAATATTGGACACCTGGCCCTCAAAGAGGAAGGAAGGGAGGGAGGGAAGAAGGAAGTAAAAGAAGAAAGAAAGAAGGACAAGGAAGGGGAAAGGCAAAGACAAAAAAAAAGAGAAAATGATAGCATTTTCAGACTTCTGTGGTACAAATACTTTCACCGTGGCTATTTCAAACTATCAAGATGGACGTCACTGAATGTGGAATTGGAAGAGATATGGCAGTTGATTTTAACTGGCTGTACTAGTATGTCTCTTATCTTATAATCTATATCTGATTCACTGGGAAAAGTCTCCAGTTGTCCAATTATTATTTTTACATAGGCAGTTAGACTATCTATATAGGTCTGCATTTTAGTTTTTTTGTGGAAAAAGTATTCAGAATATAGAAGGTATTTTCAAATTGCATTATATTTTCTGGCCCAATTATGAAAATGCCTTTTGTCTTCAGAAAAATGTGATATACACAGAAATATGTGGCCCTGCTTAGTATATTATAAGCTGTATGTTCTAAAGGACAAAGTCTGAAATTGGTTATGGTAATTGGAAGTGTCTGTTTCATGGCCCTGTGGTGATCTGAGTTTGTGCAGAGTTAAAGGGAATATTCTCTTTTCATTTTAGGCATTTTTGTTGCCTTCCTGTGACATAGCTGTAACAAGGAAAGTAGTTCAAGTGTACAGAAAGTGGATCCTCCAGGATAAACCTGTGTTCATGGAGGAACCAGATAAAAAAGAAGTTACCCAAGAAGATGCTGAAAAATTAGGATTTTCTGAGACTGACAACAAGGAGGTAATATTTTATCATGTTTCAGTTGGGAGTATATATATTTAAGCAAAGTATATCTGCTTTATCAAAGATCCCAGGCAGGTCCATCTCTTTTTTTTTTTTTTTTTTTTTATCATTTTTGATGCTCTCAGGGTGCCGAGTTCCCTGAGGACCTGCGTCAGGGAGGTTATGTCTGTGATGTACTTGAGATCATCGGTTATCTCCTACCCCTCAGGCTAGGTCCACGTGTGCACTGCAGCCTCACTGTTCACCATTGCAAGGAATTAATTGTTAATAAACCATCCTATTTTTTTTTTTTTTTTGCATTTTCTTTTGCATTTTTCTGAAGCTGGAAACAGGGAGAGACAGTCAGACAGACTCCCGCATGCGCCCGACCGGGATCCACCCGGCACGCCCACCATGGGGCGACGCTCTGCCCACCAGGGGGCGATGCTCTGCCCATCCTGGGCGTCGCCATGTTGCGACCAGAGCCACTCTAGTGCCTGAGGCAGAGGCCACAGAGCCATCCCCAGCGCCCGGGCCATTTTTGCTCCAATGGAGCCTTGGCTGCGGGAGGGGAAGAGAGAGACAGAGAGGAAGGTGCGGCAGAGGGGTGGAGAAGCAAATGGGCGCTTCTCCTGTGTGCCCTGGCCAGGAATTGAACCCGGGTCCTCCACATGCCAGGCCGACGCTCTACCGCTGAGCCAACCGGCCAGGGCCAATAAACCATCCTATTTTACACATCTCTGTCTGAGCCTAAAACTGTCACTGCCTTATCGTTGGCATTTTTAAAAAGCATGTGAGAAACTAAATGTAGAATGTTTTGGCAGCCTTTTCTTGTGTGGTGGCCCGTTCCCGAAGCAGGTGGAATGAGACACACCGGACAGAACTAGCTCAGTAATGAGTGTTAGCTACACCATCAGTAAGCCTCACTGCAGGGCTGGATACTGTGGTGTTAGCTACACCGTCAGTAAGCCTCACTGCAGGGCTGGATACTGTGGTGTTAGCTACACCGTCAGTAAGCCTCACTGCAGGGCGGGATACTGCGGTTACAGAGCGGGTGCTCTCAGAATGGGCCTCTCAGTCTGTGTTTGATAAAAGTTACAGGCTGAATTAATCTAAAACAACAGAGAAGGGACTTCTTCCTGAAACACAAAAGAAACTTAAGTCATATTTATATTTCTGGCATGCTATTTTAAAATCTAGTCTAAGAAATTATTTCTAAAAATGTTTATTCTAGCAATTGACAACAAGCATTTAAAAATATTTGTCATTGAAGGCATCTGTAAATATCTGTACTAATCACTTAAATATCTGTACTAATTACATAATTTTGATTTTTCTGATATTTCTGAAGTCATTTTAATAACTAGTCAGGAGGTAAAAATAAATGGGTAAACAAATGGAATTAATCATACATTTTAAGGGTTTACGTTAAGTGCTCATTCAGTCATTGGATGTTTATTTCAATAAATACTGACAGGCACTAAGTACTGGAGATAGAACAGTGAACAAAAAGGAAAAAAGAAACTTGCCCTTCTAGAACCTAGTTGAGAATTCTGGTTAACATAAGGAATTAAATGTACAAATATCCACTTCTTCCCTGTTAACTCATTGTTATTTTCTAAAGACTGTGTCTGAAAGTTCCGGTCATAAGCGATCTTCCAGCTGGGGACGAACGTACTCGTTCACGAGTGCGGTGAACAGAGGGTGTGTGGTGGAAGAGGAGGACAGGAACGTGCGAGCCGGGGCCCAGGCTCTGCTGCAGGTAGGCGCCGCCGGCATGGACGCAGGGGCGTCAGTCGGAGTCAGTCTGAACACTTGTGTTTTGAGATAGCATCCTTAATGTTTGGTGATATTTTTAGCCATCTGTCAGTAAACAGCGCTTAAATTCTCATTCTAAGTTTTCTTTCTAATTTCTCATTTTTAATTTGTAAAGATTTTTTTCTAATCAAAGGAGACTTATGAACTGACTGCACATTTTTAAGAGGAATACAGTGAATGTAAAACGACTGAGATTTAAATCTTAACAATATCCTCGTAACACGTAGGGGTAATTATTTATCTGGACTCTAATTTGCAAGATAAGCATGGTTAATTATATAATCTTTTAAGTCATATTCCTTTTAAAAATTGCCTGTGTTTATGAAGAATGATGATTAATGCAATACTATTTAGATAGTTATCTATATGAATTTATGAAACAGAACTGATACCATTTGGGAACATTGGAGAGAATGACTTGGGCTCATCACTTAATTTCCCCAGACCTCAGGATTTTATCTCAGAAATAGGAATTGGGGAATTGCCTCTTGGTCCCATCCTGCTTAAATGTTATGAGGATAATTGAGAACACAGGGTCCTCAATCTGCCTACTCATCTCCCTGGCACTGCACCCCCTCCCATACCCACGTTTATAGCTGGCTCCAGGTGGGCCTCCCACACAGAGCGCAGGCGTGGAGTCTGTAGAGGGCGTGGGCATGGCATGTGGGTTATCTAGTTTCCAGTAACACTGTTTTTATCATCTGGCTCTCGATACGATTTCTTATCATGGAATCCTTTGTTTTCAGGTTAATTAGTAGTTTGATACACTGCCACTAATGAATTTTTTTGATTTTATTGGAAATGGGAAAATATTTTAAAATTAACTTTTTTGTATTTTTCTGAAGCTGGAAACGGGGAGGCAGTCGGACAGACTCCCGCATGCGCCCAACCGGGATCCACCCAGCACGCCCACCAGGGGGCAATGCTCTGCCTATCCAGGGCGTCGCTCTGTCACGACCAGAGCCATTCTAGCACCTGGGGAGGCCAAGGAGCCATCCCCAGCGCCCGGGCCATCTTTTGCTCCAATGGAGCCTTGGCTGCGGGAGGGGAAGAGAGAGACAGAGAGGAAGGAGAGGGGGAAGGGTGGAGAAGCAGATGGGCGCTTCTCCTGTGTGCCCTGGCTGGGAATTGAACCCGGGACTTCCGCACGCCAGGCCGACGCTCTACCACTGAGCCAACCGGCCAGGGCCTTAAAATTAACTTTTTAAAAAATAATCAAAATGACTTTACTTTAGTAGCTTCAAAGAACTTTGGTGCAGCTCACAAATATAACCTATGTCCCCACCAAAGAAATGCATGCAGAAGTCCCTGCTCCGAGTCCCTTGGTCACTCTTCCCCCAGGTGGATGCCAGATTGCAGGTGCCAGTTACCTCCTTGGGTTCAGAAGAGTGTTGTTTGTTTTCTGAAAGGATGAGTTATATCTACTTGGCTGAACCAAGAAAACAATTTTCTACTTGATTACACAATAGTTTTTTTTAATTTGCTTTTAATTTAAATAGCTGTTTTCATTCTCATGGATCCAGTACCTGGGCCCTTTGCTTAGTTCATTAGGGAAATGACAGAATGGAAGTTTGATAAGAGGGTATTCTTCTGTAGTTGCTTTTAACAAGTACAACATGGACATAATTAATTTTGTTTATTTTTACCTTAACAGATACTAACATGGTTAAGAAATAATTCATGTAATTGGCATTTTGATGTTTTTTAAAAAGTAGAATGAAAGAAGTATAATACAGGGTGGGGTAAAAGTAGGTTTACAGTTGTTCATATGGAAAATATAAAACTAATAAATAATCATACAAGAATTGCCTGAGCAGGTGGTTGGCAGTGGATAGAGCATTGGACTGGGATGCAGAGGACCCAGATTCAAAATGCTGAGGTCACTGGCTTGAGTGTGGGCTCATTCAGCTTGAGCACAGGCTCACCAGGTTGAACATGGGGTCAGTGGCTTGAGTGTGGCATCATAGACATGACCCCATGGTCACTGACTTGAGCCTAAAGATCACTAACTTGAGCAAGGGATCACTCACTCTGCTGTAGCCCCCTAGTCAAGGCACATATGAGAAAGCAATCAGTGAACAACTAAGGTGCCACAACAAAAAATCGATGATTCTCATCTCTCTTTTTTTCTACCTGTCTGTCCCTATTTGTCCCTCTCTCTCTCTCTCTGTCACAAAATAAATATATAAGAATCTGTTTCACATACTCACAACTGTAAACCTACTTTTGCCCCATCCTGTCTATGAAGACCTCTTCATTTTTACTTGGGAATATGCAAAAGTTTCAAATTTAAATCAAGAAGCTGATAATATTGAAAGCCTGACCGGTGGTGGCAGTGGATAGAACGTAGACACGGATGCTGAGATCCTAGGTTTGAGACCTTGAGGTCACCAGCTTGAGCTCATCCAGCTTGAGTGCAGGATTGCCAGCTTGAATGTGGGATATTGACATCCCATGGTTTCTGGCTTAAGCCTGAAAGTTGCTGGCTTGAATAAGGGGTCACTGATCAAGACACGTGTGAGAAACAATCAATGAAGAACTAAACTACTTTAGTTTGTTAGTTAAAAAGTTCTTTATTTTCTTTTTTCTTACTTGAAGGCTAGTAAATTCTTTATCATTATATTAACAAAACTATTTTCTGTTTTCAACTATTATAGTCCTATTTGGTAATTCTTCCTAGAAAATTGGGCATGGTACCATTTTAGTATTGTATAAATAATTTTTGAGGTTGTCAACATTTTAGTTCGTACACTTGACTTTCGAGTATGTTTATTTCTTTAGTTTTTACATCTATTTTGAGATGTTATTTTCATGGCTTTCATCCTCTAGTGAACCAGAGAAGTTCTGTTCATTCCCAGATCCTTTGAATTTGTACTTTTGAGCTCAAAGGAAACCTTATATGAAATATAGCTCTAGATATACGGAGCAGAGCCATCCTCATTATCAGAATGACAACTCAGAATTTCCTGAACTGAGGGTTAGCTATTGTCATCTGTCTTACTGATGGCATGTATTTTATAGTTACACCCCTAAACAGTAAACTTCCCACATGATAGCCTGGGTCAGTGCCTCCCACAAGGTTCTACTGAATACCCCTGTTGGTAGTGGATAGTGAATTTGTATCCTGAAAGTCAGGGTGACATAGAGTGGTTGGCTGATTATCTAAATTTTTTTGAAGAGTGTTTTTATCTTAAGATAAAAACAAGCCCTGGCTGGATAGCTCAGTTGGTTAGAGTGTTGACCCAATAAACCAAGATTGTGGGTTTGATTCCCATTTAGGGTACATAAAAGAATCAACCAGTGAATGCATAGATCAGTAGAACAACAAATCAATGTTTATCTCTCCTTTCCTCTCTATCTCTCCCCCCACCTCTGAAATTAATTTAATTTTTTTTTTAATTTTTTTTTTTTTTTTTTTGTATTTTTCCGAAGCTGGAAACAGGGAGAGACAGTCAGACAGACTCCCGCATGCGCCCGACTGGCATCCACCCAGCACGCCCACCAGGGGTGATGCTCTGCCCCTCTGGGGCGTCGCTCTGCTGCGACCAGAGCCACTCTAGCACCTGGGGCAGAGGCCAAGGAGCCATCCCCTGCGCCCGGGCCATCTTTGCTCCAATGGAGCCTCGGCCGCAGGAGGGGAAGAGAGAGACAGAGAGGAAGGGGGGGTGGAGAAGCAAATGGGCGCTTCTCCTATGTGCCCTGGCCGGGAATCGAACCCGGGTCCCCCGCACACCAAGCCGATGCTCTACCACTGAGCCAACCGGCCAGGGCCTGAAATTAATTTAAAGAACACACTTCTACTGCACAATACAGTTCTTATATTTAAAATATATGCTCCTGGAAGATGTGCAATGTCATTCATGTGGCTTTGGCTATTTCCTGGCATACCACCGTCCCTCGAGGTCCACACCCTTCCTTGTTGGGTGGCACCGGCTCCGCTTTCTGTCAGCAGGTTGTTCATGAGCTGGGAAGTTCAACAGTGATCAGATAGTTCTTCCAGCCACGTTCTGACTACAGTGTTTCTTGTAGGAAATTTCTCAGTATTTGAGTGATTTCTAAGAGATAAATGAAAAAATCTTTAGTATGTATTTATACCATATTTTGTCTTAATTGAAATAACTCAAAGGTGATTCATTGATAAAGTAAAATTAGTATCATTATCCTTAAGCAAAATTTGCTTGTATTTACATTTTAATATTTTTTAAAGTAAAAGTTGTTTATTTTTAAGGTATTTTTGACCAATGCTGCGAACGTCTTCTTGCTGGAGCCATGTGCTGAAGTTCCCATGCTGTTGAAAGAACAAGTTGACACCTGTAAAGCTGTTCTGATCATTTTCCGGCGCATGATAATGGAGCTCACGATGAGCAAGAAGACCTGGTGAGTTTATTTCAAGTTAGTTAATACCGTGAAACAGGTGGGGTTTTTTCAACGTAATATTTAAAATGTTATAGCTTTTATTTATTATATGGCTTTACACAGTTAGTAAGATGATAATCAGTCTTTTTTAATAGTTTCTGTGGATTCTGAAGAAGGTACGTATTCAGTACTTTAATAATTCATTTATTTTCATTACTGGTTTTAAGAATGTTCTTGAGCCCTGGCTGGATAGTTGGGTTGGTTAGAGCACTATTCCGATACACAGAGGTTGCTGGTTCTGTACCCAGTCAGGGCACATATAGGGATAGGTTGATGTTCCTGTCTCTCTTTCCCTTCCTCTCTCTCTAAAATCAGTAAAAAAAAAAAAAAATTTTAATGAAAAATGTTCTTAAATTAAGAGTAAGTGGTGCCAAACACATTTTATGAGGCCAACACAACCCTCATACCGAAACCTGGCAAGGACAACACAAAAAACGAAAATTACAGACAAATATCTCTAATGAATACAGATGCTAAAATACTAAACAAAATACTAGCAAATCGAATACAACAACACATTAAAAAAATAAATCATCATGATCAAGTGGGATTCATCCCAGAATCACAAGGATGGTTCAACGTACGGAAAATGGTTAACGTAATACACCATATCAACAAAACAAAGAACAAAAACCATATGATCTTATCAATAGATGCAGAAAAGGCATTTGATAAAATACAACATCATTTTATGTTTAAAACACTTAACAAAATGGGTATAGAAGGAAAATGTCAACATAATAAAGGCCATTTATGATAAACCATCAGCTAACATCATATTAAATGGCATAAAACTGAGGACATTTCTTCTAAAGTCAGGAACAAGACAAGGTTGCCCACTCTTATTCAACGTAGTGCTGGAAGTTCTAGCCAGAGCAATCAGACAAGAGAAAGAAATAAAAGGCATTCATATTGGGAAAGAATAAGTAAAGGTTTCACTTTTTGCAGATGATATGATCCTATACACTGAAAATCCCAAAGACTCACAAAAAGACTACTAGAAACAATAAACCAATACAGTAAGGTCTCAGGATACAAAATTAATATACAAAAGTCCATTGTCTTCCTATATGCCAATAATGAAACATCAGAAAACGAACTCAAAAAAATAATCCCCTTCATGGTTGCAACAAAAATAAAATACCTAGGAATAAATATAACTAAGAATGTAAAGGACCTATATAATGAAATAACAAAGCATTGTTAAGGGAAATCGAAAAAGATATAATGAAATGGAAAAATATTCCTTGTTCTTGGATAGGAAGATAAATATAATGAAAATGACTATATTACCCAAAACAATATACACATTTAATGCAATCCCCATTAAAATTCCAATGTCATTTTTTTAAAGAAATGGAACAAAAAATTATCAGATTTATATGGAACTATAAAAACCCTGAATAGCCAAAGCAATCCTAAGGAAAAAGAACGAAGCTGGAGGCATTACAATACCTGACTTCAAATTATATTATAGGGCCATGATAATCAAAACAGCATGGTATTGGCAGAAAAATAGACACTCAGACCAATGGAACAGAATAGAAAGCCCAGAAATAAAACCACATATATATATAGTCAAATAATTTTTGATAAAGGGGCCAAGAACACACAATGGAGAAAAGAAAGACTCTTTAATAAATGGTGCTGGGAAAACTGGAAATCCACATGCAAAAGAATGAAACTCAACTACAGTTTGTCCCCTTGTACTAAAATTAATTCAAAATGGATTAAAGACTTAAATAAAAGACCTGAAACAATAAATTACATAGAAGAAAACATAGGTACTAAACTCATGGACCTTGGTTATAAAGAGCACTTTATGAATTTGACTCCAAAGGCAAGGGAAGTGAAGGCAAAGATAAATGAATGGAACTACATCAGATTAAGAAGCTTTTGCACAGCAAGAGAAACTGACAACAAAACAGCTAGCCAACTAAATGGAGATGATATTTTCAAACAACAGCACATTTTTATGGTGGGACATAAAAATGAGACTCAGGGACAATGGCCTAATATCCAAATATACAAAGAACTCATAAAACTCAACAACAAACAAGCAAACAATCCAATAAAAACAATGGGAAGAGGACATGAACAGGAAGAAATACAAATGACCAACAGATATATGAAAAGATGCTCATCTTCATTAGCTGTTAGAGAAATGCAAATCAAAACTACGATGAGATATCACCTCACACCTGTTAGATCAGCTATTATCAACAAGACAGGTAATAACAAGTGTTAGAGAGGCTGTGGAGAAAAAGGAACCCTCATCCACTGTTGGTGGGAATGTAAAGTAGTACAACCATTATGGAAAAAAGTATGGTGGTTCCTCAAAAATTAAAAATAGAACTACCATATGACCCAGCAATCCCTCTACTGGGAATATATCCCAAAACTCAAAAACATTGGTACGTAAAGACACATGCAGCCCCATCTTCATTGCAGCATTGTTCACAGTGGCCAAGACATGGAAATAACCAAAAAGCCCCTCAATAGATGACTGGATAAAGAAGAAGTGGTACATATATACTATGGAATACTACTCAGCCATAAGAAATGATGACATCGGGTCATTTACAACAACATGGATGAACCTTGATAACATTATACTGTGAAATAAGTAAATCAGAAAAAAATAAGAACTATATGATTCCTTACATTGGTGGGACATAAAAATGAGACTCAGGGACATGGACAAGAGTATGGTGGTTATGGGGGGGAGGAAGGGAGGGGAGAAAGCGAGCTGGTGGGGGGAGGGAGGGGCACAAAGAAAACCAGATAGAAGGTGACGGAAGACAATTTGACTTTGGGTGATAGGTATGCAACATAATTACATGTCAGAATAACCTGGAGATGTTTTCTCTGAACCTATGTACTCTGATTGATCAATGTCACCCCATTAAAATTAATAAAAAATTTTAAAAAGAGTAAGTGGTAAAATTACTTTAATAGTAGACATTTTCATTTTAAACTGATATCAAACAGTTTATGGAAAAGCAGTATAACTGGGGTTTTATAATATTCTTCATGAGACCATGAGAGTTTAATTGCTCCAAAATGCTGTTAACTGACTTTTATTGTTTCAAACATGAATTTTTAAATTTATTTGGAAGAAGTTACTTTAAATGATAAATTATGGAAGTGACTGAACAATCAGTGAAGGAAAAAATATAGCATCACTGTTAAAATAGGCTTATGCAAAGTGTTTTTCTTTTCATCCTGTTTTGTTTGGTGTTTTTTGTTTATAACCTCCCGAGAGGCCAGCGGTGCATTCAGTTTTCCCGTGTGCTCTGCCGCAGTGACTGTCCTCATAGCCCTCAGCCCCTGAGCATTTTAGAGGTTCTCAGCCACAGGCCAGAGCTGCCTTCTCGTCCTTCATGTATCAGCTCTGCCTTTAAACTGTATCTCCAGTCCGGCCTGCGCATGCCCCTCTCAGCCAGCCACCATGCGCAAGCAGTCACGTTGCCCTTACTGTGCGCCTGGCTGTGGCCAGCATTCCTGTTAGGGATCTTGAGCCTTGGCTCTCTGTCCGTTGAGGCCACTGCAGACCGCACTGGTGGCACACTGCCTTCCTGGGAGTCTTGGGTCTTTGGCATGAGGTCTGCATTCTAGAGGCCCTTCTGGACATCCCTGAGCCAGCGCAGAGGGTGCTTCAAAAGGCTCGGCCTGCACGTGGTGGAAACAGGGTCTCCGGAGCCATCAAGTCCAGCCCTTTCCTGTCACAGATGAGGGAAGGGTGGGCCTGGAGGAGCCCAGGTCTGCAGGAAGTTTACTAATACAGAAACTGCAAGGATCAGATGAGTACTTTGAGGTGTAAATTCCACTATCATCTTCCCCAGACTTTTAAGCTTAGCACTGTTTGCAGAAGAAGCAGTTGCTAAAGCTGGAAGCATTAGAGTGATGCACAATATGACTTAAACAGTTACATGCTGTGTTGGTAATACTGAATGTGATGAGAAATGCTGGTGTGTTTTTAACGGTCGTATCTGCTCCTTGACACCATGGTTATAGCAATAATATGTTTGATTTTTTTTAACTATATATATTCAGAATACTATTGAATCAGTAGTGTTTTGATATTTTTGATAATCTTTTTTTGTGTGGAAATTTTAGGGCATGAAATTAAGCTGTTCTTCTCTGTTCCTTAATAATTTGGAAATTTGCAGATAAAAGTATAAATAAAAAACCAAATCATGGAAATAGATAAAAATCCTCACCAAAATGTAGTCAGTCGAGTATAGAAGGGGATGTGCCTTTTTTCCTAGCAGATTTCTTATGTATTTTAGAACCAGACAACTCCTGAATTCCCTTCCTTCCCTTCCTCTTTCCCCTTCACCTCCTTTCATCCAATCCAGAACTGCCTGGCCTCTGTTGGGTGGCAGTTGGGTAAACTGGGCAGGTAATGGCCCTGACCTCATGAACTTTCCACCCTCGTAGACTAAGAGATAGTGAACACAAGCAGTTCCGGTAGTATAAAGTGCTGAGAAGAACAAGGCAGTGTGCAGGGTAGGGGAGTGTTTTTCATGGCATGTCAGGAGGCCCTTCCTGAGCAGAGCCCCAAGGGCAGGGAGAGAGGCATCATGGGGAGGCCGAGGGAAGAGGATTCCTGGTGGGAGCAACAGCAGGCAGCAAGCACATCTCTTCCAGCAGAACATGTGATGGAGTGGGCAGAGGGAAAGGACCGTGGGAGGGGATGAGGCGGGGCAGCCATAGCCAGGGGCAGCCATAGCCAGGCTGCCTGGGTCCTTGTGGCCGCCGGAAGGCTATTGACTACCTCTCCATATATGAGCAGCAGTGTGACACAAACCTGACACATGCTTCTATAATAAAAGCTCTGTGACGGCCATGCTGGCAGGAGGCTGTGCGGTGGTTGGAGCACGAAGTCTGTGTTCTTAGATGGCAGCGACCTTAGACCAGGGCTATAGCCCGAGAAGTGCTGAGAAGTGGCCCCAAGGTAGTGAATACTGGTGTGTTGTGAATGAGTGACTCTCGTCTGTGTGAGATAGTGAGGACAGAGTAAATAATAGAGTGCAGGAAATGCCTGCGTCCCTGCCTACACGTGGATAGCCCACCCCCACCATTTCCTGCGCTCTGAGAGACGTTTGTGCCATTCTTTGGGCACTTCTGCTTTGAGGAGGAGTTACCAGAATTCACAGAATACAAGGGAACAAGCTGAAGTCAAAGCTGTTAGGATACATTTTTCCAAACTAGAGATAATTTTTTCACTCTCATTTTTTTCCAGAAGACTCTTACAGGAATTTCTTGGATTTTCAAGCTTTCTTAGGATCTGAAATTAAATTAATACTGTGTCCTTGTCAGTCATTGCTTAGTCAAGTTTGCATCTCTGGATAGCAGTTCCCCGACTGAGGTCTCATTTGAAATGACTGCATCTCTCATTCTCATCCTGGTTGCAGGATGGGTATATGACCATTCGTGTAGAAGGGGTCGTGTTTTTCACTGTCTCATGCATCACGGATGTGAGCAGACAGGGTTGATACTGAGGGCTGCCCTTCCTTCCACCTATGAGAGGGACCTGGGGGCCCTGAATGTGCTGAGTGACAGGCTGTCCTCAGCTCTGCTCCATTTCCTTCCTCACCTCTTCTCGGTCACTGTCCACTCCATGCACTTGTGCCCAGCTCTCCCATGACCTGGTAGCTGTCATGGGCAGTGTATAGAACAAGCACAGAGGGAGAGCCAAGTGTGGTGGGAATGGAGGCCCACAGATGGCCCCAGGCTGGAAATCTAATGGGGTCAGATGCAGATAGGACAGGAAACCCCCTAGAGGTCATTAGCCCTGAGATGGTTAATGAGATTCAGTGCTGTGTTAAGGGAAAATAATGCCCCAATTTGCAGAAATATGAGAAAAGTATAAAGAAGCTGTGCTTTAGAGATCTTGTGATCTGACCTGGACTATATGACTGTCTAGCCCTCGATTTTATCACCCAGGAGCTGTGAGACCAAGAAGAAAGTTACGAAGATAAACAGAAGGTTAGTGTGTAAGATCTCAAAGGAGAAGTTAAAAGGAACAAGGTGATTCCCTCAGAGAACGAATACACGGTCCTTATATACAAAAGATGCGCTCTCAGACTCCGTGGAATTCGGGACAAGTAAAGCAGACACTCTGACATGAAGAATGTAACTTACCTGTAAGAAGGGAAAGGCCTTTTGGCTGTTCTGGAGGCCTTATTACTATTATAGTTAGCAGTGTTATTCTTCTCTCTAGTGGTTTATAGCCTTCAAAGACTTTTTTACATAAAAACCCCTTTCTGCAGGGCACACTGTGACTGAGATGTCATGATTGCAGCTGTCTCACTTGTGCTCTGTGTGACAGTCAGGATCTTCCAGGTTCAGAGCTTCTCAAAGTGACCAACAGTGACCTTTCCAAACTTTCCTACCTTAAGAGTACTGTGAAGTTCAGTTATATTGTGATGCAGACTGCATATGTCCCCAGAATGAAGACGAGAAAGTCAGTTTTATTTTCTATCATAAGAAAAAATAGGAAGACCTGACAGGTTAAATAAAATAATGGGTGTGAAAGTTAAAGGTTACTGCGTAAGTTCAAGTAGGCACATCCTCACTGAGTGCCCGCCACCGTTGGAAGCACAACCTATCTTCCTTCTTGCAAGAGGGCGGAATCAGGCCCGGGTGTTCCTGTTTTAGTCTGCTTATTGATGTGGGCATAGAAGACATAATTTTAGCACTGTTGTAACATAAGGTAGCTTACTTTGATAAAATATGGTATTCATTTAGTAATGGGCACTCCAGTTTTTAATACCTTTTTAAATACTTTTGAGTAATACATATTTATTTATGTTGCTGAATTCTTTTTTCTTTTTATTTAAAAATTTTTTTAATTTAGAAATTTAATTAATGGGGTGACATTGATCAGTAAGAGTACATAGGTTTCAGGTAATATAGTTTCTATATCGTTTAAACTGTTGATTGTGTTGTGTGCCCATCACCAAAAGTGAAATCATTTCTTGTCTTCATGTGTTACTGAGTTCTTAAAATAATTTCTTGTACCTATAAATTAAAGTGCCTTGGAGATGTGATTAATCTGAGCCTTTATTTTGGGTGGCCCAGGGAACAGATGTTGCAAATACTGCTCAGGATAACAGAAGCTATCATGCAGAAGCCAAAGGATAAACAAATAAAAGACTTGTTTGCCCAGAGCTTGGCAGGGGTACTGTTTAGGGTAAGTATTTTTTATTAAAACAATGCAAATGCACAAAATGAATCAGATTTTACAGAAAAGTAGTTTCAATCACTGAAAAATTTAAGAGTAAAATTTAAACTAACTTTGAATTTCTAGAAATTTAATTAGAAATTATCCTTAGTTGTGTCATGAAGGTTGTAATCTATTGTTTACAGTTGGTTCAAAGCTTCTTTTAGGCCTTCCTTCCTCTTTCTCATTTATTTCTTCTTTTGATTTGTTTTGAGACTGGTAGGAATTAGGAAGATACCGAGAGCTGATGGCTTCGGTGGAGGTAGAGTCAGGATCTCCAGGCACCAAGCTCCTCAGAAGGTACAAAGGGTGAACAGAGCGTGGAATGGGAATACAGGCAGGGAGCAGTTCAGGCTGGAAGGAGATGTGAGAGCCACTGGTGTTTTTGGACAATTGTGTTGAGACCACAGGACTACATGGGATCCCCTGGGGAGAGAATTTATGTCACAGAAGGAAGAGGGCTGTGTCCATGGTTGTGAAGGAGAGGAGCCAGCCAGAGATGCTGAGAAGTGGCAGGGAGCTAGGAGGAAACTGGAGGAACAGTGTCGGCTGCCTGGGGAGAGTATTGGAGACGAGGAGAAGGCCTCACTTTGAAAGATGAGCACTGACTTTGACAGCGTGTAGGTGGCTGAGAATGCTCTGGGGAATGAGGCTCACTTGGAGTGGACAGAGGAGAAGATGAGAGTGGGGCAGTGGAGGCAGCAAGTGCAGCCCAGCTTTGCAGAGGTGTTGACAGGAGAGGGAGGAGGAAGAGGGAGCTCGCTGGAGTGGGCAGTGTGTTCAGAGGGCAGGCTCTAAGTCGGTTGGCAATCAAGTTTGTTGCTTGCCAGTGGGGATGGTCCAGTGAGGGAGAGCAAGATAGTGTGGGGGGCACTGCAGAAGGCAGGGCCTGGGGAAGGTGAGGTAGGCTGGGCTGCCTTCAGTGGGCGCAGAGAACTAGGGAGATGTCTGTTTTGTGCACCTCACAGGATGACCAGGCTCAAGAACATTTGACATCACCCTGAGGGGCAGATGATAAGTGACTGCCTGGAAAATGGGAGTGTTAAAAGTCCTGAGGACGCTAGTCTATGGCTAGTGTAAGAAAGCGCTGATATTTATGGGATGCAGAGAATCGAGGAAGCACTTCTGAAAGAAATAGTGTGAAGGACTCGAATGATGTGACCGTCTGCACAAAGGCTTTGGTCCAGTGGATGGGTCTGACTGAAGATTTGCGTGTGAGAAAGCACAGTGGATTATCAGCTAGAAGAGGCAGTTACAGGGAGGAGTTAACTTCTCCCTGAGCTGAAGTTGATGTGAAGGTGGTTTTGGAGGATATAAAGTAAGAGCATATCTAGAATACAGGTAGGATATGTAAATGAAGGTGATAAGAAGAAAAATTAGTTCTTCAAATAAATTATTTTCCATTATAACATAAGACCCAGCTGTTTATATTAATATAATTGAATGATCTTGACTTGGTGAAAATTTGTGAGAGGCTACAGAAACAATTGGCATGTACTCACTTGTCTCCTGAATAGTATGATCACTTGGGTCTGATTGCCTCGCCTAGTTGTTGGATCTGTGAAGTGGTCTACACATCCTCTTGTGAGATCATACTCTGCTGTGCCCTTGCCTCAAGGGTGGTAGTGACCACTTGCTTTGCTGACCTCCGGCGGACAGACACTCTGCTCACTTTGCTCTGACTTCTGTGGAGCTTCTCGCTGTCAGCACCTTCTTGACCTCTCAGTCCTGATGGGCTGGGGCTGCCAAGTGACTAGGACTGAAGCCACGCCCATGTGGCGGTGCTTAGGACTTGTTCGTCACCAGTCACTTAGCGTGCACATGTGTATTAGAATCAGAGTGAGGACTTGTCACTGAATTAAGGAAGACGATTGTGGCTGTTTTTTGTTTGGTTGATTGTTTTTGGTTTGGGGGAGAAAATCCTCACTAATGGAGAAATCTTGTCAGATCTTACTTGAAGATTAGCTTTGAGTCCATGATAAATTATTATTAGTTTCGATGTTGTTGTTGAAATTATTTTGGCAATGATTAGATGGATCAAGAAGAATGCTTAAATTAGGAACTAACCCTAAAGTAGTAGAGAGAAGATGAGCTTTTGAGAGTCAGACTGGGTTCTGACCCCAGAGCTCTGGCATTTCTGCCGTGTGGCCCTGAGCAGATCACTCCCCCTTTCGCGTCTCTTCCTGTCCTGCTGGGTTGCCAGTAGAAGGAGAGTAAATTCATTTAGGGTATATGATCACCTGTTGACTTCCAAGTGCTTCTGTGAGATTCAAGGGGTGGAAAACGTGAAAGGTCTGGACCGAGCTGCCAGGCCCCCAGTGGGCATCGTCTTAATCCCACAGCGAAACTAAAATGTGCCAGCTAATTATTGTTTAGTTGGTCACATAGACCGTCTACAGTTGCCAGATACTTGTTTTTAAAAATTTGATTAAGATTATTAAAGGGGACAGGAAATTTTAAGTTGCCATTTTCTTTTTATCTTTTTCTAATTTTTCTTTTAGTGTTTAGCTTTTTTCTCTGTCAGTAGATAACTTGCCTTGGCAAATTTTCTTCTGAAGATAGTTGAGTTTTACTTAGTTTTAAATATTTTCCAAATAATAGTGATTGCCATAAATGATATTTTAATCTATTGTCAGTGCTGTGACCTTATGCTTGAATCTTTTAAAGTATATTAGGAAATTTGGAGTATGGTGTTTCTATTTATAGTATATAATTTCCTTTACAATTATGTAGTCCCATAAGTGTGGGCGAAATGTAGAAATGATGGGTTAGGAAGTGTATGTAAGCAAAGGAATGATTTACAAGTGGTGTTTTCTCATATAGCTGAGTGCCAAGATGTATAATATTTGGTGAAACATAACTTCAGCGCTGAAACCACTTGGGGATGCCTTTTTTTTTTTTTTAATGAGAAATATGACTCCAGAAAAGCTAAGTAAATTGCCCTGGTCACAAACCAAGGTAGTGACAGAACCAGGAGACTGGGGCTCTCTTTCCCTCTTCCTGTTAGAAAAATTTGGAGGGTACCTATCTTCATGTCCAGAGGTACCACTTATCACTTGCTACCTGTATTTGATGACTTTGCTCTGTGTGGAAGTGTTGTTGGTTGTGGATTAGGATGATTACTCAAATGAATTTTATAAGCCGTAGGACATCACTGTTCTGTATTGTTTTACAATTAGTCGGTTAAGTGAAGCCAGTGCTGATTCCCGATACAGGGCATCTTACCACACTGAAGTGTCTGCTTTCAGCCTGAAGCTAGTGCTGGAACCCGACAAGAGGCTGAGCGCTGGTAACATCACTGGTCTCCACTTTCTCCTCCTGCTCTGTTAAGATCATTTTTCTGGCCTGCTATTTAGGAAGTTCATTGTACATATACATTTTATAGTAATGGCCTCAAACTCATTTTGAAAATAGGAGTGTAAAAATGAATAAACAGAAGCTGGTCATAATGACAATATGTAATAATATATTAATAAATGATAAAATTAATTTTTATTTTGCATTGTTCTTAATTTTTAAAGGATCTGTTTAGAATCAGATTATGAGTTTAAATCTTTGTTTTCAAAATACTTAACTAAGTAGCTTAACTTTAACATTTTTACCTTTTTAAAAAGTGTAGTAAACATGAATTGAAACATAGGAAACTGGTACATTGCATAAAGGTCACTTGAAATAGGATTTTCATGTGCTCAGAACAGTCCTGCCTAATTATAGATGTCTTTTTATTTCTCAAAATCTTCGTATGGTAGGTTAAAGAAAAATTTCTCCTGTAATTGAAAGCACTTCATTCCTATTCCATGCATAGCACAACTCCCGATGGCAGTGGCAGCCTATTTGTGTGTGGATTGGGCAGAAATATTTGCAAATTGGTACCTTAACAAGTACTTTTAGCTCTGACAACATATCAGGACGTTACACAGACTGTGGATATTCAGTTTTCTCTGCGAGGATTAGAGAAGCACTGGGGCTTACCTGAGATGCTCCTGGTACTTCTTTCCAGGGAGATAGATTTTGATTTGAATTTTAAAGGTTGTAGAATATTTTGGCAGAGGTAAGGAACCGGGCGATTTCAAGGTAAGGAAATATCCAGAAGTCTTGTACGGTTGCCCACATGACCAGTTGCAGTGAGTGCTGAGGACCATAAGACTTGGAGGAGGGATACAGAAATAAATAGATTCCTAAGGAAAAGGGCACTAAGTGCTCTGAGGGGGGAAATGCAGAGAAGTGTGGGGACTGACGGCTACTGGAGGCTGGGGGTAGGTGTCAATCAGGGACATTTTGGAGGAATTGATATTCAAGTTGTGACCTAAAAATAGAATGGGAGTTAAAGAGGCAAAAGGGAGGGAAAAGAGGGAAGAAAAAGTATGTGCAAAGGCCAGAAGCAGGAGGGACCGAGGTCAAGCAATTGGAAGAATCTCAATGGAAGAAATTGAATTCTTTTTACTATTACAGGTGCCTGCTGAACAGGCAGGTAGAGCTATCCAGTAAGCAGATAGGCAGGTCAGGAAACCAACAAAGAGGTCTCAGCTGAACGTGGATGTTCAAACGTCGGCAGTACACAGATAGTGGAGCCATGCGAGTGGAGATCAAACCCCAGGCTGAAGGTGGAGTTGCACAGGAGGGAGAAAGCCAGAGCAGTCTGTTGACTGAGAGATGAGCAAGTGCAGATGGAGTGTGTGCAACATTCTTCCAAGACTTTGAAAGGAGGAGAAATGGGGCTGTGGCTAGAGGAGGGAATCTGTGTTCAAGGGAACTTTTTTATTTTTAAGATGAGGAAGAGTTGGAGTGTTTTATGCTGATGGGAAGAGCTGAGAAAGTAGGTTGGTTTGGTGATTAAGGGGAGGTGGGGTTAATACAAACACAAGACTCTGAGGAAGGGTCCAGAGCAGAGGTAGGAACAAGTGTGGAAAAGCAGGAGAAGCTGGGTATGGGTCTTGTGGGCAGAGGTTTACGGCATCTTGTTTAATGGGTTCTGTTTTCTCTGAAGTGCTGTGAGTACATCTGCTAAAAATCAGGGAAGAGTTGGTGAGGTTGGAGGTTTACATATAGAAGAGGAGGTTTGAAGTAGCCACTGTAGAAAATGATGGAAAGACATGTCTCAGGAAACAGAATCGTTGTACAGAGACCTTTGTCTTCTCCGCAATTATGCGGAGCAGTGGTAGACACTGGAATAATCTGGAATCATTAGCTTTGTTTGTAATGATAACTAACTTTACAGTAACTTAAATCCTGATTGATGTTGATGAAATGAATTTTGAGAAATTAAAATAAAAAATCCAAAAGCTATTTTTATTTTAAAATTCATTTTTAATGGTAATTAAAAATATTTTTAATTATACTTTTTCCAAATGAAGATAGTGAACTCTTTTGTTGGTTGGTCGGTTTTAGACGCTCATTGTGGCTTGGATCCGAGCAAACCTGTGTGTGTACATTTCCCGAGAGCTCTGGGATGACTTTCTCGGGGTGCTGTCCTCCCTCACGGAGTGGGAGGAGCTCATAAACGAGTGGGCCAACATCATGGACTCCCTGACAGCAGTGCTTGCCAGAACTGTATATGGCGTCGAGATGACAAACCTACCTCTGGACAAACTAAGTGAACAAAAGGAAAAGAAACAACGAGGCAAAGGTATTATTTCCATTCTTATGTCAGGAAAGGAGTGTCTTTATACATCTAGGCAGTTAATACATGAAATTTCATAGTAAACTGAACCAGCCATATAGACAGTGTCTTTAATGGTGGCCTTAGATTGTGTCTCATAGCATTCTGTCCCCTTAATGAGGGTGATGACTTTGTGAAGAGGTTGTGGAAGAAGAAGGAAGATGAAGGAGTGTAGTAGTAAAAGCAATATTAATAATGGCTAGTGCTTTGTATGTATTTTCTTTCTTTCCCCTCATGATCCCCTGTGAAGTAGATACTGCTATCCCCATATCGCAGGAACTGAAGAATAAGGTTCGCAGTGATTGACTCATTCAAGGTCATAAAGCTAAGTGGTAAAGCCAGGAAGCAAAGCCAAGCAAGGCCAACTCAAAATGCCAAACTGTTAAGACATATTCAACTGCCTCCCTAGGAGAGGTGGGAAAATTCTGAATACTTCAGATGGGAGTCATTTTGTTTTGATATATTTGGGGGTAAAAACTATTTTGATACCTAGAGTCAGATCAAGGTGAAAAACATCAGTAGTGGTTTCTTTGGGGATGACAGTTTGACAGCTCCTGTCTTCATGACTGTTTTCAAGTCTGTGGTACAGTCCTTGGATTAATTCACTTGTGCTCCAAATTATGATGTAAAGGTTTTGAGTCAGCTCATAGAAATACATGTAATGCAATAGATAAAACACATAAGGACATTGGGACACAATGAAAGGGTACAGATCTACAGACATGGTTAAAATTCTGAAATGCTGCCAGAGAGCCCTCTGTGCTTGCTGGGGAGGCGGGGAAAGGGCAGCCTCAGATGTGACCTTCACAGTTACCTCAGAGAATCAGGGTCCAGAAGATAAGCACAAACCACGTGCTTAGATGATTGATACGTAGCTTTCCTGGTCCTGAGACCTGGGTGGACTTCCTCCTCCAAAGACTCATAAAGGCATGTTGCTTTCTGTGCTACACTACAACCCCAGCTATAGCCTTATAGATTCTGTACATTAGCTTTTGCTGTGTGACAAACCACCCCAAACACAGAGGCTTAAAATAATCACCATCACTTAGCTTATAATTTGTGTGCTGGCTGTCTGGGTGGGACATTGTGGGCAGTTCCGCTGGAGTCGCTCCTGTGTTTGCAGTCAGCGAGCCCAGTGATTTTCAGCCTTCATCATCTTATGGCACACGTAAACTAATTACTAACATTCTAGGTCCCACCCAAAATATAATTTTTTGCCACTCTGACTAAAAATAGATATAACTTTAATTTACCAAAAAAAGTAATTACCTACCCTTTTTGCTCCAAAGTGACTTTTAAAAAAATCAGATGCCTATACTTGTAAGGATTTCTAATACCAAGAATTAACCAATCAGAAGTAACCTTATGTGTCATGACCAATAAGATACAACTTTGTAATATGACATGTATATTTATGGTTCAAGACGGCACTCACAACAGGTGGCTTTTGTTGTACTGGGCTAATGTCATTTTTTATTTGACAATCTAAGGAAAAAGAAGTCAGTGTCCCTGACTAAATAGTCAGGTATTGCATGTTTTAAAAATCCTTATAGCACACGGGTTGAAAATCACTAAGCTAGACTATGAAATTGTCAGCGGCTGCTCTACCTCTAGGGGTTGGCTGACCGTGAGCTGAGGCCACAGCGGTACCTGGGCAGTGGGTGCGTTTCACATCTCTGCTCGCTCAGATTTGCAGCCAAAGTAAGTTATGTGATGAAGCTCATTGTCAGTATGGGAGAGGACAAAAGAGAATGTGGCATTGGGAGGTGTGAATGAATGACAGTGATTAATTAGCCATAGAGAGTAACTAACATGCTGATTCTTATATATCTTCATTGCAGTCTGTAAGTGGCTTGCCAAAGCATCAGATAGTAAAAGCAAGTAAGTGAGAAGTCAAAAAAGAAAAAGTAGTTTAAAGTACATGGTGTTCTAGTGGGACAGTTTAATTTTCATTTAGAGTTAGATTGATGATTTTCTAACGTATTTTAGCAGAAGATCCCTTTTTCTCCCCATTTGAAGATGTACAGAATGCTTCTTAAAAAATACATTGAACTGGAGATTTGGGATTGAAGTAGGTCCAGGAGCTAAGTCTGGGCCATTGGCCTCTGTCCCATGCTCTGTAGTAGTTCTGAGGGCCTCTTCATAAACCCAGCCTTAGAGGACCAGGATGCTTCTAGCCAGGAACTTGGCTCTCTGAGACCTTGATTCTCAGCCCAGCAGAGAGTCTACCTGGCTAAGGGGTGCCTTTCAGGATGCAGGGGAGTTGCTGAGACAGCAGGTACAGATTTTCTCACACTAAGTCCATGCCCTCCCTCCTGAAATTCTTGTGATCTACCCTCCCCTCAGGCCTCACAATATTCTTTTTCCTCCCACTGTGTGAGCACATAGAGTCATAGGATAGGCTTGTATTAGGAAGGTAAACAACTTCAAAAACATTATTTTCAGAATGATACAGAACAAGTTTTATTTAATCAGTGTGGAACATATTTCTGACTTAGTTATTATATTACTTTATTCTAAAAACAGATTTAAGTATTCATTCTAGAAATACCTGCCTTCTAAGCACTGGACTTGTGGAACCTGAGTGTGAAAACAAGCCCCAGGTGGCAGCCACCGCCACCACCTCCCTGTGCAGAGAGCGCTCAGTGTCTCATTCTCTTTTCTCCTGGATTTCTTTTGCGTTCTTGACCACTCATTTGAAACATTTGGCCAGAGCAGTATGAGGAGAAAGAAGAGAACTTACGTTGCAGAGTTGTAAGGTGTTACTATTTTTAGAGATTATAAGCATCCATTTCTCTTGAGGCTGTGGAGAGGTTGGTGCCTAAAGGAAGGAGTACTGTTCTAAAATCAGGGTCGCTAATCTTCTGGTACCGGAAAGTAGTTTTTGGAGCAGTGATATAAATTCATTTGACATTGTCCTTATATTGAGAAAGGTTGATTAATATGTTTGTTGTACGTGTATTGGTGTGAGTACTATGAAGATGTAATTTTCATAAGACTGTTGGAGATGGTTGAAAAATACTGTAGCAATAGGAATTTTTACATTACTGATACATGAATAACTTCCTAAATTACAGCATAAGGAAGTGGTACCTAATTTGCAACAAGAGAAACTGCTGATCATATGTAATTGGAGGTATGAAATTTGCTAAGCAGCATAGGCTATGAAATGAATAATGAATTCAGCCTTCAGATTCCTTTTCTTGTCTTATCCTTTATCAGGCTGTGTTCTAGATGCCCAGAAAGAAACCTCTGTGGGGAGGTCCTTCTCTCTCAGCTGGCGGAGCCACCTGGATGTGACCGAGCCAATGCGATTTAGGAGTGCCACCACGTCTGGGGCACCAGGAGTTGAGAAAGCAAGAAATATAGTTCGCCAAAAAGCATCTGGTAAACATTTATTTAAATATTTCCCAAAGGTATAGTTGCTATCTAAAATGATTTCGAGGAATAAAATGTAAAAGTTTAAAAATTCTAAGAAGTTAAAAGCTCAATTGATCTTTTGTTAAATGAGATTTCTCCATATCTTTTAAAGTTTCTGTTCTGGTTACGTTTTAAAACACAATTTTTCATATTTACTTCAGAATCATTGTGAAGATTTACTATTGCGCGAGATATTAATTTTGAATGAGATATTTGTGCAAAAGAGAGAAAATCGATGTTTTATTTGAACCTTGAAGAAAGAGAGTCGCAGTAATCACACACCTAGTTGCATTATTGTTGTTGAACAATATGAATCTTCAGAAAGTGGCAACTTGTTCCAGCAATGAGAATAGTGTACCTATTCTTTTTAGTCCTAGTTTTCCAGGACCAAAGACATTTAAACTTTTTGTATCTTTGGACAATTGAGTTTTACATGTCTATAGATGTTATCCTTAACAGCCATTTAGAATTAACAAGAACTTGACCAAGAACCCTAGTTAATCAGACTGCTTTGATACACTTTACTTTTAAAACAAAAAGAGAAATCTTTAAAAAGTAAACTCATATCCAGTATTCAATAAGAACAAAGCAAGTCCCACCCCCAAGTGACTTTGAGCTGTGACCTACATTTAAAACAGTTTTATCTGAGTTTCCTGTAGTTTTTGACATCAGTAATACCATACAGTTGTGATTCATGTTGACTGCAGAAAGTTACATTATTCTCTAGTCATAAATCAGAGTTTATTTACACACAATATAATTTATAGTACTTAGTAAATGAAAGCTTAATACTGTTGGAATTTTAGAATCCTGTTGGAATTTTATGAAAATATATCCTAACTATGACTGTTTCCTGCTTTTTGCTATAGAGCATTTGTTGGTAATTACCACATTCTTTACAGTCACCTTGTATTCAGCTCCTTTCTGCTTTCCTTCGTCCTCTCCCCTGAGGAGAGACCCTCCTCCTGGTAACAGGCAACTTTTCAGGAGGCTTATATTCACTGATTTCTTTTATCATTCTACTTCCTAACCCTCCTTTCTTCTGTCACCGGATCTTTAAAAGAAAGGGATCAGAATAGAAGTTTTTGGCAAAGGCGTCAGCATACCTGAGCTGCTCAGACTTCCTGCTATCCCTTACAGCCCCTGAATTACTGTGATGATGAAAGTGATCATTCAGAACACTTTTAAAAACATTATTCTCACATTTTTGTGAGCATCAGCTCATTGGACATTGCATGTTTCATATGCCACCGCTTGGCCATGAGGATTTATCGGTGTCCTCGGGTGTCTGAAAAGCCATGGCATTGCAAAAATAAGAACTGTCACAAAAACATAAAGGTGTTCGCACTGAATATCACTTAAAAACCATAAACCTGGCCTTTGCGGGGTTAATTAAATTAAAGACATTCGAAACTGTATCCTATAAAAGATAATGAAGATGAGAGCCATTTAGTTGGATGTATCTATAATCCTTATGTATTTTAGATGTATATATGCAACATAAAATAGGAAAAATTAAAATTGTAAGAAATATTTTTTGTTGCTTGTGAAAGCAGTGGTCTTTGAAGATTTTATTATATCATGCTATTTTATAAAAATTAATCTATATAGACTAAATATTAGTGGGTTTACTCAGTTGCATTATTTTTACATTGTGGAATAATTCACCTTTTTGTCTTTTAAAAAATCCCAGAATATTTCCATGTTAGATTTTGACTTGTGCAGAGAGCATCTTTTAATGAGAGAACAGCAAGCAGCTCATGAAGTTAGTTTTGCTACTTTTAGCGTTAAGATATTTATTGTAGAGACGCATTTGAAAGTGACTTTCTGCCCATTTTCAGTAAGAGAATAATTGAAGAATATTCTATTATGATTTTACCCACAGACTATATTTTTAGATTGGGAGAATGTCAGTGATGGTGGCAAGAGGGAAATACATAACGAGGAATGGCAGAGTAGGGAAATGACAGTTTAACAGAGAATTGTACTAGCTTGCAAATTAAAAGGACTGGGCCTGGAGTCTTAAAGAATTAAAAAGTAATATAGAAAAGAATTATAAGCAAAATTTTGTTCCTGAGTGTGATCAGTGCTAAAATTTTTGATGTGTAAAATGAGTGATTAAAGCAAGTCAATTTCCACACAAAATAAATATTCTCTATTTTATTATTTCTGAAATATCTAGTGATCAGTTTGGGGGAAATGCACTATCATTTGATTTATAAAAGGCAAGCTTTTTAAAACAACACTGAAATTGTCTTTGATGTTGAGAGATGAACAAATCTTTAGGAAATTTTAAGTCAGTCAGTTTGATGATTACATGGGAGTTGTTTTCACTTAAATATTATTTTACACATTTGTGAATTATACTCTAACTGCACTGTAGAGAGTCCTTTAGACCTGGGAAGTCTGATAGCCAAGGGATAGGGGAAAAAGCCACAAAGTAAAAAGTTTGTTTCACTTTTTGCAAATACATCACTACCATTTCTGTAGTTCTAGTTTATTAATGTTAAAATCACATAAAAGCAGGTAAACCTTTATATTTTTGTTTTAAGGATGAGCCAGTGTACCTACAGTGGTTTCATATATGTGAGTTGTACTCTCTTCCTATGTCCATTTTTTTCTCTGATGGTCATTTGAATAGCAGTATATTGAATACTTTATAAGACAAAAGTTCATAATAGAAAATTTTGGATTTATGAAGCATGAAATGTGATGTAAAATGATGGGTTTCATGGAGATATTTATCTTTTTTCCATTTATGAAATATTTTACTTTTCAACTTGACTTTTACATGGTTTTAAGCTTTTAGAATATTTACTAAATAATTTGCTTTTGAATATAGTCAGCTCTCAGTAAACCAATTTTTGAATTATGTGTTATATATAGAACACTTTTAATTTTAAATTAGATTTTCCCTCCCTCACTGTAGTCTTTTTGTTTGTGTCATATAGAAAAATAAAACTGATTGTAATGTCTGTCCAAATAAACAGACAACCCAAATGTGAATCTGATACACAGCAGAAATCAAGGAAAGACTAACATATAAAGCATTCTAAAATAAGTTTGATTATTTATGAATTGTCTCTTCTCCAGTGTCATCAGAATGCCTGAAAGTTGGCTGTATGTGCATTGTATCAATTGCCTTTCAAGTTTAAAATGATCTCCAATAAATACAAGGCAGGGCAAAAGTAGGTTTAGTTTATTTGTATGGAAAATAACACAGTACTTAATAATACACAAATAAATTCTGTTTGGCATACTCATAACTGTAAACCTACTTTTGCCTCCCTGTATTTATAGAGAGCCCTGAAAAATAGTAATAGTATAAAAAAGTGAAAGATTCTACTATTCTTCTGACATAACTGTTACTTTGTCTTTCCTGGAAGCTAAGAGAAGCCAGTCTATCAGCAACTGTGTCCACCTCTCTGAGGCTTTGCCCGCCACTAAAAGCGTCCCGCTCCTGCTTCACACCGTGAGCGCTCTCTTCCCTGGTCTCTCTTACTCCTCTTGCTCTCACAGGCTGTCAGGTACTGTAATGCTTCCTCCTGTCTGTCAGTGTTCCTGGGCTTCTCCGCTTGCCTCTGGGCTTTGCTTCCTTCGTTAATAGACCTACCTCGCTGCGTGCCTGGGCATTGCACTTGTATTTATATTCAATGAATGTTAATGACTTTTTATGCAGTTAGACATGTAGTAGCAATTAACAGCCAGGACAGATTTCTGTAGCACCACTGGTCTTGGCATTACCAGTTAAGAAAGATAAGAGGATTTTCACGGCCTGTAGTTTTTAATAGACAATGATGCCTGCCTCATTGTACTTTCTATCCAGTACCTAGAAAACAGAAGGGGATTTTCAGAAAATTTTACAGAAGATTTGAGCATGTCAGTGTTAGAAATCTTGTTCCTCCTTCAACATGAATAAACTGGAAAACTGATGCAGGCAAGACTTTTTTGGAGTTAGCAAATCATAATCATGTATAAAGTAACTAGAAAGCCCGGTGGTCATACGAAATGACCACTGTTCTATATATTATAAATTGTAATTAAAATGATTTGTGCAAAGGTGTCTGCTAATTCAAACTGAATTACCCAGGACAGGCGGCGAGGACGCCCCTTTGCTTACTGCCCCATGGGGTTTCCCCCTTCTACTTGCTTAATTGCTTAAAGTAGAGTGCGATGAAGGAAACCACTGGTGGTACATTTCTTAAGAGCCACTGCCAGCTCAATAAAGGTGATTTAAATAATAAAATGTTAATTCACATGTCAAAGATCTCTTTGTACACAACATTTCTTGTGTAGATCTTTCCATCATTTTTAAGCTCGCCTTGCAGAGGACCATCAATTATTTTTAATTTTACGTCTGTTCTTTCACGAACTCTTAAACAGGCAACATAAAGTTGACCATGTCCAAATGCAGGCTCAGGTAAAAAAATGCGAACACGCTTAAGTGTTTGGCCCTGAGACTTATTGATGGTCATAGCAAAGGTAAATTTTACAGGAAATTGTCTATGTCTCAATTGAAACGGCAACCTTGTTTGAGATGGAGCCAAATCAATTCTTGGAATGACATGTATTTCACCTTTAGAGGAGCCAGTCAAAGACTTAGCTATTATAACATTATTTTTCAATTGGAGAACCTCTAGTCTTGTACCATTGCAAAGACCCCTTCTGGTGTTAAGATTTCTTAACAGCATAATAATTGCTCCAATCTTTAACCTCAATTTGTGAGGTGGCATGCCAGAAGGCAGGACTATTTGAATGCCGTGGCAACTTCACCCCATTGGCTAGTACAGTTACGCAAGCAACCAATAAGCTATCGGCGACAGACACTTAAGCTGCATATAATAAAGATGATCAGCTTATGCAGATTTATACTGATTAAGATTTGAGTAAAAGAAAATAAAACTACTAAGAAGTGCTAAATTTTTCAGCTCTGGCCAGGTAGCTCAGTTGGATAGAGCATCATACCAATATACCGAGGTTGCAGGTTCGATCCCTGGTCAGGAACAACAAATTTTGATGTCTCTTTGTAGCTGTCTTTCTCACACACACACACCCTTCCTCTCTCTTTCCAAAATCAATCAATAAATTAATTAACTTAAATTATTTTTAAGTGCTAATTTTTCTAACAAAGAAAAATTGTTCTTGGGCGTCAGCCAATTAAAATTGAGTTTTTAGGTACATACGATCTACACACAGTATGTTTTCTGGCTTATTAAGACTTTATAGCACCAAAAGTGATTCTGGGCATAGATACTTCAATAAAAGGGTTTACTTTGCTCTCTAATGAATAATTAGATCTAAGTCTACTTGTTTTTTCAGTGATCCTAAGATGAACTGAATCATCTTACTAAAGAGGGAAATATTTTCATGTTCTTTTTTATTTTCAGGAAGATGGCACTATACATTATTTAATATTGGCAATAGTCTAATTGTAGCTTTTTATACCACTAAACTAGCTATAAATGCTATATATGTATATATGTTAAACTAGCTTAGCAAAGCAAAATTAAAGCTTGATTTCCCTGGTGAGTATAAAACGGGTTGGAAACCTATGGCTCGCGAGCCAGATGTGGCTCTTTTGATGGCTGCATCTGGCTCGCAGACATATCTTTAATAATAAAAAAATGTTAAAAATATAAAACATTCTCATGTATTACAATCCATTCATTTCCTACCGCTCATGTTCATGGTTGCAGGTGGCTGGAGCCAATCACAGCTGTCCTCCGGGACAACACCACATTTTTATTGGATAATGCGTAATGTACCCAGGTTGTTGTATGGCTCTCACGGAATTACATTTTAAAATATGTGGCGTTCATGGCTCTCTCAGCCAAAAAGATTCCCGACCCCTGGTATAAAACATATATTATTTAATTCACAGAATGTGAGAGCATGAGGTAGTTTTATTGAGAATAAGGGCGGTGGCTCTTAGGAAAGTCTTTTTCTCTGGTAAATACAGAGAGTGCTACATGGGAAGATGTGCACTGGTCGGTTAACTTACTGATGCGCAGTACCTGCCTGAATATTTATTTTTTTAAAAAAGTACTGTTCCCTACAGATGATTAATAAAGTATTTAAAATGGTTTTGCTTTGTATTTGGCTGGTATACACCCAAAAGGAATTTTTTTCATAGTTTAAAGTTTTCTTTTTTTTCACAGTCCATTTCCCCCCCATATTATTTCATTGAAGTTTTTACTGTATTAGCTTGTCCAGAATATGTTTCCAGAAGAAATCTCTTCCTGTTAGTAATCTCATTTGGAGATATTTTTTATTCAGTATTATATTTTACATAGATTCTTGAGTCCCATTTATACACACATTATTTCAACAGAACTTGAATATAATTTGGAGCAGTGGTTCTAAACTAAGGATGATGTTGTCCCCCCAGGGAACATGTGACGATATCTAGAGATATTTTGATTGTCACAACTGGAGCAGTGCCACTGACATCCAGTAGGTGGAAGACAGGGATGCTGCTTAATGTCCTGCAATACACAGGACAGCCTCCATCACAAAGAAGTATCTGACCCAAAGTATTAATAGTGCTGAGTCTGTGCTTTCCTGCCTCTGACATTCTTACTCTTGGTTTTATGGCACCGAGGGTGAAGAGACTTTGCCGTATAGCTTTGAGAACCACCTGCTATTTGTTCTGTCTGTTTCATCTGATTATAGTAGTGAACTCCTCCTTAGTCTGAAGCCATTTGTTCTTTTTCATTAAAGTGATGCCATTGTCTTTTGTGACTGTTCTATTAAGAGACTGGCCAAGAGTAATCAATGCATATCAGTCCTTAGTCTTAGATTGTACACTCTCCACTAGTTGGAACACTAGAGTCTTAAAATTGTGCTCCAATTTAAATCCTAGTTTACTGGAATATCTTGCTAACCTGTTGCCTAATATTTTATTTGTTTGTTTATTTACTTTTGAGAGAGAGAGAGAGAGAGACAGGCAGGGAGAGAGAGAGAAAGAGGGAAGAGAGAGAGGGAGAAGCATCAACTCATAGTTTCTTTACTTTAGTTGTTCATTGATTGCTTCTCAAGTGCGCCTTTTCCAGGGAGTTCGAGCAGAGTCAGTGGCCCCTTACTCAAGCCACCGACCTTGGGCTTCAAGCCAGTGACCTTTGTTCTCAAGTCAGTGACCATTGGATCACATCAATAATGTCACGCTCAAGTCAGAGACTCCACGTTCAAGTTGGCAAGCTCTTGCTCAAGTTGATGCGCCCTCACTCAAGCTGGTGAGCTTGAGGTTTCAAATCTGGGTCCTGAGCATTCCAGGTCGATGCTCTACTCACTGTGCGCCCACCAGTCAGGCACCTGTTGCTAAATATTTACATAGATGTACATTCACCTATACGTAATATGCACACCCATTTAATATTGACTTTCTGGCCATAAGTTTTTTTTACTCTAAAAGTTGTTGCTAATTTTTTTTGTTTAAATTAACATTTCTTGTTTTTGTTCTAAATAGGTTAGAACTATTATGACTATTCAACCCATCAAATTGTGTTAATAATATAAACAGTAGAAAATTCCTTACCTTCAGCCGCTAGTGTTTCTCATTCTGACCTCTCTGTGACTCCAGTTGGCCACAGCAATATTTTGGGAAAGCCACGCCACCTGTAGTCCATCAACATGAACAGCTACAGAAACAAACACGTGGCGGGTAGAACTGGTGGTTTCAGTGCTTTCTCTTTTTCTCTTTATTTATTTATTTGTTTGTTTGTTTGTTTTAATTTTTTATTTTATTTTATTCATTTTTAGAGAGGAGAGAAAGGGGGGAGAGAGAGAGACAGAGAGAAGGGGGAAGGAGCTGGAAGCATCCACTCCCATATGTGCCTTGACCAGGCAAGCCCAGGGTTTCAAACTGGCGACCTCAGCATTTCCAGGTCGACGCTTTATCCACTGCGCCACCACAGGTCAGGCTCTTTTTCTCTTTTGTGGGAACAATTCTTTTAGTTGTTTTGCAGTTTTAACTGCGTTATGTTGGTACGTTGATCGGTCTATAGCAGATTTTCCATCTTATTCATCTCATGACACACATAAACTAATTATACTAAAATTCTGTAGCATACCAAAAAAGCATTGTTTACTGATCTGACCAAAAAAGGGTATAATTTTGATTCATTTATACCAGATGGCTATTTTGTTTATTTGACAATCTAAGGGAAAAGAGGTCAGTGTCCTTGACTAAATAGTTGGGTATGACATATTTAAAAAGTTTTTGCAGCCTGACCTCTGGTAGTGTGGTGGATAAAGCGTTGACCTAGAATGCAGAGGTCACCAGTTCAAGCACATACACCAGGTCAAGGCACATATGAGAAGCAACTACTATGAGTTGATGCGTCATGCCCCCCGCCGCCCTTTCTCTCTCTCTCTCTCTTTCTCTCTCTCTCTCTCTCTCAAATCAATGAATAAAATCTTAAAAAAATTTTTCTTTTGCGCACACTGGTTGAACATCACTGATCCATAATGCTTACAGAACGTGCACACAGTAGATTTTCTTTTTCTTTTACAAACATTGTAATACTAGTAATTAGAGAACTGGTAATCTTCATTCTCAAAGAGACTGAATGGAACCTAATTGAAAGCCTCACTTAGCTGCTTCTGCATCTGGTTCTCTGGCTTCCAGGTAGCACTTCCTGGTTGTCAGGAAGTGCTTGTTGTTAGGGTTGGGGCTGATTCACCTTTGACCTTGTGGGAAACATTAAGCTTCTGAGTTGATTTACCTCTCTTGTGTTTTTACAGGGGCAGGTTGGTATCATACACAATGCTTTAAAACAGGGGTCCCCAAACTTTTTACACAGGGGGCCAGTTCACTGTCCCTCAGACCGTTGGAGGGCCGGACTATAAAAAAACCATGAACAAATTCCTATGCACAGTGCACATATCTTATTTTAAAGTAAAAAAACAAAATGGGAACAAATACAATATTTAATATAAAGAACAAGTAAATTTAAATCAACAAACTGACGAATATTTCAATGGGAACTGTGCTCCTCTCACTGACCACCAATGAAAGAGGTACCCTTCCAGAAGTGCGGCGGGGGCCGGATAAATGGCCTAAGGGGGCTGCATGTGGCCCGCGGGCCATAGTTTGGGGACCCCTGCTTTAAAAGATAAGAAATTACTGCCTGACCAGGCGATAGTACAGTGGATAGAGCATTGGCTTGGGATGCTGAGGACCCAGGTTCAAAATCCCGAGGTCGCTGGCTTAAGCAGAGGGTCATAGACATGACCCTATGGTTGCTGGCTTGAGTTCCACAGGTTGCCGGTTTGAAGCCCAAAGTCACCGGCTTGAGCTCAAGGTTGCTGGCTTGAGCAAGGGGTCACTTGCTCTGCTGTAGCCCTCCCTCCCCCCAATCAAGGCACATATGAGAAAGCAATCAGTGAACAACTAAGGTGCTGCAATGAAGAATTGATGCTTATCTCTCTCCCTGTCTCTCTCTCCCTCTCAAAAAAAAAAAAAAAAAAAAAAAAAAAATAAGAGATTACTGTTAATTTTGCTTATACAATCTTGTATGAGGGGTAAATAGGATCCAGAATTTTAGTTATTGAAGACTTGAGTCTCACTCCATATTATATGGTTATTATAAGATAAAAGAGTGAGTAAAATTGCTTTAAAAGCTAGTCAGACATCTGGAATAAATAGAAGTTTCTGAAGAGTTTACACAATTTAATCATGATTCTTCTTCTCTCGGTGGGAAAAATGAAATGAAGTATTTCTTATTTTATCAGTTTTCTGGTATTTTGAATGGAGCTTTAGAAAGGAGTGGTCTAGTAATGGGTTGTGTAACTTAGTCTATCAAGAAGTTAGAAAGTGTGTTAAAAACTTAGATTATTGAGTTAGCTATGCTTGAGAGAAAGTGAATGATGTGGGAATCTGAGTCAAATTTAGCTCTTTGAAGTGATTCAGACAGAAATTGTGTGTTAGTTAAAACAAAGAATGCATTAGAATTCCGAGAATATATAATGCAATTTTTATATAACTTGAATTGTTTATTTTTTTATTTTGAATATAGGATAATTCTTTATCTTCATCTTTGCATATCAGTATTCAAATGGTTTTAAATATATTATGGACTGATACTGTAGAATGGGAGCCGCTTTAACAGCTTCAGTTGCTTTCTTAACAAATAAAAGGCCAGCAGAGGGAGCCCAAGAACTATTTATTTTTTTAAGGCAATGCATCAAGAAAATGTTTTTGGTGTTCATTTATTCATTTACACAAAACATATGTTCAGTATATACAGTATTTAGTGCAGACTGTGAAAAAAGGCCAAGAAATGTATACTTACAAATCAGGGAATTGGGTTTACATTGTGGGATTGGTAGAATTTAAAATTCTTTTTTTTCCCCCACACTTAACACTTGACAGTCAGCTGCAGGAATTAGGGTGTCAATAGCACAGCAGCCCTCACTGCACGTTTGACATTATTCTCCCTTCCTTCCCATCCTCATCACTCTCACTGCTTCTGGTAATTTCTGCAGGGCTGGACTTTCTCCATCTGAGAAGCCCCTACCAAGAGTTTTACAAAAATCAAGTCTTGAAGTTGCATCAGGCCAGCCTGTTGGGAAGGCAGACCAGCTGGTGATGGCAGGCCCTTCGTCCGTCTGTTGTGGACCAGTGGGACACTTGGATTTTGAAGCCATGGTGCTGTGGCTTGTTGCATCCCACCAGATGGTGATATTCTTTATCTTTAAAAGATGCTGCCAGTGCTGGCTCAGCTCTTACTTGTCTGCTCATAGCCCAGAAACCAACATCTACCAATTTTTGGCATCAAATTTAAGTGAATAAAATCCACTGTTCCCACTATCTATAAAAACTGACACTTGCCAATTATTTTTTAGAGAATCATGAAGCTCTTGGGCTCCCTCTACTGATTTTGGATTAACAAGTACATTCATTAACAAATATAAACTCTTCCCAGAAGGTTTCAAAGTCCTGCATAATTAGAATAAACAGTGCAAGAAGGGCGCCAGAAGGGCTTGGTCCCATGGTGCTCTCCGGCTTCTGCTGCCTAATGCCGAAGAGCCTGGAAGGCGACCTGTGGAAAGGACTTAACCCATGTGTGTGGGAGGTGTGGGCAGAGCACGGTGTGTACACAGGTCTTGTGTTTCTCTGGGAAAATGAACAGTTCTTGGCAGTTCAGGAGAAGAGCAAAGACATCCTGGAAAGACAAGGTTTTAATGAGTTTGTCTGCTCACGTACCTCGGCTTTCCTTTGATTAAACCCTCAGTTCAGCGGCTCTCAGTGTCTTAACTTGGCCTGTGGCCCAGTTCTCTGAATTATAAGTACAGGATCCAGCATGTCATAGTTTTGAGGTCTTGTAACTTGGATCAGTGTACTTTAAATGGAATTTTATTTGGATAATTTAAAAAAGTAGCAGTTTTTTGTTGAAATCCTATCTCTCACATTTAGAATCTTCCTACATACAACTTCTTGGTTAGGATGAACCAGAACTTTGGTTTGTGGCTCAGATTAAAGGGTCATAGAGAGGCTAGCACATCAATAGTAAGTCTAATATCAGGAAAGGAATTGGGTGACATTGTCAGGTAAGATGATACAGGCTGAATTTTAAGCAGTCGCTTCTTAGAAGGAGTCAAACTTGAGCTACTTAAACATTTGGAGATATGATGTTGCGGTTACATGGATGTAAAGTTTCATGACTACATATGTGAGTGTGGGGTCTGATGAGCAGTGTCATGGTGAGGTTCACCTGCAGACCACATGGTGAGTCCTGCAGGAGGCCTGCCGGGTGGTATGGGAGGGAGGAGGAAACTGTGAAGTAAGCAGCAGGAGGAAGAGAGCAGCAGGTGCCAAGGAGTCAGGCTAGAGTGAGTGAGATCTCCTTGTGTGGGGTCAAGTCTGTGAAGTGGATCAGGGAGAGCCCTGCATTTACTGCGAGGAGCACGGGCTTGACTGTACATTGATGGAGGGGTGCTGGCAGGAGAGCAGTGCAGCTGTCAGATCTTTGCTCTACAGAGACCTCTTTGGGGCCACGTAGAGGATAGATATGAGGGTGGCTAGATAAGGGGGACAGTGACCAGTTAGGAGATTATTACAGTAACCAAGGCAAATTATGATGCCCTACCTAGGCTGGAGTTCTAAGAGGGTGGTGTGACCTTCCAGTGCCTTGGGTTGCCTTTGGAGATTAAACCATAAAGGTTAGCACGGAGCTGGGAGAGCAGTCATTCTCTAGGGCAACATAGTTTGTAATAATGCTGGATGAGATTATCCAGGGGTCAGTACTCATCTGTGGTTTTCTGTTTTATATCATATTTGTATTGATTCTCTAAAAAGACCAGGGGATCAATTTTGTACTTCATTGATTAATTCAGCATTACATTTGGTGATATAAGCCATTAAATAATTATCATTTTATTTTGGACAGTTGTGCGTTTATTGGTTAAAAGGAATGATAGAGTTGAAATCCTTATGTTTTATCCTCCTTTAGAGAGAGAGAGAGAGAGAGTGTGTGTGTGTGCGTGTGTGCATGCGCACTGATTCCCACACTCCTCAAATGTACATGGCCTGTTCCGTGTACCTCCTGGGTCTCTTTCCTGCCCCTCCCTGAATTCCAAATAACTTTTCCGGTTCTCAGCCATTTCTGTGCCCTTTTTTCTGCCCCACTCCCTTCATTTAGAATCTAAATTTTAGATTAAACAATAAAATGCATTGTAGAACTTAAAAGGAAAATCTACTCTTGGAGTAGAATGTGAGTGTAGGGAACTTGATGATGTAAATGCAGATTATCTTACTACACAATTTTTGTGGGTAGAAAAGTATTTCCAAAACTATACATATTTTTAGAATCAGTTGTTTAAGGGGTGAAATTATTTTTAAAAGCTTAGAAATAACTCTCTCCATGTTTCTTGTTACTGTCCACAGAAGTGGAAGAAGGCCAGCCATTGGAAAACGCACCCGCAG
This sequence comes from Saccopteryx bilineata, assembly GCF_036850765.1. Classification (NCBI taxonomy): domain Eukaryota; kingdom Metazoa; phylum Chordata; class Mammalia; order Chiroptera; family Emballonuridae; genus Saccopteryx; species Saccopteryx bilineata. The sequence continues at coordinate 168,029,793 of NC_089495.1, forward strand.
GGGAGCCAGGCCACCTGGCGGTGGAGCTGCAGCAGCAGATCGTGCGCAGCAGCAGCACGCCGGACGTCACGGAGCCGCTGTGCTGGGAGTCCGCTCAGGGTGCGGGAGCTTCCTCACTGCCGCGGACTTGGCTGGGGAGAAGCTGTGTGCCCAATTGCTTTCTACATTTATTCTCACTTCTGGCAATAAAATATTTTCACTGTTTATTTTAATAGATTTATCTAAGTGACGTATACAAATGCCCAGTTTTTTCCAATGTGGCATGTTTGAGACCTAGAAAGATGTCCGGAGTGGCTGGAATAGGCTTGAAACAGAGCAAGTTACACCACAAGGTCAGGGCAAACAGCAAGTTAGGGAGCAGGCAGGCCAGGGTTAGGCAGCTGTGGGGAAGGGCCAGGAAGAGGGTAGCGAGGTAGAAAGCTGCCCACCCTGTGAAAACTTTTACTAGAAACTCATAGACTCTACTGAGGTTGAAAATCGTAACTCGTAATAGCTTTAATTCACACGGTTTCTTCAACAACTTTCATCAACAACATGGTGTGGAAAGCAAAGAGGCAGGTGTTAGACCTGTAAACAGTAAAGAATATATTTTACATTTCAAGAGCATGTGCAAATTGTGTCTCGTAGCAATGAGCATACTTATCATTTAGTTTAGTTTCATGACCTGTATTAAATAAAATGACCTTATTTATCTACAAGTTGTCTCACAGTTCTTAATGTCAGGGCCATGCTAATCTCATTCAATGAGTAGGGAAGTATTGCATCTTAGAAATTCTATCGAAATAAACAAATACAATAAAAAGTAATTTGAGAAATATATTATTATTTGAAGATTTTCTATTTGTAAGGTTTTGTGTAAGATTGATTTTTCCCCCTGATGGATTTGGTAGAACCCACCATTTGCCTTGAATTTTCTGTGGGAAGGTTTTTAAAATATCATTTAAATTATAAAATCATTTTAAGTCTGTTTAGAGTTTTCTTTCCTATTTTGATTTTGATGTTTGTTTTTCTAGGAATTTGTTCAATCCATGTATATTTCCAAATGTTTTGGTCCCAGATTATTCACAAAATCCTGTTATGATCTTTTTAACATTTGCAGGATTTCTAATGATGTTCCCTTTTTAATGACCGATTCTAGGTATTTTTTTCTTTCTCTCATTATTCTTTAGTCTTGAGACGTACTGAGCCACCTTACTTGTTCCTTCATCCTGTCAGCTCACCTGGCTAACTTAGGCAGCTCTTCTCTGAGATCCCTTTCCCAAGGCCCCCAAGACAGATCTTCCTGCTTTCCCTGGACTTACGTACTGTGCTAAGTGGGCCTGTTGCCCACAGTGAGTAGGATTCTATCCTTTCTTTTAGAAGCTGTCTGTGGCCAAAGAGACCAGGTTTACAGTGTGGATTTGACTCATAGGCTACTAGTTTGCCAGACCTATGGTTCCTGTTTTATGTATCCTAGATTCTATCTACATTTAATAATTACCTATATATAAAAGTATTTTTCAGTTTTACTATCTGAAATATTCCTCTGTGATTTTTCCCCCACCAAATCTCTAGGTCAAAAGGTAGAAAATACACAGAATTTGAGTTCTTCAGAGCCTAAGTCTATTCAAGAGAATAAAGGACATGTGAAGAAAGAATATGAAGGAATAACAGTAAGATATTTATTTTTGTATGTATGTATGTATGTATGTATGTATGTGAGACGAGGGGAGACAGGCAGACTTCTGCATGTGCCCAAACCGGGATCTACCCGGCAACTCTTTCTTGGGCTGATGCTCGAGTACCAAGCTATTTTTAGTGCCTGAGGCTGATTCAATCCAACAGAGCTATCCTCAGCACCTAGGATCAAGCTTGAACCTAGCAAGCCACTGGCTATAGGAGAGGAAGAGAGAGAGAAGGGGGTAGAGGTATGGGGGACAAGAAGAAGGTCGCTTTTCCTGTGTGCCCTGACTAGGAATCAAATCCGGATGTCCATACGCCAGGCAGGCGCTCTATCCACTGAGTCACTGGCCAGGCCAGTATGATATTTTCAACAAATTAATGTCATTAAAAATAAACATAAATTACTGCACAATAAATAAATATATTAATTGCAGTTAATGTTTTCTTTAAAAAAATTTCTGTTTAGTTGGGTCATAATCCCATACAACCTTGAACTCTAGTCTTGCTTGCTTTCTATGTAAAATATAGTCACGTCACAAAAATAGAAAAATTAACATGAAATGGAACTCCTCTGCTAGTGTGTGTTCAATATTTATTTTAAATTAGGTATCCTTGCCTTTCACACACGCGTACTGATTCCTTGTTCCTGGCATCATTTTTGGAACTAGCCTCCACTTGACATAAATTGCTAGATAAGTCAGTTTTTGCAGAGATTTCTTATGCTTTTTAAAAAACTACACAAAATAGCTTTTTTAAAACAAATATGAAATATAAAGGAGAATTTTTTTTTGTATTTTTCTGAAATGACAAATGAGAAAACAGAGAGACAGGCTCCCACGTGCACCTGCCTGGGATCCACCTGACATGCCCACTAGGGGGCAATACTCTGCCCATCTGGGCTGTTGCTCCGCTATAACTGGAGCCATTCTAGCACCTGAGGCAGAGGCCGTGGAGCATCCTCAGTGCCCGGGCCAACTTTGTTCCAGTGAATCCTTGGCTGCAGGAGAGGAAGAGAGAGATAAGAGAGAAAGGAGAGGGGGAAGGGTGGAGAAGCTGATGGGCGGTTCTCCTGTGTGCCCTGGCCAGGAATTGAACCTGGGACTTCCACACGTTGGGCCGATGCTCTACCGCTGAGCCAACCAGCCAGGGCCTAAAGGAGAAAAATTTTTAAGAAGTCCATAACTTATTTATGCAGATAATTCCTGTTTATTCATTTTTTTAAAATGTGGTATATAGTCATAGAAAATGTAAACATCATAGAAGGGTACAAAATAGAAAGAGAAAGCCTCTTGTTTGCTTGGAAGATAACCAGTTATGTTTATACTGTCTTTATTTTTACAAAGGGCATATAACAGCTTATATAGGTATATTCTGTATGTATATGTGTATTATATATGTATTTTCAATAATCACATAAATACCCACAAATCAACTACTCAGCTTAAAAACTGGAACTTTTCCAGTGGCGCTGCTTTGGCACATAATCCTTTCTCTGTCCCTTCAGAGAGCAGCATTTTCTTGGCTTTGTGTTTATTGTGCCCTTGCTTTGCATCATACTTTTGTGTGCTCTCTCTCTTGCTCTCTCTCTCTATATATATAATATATATAGCATATATATTATATATTTATATATTATATATATTATATATGTGTGTGTGTGTATATATATCTCCTTTAATTTTTCTTATTTTAAATATTATAAAAGTGATGTTATTGCTTTCTTCACTCAGTTATGTATTTCTAAGATTAACCCACATTGTAATATGTAGCTGTAATTCATTGTTTTCTCTGTTGTAAGGTATTTTGCTGTGAATAAATCACAATTTATTTCCATTCTCATTGATGAAGATTTAGATTATTTTATTTTATTTAAATGAAATATGCAGCTATAAACATTCTTAAATGTGTTTCAAGATTTATGTGTTTTCTCTATGGTGGCTATCCAGAAGTAGAATTTATGAGTCCTGGTGTAGAAGAATGTTCTTCTTTTACAAGAGAATGTGTGTTTTCCAATGAGGTTGCACCACGTAGATTTCTGTTAGCTGTGCATAAAGAGTTGCCATCCATTCACATTTTTGGCAACACTTGCTTTGTCAGATTAAAGAATTTGTATGACTCAAGTGTGTAAAAATGAGATCTTAGTTTTATATTTTCCAGATTACTAATAAGGTTTTTATTTCATTTTTATTTACTATTTTTTAAAAAAATATTTCTTAGGTAAGAGGTTGGAGGCAGGGACAAACTCCCTCATGCTCCTTTACTGGTATCCACCCAGCAAGCCCCCTACTGGGGGATGGTCTGCCCATCTGGGGCTGCTGCTCAATTGCTCAGCAACCGAGCTATTTTAGTGCCTGAGGTGAGGCCATGGTGCCATCCTCAGCATGGGGGTTCAACTTGCTCAAACCATTTGAGCCATGCATTCTCCTGTGGAAGAAGAAGAGAGAAAGAGCGGGAGACCAGGAATCAAACCCAGGACTTCCACATGCTGGGCCAACACTCTACTGCTGAGCCAACTGGCCAGGGCCCAGATTACTAATAAGGTTTAAAATCTTTCCCTATATTCATTGATCATGTATGTTTCATCTGTGAAATGCCTGATGATGTCCTTACCGTTATTCTATTGATTTGTCTTTTTTTCTTTAATTTGTACTAATTCTTTCTATAGCCTGAATACTGATCCTATTTTGGTTGTTTCTGGCAAATATCTTCTTCCAAGATGCAATTTATATTTTCACTTTGTGGTGACTTTTGATGAACAGAAGTTCTTAATTTTGCTATTCTAGATTATGAAACATTTTTATGGTTAGGTTTTATGAAAGTTTTAAAATACCAATCCCCAAAGATAAAATATTTACTTATATTTGTAAGTGCTTCAGTTTTGCTCTGTACATTTAAGTATTTCTTCCATCTTAAACTGATTTTTGTAGGGATTTATGTAGGGATCCAGTCCCCTGCCACCACCACTGCCACCATGGATAACTACTTGTCCCAGATCTCATTTACTGAATGCATTTTTTAAATTGATCTGAATGCCACTTCTCTTTCTCATATATGCCATTTCCTAACTATGTTAGGCTTTATTCTGGTGTTTCTTATCTTGATTCTGGTTACTTTATTTCTTTGCACAATACTACAACCTTTTAATTCTTGTAGTTTCCTATATTTCTCTCCTTTCCTTCTCCATTCTAATGGAAGCTATTTTTCCACTATCTTATGTCTTTCATTGTTGCTGTTGAGAAGTCTTTCATACATCCTATTTGTTTTTTTGTCCTTGTCCTTCAATTTTATTACAGTATATTTAAGTGCAGTTCTTTTGGTTTATACATTTGTCCTTTTTGATATATGCTGTGTGGCAAGTATCTGTGAATGTTGTCTTCCATTGTTTTTGGAAAATTCTTGGTAATCATTTCTTAAAATATTGCTTCTTTTTTGTCCTCTGTTCTCTTCTGGAATTTTAGGTAGAGATATGTTTACACTTTCTCACTCTGTCTTCCATGTCCCCTAAGCTCCTTTTATATTTTCCATTCTCCTTATATTTGTAATTTCTATTATATGATTCTCATCCTTTATTTTTAAAAATTATTCACATATTAGAAGTCTAAATTTTTTATCTGATTATTGAAATCCTTGGGGGGTGTTTACATCTGATATTTGTTGTTTTTTTATTTCTTTTTTTTTTTAAGTGAAAAGAGGGATACAGACTCTCACATGCATCCTGACCGGGATCTACTGGACAACCCCTGTCTGGGGCAGATGCTTGAATCACCTGAGATATCCTCAGCGCCCGGGGTTGATGCTCATACCAGTCAAGCCACTGACTGCGGGGCGGGGGGGGGGGGGGGAGAGAATTGCGGAGAGAAGCATATGGTTGCTTCTCCTGTGTTTTCAGGCTGGGAATTGAATCCAGAATGTCCATAGGCTAGGCTGATGCTCTATTCACTGAGCCAGGGTCTGTTGTTTTTAGACTCTTTTGCATGGTGATATATTTCCTCTGGTGTTTGGTGATTTTGGAGTTCCAAGATGGCTATATTTAAACTACACAAAACCTGGGTGTCTTAAGTGATGGAGTTTTACCAGGACAGCATTTGCATTTGTTTGTTTCAGAACTTAGGGGGTACTTTAATCCTAGAGTCTTGGTTCCTTTGCCATTGGTGGTGGTAATACTAGATTTACCCTTAAGACAGCCCCATTTATCTGCCCTAGTCTCTATTTGCTTTGGGGAGGGAGGATGTAGATCACTTGGGAGTTTATTTTACTTCTGTTAGTCCCAAATTATAACCCAAATTTGTATGTAGGATCTAGTTCTCTAGCTGGTAGACATTTCATTTCTCAGTCAGAAGCAGAAAAGCCTGCATTCTGCTTTTCAATTAAGGAAACATCTGGGTATATTATCCTTCTTGAAGGCTGTGTAATATTTTTTAGTGTACTGTTGGTCTTCTACATATTTTAATCAGGATCTTCTCTTTTTTGGCTTAGTAATTATTGTCTCTTAATTATACATCTCAGTCTCTGTTCACCATATGTTTTCTTGCTTAATATTTGTTCTTTGACTTGGTTCATTGAATCCAGGATTTTTTATATGTCCTACACCGGAGAACCTTAAATTTACGTCTTCATTACTGGCTTTATCTTCTGTCTCACAGTCCTGGATTTTTGTTGTCTATGTATAGGACACACTCTTTGGATATTCAGCTCAAAGATGAATATTGAAGTATTGGAAACTTTCTCAAGTTCCTTTGTTCATCATCCTTCTTTCCTTTGTCATCACGATTCTCATGGTCCCCTAGATTCGTATCCCTTTGGGATTTAATTTTGTCCGCTGTCGTATGCAGCTGATTATAGTCTCTTGTCTGCCATTCTGCAGCCATTTTCTTATTTCCTCCTTTTTTATCTTTTCACCTTCAGAAGCCTTATTTGTTCATTCCTGAATCACCATGACAGTTCCATAACAATTTTCTTCTGAACACGAATCTGTCCAACAGATAAATACTAGGCTTTTCTTTCTGGTTCACAGTCAGCCATTGTCTAGAACATACAGTTGCTCATTTTTTCAATATTGGGTTGAAATTTCTAAACCTGATGTTAAAGGCCCACAGGCAGTTGGCTCTTTCAGAAGTGGTCTGTGTTTCCTTCTTATCTTTTTTTTTCTTCACCTCCCTGCCCTGAATGGCTTGCTATAATCAGCTTCTTTTCCTGCACTTAGAACTTGCTGGTTGCCACTCAGTGCTTCCTGCCTTGAATCCCCTCCTGCCTCCTCTCTACCACTTCCTGTCTGTTGCCTTCTTGAACAGCTGTCCTGTAACTGTGAGCCAATTAAGGTAACACTTTATTCTGCATTCCTTGTAGAGAGAGTGCATTTGCATATTTTGCTTATGTACCTTGTAATCATTTTGTGTATTTGTATCTGTTTTGTCTCTTCAAGCAAGTCATAATTTTTAGAGGATGCACATTACCTCCAGATGTTTTTGCTCTGTACTGACTACAAGGGTCAGTGTTGAGCAGTGCCCAGGGGAAGCGTGTTTCACGTGTAACAAGGAAGGCACTGAACAGCCTTCAGAAAGGTCTTGGTGGAGTTTAGCCTCCCCTGCCAGCAGACTTACCATTGTGTGCAGTGTCGGCCTTCTGGAGAATTGCATTCACTGAATATGTGTGCTTGAGCAGAAGAACAAACAGAACTTTAAATTGTTTTCTATCATTTGACATTAGATGTCATTAGCTTCTCAGTAGATCGGTTTAATTGGATGTCAGTTGACAAAGTAGAAGCCATAAATTTCAGATCTTCAGTAATTTATAAGTCAGTTATAGTAATTTGTGAACACATTCTTCAAATGGAAAATAGCGTTCAGTTTTTTGTTGTTGCTATTATTATCATTTGTTCTTTAGAAACGTGGACTAGAAACTTAACAGGCTTGTAAAAATTAAAAATTTCCTGTAACAAATGCATCTTTTTGTGTGAAGATCTTAGTTCGAAGAAGCAGCAGCTCCGCCGAACTGGATCTGAAGGACAGCGTGCAGCCGGCGCAGGGCAGGTGGAGGGAGAGGCAGCTGAGTAAGTCCCGGGGCGCGGTCTGTGTTTCCAGACCCAGCTTCGCTGTGTTTCATTGTCTTCCTGCTTTCTGATGTGAATGATGTCGTCTGAAGAGAAGTGGCTGGGAAATAGAAAATTCCATTCCTGGAATGTTGGGTTGGTGGGTAGTTAGTTCACACGTACAATAGAAACAGTTCCCGGTCAGTGACCTGAACCTGTCGCTTCAGCCCTGGGCCTTTCTCCAGTGAGACACAACTGAGGCTAATGGCTCGGCCAGCAGACAGACCAGGAATGAAAAGTGGGCTTCCCTAGAAGTTCCCACCAGCTAGGAGCAAAATACTTCAGAAGTACACAGAAGCCAATAGTATCTAAGTATTTAAACAATACAGTTTGATTGCAGTCTGGCCTGTATCATCATGTCCTGATGCATTGCTTTCCTGATGGCGGGTGCTCGGGCCCCCTTCTCAGAGCCACGTGGTGAGCAGCGCAGGCCCGGCCAGCTCTGGGCGGGCACGGAGGGGCTTCTCACAGGCCCCTCCTCAGACCCTGTAGGCTTAGACTTCTGTGACAACGAAATGAGGGAAGTGACAGGTGGGTGACTGGGACAACTTTCAGTTCTTTGCAAGTGAAGATAGAACAGCGGATTAGAAGCAACAAGTCTGGGGACTGTCAGCAGCAGGTAGAAGAAACAGCAGGAAAGAGTGAAGAGAGAGGACGGGCAGACACATAATATCGTTATGAAGTAGCCAGGAGACTCAGAGGATAAACTGTCTGAGAGTACTGTCTAGGTCTGCTTTGTGTTAGGCAAAATAGCCCTCTAAGGCTCCAGAACCTGAGAAAGCATCGTGGTATTATGACGGGTTACAACTTTTTTGTATATAAAAGAGAGAGGGTTTCTATTGGAGAGAATGTTTTGTGGTGGAGCACCTCATGCCCCACCAGCCAGCAGAGTAAACTTGCATCTGTGTAGACAGTTTCCCCTTTTTCTTCCACCCACCCCATTTTGTAGTTGAATGAGCTGCAGTAGAAAACATAAGGACTTGATGTCATCTTTTGGGCATGTGAGACAACTGAGTTCAGGTCCCCTGAACACAGTGCTCCTTGAGTGATACAGAGTGGAGCTTGTGATGCCCGTCAGTGTGCCAACCCTGAAGCTTTGCCTCATTGAGGAAGAGCCCCGCACAGGCACCTTTCGATCCCCACGCCCTGCATGGTCCAGGCTGTGTCAGCTCTTAGTCACTTGTGTAGAGTATTTGTGAAGATCCCGATTCCCAGCTGTCAGTTATCTGAGACTTTGGTCCTTCTCTCGTGCCAGGTGAAAGTGTCAGCAGTGACACGGCTCTGGGCTACAGCGATGCGGAGCTGGCCATGAGCTCATGGCAGACCTGTGAGGAAGATGCAGAGCTGAACGCTCCCACGGATGCTGTGGCTGACTCTGATGCCCGCCAGTGGTTACAGCTGAGTCCCACCGATGCGTCCAACTTAACAGGTAGCTGCGTCTTTGAAAAGGAGGCAATGGTGTGAACAGTTGGGAGATCCCACAATTTCCTGATTGTAACAAATTTGAGGATCCTTTAGCACAATGATGATGGGGGTGCCGCCTCCAAACAAATTGGTTTTGGCAGCCCTGACCACCTGTTTACAGTCAGCCATGAATTTGTAGATGTGTGGAGAGGATTCTAAAGCAGTGGCCAGATGAAGGGGAGCCTCGTGCCCCGCCTGCAGCCACTTCCAGCACAGGCCAAGTGAGGGTACTTGCATCCAGCCTTTTCCATCCCTGACCCAATTTGCTTTACTCTGGAAACAGAAGACTGATTTTATCTGGTCTTCTGCTAAATCCAGGTTAAGTTTAAGACTTGAATAGCTTATTTATTAATATGGTTTTCAAATTTTACTATAAAATATTTGATACATGCAAGATAAGTTATGGGCTATAGTAATAAAATGAGCACCAGTGAGGCTAGTACACAACTTAAAATGAACATCCAAACCAGTAAGATTTCTTAGAGGTCTTCTCAAGTTCCTTCCTTCCATCATCCTGTGATCCTGTCTCAAATTGTTTTATAATTCCGTGGTTTCTTTTATAGTTTTACCACATATAACTGTGTATTTAAATATCAAATATATCATATTTTCAAACTTTTTTTTTAAGTGAGAGGAGGGGATATAGACTCCCACATGCACCCCAACTGGGATCCACCCAGCAGCCCCCATCTGGGGCCAACACTTGAACTAACTGAGCCACTGGCTACAAGAGGGGAAGAGAGAGAGAGAGGGCGAGGGGGGAGGGAAGCAGATGGTTGTTTCTCATGTGTGCCCTGAGTTGGAGATCAAACCTGGGATGTTTGCGTGCCAGGCCAACGCTCTATCCACTGAGCCAACTGGCCAGGGCCTTTCAAAAAAATTTTTTTTTTAATAAATTTTTATTTTAATGGGGTGACATCAATAAATCAGGGTACATACATTCAAAGAAAACATTTCCAGGTTATCTTGTCATTTAGTTCTGTTGCATACCCATCACCTGAAGAGAGATCGTCCTCCGCCACCCTCCATCTAGTTCTCTCTGTACCCCTCCCCCTCCCCCTCTCCCTCCTTCCCTCCCCCCCCCCCCGTAACCACCACACTCCCGTCCATGCCTCTTAGTTGCGCTTCTATGTCCCACCAATGTATGGAATCCTGCAGTTCTTGATTTTTTTTCTGATTCGCCCATTTCACCCCACACAATGCTACCAAGAGTCCACCATTCCGCTGCAAGTGATCTGATGTCGTCATTTCTCCTAGCTGAATAGTATACCATGGTGTATATGTGCCCCATCTTCTTCATCCAGTCCTCTATTTTTTTTTTACAGTGATTAAAACCTTTAAGCAAACTCTTGGCCAATACAGCAAGGATCCCTAAAAGAGTAGTGTCCTTAACATGTTCATCAAGTCCAAATTGGCCCCATCACCATGCCAAATCCCTGAAAAATGCAACCTAACCACAGTTCAGTCTGCTAGGAGCTGTCACAGGGAGCAGGAGTCCAGGAAAGTTCCCCACAGGAAAAGTCCGCATGGCACTGGAATTGTTGTCACCATTCTATACTTTGCAGCTCATGTCCAAGTCCCAATGACCGCTGCTTCTAGCTGGTAATGATTCAGGTAGATTGGAAAAAGCCATTTGCAGCATGCGTGGATATGGAGCTTCTGTTCTCCTCTGCCTGGAGAGTTGAGACCAGGTTGCTTTTCCCTGGAGCTCTGTGACTGTGGCCTGGTAAAGAGAACCTTGGGATACACTAAGCAGGGTGGCAAAGGTAAATTCATAATACAAGTTGGCAAAAGGAGGAAAGAGAGCTCTAAATTAGGAGTAGGTCCCAGCCTGAAATATGAGTGGAGCATTGAGGTAGGAGGGATAAAGGAAACACTATATATTAAGCAAAGCGGCAGAAAATAGGACTATCAACACCCACAACAGAGATCTTTGAGGGAAGAATAAAAAACCTGACTATTCAGGCAAAACATAGTTAAGTGGCCCTTGTGCAAATGAGATCAGTTTACCTGCTTCTTGGAAGAAATACCCTAGGCTCGTCCACAGTGTCGTAGATGGGGCCGACGGCCCTGGGCACCTTCAGCCTTCAGTGGCAAACCCCAGCCTTCTGGGCAAGGTTAGGTCATAGGTGGCTGGAGCAGGGCTGGAAGAGACTGAACCCTCCCTTAGAGGAGCGAGGGGGAAGCCCACCTTCCAGTGTCCCTGTTTCCTCACAGCAGAGGCATGTAAGCCTGGCAGGCTTTAGCTCAATGACCTTCCTTTCCACTATTGAAGCAGGGCCCAGATGGCATCCTATGAGACCCCTTTGGAGCATTGGAGCCTTTAAGGGTGTATCCTAAAAGCTGGTAGTTCCCCTGATCTCTATTGGTCTTTTTCTGCCTCTAGGTATCTTAAAAGCCATTCTCAGAAGATCTCGCTGAGGGGTTTGAGGATCCCCATCCGCCTATATAAATCTTTTCCATATATCTGGAGCTATTTGGAATAAAGACAGAACAGTGTTATTAGCTAGATCTAATAAAGAAGGTAGTAGTTTGCAGGCGAAAAAGATTTGGTGTCTCCTGTTCATCAGCATTCAAAAGAAATGTAAATTTTTTTTTTTTTTAAGTAAAAAGCATGATATGGTAGACCCGTCGGAGTCATTGGCCTGGTGTGCAGGATTCCCGGGGTTCGATTCCCGGCCAGAGCACACAGGAGAAGCGCCCATCTACCTCTCCACCCCTCCCTCTCTCCTTCCTCTTCGTCTCTCTCCTCCGGCCCACAGCCAAGGCTCCACTAGAGCAAAGCCCCCCTGGGCACTAAGGATGGCCCCATGGCCTCCGCCCCAGTTGCTAGAATGGCTCCAGTTGTAACAGAGCAACACCCCAGATGGGCAGAGCATTCCCCCCTGGTAGGCATGCCAGGTTGATCCCAGTCAGGCGCATGCAGGAGTCTGTCTGACTGCCTCCCCATCCCTATCCTCAGAAAATTACAAAAAATAAATAAATAAAAGAAAAAATACTAAAAAAAAGGGGGGGGGGCATTCCCTTGTGCTAAAGCTCCAGGGAGCATGGAGTGAGCTTGAGTATGTCCTATGAAACATGGATCTCTATGTTGACATATAAGTCTTTGAAGAAGGAGGGACTGCTGAAATAGTTTATCAGCATTTGTCCCTAAGACAGCAGTCTTTATAGTGGGAACACCATACGTAAATATTTGCTGTCTGTCTTTAGATTAAGGGGGGAATATGGCAAATGCTGAAAAGCCATGATCTTTGTGCCCCTCCCCTCCCCCAACACCCTCCCTCTCCTCCCCCCACCCTGTAACCCCAACACTGCTGTTCATGTCTCTGAGTCTCATCTTTATGTCCCACCTATGTATGGAAACATATAGTTCTTAGTTTTTTCTGATTTACTTCTTTCACTCAGTATAATGTTATCAAGGCCCATCCATGTTGTTGTAAAAGATCCTATGTCATCATTTCTTATGGCTGAGTAGTATTCCATAGTATATATATACCAAAGCTTTTTAATCCACTCGTCCTCTGATGGACACTTGGGCTGTTTCCAAATCTTTGCTATTGTGAACAATGCTGCCATAAAAATGGGGGTGCATTTCTTCTTTTCAAACAGTGCTATGGTGTTCTTGGGGTATATTCCTAACAGTAGTATAGCTGGGTCAAAAGGCAGTTCGATTTTTAATTTCTTGAGGAATCTCCATACTGTTTTCCACAGTGGCTGCACCAGTCTGCATTCCCACCAGCAGTGCCGGAGGGTTCCTTTTTCTCCACATCCTCGCCAGCACTTATTCTGTGTTGTTTTATTGATGAGCGCCATTCTGACTGGTGTGAGGTGATATCTCATTGTGGTTTTAATGTGCATTTCTCTAATCATTAGTGATGTTGAACATTTTTTCATATGCCTGTTGGCCATCTGTGTGTCCTCTTTGGAGAAGTGTCTATTCATTTCTTTTGCCCATTTTTGGATTGGATTGTTTGTCTTCCTGGTATTAAGTTTTACAAGTTCTTTATAAATTTTGGTTATTAACCCCTTATCAGACGCTATGTCAAATATATTCTCCCATTGTGTAGTTTGTCTTTTTATTCTGTTCTTATTGTCTTTAGCTGTGCAGAAGCTTTTTAGTTTGATAAAGTCCCATTTGTTTATCCTGTCTTTTATTTCACTTGCCTGTGGAGACAAATCAGCAAATATATTGCTGCGAGAGATGTCAGAGAGCTTACTGCCTATGTTTTCTTCTAAGATACTTATGGTTTCACGGCTTACATTCAAGTCTTTTATCCATTTTGAGTTTATTTTTGTGAGTGGTGTAAGTTGGTGGTTTAGTTTCATTTTTTTGCAGGTAGCTGTCCAGTTTTCCCAACACCATTTGTTGAAGAGGCTGTCTTTACTCCATTGTATTGTCTTACCTCCTTTGTCAAATATCAGTTGTCCATAGAGCTGTGGGTTTATTTCTGAGTTCTCTATTCTGTTCCATTGATCTATGTGCCTGTTCTTATGCCAGTACCAGGCTGTTTTGAGTACAATGACCTTATAATATAACTTGATATCTGGAAGTGTGATACCTCCCGCTTTTTTCTTCCTTTTCAGGATTGCTGAGACTATTCGTCTTCTTTTTTGGTTCCATATAAATTTTTGGAATATGTGTTCTATGCCTTTGAATTAAGTCATTGGTATTTTAATCGGTATTGCATTGAATTTATAAATTGCTTTGGGTAATATAGACATTTTAATGATGTTTATTCTCCTAACCATGAGCATGGTATATGCCTCCACTTATTCGTATCTTCCCTGATTTCTTTTATCAATATTTTATAATTTTCCGAGTACAAGTCTTTAATCTCTTTGGTTAGATTTATTCCTAAGTACTTTATTTTTTTTGGTTGCAATGGTAAAGGGGATTGATTCCCTGATTTCTCTTTCTGACAGTTCATTATTAGTGTATAAAAATGCCTCTGATTTCTGAGTATTGATTTTATATCCTGCCACCTTGCCAAATTCATTTATCAGGTCTAGTAGTTTTTTGACTGAGACTTTAGGGTTTTCTATATACAATATCATGTCATCTGCAAATAATGATAGTTTTACTTCTTCTTTTCCAATTTGGATGCCTTTTATTTCTTTTTCTTGTCTGATTGCTGTGGCTAGGACTTCCAGAACTATGTTGAATAAGAGTGGTGAAAGGGGGCACCCCTGCCTTGTTCCTGATCTTAAGGGGATTGCTTTTAATTTTTGCCCATTGAGTATGATGTTGGCTGTGGGTTTGTCATAGATGGCCTTTATCATGTTGAGGTATGTTCCCTGTATTCCCACTTTGCTGAGAGTTTTGATCATGAATGGGTGCTGGACTTTATCAAATGCTTTTTCTGCATCTATTGAAATTATCATGTGGTTTTTCTCCTTTCTTTTGTTTATGTGATGAATCACATTGCTTGATTTGCGAATATTGTACCAGCCTTGCCTCCCAAGAATAAATCCTACTTGATCATGGTGTATGATTTTTTCCATATATTGCTGGATCTGGTTTGCTAATATTTTGTTGAGGATTTTTGCATCTAAGTTCATCAGGGATATTGGCCTATAATTTTCTTTTTTTGTGTTGTCTTTGCCTGGTTTTGGAATCAGAATTATGCTCGCCTCATAAAAGGAGTTTGGAAGTCTTCCTTCCTCTTGAATTTTTTGAAATAGCTTGAGAAGGATAGGAGTTAGTTCTTCTTTGAATATTTGGTAGAATTCACTTGTGAAGCCATCAGGCCCAAGACTTTTCTTTGTTGGGAGTTTTTTGATAGCTGTTTCAATCTCATTTGTTGTAATTGGTCTGTTTAGGTTTTCTGATTCTTCCAGATTGATTTTTGGAAGATTATATGATTCAAGGAATTTGTCCATTTCATCTAGGTTATCTAGTTTTTTGGCGTACAGTTCTTCGTAGTATTTTCTTACAATATTTTGTATTTCTGTTGTGTCAGTTGTTATTTCTCCACTCTCGTTTCTAATTTTATTTATTTGAGTCCTCTCTCTTTTTTTCTTGGTGAGTCTTGTTAAAGGTTCATCGATCTTGTTTACCTTTTCAAAGAACCAGCTCCTGGTTTCATTGATCCTCTGTATTGTTTCTTTAGCCTCTATGTCATTTATTTCTGCTCTGATCTTTATTATTTCCTTCCTTCTACTAGCTCTGGGCTTTACTTGCTGTTCTTTTTCTAGTTCTTTTAGATGCAGGGTTAAGTTGTTTATTTGAGCTTTTTCTAGCTTCTTGAGGTATGCCTGTAATGCTATAAACTTCCCTCTCAGGACTGCTTTTGCTGTGTCCCATAAATTTTGAGTTGATGTATGCTCATTATCGTTTGTTTCTAGGAATTTTTTAATTTCTTCTTTGATCTCAATGTTAACCCATTCATTGTTTAATAACATGCTATTTAGTTTCCAAGTGTTTGAATGTTTTTCACTTTTTCTATTGTGGTTGATTTCTAGTTTAATGCCATTGTGATCAGAGAAAGTGCTCGATATGATTTCAATCTTCTTAAATTTGTTGAGCCCGCTTTTGTGCCCTAACATGTAATCTATTCTATAGAATGTACCATGAGCGCTTGAAAAGAATGTATATTCTGCTGTTTTAGGGTGAAAGGTTCTGATGATATCTATTAAATTGAGTTGATCTAATATGTCCTTTAAGTCTGCTGTTTCTTTGTTAATTTTCTTTCTTGAAGATCTATCTAATGATGTTAATGGGGTATTGAAATCCCCTACTATTATAGTATTGCTGTTGATCTCGCCCTTTAAGTCCGTCAAAGTCTGCTTTATATATTTAGGTGCTCCTATATTATGTGCGTAGATATTTATAATGGTTATATCTTCCTTTTGGATTGCTCCCTTTATCATTATGTAGTGACCTTCTTTATCTCTAACTATGGTTTTTGTTTTAAAGTCCTTTTTGTCTGATATAAGTATTGCTACCCCAGCTTTTTTTTCGTTTCCATTTGCATGATATATTTTTTTCCATCCTTTTTTCTTCAGTCTGTGTGCATCTTTTGATTTAAGGTATGTCTCTTGTAGACAGCATATGTGTGGGTCCTGTTTTCTTATCCATGCAGCTACCCTATGTCTCTTGATCGGATCATTTAATCCATTAACATTTAAGGTTATTACTGATATGTAATTGTTTATTGCCATTTTTTTTCTTTAAAACTGTTTTTCTCTTTTGCTATATTCTTTTTTTCCTTTGATCTGTTTACAACAGGTCCCTTAGTATTTCTTGCAGCCTTGGTTTGGTTGCAGTGAAATTCTTGAGTTTTTTTTTTTGTCTGTAAAGCTTTTTATTTCTCCTTCAATTTTAAATGATAGCCTTGCTGGATAAAGTAGTCTTGGTTGTAGGTTCTTGTTCTGCATTACTTTGAATATTTCTTGCCATTCCCTTCTGGCCTCAAGTGTTTCTGTTGAGAAGTCAGAAGTCATCCTTATGGGGGCTCCTTTGTAGGTGATAGTCTTTTTTTCTCTAGCAGCTTTTAATATTTTCTCTTTATCATTTAGCTTTGGTAATTTAATTATGATGTGTCTTGGTGTTGGTTTCTTTGGGTTTCTCCTTAATGGAGTTCTCTGTGCTTCCTGAACATGTGAAATGTTTTCCTGCCTTAATTGGGGGAAGTTTTCCGCTATAATATGCTTGAACAAAGTCTCTATCCCTTGTTCTTTCTCTTCTTCTTCAGGAACCCCTATGATGCGGATGTTATTTCTCTTCATGTTGTCACAGAGCTCTCTTAGAGTTTCCTCAGATTTTTTGAGTCTCTTTTTTTTTTTCTGCTCTGCTTCCATGCCTTTATTTATTGTGTCCTCTAACTCACTGATTCGATTCTCTGCTTCATCCATCCTGCTTTTAATTCCTTCCATTGTATTCTTTATTTCAGATATTGTATTTGTCATTTCTGTCTGATTATTTTTTATTATTTCAATGTCCTGTTTTATATTTGTTATCTCTTTATTTAGGTTTTCGTAGTGGCCATCTATGGTTATTCTAATATCTTTGAGCATCCTAACAATCGTTATTTTAAACTCTGCATCTGGTAATTCAGTTATATCTGATTCACTTAGGTCCTTTTCTGGGGATTTCTCTTGGTTTATTTGTGTTGTATTTCTCTGCCTCCGCATTTTCTCTTCACGGGAGTGGCTGTGATCACGTGCTCGGGTGCACAAGGGTTGGTGGCCTTGGCCTTTGCCCCGCCCCTGTGTGTGATGTTATGCTCGGTCCTGAGGGCACTGGCGAGCACCTTTGCTCAGCTGCGGGTCTCCGCCTGTTTCCGAGCTTTCGCCCTGCCTTTGCAGGGTGATCCCACTCAAGGAACAGCTGCTAGCCTTGGCTCTACCGCCGGGCAGGGCTGCGTGCCCAAGCTCAGCTCCATAGCGGAACTCCGCCTCTTCTGGGCTTTGGCTCCACCCCCGCGGGAGGAGCCGGCTACCAAGTCAGACCGCAAGCCTGGGTTGCACGGGTGGGGCAGGGATGTGCTCCTCTGCCCTTGCTCTGGGGCTGGTTTCTACTCTTTATGGATTTCCCGCCCTTCTCCCGGAGGCTGGCTTACAGGCTGCCGGCAGCTGAGCTTGACCGCTTTTGTACGCCCCCTTCTCCCCAGCCGGGCAAGATTGAGCTCACCCCTGAGCCCAGTGGTGGCCAGCCAGCTTCCGCCCCTGCCAGCAGAACTGCACCTTTGTCTCCCACTTCTGCCCGCTCTCCAGTGCGCCCTCAGCAGCGTGGGTGGGGGCGCTGCAGCTCGGACCCTAAGACTGACTACTGTAGACCCGAAAGCTCCCTCCTTCTATGTGACTCTGCTCTGAATGCTGTGGGGGAGCTTGTTTGGCTGCTCTCCTGCTTCCCTTTGCTGGTATTGCTGTTTCCGGGGAAAATATTCACTTCAGCTTTGGGGAGTGACTCGTCCCAGGGGTTAGGGTGGCTATCTCCCAAAATGTTTCTCCCTATGCCTCCTAGATTGCACTCTCTTCCTGTTACTGTGGTTTTCTCCTCTCTCCCCCTGTCCCCAGCTGCCCCAGGTGATTGTTTTTGAGAGAGATGTTCTGCGCGGTCCCTTTAAGAAGGATCCTGGGTCTGAGAAATCAGACTCTCTCACAAACAGTATCCTGACTTGTTTCCAGCTAAATATTGTCCTTACGCCTCTTTTGGGGTCTGGGGCTGCAGGCTGGGGCTTTGTTCCTGGGGCTCAGGACCCTTTCCCCTCTGCTAAACTCACTTCCCACCACGCGAGTCTCTCCCTGCTGCCTTTCGCTCCGAGGAGCTGGGCAGCCCTCTCCGCGTTTCCACGTTTCCGCTTTTCCTACCAGTCTCTGTGTGGCTTCTTCAGCGTTCCTTGGTTGAAGAGTCCTTTTAGTTTAGTCCAAAGTTGGTTTTTCCAGATGATAGTTCATAAAATTAGTTTGTAATCCACTTTGGTTCTGGGAGGTAGATGTTGGTACGTCTGCTTACTCCAGCGCCATCTTGTCTCCTCCCTAAAATTTTTTTAAAATGATGTTATCCACTGTATTTTTTATACCTTTTACCCAGACTATTGTGTTTCTGAGATTCATGCATGGATTACAGAGCCACACATTCGGGGTCTGTGTCCAGGCCCTGCTAAGGAATTGCTGGGTGGCTTTGAGCAATTCACTTAGTCTCGCTCTCCTTCAACTTCTTTTCTGTACAATAGGGATCGTAACTGTCCCTGCTGTAGAGTTGTTGGAGAAATGAAGTTGAACAGATAAGTCTAGTGCACAGAATAGTGTATGTGGAAGTGCTCTGCAGTTTCAGCTGTTCATGTGCACATATGTGTACATATGCATGCACATGCATATCGTGTGACCAGTGTACATGAACCTCAAAGGCTCGACTCCCTCACCTGTATGACCGGTTGATGAGAAGGACTCTAAAGAGGAGCTGGGTTATCTGTTTTGCTTTGTTTTTGTGTCAGGAGAGACTAGTGTTCTGATGAACTCAGTGTGGAAAACGCTGGCCACAACCAAGTCTCCCCTAGATTGCTGTGCTCATTGTTACATAGAGATATCTTTTGTGAAAACAACAAACTACAAAGTGCATGTTGAGTAAAAGTTGTTATTATCATGGTTAAAATTATTTTAATGTAAATGAAGCCTGAGTTTTACTTTAAAATGTGTTTTTTCTATAACCAAGCAAACTTTGGTTTCTAGTAATCATAACATAAAAATTAACCAAAGTCTGATATTTTGGAAATTCCTGATGGAATAACATTAAAACTTCATACATTTTACATAGAAAAATGGTATTGGATAAAACTTTCATCTGTAAGATAGATAAGACCAAGAAGGATAATGTTAATGTGTATTTTAAAAATAGAATAATAAAGAAAAACAGTCCATTTATCTGTGAGTGAGTAACATATTGTCGTACAATGATGTGTGCTGTCCTTAAAAGAGAGTGGATGTATTTGCTCTGTCAGTGCTGATCAACCTGGTCCCTACCGCCCCCTAGTGGGCATTCCAGTTTTCATGGTGGGTGGTAGCAGAGCAACCAAAGTATAAATAAAAAGATAGATTTAACTATAGTAAGTTGTTTTATAAAGATTTATTCTGCCAAACTTAGCAAAAATCCGACATAAAGTACTTGGTAAGTAATTATTATTATATGCTTTAACTTGCTGTAACTCTGCTTTATAAATTTTATAAAGTAAAGTTACTTCCCTACTTTATAAATCACCATTACTGTGGAACCAGTGGGCGGTTAGAAAATTTTACTACTAACAGAGATACAGAAGTGGGCGGTAGGTACAATAAGGTTGACTACCCCTGCTCTCTGTATTCAAATCTGCCTGTAGTAGGAAACTTACAACAGCAATGAGAAAATGGTTGGCAAAGTCATGTGCTTAGTTTTATCAATTATTGGGTAGCAATTTGTACTTCTCAAATTTCTGTTTCTTTTTAAAGTGATTTAAAATTGTTTATATATAGTTATATATAGTGATTTTGAAGAGTAATAATTAAATTTATATGGGGTTTAACAGTTTATAAAGAACATTGAGACATACTTTGTAATTCTGTGTGGTAAGCAGGTCAAGTCTTACCACTTCTGTTTTAGAGATGGGGAAACTGAGTCTCAGAGAGCTCTTGTCTGGCTAGAAGGCAGGTGCCCACGTTAGAACTGGGTTTTTAAGTACTTTGACTCCACGCGCAGGCTGTCCTCTCCCTTCCAGGACACGCTGTTAAGATTACAGTGGCAAAACCCTTGAAACTCTTTGAGCATCATTGATGTGTTCACGGACTACACAGACTCCCTAAGGGGAGCTCATGGTGGCACTATTTAAGGCAATACTGAATCTTTAATAAGTTGAATTTATTTAAACAAGAACTAGTTTTAATTATTCTTATTGAAAAGAAAGAAAACTGGGTGATTACTTCTTTTGTCTGTCCTTCGGAAAGACTAGTTTTGATCTCATTTCAGAATATGCATGGGATAGCTCAATTTAATAATGTTACGTGAGGTAATTGTATATGATGCACTCTCTCTGTCATGATTAACTCCTCGAAATACTTAGTTCTTCTTTGAAATACTAATATAGAGAATCAGTACACTCAGTTCAATAGTTCATCTTGTCATCTGTGAAAAGGACAAACTGTAATGTGATAAGGTTTAAGGATTATCACAGTTCTGAATTTAACTTTCTGTTCTCAAGAGAAGGATTTCTTTATAAATGTACAAAATAAAACTCATGTTAGCCTGACCTTTAAGACATGCAAAAAGAGCCCTGGCCAGTTGGCTCAGCGGTAGAGCATAGGCCTAGCGTGCGGAGGACCCGGGTTCGATTCCCGGCCAGGGCACACAGGAGAAGCGCCCATTTGCTTCTCCACCCCTCCGCTGCGCTTTCCTCTCTGTCTCTCTCTTCCCCTCCCACAGCCAAGGCTCCATTGGAGCAGAGATGGCCCGGGCGCTGGGCATGGCTCTGTGGCCTCTGCCTCAGGCGCTAGAGTGGCTCTGGTCACAATATGGCGACGCCCAGGATGGGCAGAGCATCGCCCCCTGGGGGGCAGAGCACCGCCCCTGGTGGGTGTGCCGGGTGGATCCCGGTCGGGCACATGCGGGAGTCTGTCTGACTATCTCTCCCTGTTTCCAGCTTCAGAAAAATTAAAAAAAAAAAAAAAAAAAAAAAAGACATGCAAAAAGAATAATCAAACAGTTTGAGTGTATCTGTTTCTCATTGAATAATCCTACCAATTAGCAAATGCTTAGAACAATAAACTTGTTTCTAAACTCTTAAATTCTTTCATCACTGGCAAACTAACAGTTTAGTTTTTTATTTGCTTTCTCATGTAAATCATTTCATGTTTGCTGAAAATCACAGCTAAATTGTTATTTGTTTCAAAATGTACCTGGGACGAGTTGTAATGACATGTATGTAATTAAGAGATACGGACATGGAAGTGATCATGATGGAGGACGTTGGTGCTCACAGGTCCCTAGAAACAGGAGGCATGCAGGCTGTGCCGGTGCCTCACAGGGACTCACCAGAGTTTTTCAGGAGACAGTGGGAAAAGGGGGAACCTGGGGAAAGGCCTGTATTTCCATCTCCATGGGAAATGGACAGGGCAGATTTAGGATTGGCTGGTTTGAACAGTTTCAGCAGACTTGGAGCATAGAGGCTGGCTCTGGTTGCCCAGTAGCTGGCCCGGGGTTGGGGAGGACTGCAGTAAGGGGGTATATTGGCCTGAGGTGGAAGAACCAGGTAAAGGAGGTAGTTGGGAAGTCTCAAGTTTTAGACTGGGTAGTTTGCATATGAAAGGGATACTTCCTGGTGAGGTGTTTCCTGTCTGTAGGGATTAGTAACCCAGGGAAGGGCCGGCTCTTCCTGGTCTGGAGGTGCCAGATGCCTGAGCGTCAGTTGGCACCTGGATCAGTTTCGTTCTGTGGAGGAAATGATTTTGAGGATTGCTTATAACTTTATAGCTAAGAATCAGAATTGCTGCTGACCTCATTTCTCATTTAGCAAATAAGCTAGAAGTACTGATGCTCTAAGAAATAAAAATACGAATGTCATAGCCACATTTGACTTAATAGTTTACCAAGAGGACAGAGAACATCCTGATAGCAACAAATAATGTGATAATTGCTATGAGATTTGTTTAAGCCTAATCCGGAGGGACTCGAAACATTGAAGACACGAACAAAATCTGTCGATTCCACACCAAAGCTTTATTGTGTAGCTTGACCAAGCAATGGCAACTCCAACAGAAATCTGAGGGAGAGCACGCAGGCCCTTTGTTCTACTTACTTTTTATAGTTTTGTAAGTGGGAAGTACAGAAGCAAAAATTGCAATTAGGTGCCCTTTACCACTATTGGTTATAGTCATATGCCCTTTAACATGATAGGACCATGTTCAATTTGCAAGCCATACATCATTTTGGAGAAAACAAAATTTACAAGTCAACACAATGATAGAAAGATGTCTCTTTACATATTAAAAGACATTCCTATATTTTCTAATGTTTATCCGCCATCTCTTTGTCCAGAGTCACACACATTAACTATATGCATTCACATGGGAGAGGTAGTTTCCATGGGGACAAATGCCAGCAAATGTCTCATTACTATAAAAAAGGTTTATTTTGGCTTTTCTCTTCCTGTACCTGGCTAGCCATTCACCCCTTTCCCCACAGGCGTGGTGGAATGTCAGGAATCCATGTTTTCCTCCCCTTTGTATTTACAATACAATGCCAAGGGCCATCCTGGTTATGCCAATCACACAGTACAGAGATTATTCACAAAATTTCTCTGCATACCTTAACCCAAATTAATAAAATGTTCTTTAAGCCTTTTAAAATATTAATATTGATTCTGTAGCTTTTGGTACTTTTTAACACCTGCGGGGTGAGGTGGCGGTGGCTCCTCAGGGCTCCTCAGATTCATTTAAGAAAGTTGTAATCACGGAGATATAAAAATAGACTAATAGAATATAAAATGCGTAATGGATCCACCTGGGCATGGAATCATGATATTATCAGAGGTGGCCAGGGAAGGGTTTACTGTTCAACAAGTGACTGTGGAAGAGGTGTTTAGGCATATGGAAAAAACTAAATAGAATCCTGACCTTACAACAGGTTCAACAGTCAGTTCCAGGTGGATAAAATACTTAAATATCAAAAGGAAATTTTTTAAAAATTTAGAAGAAACTATCTTCTAAAAAATGTCTAAGACCTTGGGGTAGGGAAGATTTTCTTAAATGAGGTGTTTAAAAGAAGCTAACTGAAGGAAAATTATTAATCATTACTTTAACTTCAGCATAATTAAAACTTTCTTTTTATTAAGAGGAACTTGAAGAACTCTAAGGATGGCAGACCCTGCAGGGTGAAAGCCAGCGTTGGTCTTTCCTCTCCAGGTTCCAGGCAGAGCAGTGATGTGTTTTAAGATAAAGTTTAGTAGGAAATGGTATCCAACATTTTGGTTTATTGGGGAGGGGTCAGTGATCTTCCCCATGGAAGTAGGGGGTAGGGAGGTGGCATTATTTGTGTTCACAGCTGATTCTTGGCTCCTAGAACTAGACCTGACAGGAGAGGAACATTAGTAAATACTCGAGTCAGTGAATGAGTAAGCTATTCAGGCTATTTTTTTTTTTTTAGCTAAAAATAACAATTCAATTTTAACCTTTTTAATAGTAAAAACTATGTGAGATTCAAATATTGTTACAGGAACTTTTTCACAGTGTCTGCTTTTAGTTACAGCTGTGCACGTAAATTACATCACTCACCTGCCGCCAGAGCTGTGCAGAACTGGTTCGTCCGTCAGTGTGGTCTGCTGTTAGACACATTTTTGGCACTTTCACTAGGCTTCAGTATGCTCGGTTTGGTTGCTCACCTTTTGAAATCTTTAACACTACACCCTGGAAAGCAGATGAGGAAGGAGGGAAGGGCCAGGCTGTGGTGCTGGCAGGGAGAACAGTAGCCGGCCTGCTGCCTCTCCACTCTGGGTCTTCTTGTCCACGCCAGTTTCCTGTTCCCAGAATTAAGGTGTTTCAGTGGAACCTTTGGGTTTGTGTCTTTAGATTTCAAATCAAAAGGGAAATTCACTTCCAATGTGCCTGCTGTGTTTCTTCAACATTCTACCAAGCCTGCATAAAATTGCAGCTGTGTGAAATAATTTGGTCAAAAGTATCTCTTTTTACCACTTACCAAGACTTACTTTATGACTAAAATCTTTCCCATATTTGCAAACTTCTAAACTTTATAATGCTCTATTAAAATCATGTACCAGTATATGTTTGGAGAAAGGTGATATATTTTATTTGTTTGAATAAAAACGTTTAATAAACAGTTTAATAAAAAACGTCTTTTAATGGCCCTATTGCATTTAGCAATAATGAAATGAGAAAATACTAGGCTATCATACTAGCTTGCTCATGAAAAAGAAAAAGAAAACTAAATATTGGCACTTCTAAGGTGAACATGAAATTTTCTGAACTGTGTCGAATCAAGTGTTGCCTCACTCAGGAGCCTTCTACATATGAAATGTCAGCCTCTGGCCTGACCTGTGGTGGCGCAGTGGATAAAGCGTCGACCTGGAAATGCTGAGGTTGCCGGTTCAAAACCCTGGGCTTGCCTGGTCAAGGCACATATGGGAGTTGATGCTTCCAGCTCCTCCCCCTTCTCTCTCTCTGTCTCTCTTCTCTTTCTCTCTCTGTCTCTCCCTCTCCTCTCTAAAAAATGAATAAATAAAAAATAAATAAATAAATAAAAAATCAATACATAAAAAAAAAAGAAAGAAAGAAATGTCAGCCTCTGTTCCATCACTTATGCCACAAGTGCAATAATTTTGGGCAAAAACATTTCAACTCATTGAAATTTTGTTCACA